>NC_081290.1:124432916-125130833 GCF_030435805.1 Mustela lutreola | reverse complement strand
AGAAACCATTTGCTAAATAGGACCAGCCATTCTCAAGAAGGCAGAGAGAGTCCTTCCTCAGGCATTCTTTATTAGAGGCCATTTATCAATTTCTACCTATCATTACAGATGATTGAAGGGAAACCTACGACTGGCAATTTACTGGCATTTTTCTTGGACTCAGACAGAAGCTAGTTTGAAAGTGTTGTCAACAGCTGCCCTGGCTGCAAACTTCCTCGCTCAGGGGCGACGGGGAAGTGCTGGAAGGTGGTCTGGCCTGAGCTACCCCAACTTTCTGCCCATAAATCAGCATCATAAAACATCCTGGAAGTGTTGTGATGGCGCTGAATGCATAAAAAAGTGTTCACCAGCCGACTCTATTGTCGTCATTCTCGGTGGCAGAGGCGAGTGACAGGACGCTCACACGTTGCTGAGTAGTAGCGCGGCTTAATAAAGCATGGTTTGCACCATGTGTGTCACAGATTTCTCGGGGTTTCGCGAAGGTTTTTCCAAGTTCCCCCCGCCCCCCTCTTTGCAGTCATCCCGGCCCCAGCTGCGCGTCGGCCTTTGACTCCATCTGTCCTTCCGCTGGGGACGAATCTCTCTCGCCAAATGGAGAACACAAGTTTGGCTCCCCAAAGTGATTCTAATCCCCACCCTCGGCTCAGCCTGAGCCAAGCGTCAGGCCTGCCGGAGGAACCGTCCAGGGGATGGAGGAAGAAGGGCGGTGGAGGGGCTGCTGCTCTCGCCTTCCCCCACCCATCGCCACTTTGCACGCAGAGCCCGGGCAGACAGGCTGCCTGCGCGACCCCCGCCTTCCTCGCGCTCCCCTCTCTCGGGTCCCCGGCCCAGGCGAAAAGGCGCCTTGCTGCAGAGCGGCGACTCGCAGGTTGGAGTTTGCCCTCGTGTGCGCCGCGTCACCGGCGGGGAGGAGAAGGGAAGGGGGGGCGTGGGCTGGGTGGGAGCTGGAGCCCGGGCGGTCCTCCCGCCGGGAGACGCGGCTGGGAGAGGCCGACCCCGGAGCCGCGCACGCGGCCGCAGCCAGAGCCGCCTCTCCCTCCCTCCCCTCCTCCTTCGCTCCGGCCCGGCGCCCGCACTCGGCCTCCCCGCCCTTACTCCACCCCCTTCCCCGGGCCGACCCCCGTCCTCTCCTTGTGTGTGTGCGCTTTAAATAATTTCATCCTTTTTGGCAAAGGAAATAATGCACCTGACTTTACCAGGGGGAAACAACAAGCCGAGCAAAACAAGGAACAGATGTAAAAAGAATAAAAGGAGAGAGAAAAAGAGATGAGACTCATTTAAAGAAATCCGGGGTCTGAAGAGGTGGCTGCAGCGGCAGAGGCTGCTGGAGCTTTCCTGTCTGCGTGAGCGGTGGCGGAGGACGTTTTCACCAGTTGCAGATTGAACCTCGGGAACTCCTGGGTCTGTTGGTTTGCCAAAGTCTTTTCTTCTTTGGCCCCGACACTGAAGAGGCTCCAGACCCCTTCACAAGCTGGCAGTTGCCCGGGAGCCTTCCCGATTTGCTGGCGGAGCAAAGAGTCCTTCTGTGTGGAGAATGGGCGAAGGGCACCAGCGCCTTCTGTTCGGCGGGAGGAGAGGGTCACCCCTCGGGCTGCCGGGTGGCGGCGGCGGCGCCACCGGGGCTCAGCGCTTCCTGCTCAGGCTCTTCATGCACGCGTGGCTGTGGGCGGCCTCGGGTTCATATGCCCAGGTGTTCAACCTCAGCCTTTCCGTGGATGAAGGACTTCCTCCGGACACCCTAGTAGGCGACATCCGCGCGGGGCTGCCGGCTGCACAGCAGCAGGAGGGGGGCGGCTTCTTTCTCTCCGAGGATTCGGATGATTCACCGCTGCTGGACGACTTCCACGTGCATCCGGACACCGGCATCATCCGCACGGCTCGGTGCCTGGACCGCGAGCGGCGGGACCACTACAGCTTTGTGGCCGCCACGCTGCTGGGCGCCGTGGTGCAGGTGGAGATCCGCGTCAACGACGTGAACGATCACTCGCCCAGCTTTCCCCGCGACTCCCTGCAACTCGACGTCTCGGAGCTCAGCCCTCCAGGCACCGCCTTCCGCCTGCCGGGTGCCCACGACCCAGACGCCGGCCTGTTCAGCACGCAGGGCTACACCCTGGTGCAACCGTCCGACCTTCCCGAGGACCCCGCAGGACCGTTCTTCCAGTTGCGCTACGGAACCCCGGGGTCATCACCGTCCTCTTCGCCCCTGGAGCCCCTGGACCTGGTGCTGCTGCGGCGCCTGGACCGAGAGGCGACGGCGGCACACGAGTTGCATATCGAAGCCTGGGACGGCGGCCGCCCGCGGCGCACCGGCAACCTGCGTGTGGAGCTGCGGGTGCTAGATGAGAACGACAACCCGCCGGTCTTCGAGCAGGGCGAGTACCAAGCCGCGGTGCGGGAGGACGCCCGGCCGGGCTCCGAGGTCTGTCGCGTGCGCGCCACCGACCGCGACCTGGGACCCAACGGCCACGTGCGCTACGGCATCCGCGCCCGGCAGGCGCTCGGGTCCCTGGGCGATGCGGCCTACTTCACGGTGGAGGAGCTGAGCGGCGTGGTGCGGGTGCAGAGGCCGCTGGACCGTGAGGCACAGGCCTGGCACCAGCTGGTGGTCGAGGCTCGCGATGGAGGGGCCGAGCCCGAGGTTGCCACTGTACGGGTGTCCATCGCGGTGCTCGACGTGAATGACAACCCGCCCGCTATTCACCTGCTCTTCCTCACGGAGGGAGGAGCCGCGCGCGTTTCCGAGGGCGCCGCACTCGGCGACTACGTGGCTCGCGTCTCGGTGTCAGACGCAGACGGTA
The DNA here is from genome assembly GCF_030435805.1 of Mustela lutreola. Classification (NCBI taxonomy): domain Eukaryota; kingdom Metazoa; phylum Chordata; class Mammalia; order Carnivora; family Mustelidae; genus Mustela; species Mustela lutreola. The sequence continues at coordinate 125,128,035 of NC_081290.1, read as the reverse complement.
ATCCTGAGCAGGAAGAGGAGGCCGTCGGAGAGCCTGGTGCTGGTCTGGGACGCGAGAGCATCTCCTTGTCCCTGGAGGGCGGGGACGGAACCTTTGCGCTGCGCTCTGGCGGCTCCCCCGGGGTATTTTTCCTTTGCGTCGAGGGGCCCCTGGACAGGGAAAGCCGCGACCTGTATGATCTGCGACTGGTGGCCACGGACTCCGGCTCCCCGCCGCTGAGCACAGAGGAAACGCTGCTGCTCCGGGTTGCCGACCTCAACGACCAGCCCCCTCTCTTCAGCAGGGCGCATTACCTGGCCTCCGTGTCGGAGGCGGCAGCCCCGGGCACCGCGGTCGTGTGGGTCAGCGCCTCGGATGCGGATGAGCCTGGCACAGACCACGCGCGGCTGCGCTACTCACTGGTCCACCTTCCTGTTCGCTGCAACGCGGAAGGTGTGTGGCCCACCGCGGGGTGCGGACGGTCCTTCACTATTGATTCCGAGAGCGGCGTGATCAGCACCGCCCGAAGTCTGGATCGAGAGGTCCAGGAGGCAGTAGAGTTGAGAGTGGTAGCCCAAGACCTAGGAGAACCCCCACTCTCTGCCACCTGCCTGGTGAGCATCACAGTGGAGGACGTGAATGACAATGAGCCCGTCTTCCGGAGGCAGGTGTACAACGCCACCCTGGCGGAGCACGCGCCGGTTGGGCACTGCTTTTTGCAGGTGAGTGCGTCATGCTTCTGGATCAGCCTCTGGATTCTAGAAAGGCCTGGGAAGAGAGGGCAGGATTAAGGGAATCCAGGGAGGGAACATTGTTATGTAGGTGATTGTACCCTGGCTCCAAAAGCACAGGGGCCTGAGCTTCAGGTCCTCCTCTACAGTGAGGCGAATGGGCGCCCTATGGGCACCTAACTTTTTCTGTCAGAGGCTTACACTGAGTGATCTCTGAGGTCCTTTCTACTTCACGTGGTATTTGGATCCTGAGTTTGCTTAAGGAATCTGGGTTTCCTTCACACTGAATATGGGCACCCACATTGATTTGGGAGGGACCACTCACTCTCAAACAGTATGCACATGGCGATGTCTCATATTTTGGGGCATCATTGTTTGGCATCTTAGAGAAATAAGGTGGTCCTCAGAAATTATTTTTTCCCAAATAATAATAATACACCTTAAACACCGAAACTGATTGAGTAACCATTTGCAGAGTTTTTTTTTTTTAAATACATTTTGTACATCTTAGAGGCTTACAAAGGCTAGTTGAAGACAGTAAGTATTTCTCTTTCTTTCTTTCTTTCTTTCTTTCTTTCTTTTTTTACATCAGTTGTGAGTTGAGTTCCTCCAGTGAAACTTCAGGACTCTGAGAAGTAGTGGGGCTCAATTATACAATGGAAATCTTTACCTTGCTTTTTGGAAATTTTTCCTTTAGAATTCTGATCTCTCCTTCAATCTCAGAAAGTTGTGATTTGGTCCCTTCTAGCACCAGTCCTCATTGGTTCCAATTTCCTATTTCTTTCCTTGCTTGCTTTCTTTCCTTTTTTTTTTTTTTTAATTTGTTTTTTGTTTTTGCTTTTTGTTTTTGTTTTTGAAGTGTAGTTGATGCACAATGTTACATTAGTTTCAGAAGCACAAGGTGATTTGACAACTCCATACATTAGGCTGTGCTCACAAGTGTAACTACTATCAGTCACCATAAAACACTATTGCAAAACTATGACTATATTTCCCTGTGTGATACCTTTTATCCTGGGGTCTTGTACATTTCAGTAACTGGAAGCCTATAGTCCCACTCCCCTTCACCCTTTTTGCCCATCTTCTCACCCATCTCTCCTCTGGGTGGGAATTTAAATTGGTACAGCCAATGTGGAAAACTGTATAGAGGTTCTTCAGAGAATTAAAAATAGAAATACCATATGATCCAATAATTTCAGTACTGGGTAAAGAAAAAAAACGCTAAATAGAAAAGATATATGTATCCTTATGTTTATTGTAACATATTTAGAATGGACAAGATTTGGGTGCAACCTAAGGGTCCATCAGTACATGAATGGATAAACGGGATGTGGTACACACACATAAACACAGGAATACTACTCAGCCATAAAAAGAATGAGATGTTAACTTTTGTGACAACATGGGTGAACCTAGAAGGTATTAGGCTAAGGGAACAAAGTGAGACAGAGAAAGACAGATACCATATGATTTCACTTATATGTGGAATCTAAAAAAACAAAACAAAGGAACAGAGCAGAAACAGACCAATTTCCAGTTTCTTAATGTGAGATAAACAGATTTCTAAGACTGACTTATTTTTCCAAGATAACTTGAGTAAATACAAAGAGCCTGAGAGACTAGTGAGTGAATCTCCAATGCTTTCTTTAGCTCTCAAGCTGAGTTATTTAATACCTCTCCTGCTTAGGGCACCTAGGTGGTTCAGTCATTAAGCATCTACTTTTGACTCAGGCCATGATCTCAGGGTCCTGACATCAAGTGTCCCATCAGGCTCCTTGCTCAACAGGGAGTCCACTTCTCTCTGTCTGCTGATCTGCCTACTTGTGGTCTCTGTCTCTCTGACAAATAAACAAATAAAATCTTTAAAACAAACAAACAAACAAACAAAAAGACCTCCATAGTTTATTCCCTGTTTCTCAGGGATAGGGCCTTAACTTCTATAGGTTATGTCTCAAATAATAGCCTTTAGATAATCAAGATATTATTATATTATAAAAATGAGTTTCGTGACTGCTTCTGTCTTCTGAATCTTTTGGCTCTGCAAGCGGTAATAATCTCCATCTCTTTCTCTAGAATAATTGGCAGCTCTTTGAGTTGCTAGCTTATTCAAAGAAGGCTTGAGAATCAATGAATGCTTGCTGTTGAAACAGACAAATCCACAAATGTCAGTGAGTAGCCAATGGAAGTTCATCTCTCTCTCAAGCAAAGTTTGATAGGATACAAATTAGCTGGTATTCCTCCATCCAGTGTAGGGCCAGGCCTGGGCATGACTTAGATCACATCCACTGATGTCCCATTGGCCAGAGCTCAGGTGTGTGGCCTCAGGTGCACTCCAAAGGAGGCTGACAGATAGATGTAAAGCAACACATAGATGCCAGTGTGCACTGATAATTTCTGCCACGGATTTCTAAAAATGGAAGTCATAAAAAGTGAGAAGTTGGACTTGATGATTTTTAAAATTTCTTCCATCTGAAAACCTTGACGGTCTCGGTATGAAATCGTGCAGCTTGGCTCCATTTGAAGGAAAATAGGCAGGGTGGATTAATTGTAATTCTCTTGATTAGAAACTGTCTTTAGAATTGTTTCTAAAATGAGATGATCCTGCCGAGAGGTGTGTTTACCCCCATTATTATGATTCGGTATGCAGCAGATCCTTCAGGGGAACCATACTTGGCTCAAGGGGAGGACTGCATCTCCAAAGGCAAAAAACTTTTTCTGGTTGCCAAGTATAGCTGTAAATAATATTAAGTCGTGCTAATTAGAATTTCTGGAAATTCCAGTGATGTAGGCCCTCAAGACTGCAGAAAGCCGCTCATATACTGGCTTCCCTGGTGGCCTTTCCCCAGCAGCTGTGTGAACTGTCTGTGTTCTCTAAGTCCACTAGCTGGCTCTGTCCCCTACTCTCCAGGTAAACCTCACCAGGTGTCTCCCATCTGTTTTGTGTCTCTTTACTCTCACTCCTTCTTTTTACCACTCTGTAAAACCAAACCTTCCCAGCTAGTCCTTGGGTCTCATGGCCTTTCCTTTCTTCCAAGGCTTTCTTTAATTACATTGTATCGATATTTACAACCCTACCTTCTTTCTGTTGCTCTCCACCACTTTTCTCTGTTTGGACTGCGTATCTGTTCAGTTCTCCTTTGTCTGAATCAGACAAAAGCAAAATGAGAAGCAACAGGGGGAAAAAAAATGATCTTTCGTGTACTCCCTAAAAGGGAATGCCATGTCATCTAATGAAATAAAGGCTTGAACCTTCAAGGTGTCTTGGATGTCACCCCACATTATTGATCCTTGAGTTTCTTCCACTCTTGATACTGTTTCTGCTTGCCACCATAGTGCTGGTCATCCTCCTGTCCCCCGGTGTATCTTGAACCCCTTTATATTCTCATACCCAAATCAGAACTTTACAAAGACTTTAAAGGTGAGGGAGAATGACGGGATTTAGTACCAAGTAGGAGAACCAGTAGCAACCTGAGATTGCTGACTTCTAGTCCCAAGGGGCTTTCACAGCCTCACAGGCACTGACCTGGATTTTTAATTCCTTGCTCCTCACTGTCCCCCATGTGGAGAACCCCTTCTTCACAACCCACCTCACAGGAGCTCCTCTCAGGGTCTCTATATGGCGCAGGCAGAGAGGCATTTCTACTCAGCAGTCACTCAAGCGTTGCCTCCCCAAATTCAGGGTCTGGCCTAAAAGATGCTCTTTCTCCTCAGATTACTGTCAAAAAGACGAACTTCCACAAGTACAGTGATGTGAACTGTGCTTACAGACTTTATCGCCAGTATTTATACCTGAATCATGGCAATGCTGTCACAAGTACTGTCTCAGACTTCCTCAAATATCATTACTGGATTCATTCACTAATTCATTTATTTAATCAAACAGCAAACTCGATTGAATAAACACAGCATTCCATGAGCAAATATCTGTGAAGTATCCCTTACATGATGGGAACTAGTGTTAGTGCTGAGGATACAGCAGTGAGCAGACAGGGCCAGGTCCCTGGGCTACCAGAGCCTATGGTGCTGGTGGTGCTGGTGGTGGTGGTTGGCGGCGGGGGGGGGACTCTCTCCTTCCTTTCACTGCCAGGGTCCTCAAGAAGGAAGGACACTTGCTCCAGCTCCACTAGCTGATCCTTCCACAGCCACCTGTTCTTTTTTTTTTTTTTTTTTTAAAGATGTATTTATTTATTTATTTATGGGACAGACAGAGATCACAAGTAGGCAGAGAGGCAGGCAGAGAGAGGGGAGCAAGCAGGCTCCCCACTGAGCAGAAAGCCTGATGTGGGGCTCTATCCCAGGACCCTGAGATCATGACCTGAGCCGAAGGCAGAGGCTTTAACCCACTGAGCCACCCAGGCGCCCCCACAGCCCCCTGTTCTGATGTTCCCTCATCGTTAATACTAAACCCTGTCTCTCAAAAGGCAACTGTGTTTTCAAATTTAAATCCAATCAGCTTTTCTTAATCATGAAGCATTTTGGACTGTGGCCTGCTCACTCCCTCTTTCTTGAAGGCTACCACATTTGTCTTCTCTTTCTGCCTCTCTCTTTCCGGGTTGTCCTTTTCTTCTTGGACTTCCACCCCTGCCCCCCAAACCCGTGGTGAAAGTACAGGTACAGGCATCACTTTGCTCTTTTCTCTGCTTTCCTCTCTGTATTCCCAGAACAGCTTTCTCCCCCTACCCACGGGGTCGGCCTCTCTTATAAACTCACATTCACGTTTCTCTACCTTGTACCCGTCTCTACCTGGGTATATTTTGGGCACCTTAAATCTAACATTTCCTAAACCAAAGTCATTTCCTTTCTAGCACTGATGTCTTTCTTTCTTAACTTTTGTTCAGTGGCTCCTTTCTGAAACGTTCCCCTTTTCGCTGATGTGTCCTCTCCATAGATGTGTTTATGCATTTGGTGTGTGTCTGTGTGTGTGGATCTGTTGTTTGTTGGAGTGGTTGTGTTTCACATTTTTGGAAAGTAAAGGACCAGGGTAGAGAGAAGGTCATTACTCAAACCACTCAGTAGGAAAAAAATCAGGTCTTGAGAGGGCACTTTGCTGTGCTTGCTCGTTCTCTCTCATGGTCTGACTTTGAGGAACCCGTCTAAGAGGGAGCCTCAGCAGTGGCAGTTAAAGATCCTGCCTACCCCTGGGAAGACCCTGAGGGATGGAAAGACCCGATTCCTGTTGGGCTCCATGGACCAGAAAGGACTAAAGTGTATCTTGTTTCTGATTATATCTTTATCATTATATCTTTCAGGGTTACTTCTTTTTAAAAAATATCTCCTAGCTGTTAATAAAGTCTTGCTCAGTGTCTTGGTTTTGTCTCAACTCTACTATGGAGGTAAAAATGGAGAACCCCAAACCCCTCTGGGAGTGGTAAGATTTAAGCAAAGGGCCATTCATTGGCTTTAGTCAAACTGTCCAGGGCAAGGAGCCACTACCTGAAGGCTGAGCGGCGATGAAAGCACAAGTCTGCAAGAAAAGCTGAGGGAAAGTGGTTCCTATCTTGGTGGGAAGTCCTTTCTCTCCAGAGCCTTTCCTAGTGCCTTTGAAGGTAACAGACTTGATTAAGGAAGAAGATGTTTCCTAAATTCTTGGTGTCATCTCTGGTTCCTCTGCACAGTTGACCACAGGAGCTGACCCATCTTATGTACGTCAGTATTTCTTACACCCATCCCTTCATTTATACCCATGGCCCTTACCCTAGTTCTGTCCATCATCACTTCTGTCTTGTATTGCCCTTTCTTCAAACTGGAGATGGTAGCCATATCTTAAATGTGCCCCCCCAAATGTTTTCTCATGTGTCCCATTCTTCTTTCTCTCTTTCAAAGACTTATTTATTTTAGAGAGACAGAGAGCATGTGTTTATGCAAGGGGACTTCCCACTGAGGAAGGAGCCCAATGTGGGGCTCAATCTCAAGATCCTGCGATCGCCACATGAGCCACCCAGGCTCCCCTGTCCCCTTCTTTTCTTAATGTTCTTTGTGGTGCTACAGTTGTTTACTTGTATTGATAAAGCAGTGGATTGTAAGTAGCTTGTGGGGCTGCAGTTTAATGGTATTTTGAGTCCTCTGTAATTCCTCATGTCCTCCGTCATATGCGTTAGAAGACCAGTAATGTTGCAGTGTATTGAAGAGCTGCAGAGTGAAAACAAAAGTGAAGTAAGACCTTCAGCTAGTCAGAGTTTTTACTTTTTAATTTTTCACATTTCATCTGAGTGTGTATTAATTTTATTTAAAAGTATATTTCCTCTGTATAGTTTATCATGGATCCTTTGGAATTCTGTGGTCTGAATTGCATTGTTTATCCCTCACCTTCCTACTAGCATACCCTTATTGTTGACCTTACTTGCATGCTTCCATACTTACATAGTGTATACTGACTTTGATGGTCAATGATTGTCCACTTCTAGCTCTTTTATTGATTTTCTTTCTTTCTTTCCTGGCTCTGTTAAGAGGACATGTCCTGTATGTACACACACGTTGAAAGCATGTGAGATTTCCACAGCAGTCATTCGCAACTGTCTCCAGGATATGTCTAGATTACCTGCCAACTGTCATCTTCCCTGATTATCCAACTCCTGCTGGCCTTAGCTTTTAGTTCCCAGCATGTGCTGTATATGCCCTGGCTTTGCTTTAATGACCTGTTTTAAGAACTTGAGATCAACTATAGAATTCTTAGACTTCATTTTTTTTTTTTAAGATTTCATTTATTTATTTGACAGACAGAGATCACAAGCAGGCAGAGAAGCAGGCAGAGAGAGGAGGAAGCAGGCTCCCCGCTGAGCAGAGAGCCCGATGCAGGGCTTGATCCCAGGACCCCGGAATCATGACCTGAGCCGAAGACAGAGGCTTTAGCCCACTGAGCCACCCAGGTGCCCCTTAGAGTTCATTTTGATATTTCTCTTCTTTATTTCCCCACACAACTGCTACTCAAGACCCATCAGCTGACTTTACTTCCTTTTCCCTTTTTCTGCTCTGGAAAGGTGATCAGATAATACATATGGATGTGTTACAAGAGAGGTATTGCCTAGAATCTGTGGGATGTATCTTTAGTAACAGTCAATAGATAACTTGCCAGGAAATTGTCTAGTTCTTGGTCCTATAATGAAAGATAACTGACACTACCTGGTAAAGTGTTCATAGCTTTGAGGATTAAAATTAAGTTGCATGCAGTGATGAAAAACATCGGCATACTCTGGGGCTACAGTGTGTTTGAATCTTGAGTTCTGCTACTTACTAGCAGTATGATCTTGGGCACTGTACCTCAGACTCCTCCCCTAGAAAATATGGATAACAATAGTGTCAGCTTGGTAGAGTTTTTGTGTGGCTTATGAATTAATACATGTTTGCTTAGAGCGGTGCTTGACTCATAGAAAGTCCTCAATACATCTTATATAGTATTCAGTGTTAGTAAGCAAGATTTCTAAAAATGTTGGGGGAAACTAGTTTGCCTGATGCAGCAATCAGTCATTAAAAATAACATTTCGGGGCGCCTGGGTGGCTCAGTGGGTTAAGCCGCTGCCTTCGGCTCAGGTCATGATCTCAGGGTGCTGGGATCGAGTCCCGCATCGGGCTCTCTGCTCAGCAGGGAGCCTGCTTCCTCCTCTCTCTGTCTGCCTCTCTGCCTACTTGTGATCTCTCTCTGTCAAATGAATAAATAAAAATCTTTAAAAAAAATGACATTTCAAATTAAGATTGTCTTGCACTGAAAGATGGAAGAGGAGCAGAAATACATTTAAATGGTGTATCAGGTTTTAGCTAGATTTCTGTGTTTCTGGCAACGAAAGCAGAAATCTGTTTTACTTAATTTGGACCCTTATAACATCTTATAGGTTAGGAATCCCACCTGTCTTAAGGAAGGTTCAGATGACCTTTCAATAGCAAACCTTCCCATACCACCCCCCAGAAAGCACTGTGAGGATCTTAGAGACACTAGGCCCTGTGGTATAAGCAGTGGCCAAGGCCTCTGAGCAATGAATCATGATTCCTCATGGGTCCACCTCAGGGGTGCTCCCCACCTTAGGGGTGCTCCCCACCACACTGAGACTTGGCACCAAACACTGACCCCTCTCAGCTGTGCAGGGCATGAATCTAATTTTTGAGTGGCTTAGTGTCTTTTTTTTCTGTTGATCCATTATTACTCTTTCGAGTCTTTTATTGGGAAAGCATGGAATAAGACAGCACTGGACTTGGGGTTGGAATACCTTGGTCCTGACTCTGACTGCGCTGCTAGTTCTAACTAACTTTACTGGCCAGTTCCTCATCCATGAAATGTGTATTAGTCAAAAATAAAATATGTTTCTATATTACGAGGAATTGATTCACACAATTACAGAAACAGAGAAATCCCACAATCCTGTCACCTGCCATCTGCAAACTGAGGACCCAGGAAAACTTGTGTAATTCAGTCCCAAGTCTGAAGGCCTGACAACAAGGAGAGCTGATAGCATGGGTGCCAGTCAGGGGCGGAAGAAGACTGATGTCTCACCTAATATAGTCAGGCTGAGAGGCAGCTCATCCCACCTCCTTCTTTTTGTTCTAGTCAGACCTTCAGTGGATTGGATGTTGCCCACATACATTGGGGAGGGCATTCTGTTTTACTCACTCCCTCAGTACAAATATTGATGTCCAGGGATGCCTGCATGGCTCAGTCGGTTAAGCGTCTGCCTTTGGCTCAGGTCATGATCCCAGCATCCTGGGATCGCGTCCCACATCAGACTCCCTGCTCAGCGGGGCGTCTTCTTCTCCCTCTGCCTGACACTTCCCCTCCTGGTGCTCTCTCTCCTCTCTCCGACAAATAGATAAAATCTTCAAAACAAAATGAAACAAAAACATATATTGATGTCCAGATGACAATATGTGATGTCCTCTGGAAGCCCCCTGCAGACATAACCAGAAATGTTTAGCTACATACCTGGGCATCTCATGGCCCACTCAAGTTGACACATTATTCATCCCATGCTAGTTCATTATAGCAACACATTATTGTAAGAATTTAAGATAATATATACGATGTGATAGGAAGTAGGAAGAGTGTAGGAAAAGTTCCGGGCCTTTGCAGGTAGCAAGTTTTGTATGCAGTGGACTAGGATGGAGGTTTCATTAGAAATGCACCTTCTAGGGAGTCCCCTGCCCTTTTTTGTGATATATGCTTTTATTTACAGACTTGTGATGGAAGCATTCTAAGCACTTTTTTTTTTTTTTGCATAAAAAAGTGTAAAACATTCCTAGACACGATCACTTCCAAAAGAGAATCATTTAGGATGGATTTCTGAAAGTTGTGTTTAGTAAGATTTCCTCTCTTTGAGGATTGAAGTATGACAATAAATTAATTTTATTAACACCTTGACACCAGACTTACACTCTAATGAGCCCCTTGCCTTCTAAATTATAAATTAAAAGTGAGCAACTATGAAAGTAATGTATGCTTTCATAGCCCATTAGGGAAATTATGCTAGATCGTTTTTAGAAATGCCAGGTTATTCTTGAAATCTTACTGAATTAAAATCTTCATTTTGAAGGATTTTGTGCTTTATGGCACAGGTAGATCAGATGAATAGCATAACACAGAGCAATTTTAATTAAAAAACTATTTAGGATTGCATAGTCTATGTGACGATAGTATAAGTTGGAGTAACCACAGTGTGTCTGGATGCTATATTGAAGACATGGGAAGAGATAGCCCTTGAAGGACTTTCAGTATTTGCCTAGAGTTTGGCCTTTGTTATGGAAGCAAGCAAGAGAGATGGGAGGCTTTTGAGGAGAGACTGACATATGTCAGGTAAGGTTTTAGGAAGCCTTGTCTTGGGTTAGTAGCAGGAGATAGGGAAACCAAGTAAGAGAGTCCTGACACTCCTGTCGTAATCTCTCTTCAGTCATGAGGGCTTGACCGCAGGGGAGTGGTCATGTAAAGTAATGGAAAGGGTGGGCTGAGAGGCATTATAAAGGAAGAATTGGTACAACTTGAACAGGATGTGAGGAGAGTCATGCTGGGGGAAGCAAAAAAAATGGTGCCGTATTTCAATCTGCTTAGTGGGAAGAATAGGAAAAACTGGAGGTGAGAGTTTTGGGGAAAAGAATGCTCATTCAGTCAAGTGTCTGGCCTGTTGAGTACAAGTTAATGGCCAGTAGTCCAGGAAAAGATGTCTTGATGGCTACTTAGATATTCAGAACTAAGTGCAGGCAAGAGCCTGAGGTTGACAAGAGAAGGTCGGAAGACACTCACGTGGAGGTGAGAGTCAAAGCTGTGGAAGCAGGGAGACCGAGAGGAGACTGAGAGAAGAGTCAACGGCTCAGGGCACTGGTTGGCGCAAGGGTCTCTCCACTCCTCTGCGGTGGGAAGGCAGGTCTCTGTGTGGCTGCTTCTACTGCTGTTTTGTCGGCTTGGTCTCAGTGTAGTGGATCAGAGCCCAGAAGGATGGCCGGCAGCTTACCCCATTTCCTGAGCGAATCTGCACTGCCTCTCAAATACTTGGCATCCCTCACCATGCTCCCAGGCACTAAGTAAGGTGCACGCTCTGGCTCTGCTATTTTCTCTTCAGTCCCTCATATGCATTTCATTTTTATTTTTTTAAAGATTATTTATTTATTTATTTACTTACTTGGCAGAACATGAGAGAGAGAGAGAGAGAGTAGCAGAGGGAGAGGGAGAAGCAGACTCCTCACCAAGCAGGGAGCCTGGTGAGGGGCTCCATCCCAGGACCCTGGGATCCTGACCTGAGCTGAAGGCAGAGGCTTAACTGATGGGGCCACCTAGGTGCCCCCCTCCATACACATTTTAGCCATTTCGTCACTATTATAACTCTTGCCATTCAGCCAAACTGGTCTTATATTCTCCCATTTGGCCCAGTATTGATTTGGCCCCAATTGATTTTGTTGTTACTTAGATTCCAGGAGCCCCATCCCATAGCCAGAGTTTACGAACCTGGAGGCATCTAGAACATCTCCTCTCAGCCTGTATTCTGGCTGATCATAGCCTCCTGGCATTTCAGCCCTCTCAGTCTTTGATTTAATTTATGTTTATTTTTTGAACCTAGATTTTCTTTTAGGCCCCTTATTCTTCCTTTTCTTTCTTTAGCTATCAGCCCCTTCCTTGCTTTAGTTACTTCTTTGCCCAGCTAGAATTCTCAGAGGCCCGCTGCTAACCTTTGCTCTTTCATATCTGTGTCCGTACTACCGTGGGTGGATCTATCCAGTGCTATGCTCTTCCCCCATACTTTTACCAGGGAACGCGGCTGGAATAATTCTGTATGGTGGTTGGTTCCATTGTGTGTGGTATCAGCTGGGCCTTCCATTCTGCTGGGCAATCTTGTCTTCACCTTGGCATCTCTCCCACAACTTCACTCTCTTTCAACATCATGTCTTGCTCCCTTTTCTCTTACAGGTAATCATACCTCCTACTCAGCAGACTCCATGCTTGCGTGTTTTTTTTTTTTTTTTAAAGATTTTATTTATTTATTTGACAGAGATCACAAGTAGGCAGAGAGGCAGGCAGATAGAGAGAGGGGGAAGCAGGCTCCCTGCTGAGCAGACAGCCTGATGCGGGGCTCGATCCCAGGACCCTGGGATCACGACCTGAGCCGAAAGCAAAGGCTTTAACCCACTGAGCCACCCAGGTGCCCCCATGCTTGCGTTTTGCCTCTCATTATCAGACTTTCCTGTCTCTGTGCCATCCAGTCCCCAAGGACTAGGTGCTTCTCCTCTATCCCAATCAAACCTATCCATGGCTGCTCCGCACTTCACCTCTTCTATCTTTGCTGACAGTGCTTCTCAGTTATACCCTCTCTCCTCTTTTATTCCTGCTTCTCTACTCTTTCCTTCTCTTTAGCATGTACTGTGCCTCTCTATTATTGGCAGTGTTTCCAAACCAAGGCTGTGGGCATGCTGCCTCTGTTTGCTCAACTTCCTTCCTCAGTGCCCTGTAATGATCCAGTCTAACACCTGTTGGCCCATCTCTTTTTGCATCTAACCATAGGTTAAGAGCCCTTTCTCACTTAAAGGAAGGTTCTAGACAATTCTGCTACGTCCTCTTTAGGGTCTGGTATCCCTTGATGATGGATTTAGTACTTCTAGAGCTAAAGTGTTTTCTTCAGCATCTGCTAGTGTGATGAAGTTGTGAAGAAACTGTAGCTCCGGGTGTGTGGAGGCATTTTAGCTCTCATTATGTCTAGGTGTCCTTGAGTTGAACAGAGGAAGAGGGATCTAGTGGACAAAATGTATACTTTGGAGCCAGGCAGAACTGGGTTTAAATTTTAGCTCTGTTCCTTAGTAGTTTGACTTGGAGCAAGTTGCCAAAGCTTTGGAAGCCTCAGTTTCTCATTCATAAAATTGGGATGATAGGAGAATCTACCCCATAAGGCAGTTGTGGAGATTGAATGAGATGATGAATATCCAGTGCAGAGAGCAGTGCCTGGCACATAGTAAACTTCCAGGAACTTTTATTATGTGGACCTTCACCTGTGTTTGATTAAACTGAGAAGCCAAGGGAGAAGGGAAGAAACAAAGGTCAGTCTTTTGTTTGAAAAATCCCAATGAGTAGTCATGTTAAATGACTAGAAATATGATTCTGAATTTCAAATGACATTCTAGGAAAGTGCACTGGCTTTATTCACTATGTAGAGTTTCAGTCCCAAATATGGCCTGGGTCTTAGCAGGGAGAATCACAGGGGCCATGTGAGCCATGAGGATACCTTCACCTTCTTGGTTTAAAACAAAGATTAGCCCAAATCTCCTGTTCCTGACAGTCCTTCATAGCTCACCTCTGGTCATCCTTGCCAGTCTCAGGGCTTTTACTCTGGACACTTCTCTGGTCTTCCAAGGTCAAGGGAAGGGCATTTTTAAAGAAAAAGACACCACTTGGCTTTGTTTTGCTGCACATCTCTTGCGATATGTTATACCAGTGAAGGGGAAAGGCATTGAGTCCCTAATATGTCTGGCTTTTGTCTTCATTTTTAAATGTTATTGTCCTAAGAGCTTCTTCTCATTCAGGAGTAGAAGTGGGGCAAAGGGAAAAAGAGGGATGCTTTATGTTTTCTTTCAATTAAAGAGGAACACTATCATTTGTGTCAAATGATAGTGTTCCTTTAACCAACATTTATTGATGCACCCTACTTTAAGCATGGACTGAGTGTAAAATAAAGTCACAGTGATTTTGAAAAATTTAATTTATTGTCGGAAATTTACTAACAGAAAAAAAAGGATATAGCATAGCATTGTGTTCACAAGGATAACAAAGAGAAGAGAAGGGGGGGGGCGCATGCATGGCTGTTGTTAAGCATCTGCTTAGGCTCAGGTCATGATTCCCAGGTCTTGGGATCGAGTCGCACTTCCAGCTCCCTGCTCAGAGGGAAGCCTGCTTTTCCCTCTCCTACTCCCCTCACCGCCCCCCCTCTCGCAATGCCGCTTGTGTTCCCTCTCTCACTGTCTCTGTCTCTCTGTCAACTAAATAAATAAAATTTTAAAAACTAAAACAAAGAGAAAAGAACAAAAGAGAACTTGGGGCAATTTCTGATCAGTTTGGTTACTGACCGGAGATCCCCAAATTCTGTTCAAGAGGCTGTTCTCCACCTTTAAAAACCCTTCTGTTCAGATTATTCTGAGTGTTCTTTTGTTCTTCATTTAAATCAGTTGCGTAGGAATAGCCATTTTTATAGTTATATTTTCAAGAGATTAAAGATTATTTCTAGCCTTACCATAAATGGACTTGAAGACCCTTTGATTTTTAATGGTTGTCTAGTAAGAAACTTTCTGAGTTGTATACTCTGCTTGATGTCTGCTTTTCGGAACACGGAGGACATTATTGTTTACATAGAGTGACTTGTCTAGTTCTTCAGAATGTCTGTTCTAAAGGAACTAAGGCATGAGGTAAAGAGCAATCTAAGCATGGGCACTGTTTTCTTTCCTTTGAAGTATAGATTGTTTTAAGTACTGAGCTGTTAAAAAAAATACAAAGGCTGTTCTGTTGCATTAGGGCATAAACAAGAACACAGTATTTCAGTGGTGGCAGCTACTTTGTTTCCTGGACTCATCTCACAAGAATTTTTGTATGCTATTTTCCCTGTGTAGAATCTGATTGGCATGCTTAAGTCTATTCCATTTCCATCACCTCTATCAGTGACCAGCGCAAAGAAGAGAGGTGACAGGAAGTGCGGTTTATTAATGTTTGACAGTACTTTAGATAATTTGCTTACTTGCATAAAAAATATAGATTCTGTGTATATTACAGAGAATATTATTATATTATTATATTACACTCATACCATTAGATGAATTTGGTAAGTTTATCTTGAGTCTTGAATCTTAGTACATTTTATTTTATTTTATTTTTTTAAAGATTTTATTTATTTATTTGACAGACAGAGATCACAAGTAGGCAGAGAGGCAGGCAGAGAGAGGGGAAGGGGAAGCAGGCTCCCTGCTGAGCAGAGAGCCCTATGCAGGGCTCAATCCCAGGACCCTGGGATTATGGCTTTAGCTGAAGGCAGAGGCTTTAACACACTGAGCCACCCAGGCACCCCAAATCTTAGTACATTTAAAGGAAGGGCAGTTTTTTTGGGAACATGTTAATACTCAGTTTTGTTCTATCTATAGAGGAGCACGGTAGTGCTCTTATCCAAATTCATAATATCTTAAGGATAATTTGCTATTATTTCTCTAAATGAATTTCAACATTTAAATGCAGTTAGTACTTTCATCTATAATTTGTGAAGATAACTGTTCTATTTTTTTTTTTTTAAATGAGAAAGTTACACTTATTCCATGTATAAAGAGGAATCTTTCTAGAGGCTGCTTTCCCTTTATTTTAAAGTTTTTTTTTTTTTTTCCTGCCTCATTCTTTTTTTCTCCTGTGTTCTTGAGATTCCAAATATCCATATGTTAAACCTTTTGATCTGAAGCCTTGAGGTGCTGTTCATTCTCCTTTTCAATGATTTTCCTTCTGTTCTTTAGACCAGATGGTTTCTGTTGCTCTATTTTCAAGTTCACTCTCTTGATATTCATTCTGTTAAGTACACCCAACATTTTTAAAAAAATTTCAGATATTATTTTTTTCATTTGTAGAATTTACATTTTGCTCTTTTATAGTTTCTGTTTCTCTGATGATATTTGCTATCTTTTCTTTCATTACAAGAGTGTCTTTCACTATAATAGCTGCCTTAAGGCCATTGTCTGTGCATTCTGACATCTGGACCATCCTGGGTTGGGTTCTTTGTTTTTTTTCTCTGGAAAATAGAGCACATTTTCCTAATTATTCATATGCTGAATAATTTTGCATTATATCCTGAATATTGTGAATGTTATTATGGAAATTCTAGATTCTGTTATATTCTTCTGAATAGTGTTGATATTTTTGTTTTAGCAGACAATTAACTTGGTTGGACTCATACTGCAAATTCCTGGTGCCAGGACAAATCTCACTTCAGTTCTGCTTTTTCTTAACTGGGTTATTTGCAATTTGTTCCACTCATGTGTAGTTTAGGGTTGGTGAGAGATTTGGGAAGAGTATATATACAGAATTTGGGGCTTTCCCAGAAGGCTTTCTCTCATCTGGGATTTTCCTTCCAGTTTCTAATGGTTGTGGTTGCCTGAATCTGTGTTAAAGTTTTTCAATTCAGAAAGACTGTGTTTCTATTGGTAATTTAGTTACCCTGCATAATCCCTTGAGGGATACCTGTCCTTAGGTAGTAGGCCAAAATAATAACAACAACAACAACAACAACCTATCCCTTAAGAGCAGGACAAAATAATAGTAATAATAACAATAACAATAACAACAACAACCTGTCCTTTAGTAGTAGGCCAAAATAATAATAATAATAATAATAAAATAAATTAAACTTAAAAAAAGGGAAACCCATTTTATGTAAGTCCATTCTTCTAATTTTTTTTTTTTTTTAGATTTTATTTATTTATTTGACAGAGAGAAATCACAAGTAGATGGAGAGGCAGGCAGATAGAGAGAGAGGGAGGCAGGCTCCCTGCTGAACAGAGAGCCCGACGCAGGGCTCGATCCCAGGACCCGAGATCATGACCCAAGCTGAAGGCAGTGGCTTAACCCACTGAGCCACCCAGGCGCCCCCATTCTTCTAATTTTTGACCCCTTGTGAAAATCTGACTACTTTTGTTCAGTCCCTGGAATTGTCAGGTATTTTTTTTTTCCCATTTTACTCAGAGTTTATAGTCATTACATACAAAAGAGTAGGTTTTTTGGAGCTTATTGAGTCATACTAGAAGCATAACTCCTGTTCTTTCCCTACACTCAAATCTCTATTAATTTCAGTGAGATTCAGATGATTAAGACTTGATGGTAAAAGCCTTTTGAAAATAAATCCTTTAGAATTTTGTTCTACTTAGTAGATTATGATTGAGTGGCAGCTAATGTGTTCAACTACAAAGGTTTACTGATTCAGTGTTCCATAGCTTAATTAATGTTAGCAGTAGTGAATGTTAACAATTTAAATCATTTAATGTATTTTAGTTTTACCCAGACTCAACAAAAAATTCATGTATTTATAATTCTATAATTGTAATTGAACAAATGATAATCCTTCATGAAAATGTAGTGATGAAATCAACTCCAGGAATTATCTGATAGTATTTCCTACCATTGAGTTTGGCTGAGTGGTATAGGGAAAATAATTTACAGTGACCCATTTGAGGAAAATCAGTTCTTAGCAAGCCTTGTCCAGATGCAAACAACCAGCTAGGATCATTAAGACCAAGTTTTTATATGCTATGCCAGAGAATTTTTTAAAATCTATTTTTACCCATACCCTCTCCCACTCTCCACCTGGGAAACACAAGTTTGTTCTCTGTATCTAAGAGTTTGTTTTCTTGTTTGTCTCTTTTTATTTTCTTTGTTTTGTTTCAGAAACTTTTGTCTAAGTAGAAATTCGTTTTCCTATGTTTCTCTTTTTGTAAGTCAAGACTCTGAGCCCAAATACTTCACAATCATCTTTTACCAAGTACATTGTCTTTTTATCCTGTATCAGATAGAAGCTAACATTTCCTTTGATAAATGCTTTCTTTCAAAATCATTTGTAACACAGATCTGATTTTATTACTCGTGATTTAAAGCCTTCAGTGACACTCTACTAGTTGTAAGATCAAGTTCAAAATCCTTGCCTAGTCCATTCTGCCTGCCTTTCTATCCTTGTTTCAAGGAACCCTCCCCAATTCCTTCATATTTCATGAAGGCACCCTGCTCTTTCTTATCTCAGGCTTTGGCTTTGTATTATGGACTGAATGCTTGTCTTATGTTGGAACTCTTACGTTGAAACCCTAACTCCCCAGTGTGATGGTTCTTGGAGGTGAGGCCTTTGGGAGGCAACTTAACTTAGATGTGGTCATGAGGGTGCCCCTGCCCAATGGGATTAATATCCTTGTAAGAAGAAGATGACATAGCAAAGGAAACCATCAGCAAAATGAAAAGGCAGCCTACTGAACAGGTGAAAATATTTGTAAATCGTATATCTGATAAAGGGCTAATATCCAAAATATATAAAAAACTCATACAACTCCATAGCAGAGGAATCTGATTAAAAAAATAAGCAGAAGAGCTGAACAGTCATTTTTCCAAAGAAGATATGTGGATGGCCAACAGATGCTCAACATCATTATCAGGGAAATGCAAATCAAAGCCACAGTGAGATATCTATCACTTCATACATGTTAGAATGGCTAGTATCAAAAAGATAAGAAATAACAAGTGTTGGCAGGGATGTGGAGAAAAGGATGGTACCCTTGTGCTCTTTTAGTTGGAATGAAAATTGGTGCAGCCACTGTGGAAACAGTATGGAGATGCCTCAAAAAATTAAAAATAGAATGACGTTGTGATCCAGTAATTCTATTTCTGGATATTTTTCTGAAGAAAACAAACACATTAACTTGAAAAGATATGTGCACTCCGTGTTCATTGCCTATTATTCATAATAGCCACGCTATGCAAACAGTGTTAAGTGTCCATCAACACACATGAATGGATAAAGAAATTGTAGTATACTTATACACAATGCAATATTATTCAGCCATTAAAAAACAATGAAATCCTGCAATATGCAACAATAAGGATGGGCCTCGAAGGCATTATGCTAAGTGAAATAAGTGGAGAAAAACAAATACCATATGATCTCTCTTATATGGGGAATCTAAAAGGCATACAAAAATCCAGCCCATCGGGCTCCCTGCTCAGTGGGAAGCCTGCTTCTCTCTCTCCTACTCCCTCTTGCTTGTATTCCCTCTCATGCAGTCTCTGTCTCTGTCAAATAAATAAATAAAATCTTAAAAAAAAAAAAGAGCAAACAAAAACAAACAGAGTTCTTACAGAGAACAGATTAATGGTTGCCAGAAGCAAGGGGTGGGGGTGGGAGAGATGAGTGAACTTTTTTTTTAGTTTAAAAAGTTGAATAATTTATAATTAAAGAAGAATAAAGAAAGACCCGAGCTTGTTCTCCCCACCATGGGAGAAAATACGGGTGTATGTAAGTCAGGAAGGGGGCTCTCACCAGGCCTGGACAATGTTAGCACTCTGATCTCAGCCTTCCAGTTCCAGAACTGGGAGGAATGGATTTCTCTTTTTAAAGTCAGGTAGTTCATGGTGTTTTATTAGGGCTGACTGAACTAAGACACTGGTTCCTCTCTTCCCTTGAAATGTCCTCTGCTCCAGGTCTCCCTTCCCCCACCACTCTTATTGGTTCCTTGAAAATATCGTGTCTTTCAAAGGCTTCCTTGACCATCTAAGGCTCCTACCTAGTCACTGTTAAGTCCTGTCTTATAAACACCCATAGAGTGTAAGGACCTATTTAGCTAGAGCGCTTCCATCTGTTAAACAAAAACCTTGTTGTTTAACCCTTAAACTGTCCCTGCTCCCCTTCCCCCAGGGGACTTACTTAAAAACAAGTCCTGGAAACCAGCCCTAGGTAACAAAGCCCAAATACAAGGGTGGGTCAGGCCAGGTGGAGAAGTCCCGATCAGTGGGGGGTTGCATACTGTCTCCCTAGTTAACAAGGAGTATGGGCCCCGCCTTCAGGGTGCCTTTTGGGCACCAATTCTGACCAAGGTGATAGGCTAATTCAAATATCTCCTAGGGTAAATTGTAATTCAGTTGGTCACCCGGCATGACTGTGCAGCTTTCTCTGTGTTACAATCTCATTGGTCACCTGTGTGTGGCCAGGCCCAACCGCATGACCTTTGCCCTTAAAAGCTAGTCTGTGAAGCAGAGAGAGGTTGCCCTCTCTGTAAGAGGCGTAGCCCCGAACGTTCGGTTTGATTCTTGATGCTTGGTGTGAAATAAAGCTTTGCTTGACCTTTGCTTTTTATCAGTCTCGCTCCTTTAATCACGGACCCATTACTGGGGGACCTAACAAGAGTATATGTGTTATACACTAAATTTCTTTTGTAGCACACCTCATAGAGGTAACCTGTGTAGAATGTGCCTTCCTGCTGATGATAAACTTCACAAGATGACGGTAGAAGCCTATCTGTCTTGCTTACTGCTAAGTGCTTATGAAAATGCCCCGCACGTAATAACAGTAAGATTTGTTAAATGATGAAATGAAATCACCTGCATGGTACCCACCTAGATGATAGCTGACTGCTTCAGGGATTGAGAATATCCTACCAAGTTCTTAGGACTTTCTGAAAAGCAATGCTGCATAAACATTATAATACAGTAAGTCAGTTAATATCCTTTTTATGTTGTAATTTAGTACCAGACAATTCTCATTCCATGTAAAAAACATGATCTTTTTCAGTGCCTCTTTTTACTCTCAGAATATGAAACCATGAATTTTGTATATTTTCAGAAACAGTACTAGAGTCTTTTTGATTCTTAAATGTTAATAATCTAGTCCTTTAACCTGTCTTTAAAGATATTCTTTGATATATATATATGTATATGAGATATATATATATATACTATATATCATATAAATGTGTATTATTATTCTACAAAGAAATAGGGAACTAATTTGGAAGTGTAGCAATATTTTAATTTTTTAGTTTATTCTGTCTACTCTCTAGCATGAAAAATAAACAAACCAGTTTGAAACTTAAAAAAAAAAAAAAGAGCAATTCCAGTAGATGTATTTCCTCTTCTTTTTTTGGAAGAGTGCCAGTATTGTAAAGCACTTTTCCAAATCCTTTCAAGCAGAATATGAGCTGGCTTATTAATAGTTATATGCTCAGTGGGAGTGAGCAAAAGGAAAGAATACAGATAGACTGGAGTCTCTGGCTCTGCATATTATAAGCTGTGTTCTTCGAACCTCATTGTATTTCATCTGGTAAATGGGATAATAATATGTACTTTGAAGGGTTATTATTTCAAACTGTAGTGCATAATAGGCACTTAAAAAGTCAGAATTATTTCTTACAAGTGGAGACACAGGAACTCAGCCACCCATTATTCTTAGGATTGTTTTCCCCAGACTGGGTGATTTTTGCACAAAGCAATGCAGGAAATTTACTACGTAACGACAGGTGGAATACAAGTGCTCTGTCTGCAGGATTAGTTTTCTTTGTTTATATTGACTTGCTCATCTTGTGCTAACAAATAATGAGATTGGATGTGGCCGCAAATGATATGTCATAATCCTGAGAAAAATGAATTCAAGATATGGCCTCATTATATGCAAGAAAATGTGGCTAATTTACTCCTTTATGATTTCAACCTATCAACTATATTAACCTACCCTTAATTTTATGTTGTTCTTCAAGAGATACTTTATAGCTGATGGGCAAAATTCTACAGTACTGATGTGTAAGATCCAAAGCTATTCCTTTTTTTTTTTCTTAAAGATTTTATTTATTCATTTGACAGAGAGAGAGAGAGAGATCACAAGTAGGCAGAGAGGCAGGCAGAGAGAGGAGGAAGCAGGTCCCCCGCTGAGCAGAGAGCCCGATGTGTGACTTGATCCCAGGACCCTGAGATTATGACCTGAGCCGAAGGCAGAGGCTTAACCCACTGAGCCACCCAGACGCCCTGATCCAGAGCTATTCTTATATATCAAGGCTTCAGTTAATTATTTTTTAAATTTAATTCAGTATGGCTAAGGTACAGTGTTCTGTTAGTTTCAGTTGTGCGATACAGTGATTCAACAACTCTTTATATTACTCGGTACTGATCATCATAATTGTATTCTTAATCCTCTTCACCTATTTCATCCATTCCCTCATCCACCTCCTCTCTGGTAACTACCAGTTTGTTGTCTATAGTCAAAGTCTTCAGTTTAAATTTTTTTTTTTTTTTTTTTTTTTAAGATTTTATTTATTTATTTGACAGAGAGAAATCACAAGTAGATGGAGAGGCAGGCAGAGAGAGAGAGAGAGGGAAACAGGCTCCCTGCTGAGCAGAGAGCCCGATGTGGGACTCGATCCCAGGACCCTGAGATCATGACCTGAGCCGAAGGCAGCGGCTTAACCCACTGAGCCACCCAGGCGCCCAAAGTCTTCAGTTTAAATTGTAGTTTTTCCTCTCCTTTTTTATTTTGTTGGGTTTGATATGTTAAGTTTAGAATAAATGTGTGAGTTTATAGGAGTTAAGCACATTTCATTCCTTTGATATTCATAAGGAGTAAAAAACCAATTTCATTCCCATGCTGAAAAATAATTAAACCTGGAAATTATGATAATGTAATAGTGATTTTTTAAAGTATTAGCATATTAATTTCATTGTAATTGGAATATCAGAATGTAATGTAAAATACAATTTATTGCTTTTCGTTTCCTTATTCTACTGACTTACAACTTAAAGAAAGCTGAAAAAATATTAATCTAAAAATCAATTCATTCCTTATTGAATATTTTCCCTACAGAAGAAAACGTGCCCATAATAATAGCTCATAATAAACATTTATTGAATGCTTACTCCGTGCCAGACAGTGCTCTAAGAGATGAGCATGAATTAGCTCGTTTATTCTCACAGCACCCCACATAGAAGGCACCAACATCATCTCCAGCCTGTGCAGGAGAAAACTCAGGAGCAGAGAGCTTATGTATTTTGGCCAAGGTTCCGGAGCCAGTGAGAGGCAGTCTAAGGTCGAGCTCCCCGGAAGTTTGGAATTAAGGACTTTGCAGATGTAAGTTAAGGCTCTTGGGATGAGATCCATCGTACTGGAGGGGTGGGTCCTAAATCCAATGCTTGGTATCATAAGAGAAAAGAATAGGAGGTTTGACACACAAAGGGGAAGCCCATGGGAAGAAGGAGGAAGAGACTGAGTTATGCTATACACCAAGGAATTTTGGAGTTACTAGGAGCTAGAAGAGGCAAGAAAGGATGGTTCCCTAGAGCCTTCAGAGGGAGTGTGGCCCTGTGGATACCGTGATTTCAGACTTCTTCCAGAACAGTGAAAGACTAAGTTCCTGTCTGAAGCTCTTCTTTGGAGGGACTTTATTACAGCGATTCAAGGAAGTATTGTACCCCTTGCGCTTCTTGGGCCCACTTGCTTCCTATAATAAGTTTATCCCATCTGGGAACTGCTCCTCCAGACTTTGGGTTGGGTTCTTTCACTGGGGAGACTTAAAAAAAGGAAGATCAGAGGGAGAAGCTAACCCTACTTGCTGCAGCTGAGTTTCTTACTGTAACTCATACCCAACACTTCCCCTCTTTGACTGCCCATTCTAGAATCAGCTCTTGCTTGGCGAGGGCCCCTCTTGGTCAAGATGCTGTAACCCAGCTTTCCATCCCTGAGGGGTCTTGAGTCTCTGACTCTCATAACCCTTTTCAGGCTGTATCTGCTGCTTCTATCCTTTTATTATCAAAGCTGGGCAAGGCAGTACCAAGAAATATTTCAGTTTAATTTCTGAGGGGCAAGGGTCCCCTTCCCCCAACCCCATCCTCATTGTATAATATCAGCTCTGCCTCCTTGCCATGATCAGGGTCAGTTACTTCTGTCAGGATGGTAACTTCATTCCTTGATGCTGGTCACTTGGTACCAGACACTAAAGTAACAGAACATCAGCCTCAACTTAGCTTAGGGGGGTTATTGCTGTATCCTATGAGGACGTGCTCCTCCATCCAGGGGAAATATCTAGACATGCAGAGCCTGGGGTTGTGGTGGTCAAGGTTTCTTTTACTTGAAGGTGGACTGGTCAGTAGAGCCAGCTATACTGAAGGAGTGCTTTGAAGTAACTGTAGACTTAAAATTTCTGGAGCAGTGGCTGAAGAGGTGATCATGTCCACCTAGTCAACCTTCCTTATTTTAAGATTTTTTTTTTAATTTATTTTTTTTGGAGACAGCATGAGGGAGGGTTGGTCAGGGACAGAGGGAGAAGCAGACTTCCCACTAATCAGGGAGCCCCAGGTGGGGCTTGATCCCAGGACCCTGGGATCCTGACCTGAGTCAAAGGCAGACACTCAACTGACTGAGCCACCCAGGTGCCCCTTGTAGGTTCAGGGAGGTGCCACAGATTATCCAGGAGAATCCAACAGAGCGGGAGTTGAACCGGGACTAGAAAACACCTTTTCCAGTCAAGTGTCATGCTACTTCTCATTACTTTATGTGGATTAATTTTACTTAATTACTAAAATAAATTAGCTGATATTTAAAATATTGAAAGATTTTCATATTTGTCTTCTAACTCAAATGTTATTAGTATAATGAAGCAGCTTTTATTAGTAATGAGAGTGTCCCATTCTGTGTGTGTGTGTTTCAAACAGAATTGGATCACCTCTGAAATGTGTATTTAATATCATTTTTGAGATTCAAGGTGGTTGTGTCTTCATATTTCCATCCATGTTAGCTACCCATTTAAAAAATTACATTATAGCCTGGATGGCTTAGTTGGTTGAGCAGCTGCCTTTGGCTCAGGTCAGAATCCCGGCTGGTGGGATGGAGCCCCAAGTTGGGCTCCTTGCTCCGTGGGGATCCTGCTTCTCCCTCTGCCTGCTGCTCCCCCTGCTTGTGCTCTCTCTCTCTCTCTCAAATAAATAAATAAAATCTTTTTAAAAATTACATTAAAATGCATTACATTTTAGACATTTGAATAAGAATAAAACTTTCCTTTGCAGTCAGTCAATAAAAAATTTCTTCTAAGTGATGCATATGCCAAAACTTTAGGGGGAAAATGAGGACTTTCTAATATGTTGATAAAAAAGGCAATGCTTAAAAATGTACCTGTAACACTAGAATATGTGCATATGCTCACCAGTTACTCCATTTTAACTTTGGTGTGACCTGCTTGGTCGAGACCACAGTGGATTGACATGCTGACTGTGGTTTGATTTGTCTTTAAGAACATAACGGAAACTGTTTCTGGGATCATTTTATTATTGTGAGATGTAGAAGAAAGTAATTGGAATCAAGACTACTTTCATACTGTCCTGTAATCACAAATGTTAGACTTGGAAGAGATCTCAGTACAGAGTGTTACTGTCAAGGGGATAAAGCATAGAAGAAGAAAGGGCCTTTTAAAACTGTGGATTATTTACATATGTGTGACAATCGGCCAGAGAGCTGCTTTGTGGTTTCATGTCCTGAAGGTTTGCTGTCACGTTAATTAATAACTTTGTGCAATCCAAACCACCTTCTTTGCCCAGAGCTGTACTTTAAATAGCAAGTTGTTTTTGCTAGCGACGCACAGAATGTAAGATGTACAGTATTTTCAGTGGTATTTTTAATGGTATTACAATGGTAGAAAGTTTTCACTCTGAAAACTCCAGCACGGTTCACATCACCTACAGAAATGAGCATCGGCTTCAAGACCTGGACTGGGACCTAAACTATTCTGTTTCTACTAGTATTTTTTTCCCTCTAAACCTTTTGTGAAGATTTAGCATTGATTTGCAATAAGAATTACTCTTCCTGGGAAAAGTTCGGTCTCAGACTCAAAAGCATTCTCTAACGTTTAGAGAATGGAAAAGACACAGAACTGACACCATGCATGTGACCAAGACGAGGCTTCAGCTCTGTGGATGGTGGAGATTTTTGCTCCCTGAGACCATTGTTCTCTCAGGTTTGTGCACATACATCTCAGAGGGGTCAGTGCCTCTCAGGAGTTATTAATTGAAAAGTGAAAATCATCTGTGATTGAGGACAGACAGCAAAGTACTAAGATAAATCATTTCTAACTCAATTAGAAACATAGCTCCTAAGACTCCACTCCAAAACTGCTAGAACTTATACAGGAATTCAGTAAAGTGTCAGGATATAAAATCAATGCACAGAAATCAGTTGCATTTCTCTACACCAACAGCAAGACAGAAGAAAGAGATATTAAGGAGTCAATCCCATTTACAATTGCATCCAAAACCATAAGATACCTAGGAATAAACCTAACCAAAGAGACACAGAATCTATACTCAGAAAACTATAAAGTACTCATGAAAGAAATTGAGGAAGACACAAAGAAATGGAAAAATGTTCCATGCTCCTGGATTGGAAGAATAAATATTGTGAAAATGTCTATGCTACCTAAAGCAATCTACACATTTAATGCAATTCCTATCAAAGTACCATCCATCTTTTTCAAAGAAATGGAACAAATAATGCTAAAATTTATATGGAACCAGAAAAGACCTCGAATAGCCAAAGGGATATTGAAAAAGAAAGCCAACGTTGGTGGCATCACAATTCCGGACTTCAAGCCCTGTTACAAAGCTGTCATCATCAAGACAGCATGGTACTGGCACAAAAACAGACACATAGATCAATGGAACAGAATAGAGAGCCCAGAAATAGACCCTCAACTCTATGATCAACTAATCTTCGACAAAGCAGGAAAGAATGTCCAATGGAAAAAAGACAGCCTCTTCAATAAATGGTGCTGGGAAAATTGGACAGCCACATGCAGAAAAATGAAATTGGACCATTTCCTTACACCACACACAAAAATAGACTCAAAATGGATGAAGGACCTCAATGTACGAAAGGAATCCATCAAAATCCTTGAGGAGAACACGGGCAGCAACCTCTTCGACCTCTGCCGCAGCAACATCTTCCTAGGAACAACGCAAAAGGTAAGGGAAGCAAGGGAAAAAATGAACTATTGGGATTTCATCAAGATCAAAAGCTTTTGCACAGCAAAGGAAACAGTTAACAAAATCAAAAGACAACTGACAGAATAGGAGAAGATATTTGCAAACGACATATCAGATAAAGGACTAGTGTCCAGAATCTATAAAGAACTTAGCAAACTCAACACCCAAAGAACAAATAATCCAATCAAGAAATGGGCAGAGGACATGAACAGACATTTCTGCAAAGAAGACATCCAGATGGCCAACAGACACATGAAAAAGTGCTCCATATCACTCGGCATCAGGGAAATACAAATCAAAACCACAATGAGATATCACCTCACACCAGTCAGAATGGCTAAAATCAACAAGTCAGGAAATGACAGATGCTGGCGAGGATGCGGAGAAAGGGGAACCCTCCTCCACTGTTGGTGGGAATGCAAGCTGGTGCAGCCACTCTGGAAAACAGCATGGAGGTTCCTCAAAATGTTGAAAATAGAACTTCCCTATGACCCAGCAATTGCACTATTGGGTATTTACCCTAAAGATACAAATGTAGTGATCCAAAGGGGCACATGCACCCGAATGTTTATAGCAGCAATGTCCACAATAGCCAAACTATGGAAAGAACCTAGATGTCCGTCAACAGATGAATGGATCAAGAAGATGTGGTATATATACACAATGGAATACTATGCAGCCATCAAAAGAAATGAAATCTTGCCATTTGCGACAACATGGATGGAACTAGAGCGTATCATGCTTAGCGAAATAAGTCAAGCAGAGAAAGACAACTATCATATGATCTCCCTGATATGAGGAAGTGGTGATGCAACATGGAGGCTTAAGTGGGTAGAAGAAGAATAAATGAAACAAATGGGATTGGGAGGGAGACAAACCATAAGTGACTCTTAATCTCACAAAACAAACTGAGGATTGCTGGGGGGAGGGGGTTTGGGAGAAGGGGGTGGGATTATGGACATTGGGGAGGGTATGTGATTTGGTGAGTGCTGTGAAGTGTGTAAACCTGGTGATTCACAGACCTGTACCCCTGGGGATAAAAATATATGTTTATAAAAAATAAAAAATTAAAAAAAAAAAAAAGAAACATAGCTCCTTTTACAGCTGACCTTGAGAACAAAGGAAAGCGTAGTTTGATCAAAAGTGAGCAGGCGTTCACACCAGTTATTCTCATGCTGTGATTTGAAAAGAGCATTATCTGGAACACATTTTTTTGTTTTTTTTAGCCATAATTTATTTCAGACCTCTGCTGGAATAAATAAAGCACATGAACCTTAACAGATGCAAATAATAGGGAGTAATCTTTGTATGAGTAATTTAACACATTGCATAGATTGTGGAATCTATCTGATACAAAACCATGCTGTCAGAGACAGTGGAGTAGAGACATTTTAAATGTGTAACTTTAAGTAAGTCAGTGTGTCCTGAAACCACTTGACAATGGTTATACAATCCAGACAACATATAAAGAATGAATGAATGAATGAATGAATGAATGAATGTTAGGTTCTTGACCAGTACGTAAAACCATTTGTAGGCCTCTGGTCAACCACTGTGAATGGCTGGATGAAGGTTTTGATGGTAGATTCTTGCGTCCTGCAGCTGCAGAACCCAGTAGTCCTGAAAATCCTTTCCCAGGTCACTTCTCTTGACTTCTAGGTATGTTTGCCCAAAGCTAGGTGTGGATGAAATTCCAGCTATATTAGAATGAACTTTAGTTAACTTTAACCAACTGTTACCAAGTTTACAATGGAAGTTACAATGGAAAAGTTTGATAATAAAAATACTTTAGAATCCTTAGTCTTTATTAATGGGGGGGGGTGAAGAATGCTTTGAAAAACATAAATTCATTACAAATCAAATTTAAATTCAGGTGGTAATGACACTTTTAGGATGTTCCCAGTATGGATTTTCTTAAGATACATAACTTGTGAGATGAGTGACTACATATACAATGCAGCAAAATTTTTGGCTCTGAGTGCTCTACATCTGAAAGTAATACAGCTGATTCTTGAACAGCATGGGGGTTAGGGCCACCAGACATGGTGCCTGTGGAAATCTGTGTAAACTTTTGACTCCATGAAAACTTAACTACTAATAGCCTACTGTTGAATGGGTCTTACTGATAACATAAACAGTCAATCAGCACGTACTTTATATCTTATGTGTGTTATATCCTGCATTCTTACACTAGAGTAAGTTAGAGAAAAGAAAAATGTTATTAAGGAAGTCAGAAGGAAGAGAAAATGTACTTATAGTGCCATATTAATCATAAAAGGTGTTGTCTCTAAGTGGACTTGTGATGTTCAAGACTGTGTTGCTCAACGGTCAGTTGTATAATATTGTAAATCAACTGTACTTCGGTTAAAAAGTTATAAAACTAGAAATGAAGAAAAAAAGAGTGATTTAGAGAAACAAACAAAAAAACCCATCATCGCCACCAACAAAAAACTCTGGGCCCATCCTAACAATTGTTGAAAATTGTGCATAAGCTATTGATGTATAAAAATGTTCTGTGAGGAAATATCAGAGTGAGCTGATGGATCTTAATATTAACCAAAGAAGTTTGGTTGGTTTTGAGTTTTAAAAAAATTCCTTCCTCCTCTTTCTTTCCTGCTTGCATTCTTCCTTTCACTTCCTCTTTTCATTTTTTTCTTGTACTCACTCATTTTTTGCCATTTACTCATTCACTCAGCTAATATTAATCGGCCATCTGCAATGTTCTAAGACCTTGTCTAGGCACTGGAAATACAAGATACAAAGTGAACAACTTTCAGGCGTGTTTCTGAAAATGAAAATAATAAAATAAAATTATTAAATGCCACTGAGAATATAAAATTCATTCATTCATGGGTTGCAGAGTGGTTGGGTGCAAAGTAGTGCTTCTTTAGTGAGAAAAGAGAGGGAGGTTTTCTCCTGGAGGGTAAGATTCCAGAAGAGGCCTGAATGATGAGCAGAAGGTACTCAGCACTGAAGGCAGAAAGAAGCAGGAAGTGCAAAGGCAT
Source organism: Mustela lutreola (assembly GCF_030435805.1). NCBI lineage: Eukaryota > Metazoa > Chordata > Mammalia > Carnivora > Mustelidae > Mustela > Mustela lutreola. The sequence goes on along the minus strand of NC_081290.1, from coordinate 125,098,357 downwards.
TGAGACAGGTAGGAGCCTGTTATGGTCAGGGTTCAGAAGGAAGACCAGTGTGATTGTACTTCATGATTGAGGGGAACTTGGGAGAAAAGATAGAAAGGGTTTGGGTTATGTAGGATGTCACAGACCATGGGAAGAGTTTGAATTTGTTCTGATTCAGTGAAAGGGCATTGGAGAGTTTTAAGCAGGGGCAGGATTTGAAACATCATGAGTGTGTGTTTAAAAGATATTCCTAAGATTGTCATTCACTAAATCACACAATGGCCAATCAATGAGCACATGGTGAAGAAACTCCTGTCAAATTGGGGAAACAGTTTAACTTTTTTCAACCTATCTCTGATTCTTGAAACCATTTCTCCTTTTGGTTTGACTTGTAGGAAATTCAGAGCCAATTTGCAATTTTCCTCCAGCAGTTATAGCTTATTACATAGTATATGTTTTTTCTTTTAAAATTTTATTTGAATAGATATTTATGATACTTAGTAAAAACAATATAGAAATTTATATATTGATAAGGTTTTCTCCCACTCTTGTCGCTGCCCAACTCACCAACCACCCCCCCCCATAGACAACCTCTTAGTTTCTTATGTGTCTTTCTAGTGTTCCTTTATGCCAATACAAGTCAGTATAAATATATATTCTTACTTCCCTTCCTTTCTTTCTTCACTGAGGGTAGTGTGTGTGTGTTTGTGTGTGTGTGTGTGTGTGTGTGTGTTTTCTACATCTTGTTGTCTTTACCCAAAGTTGAGTCTGGAGATTTTTCACTTCAACACACATTGCTTTTTCTCTCTATTTGAGAGTAGGAAGGTTTTTCATTGAGTAGAAGAGCTATTTAACCAGACTTCATTCCTGGACTTGAGTTATTCCTTGTCTTTTGGTATTACAAACAGTGCTGCCACGAATAACCTGGTCATAAGGCACTCTGTATTTATGAGATATAACCATAAGGTAAGATAAGTTCTCAGAAGTGGGACTGTTAGATTGCAGTGCCTTTTTCATAGTATATAGTTTTGGTAGCTGTTTCTGTTTTGGTAAATATTGCCGAATTTTCTTTGGAATGAGTTGTGCCTTTTTTGCACATGCATTAGCAGTGTATGGTAAGTAATGGTGCTCTGATGGGTAGCTTTACTGTTTCCTTATCATTTATCCACATTTTTTCTTAGTCTCAGCTTCCTAATTTATGTGTTTCTATGCTTCTATGTTGTATATATTTTTTTAGGGTATTTTTAGGCCACTTTCAATTATTTCTTGAAGGAAAAATTGAATAAATAAATTCAGCATGCTTTAGGTTTTGCACTTAATCTCCTCTGTTATTCTTTTGCATTTCCACACCTTTCCCCACTAGTCTCCGAGTGGCTCCTTAATAACATGGTTCATATTGTAATAGTTTTAAGAGACCAATGCCTGGCAGATTACTATCTGCAATAAATATTTGGTATATTCATGAATGATTTAAAGTATAGTAGTATTGCTACTAAGCTTACTAAAGCCAGGTAATACCTGGTATTCAGAAAGTAATCGGTGAATAAGTCAATGAATGGGGGTGCCTAGGTGGCTCAGTGGGCTAAAGCCTCTGCCTTCGGCTCAGGTCATGATCCTAGGATTCTGGGATCGAGCCCCATGTCAGGCTCTCTGCTCGGTGGGGAGCCTACTTCTTCCTCTCTCTTTCTGCCTCCCTCTCTGCCTGCTTGTGATCTCTGTCTGTCAAATAAATAAATAAAATCTTTAAAAAAATAAAATAAAATAAATTAAAAAATAAGTCAATGAATGAGTTAATGAATATAGGGTTTTTCCTTTAAGAGATGCCATTGTATCAATAGCAATGAAGAAATATTGTTATGGAACAGACTAATCTTGTTTTATTTAAATGGATGCCATTATAACAAGAAATAAAATGATATTCCATCAGTACATGACTTTAGAGCAAATGTAATCTTATACTACATGGCAGATGAGAATTTTAATGAAAACAATCATATGGAAAAATATCCACTGAATAAATTGGAAGCTTAACATGAGAATTGGCCAGGCAAAATAATGATTCTGAGGGATAAAATTCTGCATGAGGGAGCTTAAGTGACATAAGCATACTAAGAAAGTTCTGGAAAACTTTGAAAATAAAATGCTTAAACTTTTCTATGTGTATAACACGTGATTATAACTTATGCATTCGGCAATCTTGCTGCATATTATAATCTTGGTTGTTTTATGATTTGTATCTAGATGGGCTGGAAGAAACATTCTAAAACATTTAAAACGTGATAATACTGCTCATGAAACATGTATGTGCAATAAAAATCTCTTGTCATTGGGTAAGAATGTCCGGCCGGAGTACTGTTCACATTTAATAATCCTTTGTATATGAAACAACTAATCATAGAAGACCATGGACACCAAATAGGATAGCAGGCAGATGAAGTTTGCTTTTAGGATAATGATGGTCAGCCATTAAAACAAACTCTACCTAGAAACTAGGTAAACTCAAACTAATTTAAATGTGTACCTGCCAGATATTACACACCACAATGACTATGGGTGCACGTATCTTCAAAGTTTTTCCATGCTTACTCAGTAATCTTGGCATGAACATATGACAGAATGATTTCATCAGACTTGGGGGATTATGATATTGACTAGCACTCTGTAAGCGTTCAAAAAGCATATATAAAGAGATAACCTTGCTTTAAACAAGTCCAATTTACAAAAAGTCACATATTTTACCCAAAGATTATTTCCTTTATAAATGATTTCTTCAAAATTACCTTTAAATATCATTTCATCATACATTTGAATTATAATCCAACCCTTAAGTATCTATTTTCATGAAACCTTTTTCCAGAAACCTGTACATATTTTAAGTATTATTCTTGGAAATAATGATATCACTTAACTTATGGTAACTTACAAGTGTTTCTTAAATTTTCAACATTTCTGCAAATGCCATACTTCTGAAAAGTTGGCTAATAAGTCTCTTGAATTTTTTTTATTATTTTAGCAATTTTAAGAGATGAGCTTCCATGGTCAAATTACTGTGATGGCTACAGACTATGTAATATTTTAAATTTAAAATAAGATTTTAACAAAATAAAATATTGAAATATGTCTTATTTTGTTAGTAAGTACTGTCACATAGTTTCATTTTATGCTTTGCATTATTTCCTTTCTTGTGTAAGACTCAGATTAGAGATAGAACATTAGAGTATGAACTCTATCCAGAGTATCAAACACTCAGACCAGCACTTTCATGGTAAATTAAACTTGTAAGTTATTTTTTATTCTGTACTCTTTTTTATTCTGTACTTTTATATTAATGAACAAATATCAGTCTTCTCTTCTAAAAAAGATGTCAAGCAGTTCAGTCAGAATGATCTCTGATGTAATTTGAACTTTCTTTTGTGGATTTTCTTTAAGTTTTTTTAAATCAGCAGTATGTTACAGTAAATGCTTGGAAAACTTTCCTTTTTGTCTTGCACACTGAATCAGACACTGATAAAGTATCTGTGCACAATGTTTAATACTGTTTAATACCTGTTAATATGGGAAAGAGAGGTAATTAAACTCTCAACAAGGTCAAGGATTTTGTCGATTATGTATTACTTATATGCTAACAAAGGAAGCTGTAGCAAAAAAGGAATTAGGGAGTAGCTAAGTCCTAAATTGCCTTTTGTATAAAAACACCGTATATGCTAGCTATATTTCTTGAGCTAAAGAAGTGAAGTATTGGGTCAATTGCTTAAGCTCTAGCAGTAGTTCTCTTACTTGATTAAGAAACATAATTGAGTATAAACCGTCTGGCTTCTTAAGTTGGCAAAGAATAGTTCAATTTTTAGAGCTATGATTCTGACCCAGCTCCATACTTCATTTCGATGAAAGGTACTTGATATAGACTTTCCCACAGGTCACTTTCCCACAGGTCCTACATGACTTCCTGGGTAAGCCAAAAATGCAGGGCCCGGACTCTTAGGTTATTTATCAGGCTGTGTTTGCAGCAAGCAGCCTTGAAGGATGAGGTGATGTCTCCATTCAGAACAAAAGAGCAGGCTTGCTTACTGCTTGCTCTAAAACAATGGGTCTTCAAGCTCAGTGTTCCTCTCCTGTGAAGCAGCCCACTGCCTGTGCAGGCATCATCTGTCCTTCTACTCCCCCCCTTAAGTCCTGGGCATGGGAAACTGACATGGATATGTTGACATTATGACATGCTTTTGCTGTGAGTAAAAGAGTCTTTCATTTCTGTCTGAGAGTCTTGTGTTTTGTGTCTTCTCTCAACCTCTACACTGAGTGATTGTAACAATCACATTGCTTCTCTCTGCTTAGGGATCACAACTTGAGTAGAGTCGTTTCCAGTCTTTTGTCCAGCTTTTTAGTTGCTCATGGAAAACTGGTAAGTCCAGTCCGGGTTGCATCAGGGAAGTACATCCTGCCTAGAAGTCAAAATGTAGGGCTTTATTTTTTTGGTGTAGAGTAATATGTGAAAATTCATCATCTTTTTTGTTTTTGTTCTCCATGAGAAAAGCAGATATATAGCTTTTAAAGCCTTTGACAACTCGACTCTAATATCTGGGACTTTGTGGATCTGTTTTTGTACATTCTTTCTACCACATTTTCTTTTTGATTTCTATCTTGTATTTCTTCATATCTATAATTGCATGTGATATTGCATTTGATGAACTGTTTGTAAAAATAATTTTAGTCTTAGGGTCCTGAGGCAGCCAGGCTGAAAGATGGTCCTTCCCTGTGACCTTATTTTTGTGTAGTGTCCTTTGTTGAGTGTGGGCTAAGTTTAGTAAGTCAATTCTGACTAATAGAAAATGGCAGAAGTAATGGTATGTCACTTTTGAGATTAGGTTATAAGTTCATTTTTTTTTTTCTTTCTGACTTCAAACTAGACTAGAGTTATAATAATCAAAGCAATATGGTGCTGGCATGAAAATGGACACATAGGGGGCGCCTGGGTGGCTCAGTGGGTTAAGCCTCTGCCTTTGGCTCAGGTCATGATCTCAGGGTCCTGGGATTGAGCCCTGCATTCGGCTCTCTGCTCAGCAGGGAGCCTGCTTACCCCCTCTCTCTGCCTGCCTCTCTGCCTATTTGTGATCTCTCTCTCTCTGTCAAATAAGTAAGTAAAAAAGAAAGAAAAAAAAAGGACACATAGATCAATGGAAGACAACAGAGAGCCCAGAAATCAACCCACACATATACAACCAACTAATCTATGACAAAGGAGGCTAGAATATACAGTGGGGAATGGATAGTCTCTTCAATAATTAGTTTTGGGAAAACTGGATAGCTACACACAAAAGCCTGATAATAGAGCACTACTTTGCACCATATGAAAAAATAAATTCATATGGATTAAGGACTTGAATGTAAGACTTGAAACCTAGAAAAAAATTCCTGGAAGAAAACATAGATAGTAAGCTCTTTGACATTTGTCTTAGCAATATTTTTCTTTTTTGGATCAATGTCCTTAGGCAAGGGCAACAAAAGTGAAAGTATGTAAGTGGGACTATATCAAACTGAAAAACTTACACAGTGAGGGAAACCATCAACAAAATGAAAAGACAAGCTACTGAAAATATTTGTTAATCATACATTTGATGGTGTGTAAACATCCTAACTATATAAGGAACTTACACAACTTAATTAAAAAAAAAAAAAAAACCCAAACAACCTGATTTAAAAATGGGCAGAGGACTTGAACAGACATTTTTCAAAAAAGAGATGCAGGTGGACAACAGGCACATGGAAAGAGGTGCAGTATCATTGGTCATGAGGGAAGTGCAAACCAAAACCTAATGAAATACTGCCTCACACCTGTCAGATTGACTATTATGAAAAAGACAAAAAATAACAAGTGTATGGTGAGGATGTAGACAGAGAGAACCCTTGTGAATTTTTGGTGGGAATGTAAATTGCCACTATGGAAAACACTATGAGGTTTCTCAAAAAGTTAAAAGTAGAATTACGTATGATCCAACAATTCTGCTGCTGGGTACTTATCTGAAGAAAATGTAATGCCGATCAGAAGAGATGTATGCACTCCCATGTTCATTAAGGCATTATTTACAGTAGCCAAGATATGGAAGAAACCTAAGTTGAATTGGTTAATAGATGAATGGGTAAATAGGTAAAGAATTGTGAGATATATATATATATATTCTCCATAAAGAAGGATGAAATTTTTTCCATTTGTGACAACATGGATGGACCTTGAGGATATTATGCTAAGGGAGATAAAATCAGACAGAGAAAAACAAATATAATGTGATTTTTCTTCGCTGTAGAGTCTGAAAAACAAATGAACAAACAAAACAAAATGGAAACAGGTTCATAGTTACAGGAAACAGACTGTTCCCAGAGTGGGTAGGAATTTAGAAGGTAAACGAAACAGGTGAAAGAGATTAAGAGGTACAGACTTCCAGTTACAAAATAAGTCAAGGGGATATATATACAGCATAGGGACTATAGTCAATAATATTGTAATAATTCTGTATAGTGACAGATTGTAACTAGACTTATCATGGGGATCATTTTGTAATGTACAGAAATATTGAAACATTATGATGTACCTGAAACTAATAGGATATTATATGTCAATTATACCTCAAGTACAAAGAATGAAAGAAGAACAACAAAAAAGACTGTAGCTCCCACATTCAAGAGAGGGTCTCATCTCTTGCTCTTGCATCCAATAGAAGCCATACTGTGAGCTGCTCCATTCAGAGGTCCCCTAGTGAGGAATTGAAGCCTTCTGTTAACAGTCATGGCAGTGAACTTGGAAGTGGCTCCTTCACCCCCAGTCAAAGCTTAGATGACTGCAGCACCATGTGACCTTTTGGATAAAGCCTATTGGAAATCCTGAGCCAGAAGCACTAAGCTAAGATGCTCTTAGATCTCTGATGGCCCACAGAAACTATGAGATGACACCTATTTATGATTTTAAGCCACTAAATTTGGAATAACATTTCACGCAGCAATAGGTAACTGATACAGACGATGATCTCTTTAATTTATTTTTTTTCTTTTCATTTTATTTCTTTTCAGTGTTCCAGAATTCATTTTTATATTTTTTACATTTTATTTTATTTTTTCAGTGTTCCGAAATTCATTGTTTATGCACTACACCCAGTGCTCCATGCAATACGTGCCCTCCTTAATACTGATCATCAGGCTCTCCCAACCCTCTACCCCCGCCCCTCCAAAACCTCAGTTTGTTTCTCAGAGGACACAGTCTCTCATGGTTCATCTCCCCCTCCAATTTCCCCCAACTCACTTTTCCTCTTCACCGCCCAATGTCCTCCATTTTATTCCTTATGCTCCACAAGTAAGTGAAACCATATAATAATTGACTCTCTCTGCTTAACTTATTTCACTCAGCATAATTTCCTCCAGTCCTGTCCATGTTGATACAAAAGTTGGGTATTCCTCCTTTCTGATGGAGGCATAATACTCCATTGTATATATGGACCCCATCTTCCTTATCCATTCATCTGTTGAAGGGCATCTTGGTTCTTTCCACAGTTTGGTGACTGAGGCCATTGCTGCTATGAACATTCGGGTACAGATGGCCCTTCTTTTCACTGCATCTGTATCTTTGGGGTAAATACCCAGTAGTGCAATGGCAGGGTCATAGTGTGGCTCTATTTTTAATCTCTTAAGGAATCTCCACACTGTTTTCCTAAGTGGCTGCACCAATTTGCATTCCCAGCAACAGTGTAAGAGGGTTCCCCTTTCTCCACATCCTCTCCAACACGTGTTGTTTATTGTCTTGTTAATTTTGGCCATTCTTACTGGTGTAAGGTGGTATCTCAATGTGGTTTTGATTTGAATCTCTCTGATGGCTAATGATGGTGATTTCTTCTAACAGTTGTGGTTTCTGTTTGCTTCTGCCAGTTGCCTGGGGGTGCTAGAACTCTAGGACACCTAGGGAGACTAGTAGCCCAGGACTGCCTGTTTTCAGTCTCAGGAACTGAGATGACTCAAAGCTGAATTTCAGCCTCTTCCAGGGCCTACCTGTAGTTCACTGGCTCCTAAGAGATAGCCCTTGGGAATCCCAGCACAAAGTGTGGGAGTTTGGCAGGGCTCTCCCCAACACTTTATACCCTGGAAAGCGGTCTCCAGCGCTAAGAAACTGTTGGAAATCGTGCTCAGTCTCTCAGGCTTCCAGCTTCCTCCACCCTAGAACTGGTATAGGTTTCCAGGTGAATAAGTTGCTCCAAACTTAGGGTGTATTAAGTTGAACTCCTTTCCCAACAAATCTTTATTATGTTGTGAGCTCTTTGACACCATCAGTTGGATATTTCTTTAAGTATCTTTTCTTCAGTTTTTCTAGTTTTCCAGTGAGAAGACTGGGTGGAATTACCTGGTCTATCATTATTGGAAGAAGAAGTCAAACTCCATCTTCATTTCTCTATCAGAGAAGTTACAAAGCAATGAAGGAAAAGTTTCTTCTTGCTTATAGTTATAAGTGCTTACACCGTGCTTCTACATTGATAAGTTTCAGTATGGTGTTTTAATGAATACTCTAGGGATTCTGTGTGTACCCTCCATCTAACACTTTGGAATTTACTCATCTGGTGACCAATCTGATTAGATCTGCTCACAAATTTTATGTAGTGACTTTGCTAGTTTTCTAGTCCACCTGGATGGGTTACTCTGATATTAATTCATTTTCCAAGTTTTACTCTGCCAGGCAAGTGTTTTGATTTCTCTTGGATAATGGGAAGCTGAAGAACATATTTTATAATACATTCTATATCTTTGAATATTTGTTATTCTATGTATAGCTAATCTTGATGGTTTTTATTTTTATATGTGTTTTCTAGTGAAGAAGTAAATAAGCTTCTGTGTCTTAAGTACCAACTCTAAATCTCATGGAATACATATGTTCCTGAAAAATACCATGATAACAATTGGGAATTGTAAGACCTTATGAAGAGAATAAACCTGTGTAATTTTTGTAGATATACATATGTTAATTTAGAAAAAAGTCAAAAAAGAAAAAGAAAGTAGTAGTGAAAAAAGTGAAAAAGAAGAAGCTGTATATTCAAAGCTCAGTGTGTGTATGTGTGTGTGCATGTGCATGTGTACATACTTGTAAATGTATACAGAGAATGTTTTAAAAGATGCAGAAGACACTGGGGAAGGGGATTGAGAATTTGGTAAGGGAAGCATTCTTACTTTTCCCTTGTATATCTTTGAATTATTAGACTTTTTATGATTTCACATGTCGTTTTCCCAATTAGTGACTTTAAACACTAAGTGGACATATATTAGTAGTATAATCTTACACTAGTTACAAGAATGATATGGAATTATTTCCTTGTATCACCCTCTTTTATTATCTTTCTTTCTTATGGTCTCTACTAGATACCAGATTTACATTACATTTATTTGTTTTAAATTGTGAGTAGTTGGCATGCTGTGCCTCTTAGATTATTATTTTCCTTCATCGAAATGTTTAATGCCTTTTGGTTGTACATATATTAGACTTGCTAAATCTCCCTAAGTCACATTTCAGACTTGAACAGTTGTCATTTGTAGATACAAAATCCAGAGTGAGAAATGCTGGAAGCAATTTAAATTCTATCACTTAATCGTTGTAAAACCTTGTACCAGAAATTTAAACAACCATTTCTCTCTTGTGTATCCCTCCATTCATCCAAGAACGTAGAGTCAATATTAACAACTATTTTCCAGACACTTAGTTTTCTGTCTGAGAACATGAATAACGATAAAATCTTTTTCCTCTTACCTTATAGGTTTGTGATGAGGAGCAAGATTTGGTATGCATGAGAGCTTTTGTAAGCTGTACAACATGCAAACATAAAGTATGATTATATTCAGTCCTTTGCTTCATTGTGAAATGTTAAGTAAAGAACAATGAGTTGAGATGTTCAATTTTCCATATTTTGAAGTAGGAAAAGATGTTGAAGGAATTAGTATTTATGAAGCCAAAAATCTAAGGAAAAATGTTATTAGGTATATCATTTGTAACTTTTGGGGAGTGGGGGAGGGAAGCAGCAAAAGATATTGTATGTCAAGGGGATAAACATTACAGATGATAAAATATGGTTGTTATGCTAAAGAGAAAGTAATGGAAGCATCTCATTTTTGAAGGGTGGGGTGGGGGTAAAGACAGAGTGGGATAGAAGTGTTCCTGCCAGATGGTTTCTGTCCCTTTCCTTTCTCTGAATTTTAAAAGTGTGACCTACCTCTTATACACTTGATATTAGCATCAAGTGTAGGATTTTGAGTATCAGTTCCTGACCTTAGGGAAAACTTTCTGGGAAACTGGAAATTGAACAAGTATGGTTAAGTCTTCCTTTGGGAAACTTCCCCCTCCCCTATCCCTTGGACACTCCACTGAAAACATCTAGGTTCTTGGTCTATGTTTCTCTAAATGATAATTACAGTTACTGACGGATCCATCTGATATAACCATATGGTTATAATCTTAAGAGCACAAAGGGAAAAAAAAGCAAGTTTTAGCCCTTCTTACTATATATAGATTTAAAGAAGAATATTTGTATTTACTTCATTTGTAATGACAATTTCTTTTTTTCTTTGAATATTGGTTTGAGAGAGAGAGAGAGAGAGCACACATGTGAGTGGGGGGAGGGACAGCAGGAGAGACTCTTTAAGCAGACTCCTCACTGAGCGGGGACTCCCCCCACCCCACGTGCCCCCAGCACAGAGCCTGACTCCAAGACCCATGAGATCATGACCTGAGCTGAAACCAACAGTCAAACACTTAGCTGACTAAGCCACTCAGGTGCCCCTCTAATGATAATTTCTATTTAATTACCTATATATGTTATTCTGAGTTATGATGTACTATTATACCATGTAACAATCTTTTCAATTGTATGTATATTTATATATTTTCTCTCTCTCTCTTTTTTTTCTTTTTCTTGGAAAATGTTTCTAATAGTATAGAGAATTAAAAATTAACTTTTATTTATTTATTTCTTTATTTTTTAAAAAGATTTTATTTACTTGACAGACAGAGATCACAAGTAGGCAGAGAGGCAGAGAGAGAGGAGAAAGCAGGCTCCCTGCTGAGCAGAGAGCCAGATGTGGGGCTCGATCCCAGGACCCTGGGATCATGACCTGAGCTGAAAGCAGAGGCTTTAATCCACTGAGCCGCCCAGGCGCCCCTAAAAATTAACTTTTAAAGATGGGTAAATATAAATTTCCTGCTGAGATATACTGAATACTGATATATTCCAAGATAGAAAGTAGAATTATTTGTTTTCATGGTTCAAGAATGACATTTTTTCTTAAAACTCTGTCCATCAGCTTTATTTTTTTTTATTTTATTTTTTTTTAAAGATTTTATTTATTTACTTGAGAGAGAGATAGTGAGAGAGAGCATGAACGAGGAGAAGGTCAGAGGGAGAAGCAGACTCCCCATGGAGCTGGGAGTCCGATGCGGGACTCGATCCCGGGACTCCAGTCGTCTAACCAACTGAGCCACCCAGGCGTCCCCATCAGTTTTATTTAACCAGGCTCTGGGCAGCTATATGCTGGACATATAACAAAATGATACTGAAAGAGAACAGAAAATGGTATTTCATAGAAGAAAAGGATCAATACATTTTTAATGAAAAACTCTAGGTTCTTAGATAAGACCTAAATTTCTATTTGAATTTTGTCTTCGCTTGGGCTTCCGTAACAGGTACCCTAGACTGGGTGGCTTAAACAACAGATTTTTAGTTCTCACAGTCTCTCAGGTTGGAGGTTCAACTGTAGGCTGCCAGCATGGCTGGGTTCTGGGGAGAGCTCTCTTCAGCAGCAAAGGGCTGCTGCCTTCCTGTGTGCTCACATGGTAGAGAAAGAGAAAGATGTTGTGTCTCTGGGTGCCTGGGTGGCTCAGTTGACAGGGGAACCTGTGAAAGAGAGCTTGTAGGGTCACCCTGTGAGAACACAGCAGAGCTAGGGAAGGGGAAGAAATGCCATGGAAGTGCAGACACGCAAATGACTAGCCCAGCATTTGTGGGGACAGCGGTAGACACCTTCTGCCCATCTTCTCCCTTTTGTGACAAGAGAAGAGAACCAACTCCTCCTGGCTTTGGGAATTTTTCATGGTCTTTTGAAATGTCATTTGTTTCCTTTTTAAAGATGCACGAATTCCTCTTCGGAATGGGGAGACCCATGGAGGCAAAAGTCTTATTATTTGCCTGTCTGCTTCAAATCTAACCTTCCTTTTCAGAATTTTTAGAAGAGAGTTTCCCAAATGGACCATGTGCTTGGGAGAATTCTATTTTGGATGAGAAAATGCTAGCAGAAGCATAATTTCCCCTGACACGTACAATTGTGAAATATTATATCATCGACAGGAGCCTACTCCTGATCCAGCTTCTCATTACATGTGAAGAAGAATTCTTCACAGTTCTAACCTCACTATGGTATTTTCTGTTGTTGAGTCTCCATTAACATTTTTTGGGGGAAAGATTTAGTAAGTCAGGATACTATCTTGTATTTTTTTTAAATTTTTTATTTTTTATAAACATATATTTTTATCTCCAGGGGTACAGGTCTGTGAATCACCAGGTTTACACACTTCACAGCACTCACCAAAGCACACACCCTCCCCAATGTCCATAATCCCATCCCCTTCTCCCAACCCCTCTGCCCCCAGCAACCCTCAGTTTGATTTGTGAGATTAAGAGTCACTTATGGTTTGTCTCCCTTCCAATTCCATCTTGTTTCATTGATTCTTCTTCTACCCACTTAAGCCCCCATGTTGCATCACCACTTCCTCATATCAGGGAGATCATATAATTATCTTGTATTTTTAATCATTTTGTAGTATTGGATTTGCTTTGCATGCCCATGTGGAGTATTTGTGCATTAGGAAATGGCATCCTTAGGGCAGTGTTTGGAATGAACACAATTAGTCCAATGAACTTTAGAATCAGTCACCATTGTAATTTAGGTTTGTTTTATTTTCCTGAGACTTTCAGGCATATTCATACATACGTATATATTCATGCATTATGCATGGATATTCTGATTGTGATATGGATGATCATTTGATGACTATCTAAATTCAGATTCTAGATATAATATGGTATGTGCAAGAGATGGCATATATCGTAATGGAGCTCACCAGCTTTTCAAACTTCATGAGCCCTGATTTGAAAGGCTAATTATTACCTTTTGCGCTTTAAAACAAAACAAAACAAAACAAAAACAAAAACAAAAACCAAGGTGAATTTCATAATGGAAATCACCATAAAGTGCTTATAGTTTGAATAATAAAAATTAGCTTTTCTCAGGGCACCTGGGTGACTCAGTTGGTTAAGTGTCTGCCTTCTGCTGGGGTCATGATCCAGGGAGACTGGGATTAAGCCCTGGAGCTCCCTGATCAGTGGGGAGTCTGATTCTCCTTCTCCCACAGCCATTATCCTCCACTTGTGCTTACTCTCTGTCTCTTTCTCCTTTTTCCCTCATTCTCAAATAAATAAATAAATAAATAAATAAACCTTTAAAAAAATTAGCTCTTTTCTGGGAAGTTAGGGCTTAGAGGGAAGAAGGGAAGTTAAAGCCACTGCTTTCTAGTTTGGCCTTTGGAAGCATGAAGCATCTACATACTATTTATGAACCAAGTAACTTGATTCTATAATGAAAATTCCATTCCTCTGAAAGTACAGATCTGATTTTCTATTTATTTATTTATTTTTCTAATTTTATTTTATTTTTTCAGTGTTCCAAGATTCATTGTTTATGAACGACACCCAGTACTTCATACAGTATGTGCCTTCCTTAGTATCCACCACCAGGCTTACCCATCCCTTCACCCCCCTCCCTTCCAGAACTCTGTTTGTTTCTCAGAGTCCACGGGCTCTCATGGTCCAACTCCTGCTCCGATTTCCCCCAATTCACTTTTCCTTTCCTTCTCCTAACATCCTCCATGTTATTCCTTATGCTCCACAAGTAAGTGAAACCATATGATAATTGACTCTCTCTGTTTGACTTATTTCACTCAGCATAATCTCCAGTCCCATCCATATTGATACAAAAGTTGGGTATTCATCCTTTCTGATGGAGGCGTAATACTCCATTGTATATATTGATCATATCTTCTTTATCCATTTGTCTGTTGAAGGGCATCTTGGCTGTGTTTTTTTTTAAGAATTTATCTCTTTTTTTTAATTAATTTTTTATTTTTTATAAACATATATTTTTATCCCCAGGGGTACAGGTCTGTGAATCACCAGGTTTACACACTTCACAGCACTCACCAAAGCACATACCCTTCCCAATGTCCATAATCCCACCCCCTTCTCCCAAACCCCCTCCCCCCAGCAACCCTCAGTTTGTTTTGTGAGATTAAGAGTCACTTATGGTTTGTCTCCCTCCCAATCCCATCTTGTTTCATTTATTCTTCTCCTACTCACTTAAGCCCCCATGTTGCATCACCATATCAGATAAAGGACTAGTGTCCAGAATCTATAAAGAACTTAGCAAACTCAACACCCAGAGAACAAATAATCCAATCAAGAAATGGGCAGAGGACATGAACAGACATTTCTGCAAAGAAGACATCCAGATGGCCAACAGACACATGAAAAAGTGCTCCATATCACTCGGCATCAGGGAAATACAAATCAAAACCACAATGAGATATCACCTCACACCAGTCAGAATGGCTAAAATCAACAAGTCAGGAAATGACAGATGCTGGCGAGGATGCGGAGAAAGGGGAACCCTCCTCCACTGTTGGTGGGAATGCAAGCTGGTGCAGCCACTCTGGAAAACAGCATGGAGGTTCCTCAAAATGTTGAAAATAGAGCTGCCCTATGACCCAGCAATTGCACTATTGGGTATTTACCCTAAAGATACAAACGTAGTGATCCAAAGGGGCACATGCACCCTAATGTTTATAGCGACATCTTGGCTCTTTTTACTGTTTGGCGACTGCGGCCATAGGTGCTATGAACATTGGGGTACAGATGACCCTTCTTTTCACTACATCTGTATCTTTGGGGTAAATACCCAGTAGTGCAATTTCAGGATCATAGGGTGGCTCTATTTTTAATTTCTTAAGGAATCTCTACACTTTTCTGAGGTGGCTGCACCAACTTGCTTTCCCACCAACAGTGTAAGAGGGTTCCCCTTTGTCTGCATCCTCTCCAACACATGTTGTTTACTCTCTTGTTAATTTTGGCTATTCTAACTGGTGTAAGGTGGTACCTCAATGTGATTTTGATTTGAATTTCCCTGATGGCTAATGATGATGGACATTTTCTCATGTGTCTGTATTTTGTATGTCTTCTTTGGAGAAGTGTCTGTTCATGTCTTCTCCCCATTTCTTTGACATGATTATCTGTTTTTTGGGTATTGAGTTTGAGGGGTTCTTTATAGATCTTGTGTATCACCCTTTGTCTGTAGTGTCATTTGTGAATATCTTCTCCCATTCTGTGAGTTGCCTCTTTGGTTCACTGTTTCCTTTGCTGTACAGAAGCTTTTTATCGTGATGAAGTACCAAAAGTTCATTTTTGCTTTTGTTTCCTTTGCCTTTAGAGACATGTCTTTAAAAAAAGTTGCTGTGGCCAATGTCAAAAAGGTTGCTGCCTGTGTTCTCCTTTAGGATTTTGATAGATTTATGTCTTATGTTAAGGTCTTTTATCCATTTAGAGTTTATCTTTGTATATGGTCTAAGAGAATGGTCACACTTCATTCTTCTATACATAGCTGTTCAAATTTCCCAGCACCATTTATTGAAGTGGATATATTTTCCTGCTTTGTCAAGGATTGTTTTACCACAGAGTTGTGGGTCCATATCTGGGATCTCTACTCTGTTTCACTGGTCTATGTGTCTGTTTTTGTGCCAGTATCATGCTGTCTTGTTGATCACAGCTTTGCTTGAAATCAAGCAACATGATACCCCAGGCTTGTTTTTCTTTTTCAACTTTTCCTTAGCAATGAGGGGTCTTTTCTGGCTCTATACAATTTTTAGGATTGTTTGTACCAGCACTTTGAAAAATGCTGGTGGAATTTTGATTGGGATGGCATTGAAAGTGCAGATTTCTCTGGGCAGTATGGACATTTTAACAATGTTCATACTTCCAATCCAAGAGCATGGAATGCTTTTCCATCTTTTTGTGTTTTTCATTTTTTTTCATGAGTGTTCTGTAGTTCCTCGAGTACAGATCCTTTACCTCTTGGTTAGGTTTATTCCCAGGTATCTTATTGTTCTTGGTGCTATAGTAAATGGAACTGATTCTTTAATTTCCCTTTCTAAAGTTTCATTGTTAGTGTTTAAGAAAGCAACTGATTTCTGTACATTGATTTTGTATCCTGCTATATTGCTGACTTGCTGTATGAGTTCTAATAGTTTGGGGTTGGAGTCTTCTGGGTTTTCCATACAAAGTATCATGTCATCTGTGAAGAGAGAGAGTTTGAATTCTTCTTTGCCAATTTAAATACCTTTTTATTTCTCTTTGTTGTCTGATTGCTGTTGCTAGGACTTCTAGTCCTGTGTTGAACAATAGCGGTGTTAGTGGGCATCCTTGTCGTGTTCCTAATCTCAAAGGGAAGGCTATCAGCTTTTCCCCATTGAGGATGATATTTGCTGTTGGTTTTTCATAGATAGATTTTATGAAGTTGAGAAATGTTCTCTCTATCCCTATAATTTGAATCATTTTAATCAGGAATGGATGCTATGTCTTGACAAATGCTTTTTCTGCATCAATTGAGAGAGGGACCATGTGGTTATTCTCTCTTCTCTTATTGATTTGTTCTATCACATTGATTGAGTTGCAAATGTTGAAACACCCTTGCATCCAATGGATAAATCCCACCTGGTCATGGTGGATAATCTTTTTAATGTACTGTTGGATCCTACTATCTAGAATCTTGTTGAAAATCTTGGCATCCATATTCATCAGGGATATTGTTCTGAAATTCTCCTTTTTGATGGAAAATTTTACTTAAAATTTTAGCAAGAGTTAGTGCTTTAGATTGGACAAAAGAAATGTGTTCTAACTTAGAATATATAACTTTTTAAAGATTGTATTTATTCGAGAGAGAGATTCAGAGAGAGAGCATGAGTGGGGGAGGGGCAGAGGGAGAAGGAGAAACAGACTCCCAGCTGAGCAGAGAGAATGGATGTAAGCTCCATCCCAGGACCCTGGGATCATGACCTGAGTGGAAGGCAGATGCTTAACTGACTGAGACACCCAGGAGCCCCTTGAAATATATAATTTTTAAAAATAATTTGTGTTACCTTAATTCTCTACAGTTATTCACCCCCTTCTGTGTTGTGTATTTTTGCTTCTTTTAACTTATTTTTATTACCAAGAGGGTAAATGAAACTGAAGTTTCCATAAAATAATTCATTGGAACAAATCTTTATTTCTGTGTTTGAGGATTGACGTGGGACAAAAATGCTTACTAAAGACAGTTAAACATAAAAGCCCAGATCACACTGGGTAACTGCAATCATGAACCTTGCTTGTGTAATATTTTTGCATCTGGTATCAATAGACTGATTTTCCAGAGCAGTGGTTGTCCAGGGGTAGGTTGCAGACCAGCAGCATAGCATCAGTGGACTGGTTGGAAATATAGATGATTGGGTCTCTTTCCAGACTTTTCGGTTAGGAGGTAAGGGTGGGCATATTTAACACACACTTCTTGTTCTGAGGATCGGGATTAATTACTGTAACTTGCTATCACTTTTTAACTCAGATCACCCTATTGTAAGCCAGATGCAACAGATGGCATATTATTCAAAAAAACAAAATCATGGGCGCCTGGGTGGCTCAGTCGGTTAAGTGTCTGCCTTCAGCTTGGGTCATGATCTTGGAGTCTTAGGATTGAGCCCTGCATAGGGCTCTCTGCCCAGCAGGGAGTCTGCTTCTCCCTCCACCTCTCCCTGTCACCTGCCCCTCCCACCCACCCCCCACCCCCGCCCTGTGCCTTCTCTTTCCCTCTCTTCTCCCTCTGGCAAAAAAATAAAATCTTAAAAAAAAAAAAAAAAAGGAAAAGCAAAATCATTAGGACTAATGATGTTGGTTATTTAATTTGTAAAAGTCCTTTCTTATGGAGAAAACTTTGCATGAGTGGTTTTGGTTTAGGGCAGTGGTCATTTTTCAGGCAGGGGCAAATGCACTGTTTTTAAGTTTTGCCGTCATAACAGTAAGGCTACAGAGATGGGAGCTGGAGGATCCAGGCACTGCACAGAGGGCTGGTTGTATAAAAGAATTAATGAGAATGACTTGCATGTTGTAAAGCATTATATAAATATGACATATGCATTTGTTCGGTCCACAAACATGGGAGGGCTCTAAGTTCTGGGGAATCAGCAGTGAGGAAAACCCAAGGGCATACCTTCACAGAACTCACTTTCTGGGGAGTTGCAGTTGTATTGAAGTAAGTGTGTTATCATCAATGAAGCCACAAATGGATACCTACAAGTAAGCTGAGGTCGATTAGTAGAAAAAAATTACAGTTCACAATAAGTCCATGAAACACCGACAGTTTACCTACTTAGAACTCAGTTACTTGACAGTTTCAAACACATCTTACCAGGGAGTGAGAAAACAGGCCTCTGCAAAACCCCACATACCCGGCAGCGGGTCTGTTTACTCATGCCCATGCTTTTTACTTGTAGCTCTGACACAATTTATTTTACAGTGTCTTATCTGATTCAGAATTTTTTAAATTGTCTATGCTTTCTAAGTCTATCAGCTCTTTTCATTACTTCGTGCTTTTACACCTCTTTTTCTTTTGCACCTGTACTGCCCTTAAATTTCTCTTTTTGGATTAACAAAATTGTATATATTCTTCAGTGCAAAACCGTCTCCTGAAACCCATTCCCAGTTCCCCAGTTTGAGCCACTTGTCTGGTCCACACTCGTGTCTGGGGTCCCCTTACTGAATTCATCCTTCTCTCTGCTGCTCTTCTCTGTGAAGCTGCGGATTCCTGGGGCCAGGGGTCACATCTCATGCAACTGTGTCATCGGCACTTGTTGGTTGTTGGTGACAAATACAAAGGACTCCAAAAGTATTTGTTGCATTAATAAATTTAACCCGGTAGACTGATTTCTAATCTCAAAGCCTTTTAGAAATAATACCAATTAAAAGAGAGTTTCCTGGTAGAGACATAGGATACCAGTGAGGAGGGACGCTTGGCAATTTTACAACAAAGGACAAAAGAAAATCTGTTTTAAAAGAAGATCATAGAAGTACAGCAATCTGGAGAACAAAGGTTAATCACTTGATAACACAGAGAAGTAGTGTGCAGCTTTAAAGGAGGACTAAAATATATTCAAGTATTTAAGATTTACAGAAATGGTTGCCTAAAGTTGTAAACCGTTAACTCCCCAGGACTCTTGGCTCTCTGGAGTTTCCAGATACCCAGAGCCTTAATGGCTTTGTTTTATTTTTGTTTGTTTTTAATTAGAACATTGTGTTGACTCACTATAGATTTCAAATATATTTTAAGTAATAATATTTATTATACTAGTCTAATATTATCATTTTCATTAGCTTTAGTTTGGTAGCCTTCTATTTCAAAAGAAAACACTATGTTTTATAATTTAGTTAGAGAAAATGAACTAAGTTTTTGAGAGACTCAAGTATTTTTTTCTCATTTATGTTACTTTTAAATCACATAATGTGGTCATTTTTGTGGCCAAGAAACATTTTCTTGAACAGCCTTTAGACTGTGGTGGAGGAAGAAAAGACTGTTTGGGTAATGCAAAGCTGAGTAGTAGAGCTCTTACTTGGGATCTAGTCCCCAGTCTGCCACAGAGAAATGTAGGTCTCATCAAATCTCTAAGATTCCGCCCAGAGTCTTTTCCTTATCTGCAAAGTGAGCCACTACCAACTGATAGCATAGGACTGCTTTGACAATTAAATGGAATAGTGTGTGTGAAAAGTGTTTTGAAAACAAGGATCACTTACAGAAGTGGTGGGAACTTGTATCGCAAAATATCCTATATGTTAATAACAAAGACAGGATCCTAGTAATTGCCAGAAGTATTTACATTTTCCGTTCCCCATCTCTTCCTTCCTATGATATTTCCCATGACAATTTATAAAGTCAGATGATTCTTTGTTTATTTAAAATGGCCCACATCCAGTTGTTCTCATAAGCTGGCCTGGAGCTTTCTCAAGTAGGTTTGCTATTGAGCTTAAATGATTGGTAAGTTAATTATAAATACTAAGAAGGAAATCAGATGTTATTAGATGAGCATCAACAGCAGAAAGTAGGTCTAGACCTGGTAAGCTGAAGAGTGGCTGGGGTTTCTTAAGACTTGTGGAAGAGTGTTTACTGGACTGGGCTTCTAACATACAGACAAATTGAATGTTCATTCATACATCTCTCTTATTTGAAGTTTTTGTCTTTACACAATTCTTTACCATCTGCCTCACATTAATGTCTTTGGAGACAAAGTCTACAGTCACACATTCTGACAAAGAATAGTTAGAAAGGTATGGTTCAGCGTAAGAGTGGAAGCCAGCTTTGTTTCACTTACCAAAACAATGAGGCTTTGCCTTTAATCCCCTTGGATTAAAGGTCAGGGTCAGCTTGACAGGACAATTTTTATTATAACCCAGATTGTTTTCTTCCTAAAAAGCAGTTGTATTATGAGTTCATATCACTTGTCAGTACCTTAAAAGATACCCATTATCCTCACATTTATCAAAAAGAAATATATTCAGAAGAGAGTGGGACACCTGGATTTGGAAGCTGCTTGAAGGTAAAAGCCTGAAGTCTGAGCGTGCTTTTTGGGGTGCTAAAGCCAGAAGTGAACACTGATGTGTCTGAAGAAGGAGAAGAGCCTGGTTACAACCCCAAAGTAGCAGTGAGATGAGGGAGGGACATTTAGAAAGAATGTTGAAAGACTAAAAATGAGTAGGACCAGGTCCTAGGCCCCTTTCCCTGCTTTGCAGTTTTGCCCGATGGTGATGTCCTGGGTGCAAAACTGATCAAATATATGTCTGATACATGGTAGTTCACATAATTCAGATTACAAACGTAGTAATTACTCAGTTCCTATATAGAATCCTATTTTAAGCCTAGATTTGTGATTAGCCGGGAGATTGTTGACTTACTTCTCTGATAAAAATCATTTCCTTCAGAAGATCTGGGCATGTTTTGCTGAGTGCAATCATACCCAGAAAGCAGGCGTGTGAATGTGTATTAGCCCCATTTGAACGAGGAGGACAGTTACAGTCATTGCACTAGATGATAACAATTGTAGTTTCCACTTAATGTTTTGTCCTTATATTATATTGTGAAATCATTTGGTAATTTTAGTGTGTGAAAGCTAAGAACTGTATTAATATTTGTCTGTCATGAATACTTCTAAAAATAAGCAATTGCTTAGCACTCATGAAATGTAATGTGCTATGTATCTACACTAACAGTATTCTCTTCTCCCCAAACCATACACAAACCAATACATAAGAGCACTGTGGATTATTACATTGGTTGTGCTCCGAGAAGCAGTCTCTGGGATGAAACGAGGCCTGAGAAGATTCACTGGGAGACAAATCCGAAAAGGACAAAGGACAAGGGAGCGAGGATAGGTGGGATAGGCCTCCGGTTATGGTGGAGGTAAGATGCCCGTGAAAGGAGAGGGGACAGGAAGAAGGGTTAGGTGGAAAGATGCTCAAATTGAATATAGCTCTGACACAAGTCTTGGTTAGTCTGATAGGGTGCCCTTGAGTGAAGACTTGCCCTCATTGGGCAAGAATCACCAGCTCCCCACTCTGCTCGTTCATTGGCTGGCAGCAGTTGGGGGGGATGGCATGACTTTGGCCAAGGTGCAGGGACAGATACTGAGGGGCAGCAGCTGGAGACTACCTCGTTCCTCCCAGCAGCTTCTTCCTTGAAGGGTGGGCTGAACAGTCCAGAGTCATGCTACCATAATCACGTAGGACTTTAAGCTTTGAACTTATCATCAAGCTTCAAAGTTGACATTTGAAATATTCATGCATACAAATGTTACCACTAGCAATTGGAGATTATTACAAACACACTGAGGTTATGTAGAATTATAGACTCACCAATGTGAAATAGTACTTTCTTTACAAACGCAGGGGCTGATCTTATTTTATTTGAAGATTTACAACCTTATTACATTTTCATATTTATTTTCACCTATATGATCTAGAAATCGATTCTTGTTTTCTTTAAAAGTAGCATTAGTTGCTTTCTCTAATTTTAAATATGATACATAATAATCATTTAAGACAAACTGGAACTATTTATTTATTTAAGATTTTATTTATTTGACAGAAAGAGACACTGAGAGAGGGAACACAAGCAGGGGGAGTGGGAGAGGGAGAAGTAGGCTTCCTGACGAGCAAGGTGCCCGATGTGGGACTTGATCCCTGGACGCTGGGATCGTGACCTGAACGGAAGGCAGACGCTTAATGACCAAGCCACCCAGGTGCCCCCAAACTGGAACTATTTCTAAAAACATTAAAAGGAGGAAGTAGAAATCACTCTTAATCCCACCACTAAAAATGAGTGTGCAATTAAATTTTCATTGTGTCTCCTTTGTGACCTTTTTAAAAAAAATATGTGCATCTAACAGGGATTGTTAGTAGTGTCTACAAATACCCATTGAATTAGGGGGTGGGCTATTTCCTGTGAGAAAACCCCAGCCGCACACCATGTGCGTCTCAGCTAGGAGCTGGTGGCCACTTCAAAAATGCTTTGGCCCAGAGTATGGCTTTGGGATCATATCAAGTGTACCTCAAGGGAGAGAATGGGGTAACTTCTGTTGGGTCGCCATGGTTCACCTCAAAAATGGCATTTGTGCTGAGTGTGTTAGTGGAATAGGTGAATGCAGGGGCTGGCGAGACATGATGATACTTGGAGGGTGTTCAGCAGGTGCTCAGAAGATCAGTAGAAGTGCCTAGTTGGAGCAGGAGTATTTGGAAACACACAGGCAAGCTGGTGATGCCCAGAAGTCATGCAGAGGTTTGTACTCCTTCATGAATGGCTGGGCTGGCCATTGAAGATGGGTTGTTACTAGTCTAACCCCATAGGGAGCCTGAGAGGTCTACACATGAAGAAATATACTCTGTGTATGCATGTGTGTTTGTGTGTGCGTACATATGTGTGTGTGTGTGTGTGTGTGTGTGTGTGTGTGTGAGAGAGAGAGAGAGAGAGAGAGAGAGAGAGAGAAAGGGGGGAGAGAGAGAGATTTCTAGTTAATGGAGACTATAATTTTTTCATTGTCTACTTTTTAGCCAACATTACAATGAATTGGTATTTGCCCAAATCATTAATTTTCCTTGAAAACATCCTTTTAAAATGGATGCAGGATGCTTCATGGTATATGTATGGTATTATGTATTTAATTCTCATATTGATGCATGCTTAGGTTTTTGTTTTTATTTTCATTTAATCTTTTATCATGTTATGATTATTTAAGATGAATCCCTACAATGAGATTACTCAGTCAAAATTTATTCTCACTGCAAGATCTTTAACACATATTTCTTAATTGCTTTTAAGGTATTTGTTGTTTTTTTCTCTCATTAGCAGTGTATATTATCTATCTCAAATCCACCTCATCATTGTATTTGTTTTTAAAAAAACCTTTCTGATTTGATATGTAAAAATATTAGATGACTTAAACTTGTGAAAAGCAATTAGAGTGGACATTTCTTCCTGTGTTTTTCTATTTAGTCGTCTGTAAACTTCTGTTCCCGTCCTCCGCTTGTTTTTCTTGTAGGAAATGAGCACTGTTTATATTGATTGGAGAGTTCTTTCTAGAGTATCAAACTTTTGTAGTTGTTCTTTTTTCCCCTCTTTATATATCTTTGCCTTTTCATTTTATTTGCAAAGGTTTTGTTTGTTTGTTTGTTTGTTTACTGTATTGAAGTTGAAGGCTTTTTCTGCAGTCAGAGCCCTCTCTCTTTTCCTTTGTGACTTTTGGATTCCCCATCCCTGAATGAAAAAATCGTTTCAGTACTTGGAATAAAGTCAAGTTGGAGTCTCAAATTAAACCACATGCCAAAATTAAGTCCAGCTGGAATAAGAAATTAAATATAAAAGGAGCCATAAAATTCTGTTTGCCATAGCAGGGATTTGTTGGTCCCTTTCACCGTCTGGGTTGCTGCTGTTAAAGTAATCCTTACAGCTCACAGTGGGAGGACACTGGGAGGCACGCAGTCCTTCTTTGACTAGATTTGAACTCTGGCCGTAGGGGTCTGCCAGCCAGAAGAGCATCTCCAGCTCCTGTTACATGATCCTGGGCCAGTACTGGAGGAAATTGTTTCTGGAAACTTGGTTTGAAGCAGTCTCTAAGTTTTCTCTTGCTAGAAGAGGAGGACAAATCTTTGTGATTTCCTAAATATAATCCTCATGAGGTCATCTTTGACCCCACCCCTGCCTTTTGCACACGTCTAGGATGCAGCAGGGCCCCTGTATCTGTTGTGTTACTAGACAGGGCCCGAAAGCCTCTAGTCTCAGTCCCCTAGGGAATCTACATGGTACTTCCTCCAGGAGTTCTTGAATGCCGGCTTGGTGCCAACTTCTCAGGTTTGGCTAGGAACAGTCTTGGGTTTTGCTGCCTCCAAAGAGCAGTCTCCTGTCTCCTTGCTTTTACTGCCCTCTAGCCCCAGGCGTGGACTTCAGTTTAGAGCTCTTTATAAGACCTGCAGCGCATTAGGCTTGTTTTTGTTTTTTTTTTTTTTTATAATTTTTTATTTTTTATAAACATATATTTTTATCCCCAGGGGTACAGGTCTGTGAATCACCAGGTTTACACACTTCACAGCACTCACCAAAGCACATACCCTCCCCAATGTTAATCAGACCAGTTTCTGTTTGAACTGTTGCCCAAGGAGTTTTGGAATACCTAGTCTTCCATACTGCTTGAACTGGAAGTGCTTACCACGATCCTTCACAAGTTTATAAAGCTAGTATCCTGAAGATGATACTTTTATGGTCAGCAAATAAAAGGACCTCCAGCTGCCTAGATCCATCATATTATTTATTTGTAATAAATAACGAATACTGCTTTTTTTCCTCAAGATGTTTTTTCCTAGCACACTCAAGTAGATATTGTTTAGTTTCAGCTATTTGGATTAATTTAGATTTTTCACTTTTGAAATATGTGAAATGAAACAACTTTTGATTCTATAAGCTTCTTTCATAGATATCATTTAGGTTCTGGACAAGATAATATTTTTAGACTTGATTCTGACTTTTATTGAATATGTAAATGGAGAATATTTGTATTATTTCTCTACTATGTAGTGATTGTACTAAATTATAGTATCAAGTTATATAATATGCAGTATGTACCAACGTAGACACAAAACTGTGATGGCAACTGGCCCTATAGATTTTGTGTGATGCATCACAAGAATTAGATTATGGTATTAGTACTTCAGCCATGTCATTCATGAGCTCTTCGGGCAATGACAGGAATATCTCAGAAAGGCGCTGGGTGGTATCTACATAACAGATCATTCTATCTACGTGATAAAGATTCTCCTCTGCTGAAGCAACTCTTTGGTGAACATTCACATGGATGTAAATATCATGTTTGTTTTTTTCCCCATACGGAGAGGTGTGTCTACATACCTCTTCCCCCCTTACCCATTTTTCTAATCATATTTCAAGTTCCTGATGATCCAGTCAAACCATTGGCCACAGCCTATGAATATAGATTTCCTATTTCTGGCCATGTCTTCCAAGCAAAGTGAACCCTTGGAGGCACTACATGAAATTCTGCCCTCTGGCAAGATTTCCTTCATCACTGTCCTTCATGGATGTTCCAGAAAGGGAGTGTAGTGTTGTAGCTGTCCACTTTCAGGTTGTGCCTGCATGCCATGCAGAATCATGTGTAAACCAGGCCCTGCGTCCTTCTTCCTCATCAGATAATTGAATGGAACTCCCCATGAGATCAGGGGTGTGGGCTCAAGAGAGGAACTAACATAGTAGGAGTGGGGACCATGAGCATTTGGCACATTTCATGCAACTTACTAGTGCCTTCAGGCCATTTTGATCTTGTCTATAACACTTGCATTTGATAATGGAGTGCCACTGTACAAACCCAAACTTTATAGCTTGGAAGGCCCAATAGCATCCAGCTCATGATGGGCAACTTGGGTCACATGGTAACTTTGTGGCCTACAGTTTATCTTCTAATGTTAAAGCCCAGTGGCAATCTAAGTGCTATTTCTCAAAAGGATGCAAAGGGTTGCTTCAAAACCCTAAGGGTCTGTGCCGTGAATCACCTGTAGGGGCCTGTTCAAGGCTCCAAACAACATCTCTCTCTGCCATGGACACTATAAGCACCATTCACGGGCTGGCTCATGCGGCCCAAGTGGCAGAGCAGCTCACATTAGCAGCCTGGATCTGTTGCTAAGCCTTCTCTCATCTGGGCCCCATTCAAAACTAGCAGCTTTTTTAGTTACTCAGTAAATGGGGTAGTACACCCCAAATGAGAAATATGTTGTCTTCAAAATCCGAAGAGATCTGCTGGGCATTGTACTTCTCTTTTGGTTGTAGGATCCAAATGCAACAACCTGCCCTTCACTTTATAGAAGGGATATCTCTACATGCCCCAGCCTTCTGGACCCCTAGAAATTTTACTGAGGAGGAAGCTTCCTAAATTTTTATTGGATATATTTTCTACCCTCTGACACACAGATGTGGCATACTAATTAGTTTAGAATAGTAGCTAGTACCAAGAACTTTCTGTGTGTATTTAGAATAGTGCCCATGCATAGTAAGTGCAGAGTAAGTGTTACTATGATTATTATTTCTGGGAACTGATGGAAAAACTTGGTGGGAGCCTGCTTCATTCAAAGAAGCATTGTCAGGGAAACTGGGTGATACAGTCAGTTGAGTCTCCAACTTGATTTTGGCTCAGGTCATGATCTCAGGGTCATGAGATTGGGTCCTGCATCAGGCTCCATAGTCAGTGGGGAGTCTGCTTGAGATTCTCTCTCTCCCTCTCTGTCTGTCCCTCCCCTCCTCAAATAAATAAATAAATCTTAAAAAACAAAACAAAAACAAGTATGGTCTGAGCTGGAATTCCAATCTACTTAAAACTCTCCACTTTTTAAAGAATACATATGCACAATCTCAGGCAAATGTCAGTAAAGACCATGGTTCCCTCCTTATTCTTTGACATCCCATAACTTTGGGAGACTGGACCTCTCCTGTGCCAAGAATACATTTGCTTTCATCTACGTAATTTTTCCCTCCTCACTGTCTCTCTCTTAGAATTCCCAACAACCTCTAATCTATTCCCCAGGATGACATTCTTTCAGTAGCTGTCCTGGCTCCCTGCAGCCTGTGAGAAATACAATTCCTCTAAGTATTTTCCTTTGGAAGATACATTTTCATAGATTTTGCCCTTTCTGTAATCAAAGAAGGGACAAAGGAAAGCCAGGTTGTTCATTGTCTCATGTTGATGGAGGCATGAGGCGAATGAAGTCTGGATTGTTTGCATGTCAATGATTTTTGTATAGTTAAAAATGCTATGAAGAGGCTAATAAAAATACAATGATGATCAAAAAATCCAAGGAGAACAAGTTGCCCTAAAGGGGATGGTCAGTATTGCCATTTGTTTAGTAACAAGTTAAAATCTGAAAATCCTACTTATTATTATTGTAACAATAATAATAATAATAAATAACAATAACAATAATAATAACAATAATAATTAATAATAAGACATTTATGCATATTTTTATTCTTTTTATTTATGGCTATAAGATTTGGGAGGGAATGAAGATTAACTTAAAAATGATTTTATTTGGGGTGCCTGGGTGGCTCAGTGGGTTAAAACCTCTGCCTTCGGCTCAGGTCATGATTCCAGGGTCCTGGGATCTAGCTCCACATCGGGCTCTCTGCTCTGTGGGGAGCCTGCTTCCCCCTCTCTGCCTGCCTCTCTGCCTACTTGTGATCTCTCTCTCTGTCAAATAAATAAATAAAATCTTAAAAAAATGATTTTATTTATGCCTTTTTAAAAAATCTTATGAATATCTATGGAATGAAGATATAGAAAACAAATAAAGATTATTTTAGAAAAAGGTAATTCAATTGAAACAGGCATAGTGACATTTAATGACCATAGTTACAATCTTTAATTTATGAGAAGTTTAAATGACAAAATATCATGCATATATTTGTAAAACCCTATCCCCTTCTCCAACCATTGTGTGCGGAAATAGGAGGAGATAGGAAGATAGAAGGACCATTTTTAAATTCACTTTTTATAGTTGATATTATCAGAACTGGTACATCAGTAGGAGTGTCTGACTTTGGTAAGGAGTGCATCTAAACATGATTCTTTTTTTGTGGAGTTTATGGTCCAGGGAGGAGGCATATATAAGCCAACCAATCACGCAAGTAGAAATTAAATTTAAGTTTGTGAGTGTCACGAAGAATGTTTTGTGGCGATGCATGAGCCTATCCTGGAGGATAGCAAGGACAGGCAAATCTTGCCCAGGAGAGTATCATTTATGGAGTTGGAATCTTGAAGTGTGAGAAGTTCATTAGGCAGAAGAATTGGAAGGATTGGCTCAGCTCGAGGGAACTAGGGCAGAAGGACAGGTCTGTATGGCTGAAGTAGAGAGCTGGGTGCCACAGCATGGATTTTTGATCTTATTATAAAAAGCCACAGAATGTTTTAAGCAAGAGGTCACAAGAACCTTACTTGAAGGTAGGGAGCAAGAGTGATGACAGGGAGATAAGTTAGCGGGAGTTTTTTGAAACTCCATCTTGTTAAGAGCAAGACATAGTTTGAAAGATCATTAGGGGAGAGGGTTAAGATAACAGAGGAGTAGGGCAACCCTATTTGCCTCAAACACAGCTAGATTTTATATTTATAAGATAATTCTGAACACCCCAGAAATTGATTGGAACTCTTGGAGAACAAAGTTGCATGTCTACAAACAGAGAAAATGATCCATGGAAGCTTCTCTTATCCAAGCAGACCAAAACACACCTAACTTCCTTTATTGACTTTTTAAAAAAGTCTTTAAAATTCTTATCTTATTTTGACTTTTTTTCCCCTCCAAAATGACTAGATGGAGGAATTCACCCCAAAAGAAGGACTAGGAAGAAATGAGGGCCTGGGATTTAATTAATACAGATATAAGTAACATGTCTGAATTAGAACTTAAGACAATTATAAGGATATTAGCCAGGCTTGAAAAAAGCATAGAAGACACTAGAGAATCCCTTATTGCTGAGATAAAGAGCTAAAAGTTAGTCAACCCGGAATTAAAAATGCTATAACCAAGATGCAAACCCAAATGGATGCCAAAACAATGAGGATGGATGAAATGGAGGAATGAATCAGTGATATAGAAGATAAAATTATGGAAAATAATGAAGCTGAAAGGAAGAAGGAAACAAAGATAATGGATGGATCAGGAAGGTAGACTTAGGGAACTCAGCGACTTATTAAAAAGGAATGGTATTTGTATCATAGGCATCCCAGAAGAAGAAGAGGGCAGATGGTTTATTGGAACAAATTATAGCTGAAAATTTCCCCAATCTGGGGAAGAACACAGACATCAAAAATCAAGAAGCACAGAGAACTCCTATTAAATTCAATAAAAGTCTGCCACCACCAAGTCATATCATAGTCAAATTCACAAAATACACAGACAAGGAAAGAATCCTGAAAGCAGCAAGGGAAAAAAAAGCCTCACCTACAAAGGAAGAAAGAACAGATTCACAACATATCTGTCCACAGAAACTTGGTGAGCCTGAAGAGAATGGCAGGATATATTCAAGGTGCTGAATGGGAAAAATATGCAGGCAAGAGTACTTTATGCATCAAGGCTGTCATTCAGAATAGAAGGAGAGATAAAGAATTTCTCAGATAAACAAAAACTAAAGGAGATCATGACCACAAAACCAACCCTGCAGAAGATATTAAGGGGGACTCCTTGGGGGAAGAAAAGACCCAAATCAACAAGGACTAGAAGGAAACAGAGAATATCACCAGAAACACCAAAATTATAGGTAACACAGTGGTACTAAATTCACCTTTCAATAATCACTCTGATCATAAATGTATTAAATGCTCCAATCAAAAGACACAGGGTATGAGAATGGATAGAAAAAATAAGACCCATCTATACACTAGCTGAAAGGAGACTCTATTTATTTATTTATTTATTTATTCATTTGTTTATTTATTTCATAAAACCAGTATTCATTATTTTTTCACCACACCCAGTGCTCCATGCAATCCGTGCCCTCTATAATACCCACCACCTGGTACCCCAACCTCCCACCCCTCCGCCACTTCAAATCCCTCAGATTGTTTTTCAGAGTCCATAGTAGGAGACTCTTTAAAACTAAAGAACAAATCATAGCTTGAAATTCAGTATGGAAAATCCAGGTCTGCTCAAAAACAGTTTCTTGAAATACCAAAAACACCTGAATATATGTAGTTTTAATAAGTTGTTATTTAAATTTTTTTTGAGATCACTGTAAATGTATATATAGTTGTGAGGAATAGTACATAGAGATCCTGTGTACCATTTACTCAGGTTCCCCCAATGGTAACGTTTAGGAAAACTGAAATATAATAACATAATCAAGATGTTGACATTAAATCTAACCCACTTACTTAGATATTCCTAAATTTACTTGCACTCATGTGCATGTGTATTTAACTCAGTATGATTTTGTCACATATGAGGCTTGCATATCAACCAGCACAGTCAAAAATATTTGACAAGAGAAAAAACCCTCTAATTTGGAATAGTTCATAACAAATTATTTGTGAAGTGGTCAAAGAGGAAATATAACCAATTTATTTGCCTTCTTTGCACTAGCTATGATTTCGTTTACTTTTGAAATCTGGTCATTTCAAAATGTCTTTGAGAGGCGACATTGCAGGTCCCACCATGGAACTGTGGTGTGGTAGGGTGCTTACATGGAGTCTGGAGCTAGGCTGCCTGGGTTCAGGTTCCAGCCCTATGCCTTTTTTTCTCTGTGTTGTCTCAGGCAGGTTATGTTGCCTCAGTTTTCTTATCTGTAAAATGGAGATGGTAAAAGGGCCTACCTCCCAAAGTTGTTCTGAGAATAAAGTAGTGCATTGTAAAGGCAAGAACTATCTTCCCTAATACTTCAGAATTAATTCCTTCAAGACTATAATCTATATGTCAATGAAAATTTCCAGAAACAGGTTCTAGGACTTATCTTCTTCACTCTGTGGAAACCAAGACATTCTCTTGACAGAAGAGCAGTGATAACTTTAGTCTATGTTTATCTTTCGGTATGACTATAAATATATTGCTGTACGTTTGCCTCCCTGAGATGTATCAACTATGGTAAAATATTTCCAATTCAGAGCTGTGATGAAACTTTCAGAGATAACTTCTTTAACTTTTATGTTTTTAATGCAAGATTATACTTTTAAATCTTTTTTTATTTCCTGAGAAATCTTACTGATTTATTAAGAGGTGATACCCCATGGAAGACTACTAATATAGGAGAGTTAGAGTGGTTACTGGAAGAAAAGATGAAATGTTCTTTCTGACAGGAAAATGGTGCTGAAATTATAAGCAATTTTTAAAGGAATTTACTTGTCCTCTGTAAAGTTTTGAATCTCGTTTCCAGATTGTACCCAGAGAGATTTTGGAATCATTGTTAAAGGATAGCTAAAAACATTCCTACATTTAAGATTCTATAATCAGGAGGTACCTGGGTGTCTAAGTCAGTTGAGCTTCTGCCTTTGGCTCAGGTCATCATCCCAGGTCTAGGGATTGAGCCCCACATCAAGTTCCCTGCTCAATAGGGAGCCTGTATCTTTCTCTTTCCCTGCCATTTCCTCTGCTTGTGCATGCTCTCTCTCTGTCAAATAAATGCTGAGTGAGATAAGTCGAACAGAGAGAGTCAATTATCATACGGTTTCACTTATTTGTGGAACATAAGGAATAACATGGAGGACATGGGGAGATGGAGAGAAGTGGGTTTGGGGAAGTTGGAGGGGGAGACAAACCATGAGAGACTGAACTCTGAGAAACAGTGTTTTGGAGGGGAGGGAGGTGGGAGGTTGGGGGAACCTGGTGGTGGCTATTAAGGAGGGCGTGAATTGCATGGAGCACTGGGTGTGGTGCATAAACAATGAATTCTGGAACACTGAAAAGAAAAATAAATAAATAAATAATTAAAAACAATCTTTAAAAAAAAGATTCTATAAGATTCTATAATTAGTGTTTGTTCTATTCAGGGGATATGGACTAGTTGGTTCAAACAGGAGGGCAGGTGACCTGTGCTTTCATTGTAGGGGGATGTGTACTTATAAAACAACCAAATATTTGAGGTTATTCTAGCGTGTCTAGGGAGGAACATGAAGAAATATATAGAAGGAATATGGGTATAACAAATATATATATTAATTATATATTTAATATATTATTTGTATATTATAAATAATAAAATATATAATATATAATGATAAAGTACATATTATAATTTATAAATTTATATAAAATATATAAAATATACATATATTATATATAAATATTAATTATATCATATTGTGTGTTATACATTATAATTTATAGTATATAATAATTATATTTTAATAAATAAATATTATATAAACATAAATTTATATAAAATATATCTTACATAAAATATGATATATAACATAATAATATATTTTATATATATATTTATTTGTTATACCCATATTCCTTCAGTTACTTACAAAAGACAGACAGAACTTTCTCCTGTTCCAAATACCCTGGAGAAATGGAGTTCCTGTTCACATGAAGTCGGTTTTCTCAGCACACAAAGACAAGAAAGTTTCACACATTTATTCATTCAGCAAGTATTTATTTACTGTAGCATTATTACATAACACACTCTATCCTATGTCCTGGAGACATCAGTGAGTCAAATCTCCTCCTTTCTAGAAGCCGTTCTAGGGGGGGAGAAAGATAATAAGATAACAAAATGAATGACATGTAGTGGCAAATGCTACAGAGAGAATTTAAGCAGGACTAGAAGCCAGAGTGACAGATACTACTCTTTCAGATGAGGTGGTCAGGAAAGGCCTCTCTGAGGAGGGGACATTAATCAAAGACCAGAATAAAGTGGGGAGCCATCTGCCATGCCCATCTCTGTAGGACCAGTTATCTAAGACAGAAGAGACAGCAAGTGCAAACAATCTGAGGTAGGATCCTACTTGCTACTTGTGGGACCACAAAGAAGCCATTGGGACCGGAGCTGAAGGAGGAATGAATGGCAAATGTGGAAGAGATGACTTTGGAGAGGTGGTCAAGGACCAGTTGGTAAAAGGCCTCATTTTTTATTCTACATGTGACTGGAAGTGAGTAGACACTTTCAAGACCAGCAAAATTCTATGATCTGACTTATCTTATCAGAGATATATATATATATATATAGTCATGACATATATTTTGCTCTTTGTATGCTTTAAAATGGACTTCACATGTATTAAGTAAGCTGGGAAAAATACAATCATTTATAGTATTTAGTTAATTCATAAACTATTGTACTCTCTTTGCTTCCAGACTGCTGATGTAGTGTCTTATCTTTCTGGCTCTCAGGGCATCAGTAGGTTTGCTATAGTCAATGTGGAAATCTTTTGAACATACTGTATTATCATATTGAAGAAATTTTGGTCAAAGCTTAAAATATTATCAAACCAATTTCCATTTAGCTTTTAAGTCAGTGAGGTTTTCCATTCTATTTTAGTGCATGATTTCAACAAAGAGTTAGCATCCTTTCTTTAAAAAGGACCCTAATATCAAAGGACTGCCAGAGCTGCAAGGCCTCTTTATTTCTACCCTTGCCAGCAAAAGTCTGAGTCATTTTTCTAAAATGCTGGCAAAGTTCAAAGAGACTTCATAGTAACTCTCAACTTACTGGTGATATATATGTGTGTGTGTCTTTTGCACATTATAACTCCAGGCATCCCACTGCTTTTTTTCTAATGACATATGGTGTAATAAACATGTGAAAAACATTATTTGGTGAAACAGAGAAAGTCTGAATTATGTAGCAAGATGGGGTTCAATTGTGATTTTTTAAAATGCCTCTCTTAATATCCTCTTTATGCTGTATTTGGCTTTATACCTTCTTAGCCTGTAGGGATAAAGAGGGTAATTTCTAATTGTTTCTAGAATGGTTTAGAGTTTATATTTCTCAGAATTCAAATATGCTTAGTAATCTGTAGAATTTCATCTGACCTATGAATCTTTAATGGGGGGCAATAATTGGTTTTTCCCAAGAAGGCAAAAATTGTTTTTTTGGAGGGCATAAAGAAAAACAAAAACAAAACCTTACGCCAATGTTCTTTTGGCGCTCCAGAAGGTCATTGTACATAAGTAGATATATAGTATATCTCCAAATTTCATGGGAAGGGAGGTTGGGAAAAAATGCCTAAAAAGTTTCATTAGAAGTACAATAATTTTAAAAAAGGTTGAGAAACATAGAGTTAGTTTTTGAAGATAGAAGGCCCAGGACCAAAACAAAATGAGGACCACTGGCATGCTGATACAGATAGATTTTGAAAATAAGTTCCAATTGCATATTCTTTCAGTACAATATCATTTGGTTTGCTAAGCATCAGTCTTACACTGAACTTTCAGTCCATCAGCCTATTTATAACTCATTTTGGCTCCTTACATGCCAGGGTTCTGAGGCAGAACACTGGCTGGCTCAGCTTTGCTTCACCCTGTCCTCTCTTCTAGGAGCTGACTGTCTTTTGGGGGAAATGAGATGTAGAGCACTTGGCATGGCATGTAAGTGCAAGTGTAGAGAGTTGTGGGATCCCAAAATTAGAAATAGTTAACGTTTCTAGAAGGTGATTGGAAAAGATTTAATAAAGAGATGACTTTAGACCAAGAAGCTTATAAACTTGGATGGGAAAATGGTTACGTCTTTATTTTCAATTAAATCCATCTGCAATTTACTGTTTCCTTCAATTATGATGTGGCAAGCTACAGAATTAGCAATATCTGGACTTTGTCACCAATAGAAATCATAAATATTTTATATAACCTTATAGTTGTAGCAGGTATCTAAAAGATAGTTTATAATCATCTGTACTTCGAAATTACAGTAGTTATGAGGACTACCTCTAGATCTTGTTATTTAATATGTTAATAACATACATATCTTGTAAATCTTACATTTAACTGTATAAATATTCCAAACTTGGTTGGACAAGAAGCACCACAAGGCTGAAAAGTAAATGACACTTTGAAATGCATATGTAAGAGATGAGATGTATATTCATAATAAAAATAAGGGTCTAATGGCAAATTTTTAAAATTAAGGAGAAAATTCATGGCTTATCAAAGAGGGACTTTGACAAGACAGATTATAGGGGAAGATACTGATATGGCCAATGCAAATAAAAAATGCCTCTTGGGTCCTCAGGGAATTAAGAATTTTAAAAAATTACTTAACATTTTGGCAAATTGCCAAAACTGAAAGTGAAAATGTAAGATATAAAGGGCATAGGAAAATGGGTGCCTTTACAATGTTGGTACAAAGTGGTAAAGCCTTTTTTTAGGGGCAATTTGATGGTAGCTTTCGGATTTTGTAAGTGCTTGTTACCAGAATCCTAGAATCTTATCATCAGAAATCTCTCCTACAAAAATATGCCCATAGATGTTATGTATAAGAATGCTTGGCAAAGTAATGTTTTCATTGTGAAATATTGGAAGTGACTTAAATGTCCTTTAGTGGAGAGATTTTCTGAATACATTATCAGATTCTGATAATGATATAATATGCAGCTATGGGTACAGCTATTTCTATGGACATGGAAAGTCTTCTAAGACATAGTGCTCTATGAAAAGTCATGGGGAAAATATGCAGTATGATCTTGTTTATGTAAAACATAGCAAAGCCAAAAACTCAACAAAATTCAGAGAGCGTGGAAAATTGTCTTTATGGATACAAGCCCAACTTTTCATAGATGTTCCTGCTGGAGGGAGGGGTGAGGGTTGGCAAGATGAGTGACGAGAGATTTTTGTTTTTACTCTTCTGTAATGTTTGGGCTTTTTATTCATATATTACTGCATGATTAAGTAAAAGGAAAAGAATTCTAGGAAATGATTGCATTTACAATGAAAACAAAAGTATAAACTACTTGAGAATAAACCCACCAAGAAATGTGCAGGACTTGTGGAAAGAGAACTATTAAATTTTATTGAGATATATAAAAGAAAGCCCCAATAAATGGAGAAATGCACCATGTTCTTGAATTGGATGATTCGATAAAAGTTTATAGGTTTTAGTGCAAATCTAGTCCAAAGCCCATGGGAAATTAAACTTGATAAAATGTCTTAAAGTTCTTCTGCAAGATAAAAAACACAGGCAAGAATAGCTAAGAAAATCTTAAAAAAGAATATTGAGAGTGTGCTTGCACAGCCAGATATTAAAGAATATTCTAAAATTAAAATAATGGAAATAGTGAGCACTTGGCCCATGATTAGACAACATTTAACAGAATGGAAAGCCAGAAATTAGTTGGCTATCCACTACAACCTCCTGAGGATTGATTGGCATTTTTCTACTAGAAACTCGCAGTTAGCCTTCCTAGCTCTTTACTATCACTCGAAACAAGCCAAAATCATTCTTGACTCCTTTGTTGCCTTTCACAACACCTTGTGCCAACTCAGTGTTGGGTTCTCTGTTGGGCAACTATGGCAGACAGAGGGTAACCATTTGATGGGGTTTACCTGACAAAGTGATTTTAGGGGCAAAAGTCTTGTTACTGTAGTTCCCTTGGGAAGGGTGATGTAGGTGTCTGCCTGGGACAGTGGGCATTTACAGAGGAATTGAGGAGGATCAATTTGAAATAAAATTTGACCCGGGGGCAGGGGAAGGATTTTTGTAGCAATGTGTTTCCTAGTAAGAAACTAAGGAGTACTTTTTTTTAGCTCTTCTCATATATGGTGATAAAAAATATTTTAGTGTATAGTTGAGAGGTATTTGCTATATAAGACATCAAGTAAAAACAAAATAAGCCAGATTCAAAGAATGTGCTTTTCAAAATCAAAGTTTATTTGCTGTAGCACAAAATTGGTTATGTAGATTCTGAAATTTTACTCCTCAAATGAAATGGTAGGAGAAATAGTAGGAGAAAAACTAATGATATTTGCATTGTCTGATTATAAACATAAAGCTCTATTCAGGCAGCTATAACAGAATATCACAGATTGGGTGTCTTAGAAACAATAGACATTTACTTCTTAATGCTTCCAGAGGCTGGAAGCCTGAGATCAAGGTGCCAGTATGGTCAAGTTCCAGTGAGAATCTTGTTTTGGGTTGCAGACTGTCAAATTTCTTACATGGTGGAAAGAGCAGAGAGAGCAGT
The DNA here is from genome assembly GCF_030435805.1 of Mustela lutreola. Lineage (NCBI taxonomy): Eukaryota > Metazoa > Chordata > Mammalia > Carnivora > Mustelidae > Mustela > Mustela lutreola. Next base: position 125,061,033 of record NC_081290.1, on the reverse strand, counting down.
TTCAGGGCTTTCTTTTATAAGGACATTAATCCCATTCGTAAGGGCTCCATCCTCCTGAACTAATAACTTCTCAGAGGTCTCACTTCCAAATACCATCATCATATGTGGGTTAGGTTTCAGCATAAGAGTGTTGGGAGGGAGACTGCTATTCAGTCCATAGAAGACTAATAGGCAGTATCTTTTTTTTTTTTTTTTAATTACTTGATTTTAGAACATTGTTCTAGGGAGTTCTAAGAGGTCCATTTGGGTGGAAGTTTGCCTCCATCTCTACCCAAGGAACACCTGGATTAAACCTGTTTTATTTTAAATTTTCAATAGATTGCTGCCCCCCTTCCATATCACTGAATTTAATTTTCCTAGACTTCTTTCATCATGAGGGTGATCATTGGTGGTCTACAAGGTGAAGTTTTGGGTGTTAATTAAAGCAGTCATTGTCACTTTACTCTATGTTTAGGCATCTTCTAGAGAGTCTCTTAAAATGAAGATTCTGATTTAGTAGTTCAGGAGTGGGCCCTAAAATTCTATATCTTTAAAAGCTCCTAGTAAACTCTATGAGACTGGTCTAGGGACCATACTTTAAGTAGCAAAGACCTTAACTAAAAAGGAGCCAACGAGGGTTAATTTGACTTTAGAAACTAGATCAGCACTATCCAATAGAAATGTAGTATGTGTCAAGAATATGATTTAAAAATTTCTAGTAGTCACATCAAAAGAAGGAAAAGGAAATGTGAAATTAATTTTAACAATTTATTTAAAGCAATATATCCAGGATCTTATGATTTCTACATATAATCAATATAAGAAATTATTGAGATTTCACATGCTTTGTTTTTGGATTAACTATTTGAAATCTCTTGTATATTTTATACTTATAGCACAGCTTGATTTCTTCTATAATACAGATATATTTCAAGTACTCAATAGTTATATGTGGCCACTCGCTACCTTATTGGACTACAACAGGACAAAAGGAGCCTTCCTGGATTATACACATTTTAGCCTAGATGAAGATTTGGACCTATTAGTTTCTACTTTATGTATAAGAACTGAATGCATGTTTAAACTTTATGTTTAAATATATGTATATTGCCTCACATATTTTCAAATAAATTCCTAATGGACTAAAGATTTTAAATGAGAGCATACAACATGTATATAAAATAAAGATGACAGATTTTTCTGATCTTGACAGTGCCACAGGCATTTATTAACATGAAAATGTAAAGGAAAAGAAGTCGTGAAAGAAAAAAAACGGCTAGATTTGGGTACATGCACAGCTAAATTTTAATTGAGAAACACTGCAGCCTGAATTAGAAATCATGCAACAGAGTGGGAGAAAGATTTATAATCTCTACTGTGATATAGATTATTTCCTTACCCTTTTATAAAGAGCTACTTCTTATTTGTAAGAAAAATGAGAAGTATACATGGTACATAAAGACAAACAAGGAGCCAATAAATTAAAAAAAATTCAACTTCATTATTAATATTAATAAACAAAATTAAAACTAGCAGTGAGGCTCAAATTCTTCTTATCAACTGGGCATTAGTGGGGGGAAAATAACATGGTGATAGAGGTGGTAGAGTGGAGACTAGTGCAGTCTTTGGGGAGCCCCCTGGCAGAATGTCTCTATCAAGCACCGTGAAGATGGTTACCCCTTGACCCAATAGTTTTTCCAGTTTTGGGAATTTAGCTGAATGAAGCAGAGAGGTTCACAAAGTTTGGGTAAAATGACATTTATCACAATGTTATAGAAAAAATTGGAAGCTTCCTACATGTCGAGTATAAGGAATTAATAAAATGTATTGTGGTTCATTATTAGATCAATATTTATTGATATGGAAAGATGTTAAATGGTCAGGAAAAATATAAAAGCTAGCTTATAAAACTGTAAGGATAGTATGAGAAAATTTTTTGCTTATATAAAAACATATAAAAAATAAAAGATTTATTAAAGTGTTACTACTCTGTGAGTATTGATGGAATATTTGATGATTTATTTTTTTCTCTGCTTAACTGCATTTCCTACCTTTTCTACAATGAACCCATATTATGAAATAAAATAAATCTTGGAAAGTATCAAAGGCCATAAGGAAATGATCATCATACATTAGATGGAAAATAACAGGTTATAAATGCAGTGGCAAAATCCTAGTTTGTATTTACAATGATATATAATACAAGATAAACCAATATATCAGCAATGAAGATGTTGGTGGTGGGTTTTTTGTATTTCTCTGTTATTACTAAATGTTTCATCATGAAAATGATTATACCTATAAGCAGGCAAAATGCTATTTCATCATTTTTAGGAGAAACACTCTTCAGAAAACATGTACTTGTGATTCTGACAAAATAGTTCATTTATTCAATAAGAACTTCAGTTATTAATAATTGCTTTGTACTTTCTAAAACTAACAACAGACTCTTTGTATGTAGCCTTAACATAGTCATGAAATTTAGGTTGACAGGATTTAGCCAATAGTAGTTTGATGGATAGTTTGGCCAGATATAGAATTCTTGGTTGAGTCTTTTTCTTTCAGAATTTTAAGTATGCCATCTCACCGTCTTCTGGCATTCTTGGTTTCTAATGAGAAATGAGCTGTTAATCTACTGAAGATCCCTTGTATGTGACAGGGTGCTTCTCTCTTGCTGCTTTCAAGATTCCCTTGTTGTTGGCTTTTGACAATTTGACTATAACCTGTCTTTGCATGAATTTCTTTGAATTTATCCAATTTCATTGAATTTACCTAGATCTCACCTTTCTCTCAAAGTTTGCTGTTGTTGATTATTGAAAGCTTCAGTTGACCATTTGTTCATGGGCTTTCCAAAAAACTATTTTTTTTTTCAAAGACTGTGTTCCTTCTTCTGTGTAGTCACTGCAGTCTCTCTTCCTTTAGTTTCTGTTCAGCAGATGTTTTGACAGAAAGTTCCTTGGATTCTAAGAGCCTAATGAAGGTATGTGGAGGGTAGAGACAGAGATAGATCTGGAGGTAAAGATAGACATAGAAGATGGATAAATAGGTATATAGGGAAAATACTTCTCTGAGTGTCTACAGATTGGCTTTTTAAAGGTTTCTCATATATAGAATCAAACACCAATGTCACTAACAATAAGACAAATTTTGTCACCTCATATTTAACATTTGGGTAACAAGTCCAAAATAAAATCTTTAAGATTCTTACCTAATTTATCAGGTTTAATTTTTGGTAGTTAGTATGTCTGATTTGCATTATTTTGCTAGAAGTTAACAGGGGAGTTATAAAATCTGTGCTATATGTCTTCGAGTGGTCATTACTTCTAAACTAGTATTGGTTTTATGTTTCCTGTGATTTTTTTTAATGTAGAATTTTTTAAATTTATTTTTTTAATTTCTTTTCAGTATACCAGAATTCATTGCTTATGTACCACACACAGTGTTCCATGCAATACGTGCCCTCCATAATAACTACCACCAGGCTCACCCAAGCTCCAAGTGTTATCTGACATGGCACCTGTGATGGCCAAAAATTTGCTGTTGAACCTTAAAAACTTAGTTTTGTTTTTGCTTTTAATAATTTCCAAATCACTTTTTTTAAAAAAAGATTTTATCTATTTGCCAGAGAGAAAGCACAAGCAGGGGGAACAGCAGGCAGAGAGGGGAAGCTCCCCGTCAAGCAAGAAGACCCATGTGGGACTCAATTGCAGGACCCTAAGATCATGACCTGAGCTCAAGGTAGACACTTAACTGACTGAGCCACCCAGGCATCTCTCCAAATCACCTTTTAATTTAGGATAGTTTTAGATTCATAGAAAAGTTGTAAGGATACCATAGATCTCCCTTCCTCAATTTTTCCTATTGTTAGCATCTTATATTACTATGGTACACTTGTCAAAACCAAGAAACCAACATCGCTACAGTACTACTAACTGAACTCCACACTTAATTCCCTAATGTCTTTTTTCCATCCAAGATCCATTCAGGATACTTCATTACCTTTAGTTATCATGTTTCCTTAGATTTTTTTAGTCTGATAACAGTTTCTCAAGATTTCCTTGTTTTTGTGGACTTTGATAGTTTTAATGAGTACTGGCCAGGTATTTTGTAGACTGTTCCTTAAATCGGGTTTATCTTAGGCTATTCACATGATTAGATTGGGGATATACGTTTTCTGGGAAAATATAATTTTCATCATATTATATCATGAGTACATGCTATCAACATGACTTATCACTGATAATGTTAAGTAATTTTGTAATATTATAATTTTGTGACATATATCATCATCCTTACCAGAACACATAAAATATGTATGTACAGTTAAATGAATTCTAATAAAGAGAACACTCATGTATCCTTTACTCAGCTTAAGAAATAAACAACTTGGAAATTTTCTGTTGGCTTCATCTCCATAACTACAATCCTGAATTTTGTCTAACCATTCCCATAAATCTTACCACTTAAATATCTATTTCTAAACAATATATTTTATTATTGTGCCAGTTTTTAAAATTTTATATAAATTTATAATTTTACATGTGTTCTGACTTGATTTTTTTCACCCAACTTCAGCTTATGATATTTATCTACCTTATGATTGATTGATATTTGGATTTACTATCTTATTCTAACATCTTGTTATGTACTTTCTTTTTATCCACCTCTTTTTCTATTTTCCCCTCTTCTTTTCTTCCTTTCTATATTAGTCATGGCATGAAATTAGTGAACTCTGAAATTAGGTAATTTGAAGGGAGGTGTTAAAGCTAGTATTTTCAAAGGTAAAATAGGTTTATAGGGTGTAAGAAAGCCACAAAAACAGTGTGATGGCCTGGAGTTAGTAAGAACAGCAGTCATTGCATGAGTCGAAAGGAGCAAGGGCAATGTGTGAGTTTCCTTGGGTTACTAGAACAAATTACTGGCTTAAAGGAACAGATACTTATTGTCTCACAGTTTTGGAGACAAGTCCAAAATCAAGGTATCGCTCGTTGATGTAGGGTAGAATCTTTCTTTGCCTCTAGTGGCTCTCAGAATTCCTTGGCGTTCCTTTACTTGCAGCTGGATCACTCCCAGTGCTGCCTGCATTATTATATGGTTTTCTTTTCTGTGTCTCCTCTATATCTGCACCCCAAATTCCTCCTGCTTTCTCTTACAAAGATGCCAGTCATTGGATTTAGGGCTCACCTAATTTATCCTGACCTCATCTTAATTCGTTTACATCTGCAAAGACCCTACTTCCAAATAAGGTCTTATTCACAGGTGCTAGGGGTTAGGACTTCAACATATCTTTTTGGAGGACTTAATTCAAACCACTACGAGGAGGGAGACAATACAGGAATCAAGACAGGGAGAGGGAGAGAGAGAAAAGTAGAGATAGGAGAATGAATCTGTAGAGATCACCCTTCAGAAGCTGATAGTCCTTAAGAAGATGATGATGGAGAATAGATGCTCTGTTTACACTCTTCCTCCCCACTCCGTACCCCCAGTCATCTACTCTGCCTTTTATTGGCTGAGCTCACAAGGAGTCAAGAGAGCAAGAGAGCCTCAGGGTGTGGTCCAAACAAGGCCAACTTGAAGGGCACAAAGCATGGTGGACAAGAGTAGAGACAAGATTGGGGGCACAGCTGTTGGATTGATTTTTTTTTCTCTCTATTTCTTCTTTTCTCATTTCACATTCCCTCTATTATCCTGAAAATGTTATTCTCCATATCTCTTCTTTTAGTTGTCACCTTGTCTATTTTTTGGGGGGGTTTAAATTTTGTTTCTTTTCTTTTTTTTCATTTATTTATTTTCAGCATAACAGTATTCATTATTTTTTCACCACACCCAGTGCTCCATGCAATCCGTGCCCTCTATAATACCCACCACCTGGTACCCCAACCTCCCACCCCCCCGCCACTTCAAACCCCTCAGATTGTTTTTCAGAGTCCATAGTCTCTCATGATTCACCTCCTCTTCCAATTTACCTCAAGCCCCTTCTCTCTAACTCCCCATGTCCTTCATGCTTTTTGTTATGCTCCACAAATAAGTGAAACAATATGATAATTGACTCTCTCTGCTTGACTTATTTCACTCAGCATAATCTCTTCCAGTCCCTTCCATGTTGCTACAAAAGTTAGGTATTCGTCCTTTCTGATGGAGGCATAATACTCCATAGTGTATATGGACCACATCTTCCTTATCCATTCATCCATTGAAGGGCATCTTGGTTCTTTCCACAGTTTGGCGACTGTGGTCACCTTGTCTATTTTAACATGCATATTTAACTCAAAGTGAAAATCAGTAGCTTTACCCTTCTATTGAGCAATGTAAGAACTTTAACTCCCATCATTCTCTTCTAGCTTATCTATGATTATGGTTTATTTGAAATTGTTGTTATTATAATACAACTTGATAAGGAGAATGAGGCTCTGGAGGTTATGTGACCTGTGTTAAGTCAGGCAGGACTCCACTAAAGAGTCTTTAACATTGTTATGTGCTTGACTCAGAATAGGAGAAGTATAATAAGTAATGTATAATCCATGCTGTAATGTATAGTAGAGTATGTGGAACGATTGTACTCAGTATTAAGGTTGCCCTTTAGGCAAGGGAGCTAATAGTCTCTTGCTTTTTAAAGATTTGCCTTATGATCACTTAGAATTTCACATTAACTTTTTATTTTTTATACACTATGCTTTATTCAAAACATTTTCTATAGTCAAGACATTATGAAGATGATTATATTATCTTCTGAGAAAGTGTAATTTATATCTTGATAAATTTCTTTCTTTACAAACACAAATGGTGGCAGAAGAAATATCAAAATAGGAAACTAAAATACATATCCCCGCTCAAAAAGACCACCTTCCTCTCTGTGGAACAGAAATGAAACAGAAATGAAATATGGTGAGTGGAGCCAAAACCCTAAGCTTATTGGGCCTTGGTCCCAGGATGGTCTGGCAGCAGGAAGTGTGGCTGACTTCAGCTTTTGCAGGTGAAGAGAATTGAGGGTTCATGCAACCTGGGAATGCAGAGCCAGGTGACCAAAAACTGAACTAGGCTTCCTGTGGGGCTTGAGGCTAGAAATCTGACATCCTAGTGTCCCCTTGGGACATTAGCCCTGAAAGCCATTATAAGTTCTAGAAGAGATTCAGTCAAGCAGAGTAACTGTCTGCATAGAAAAATCCAAGAACATGTATCAACTAATTATGAAATTACTTCTTTGAAGTGTATAAGGTTTAACATAAACACTCAGAAACATTTTTATGTAATGGTAATATGCAGTGGGAATATGGAAGAGAAGGTAACTAACTTTTCAATAAAATACATCTAAGAAAAGATGTGCGAGACATTTTCTGAGAAAAGCACAAACAGGTACTGAGTGATATCAGTTGAGCAAGCACTGCTAGGATATAATAAAAAAGCAACTTTAGTTTGGTCTCGTCTCTTCCCTTTAAAATGGTTCCAGCAAAGGAAACTTCCCAGCACCTGGCTCGCAACTTGAGCAGGCCCTGTCTTTTCTGGTTACTGGTAATAAGTCTTCAGTTCTCTTTAGTCTTGTTTCAGTAAATAGAATCCTCGGTACCCGGTCATAGCCAAAACTCAGAATTTAATTTAGTGTTAAATCTCTCCCAGTGGAGGTCTGTTTGCTCTTTTCTTTTTTCAATATTATAAAGATGTTAATGCTCCCCGAAGTTGACCTGTAGATTCAGTGCAATCCCCATAAAGATCCCAGTGGGTTTTTCTTTTTATGGTATTTGATGAGCTGATTCTAAAGTGTGTATAAACAGGGAGAGGGCCAAGAGTAACTGAGGCACTTTTGAAGAAGAATGAGGTCAGGGAACTCAAGCTACCAGGAAAGAAGACATATAATTAAAGCATAGTAATTGAGATAGTGCATCAGTGGCATAAAAATGGGCCAATCAATTAATGGAAAGAAGAGCATACAGAAACAGACTCGTGCATGTGGACAGTTGATTTATTCTAGAACTGGCACTTGAGAGCCATGGGGCAAGATGGTCTTTTTCAGTAAATGGGGCTGGAACAACTGGACACTTAGAAGGAAAAAACAAAATTGAATTTCCAAAAGCAGGTATACTAGATGATGCTGAAATTGAATCCCTAAAAGTAGTTGTCTTAGATGATGCAGACATATATACATTTTTAGGACTATTGATGGATGCTAAACCACACAACTTATACTTAGATTTAAGAAGAGGCATAGTTCAGACTTTGGCTCTGAGAATAGGTCCAAGATTTCTGTAGCATCTTCTATATTTCTATAATATTTTATATTATATATACACATAATATAATTAATAATATATGTAATATATAATATATTTCTATAGCATTGGATTATGGTTAACTCCTCATCTTGGGTATTTGTTCCTACAGTCCCTCAGGGAGGATCCTATGAGGTCATGTCTTAATTTTATTCTGCCTGGGATCCCCATATATCTGAGTAGATCCCCTAGGGGACACTGAAATAGACTTTCTTGGGGAGTGCTTTTGAATTACTGACACCACCCAGGCTTGAAAAAAATGTCCTTTGTTCATTTCTCTTTAATCTTAGTCTGTCATCAATTCTTAGGTGAACCATGAAAACTTTTCATGGCCTTAAGGCATGGCCAATTTTTCAGTGGCATAAGCAAGGCTGGTTTAAAAATAAACATCTCATAAATTGACATGGTAACAGGGTGTACACTTACATTTGTGTCCCATGGTTGTGTGCTATACCATCCTTTCCTACTTATGGAATATTGAGTATCTATGCTTGTTATCTCTTTAATTAGATTCCAAAGTGCTAAAGACAGCAATCTTGACTTAAGAGACACCTACACTATTATTGCCATTGCCTTATCATAATCACAGCTGACATTTATGCTTACTGTGTGCCAAGCCCTCCCATGGGCACTTTTTATTATCAAGTTTATTCCCAAGACATCACAATGAGGTGTGTCACTGTTGGGACCCCTATTCTGCAGATTTAGAAACTGAGGCATAGGGTGTGAAGTGATTCACTGAGGATCACACAGCTAGTAAGGAACAAAGCTGGGGACAGACACAGGGGAGCCCTATGCTAAAGTCCTGGCTACTCACTACTGAATAATGCTTTTTATTATGCAGACAACAAATTGATTACCAAAGAGAAGTTTTTTTTTTTTTTTTAAGATTTTATTTATTTATTTGACAGAGAGAAATCACAAGTAGTCAGAGAGGCAGGCAGAGAGAAAGAGAGGTAAGCAGGCTCCCTGTTGAGCAGAGAGCCCGATGCGGGACTTGATCCCAGGACCCTGAGATCATGACCTGAGCTGAAGGCAGCGGCTTAACCCACTGAGCCACCCAGGCGCCCAAAAGAGAAGTTTTTAAGTTTTCAAGTTCTGTGGCCATAACAACTGACCCTGGCAAACTTAAGTAGGAAAAATAAAGTCTTAGAAGGATAATGGATAGTTTTAAAAATTGATCGAAAGTCCAGGCAAGCAGGACAGGAGAATGGGCAGAAGCCCAGGGAGGCTGGGACATGTTGCAGAAGTGGTCTGATAAGTCTGCACCTGCTAGGTGTCACCGTGGACACTGAGCTCCAAACTGTCTCCTGGTCCTTGCTTTGCTTGCTCAGACATTTTCAGTTTTCTTGCAGAAACTTACATTTGGCCAAACCTCGGACACCTGTGAGTGCTCCATCTGCCAAGGGTAAGGGGAGTGAGTATGTGGCCTCCTCCTTTGGCATTTGCAGTAAGAAGTAGGACTTTGCTTCCCATCAAAACCTACACATTGAAGGCTTCCCCACAGGAGGAAGGGGGCGGGGGTTAGACGCTGGGCAGCCAAAAAATGAGACATAGTCATGACAGCTCTCCTATTTGCAGTCTTGTGTCCATCCCACCAGCCAGTTCTGCTCACCAAGAGCTGCCTGCTAGGCACTTGCATCCCATATCCAGTAGGAGAGCCGGCTGTGCAAGTCAGACTTAGGGTATTAAACAATTACCTTGTGCTCTGGCATAGGAAAGAAATAACCCAGTTGGACGTACCACTGCCAGATGGCGCTCTATTTTGGAAGATTTTCTCTAATGTTTAGAATCATTATAATCAAATGTTCTGCTAGAACCTTGAACATAATTACGCTCATCTTTTATCTTTTCAAACTTACTTCTTCTTTTGGGTTATCTAAATCTATCAATCAATGACACTGTCTTTTTACCCAATTCTCTCTTTCCCATTCCCTTTGACTCCAATTTCCACGAAGTTACCAAACCTTAGCAGTTCTATATTCTTTAATGTCTAGAATTGGCTCGCTCTTCTTATTTTGACCGCCTCCCCCACCCCCTTTTTTTGGCACGACTTACTTTATGTTTAATTGGATTACATATCTCCAGTCTGCTCTTTTCTAATCTGCCCTTCCTTATGTCTGCCAAACCAAGATACTCTGGAGCACAGCTCTGTCCATGTAACTCTCTTACTTTATAATCTTTTATGGGTGTAGTCTCCTGAGTTTGAGTTCAGAGAACACCATGATGTGGCCCTGGACGAGATCCGCAACCTAGTTGTTCACTCACCACCTTTGTATTCTCTTCCCTCCAGCCAAGCTGTAAGTGAATATTTGTGTGTTGACTACTTACAGTGTGTAGGGCAACTGACTGTCTTTGGGTATCTACTGATATATTATATCAAATAAGTCTTATGTGAAATTATTTTATTCTTTGCATTTTGCAGATGAAGGGAAAGAGAGTTGACATTTTGGGCTTTTTCCCTAGACCGCTCTCACAGGAAATGGTGGAGCTGAGCTCCGTACCTGGTCTTTGTTGTTCAGAGGTCTTTGTTCTTCCAGCACCTTCTACCACCTCTTTGCATTTACTCTCTAGTTCTCTCTGGAATCCCCTTTTCTTTTTTTTTCTACATGACCAAAACTTCCCCATCTTTCAGATGCTACCTTCTCAATGAAGTGTTCTTGAATCACTGTAGCTCCAAGAAATTTCTACCATCTTGATTTCCCGTGGCATTTCATCTCTTTGATAGAGCAACACTTTGTGTAATGGCCTTTCACATACAGGTCTTATGGGGAACGGTATGTGACTTCCTGCTTATTCCTTTGCATTATCAAGTACTGTCACTGAGGGATGGAATGCTTCCTGATCCAAGGAATGCAAAATGGGAAAACAGTGATTTTAAAGGATCTTTGTGATTATCACTGTAATAACAAAAGGCAACTTTTCTCTGACACATCAGTGATATTTAGACGAGATCAAATAAAACAGATTTTTCTCTTGCTTGCTTGTCCCATGACGACTTGGGTGGCAGGTAGGACAGCCAAGTGGAGCTGGAATTGGGGTAGGGAGTGGGACAACAGGGCTGAGGCCCCTGGAAACTTCTGGCATGAAATTTAGCTCTAGACAGGTAACACATTCACGGTGAGGAAGAGAGGCCAAGAGGTTGGCCAATCAAGGAAACTGAAAAACAGGGCAGGGGCAGAGGATCATGGAAAAATGCTAGAGATCCATGCAGGCTGGGCCCCAAGGTGTCTTGGACCTAGCGAGCAGGCCGGGACACAGCTAAGAATGTTTTACTAGCAGAGTGGAGTGTGATCCTGAACCCATCCTTATTTTTTGCCCTAGGACAGAATGACTCCAAGACTGTGGGTGGGCCCAGCTGAGAAGCAATTAGACACACTTGGCTGAGGTTAGGGTCTGTGGTTTGTGGATTGAGAGGCTGATGACAGTATTACTTTTTAAAAACCCTGTTTCAAAATTGGTCATGGTTCATTTAAACACTGCGGCTTTGAGAGTTACCTCACAGCTATGTGTTTTGCCTTTAGTTCAGTGGATCCTGATGAACCAGAAATGCACTTTCTAATATATAATGTGGAGATCTGATGGACTGGAACTTTTCAGTTCCTGCTAAATGTTAAGGGGCTGAATTCTCCACATTATCTAACCACCAGGTCGGTTTCAGAGCTCTTTTTAATGATGAAGGGGAACTGCTAATTGGTATTTGGCTTCTAAATAGAGCAGTGATCTTGTATGCCTACTAGACGCTTTTCAGTAACATTTGGATGTAAAAGTGATCTTGATCAACTAAATTATTCTGTCTGGAAGAAATGTAGGACTTTGAACAGATAAGAATCCTCCAAACACCACATGAGGGACCAGGGATAACTGGAGTTGCTACTTCTAAGTATTTGCATGACATGGTAATCCACAAAGCTAATTTATCCTCTGATGGTGTTAGATCTTTCAGAAAGTAGTTTGTCCTCTCACTCAGCTTTGGGATAACTTTGAGGGTAAATCTCTTCATAACAGGATAGACACCTCCTTGCCCCTGTTGCACAGCCCCTGTGAATAATTTCTGTCATGTGACTTGCCTGTAGCCGCCCCTCCCACTCCCCACTCTCTCTGCCCCAGCCCAGAGATCCTGTTTATCTGCCACTGTCAAGGTGTGCTTATCAGGAATCTGCTTTCCCTAGCTCAGACTTCTCACTTCCTAAGAAAAGATGTTAATTAAGGAAGAAATAGAGCTGCCAAAAGTGAATTATTGAGTCCCATGGTTATCTTTGGACTCTGTACCTGTTGCGATGTCATTGTGACGGGGAGAGGAAGAGGTCTTAGAGCTGAGACCTCCAGCTACCATTCATTACCTGGTGGGGGAGGAGGCGGTATTTGCAGATAATGCAGTCCTGAATCTTAAATAAGACAGACTCCAGTGAAAATTACCTTCCAGGTTTGTGTCAGGCATCTGGTTTGTGGTAAAGGCTTAGTAAGGCACATATGCCTAATGTGTTTCCTGAGAGCCTATGAGATTTTTGATGAGTCTCAGTTTTTAAAAATTCCTGGTGTTGGTGTTCTACATTTCTTCCCAGTGTGCTTTTTGTGCTGTTTATCATGAAATCCAAGAGATTCTAGTTTGATTGAGTAATTTAGTTTCTTGTCTGTGTGATTCAGTTTCTCAAAAGAAAATTCATTTTCATTGTTTAGATCTGTAGCTGGCTTTCATCTTCATTTCCTTGTTCTTGCCTGTTTATTTTTCTTCTATCCACTGTAAATTATCATTTCTCCAAGACTGTATTTTCTCATTTTCTTGAGCTCCTTATAATCATCGTAGAAAGACTTGTGAAACTTTTTATTTTCTTTTTCAGATAGTATACAAATTTGCTTGGTATGTTCACAAGTACTTTCCTGGGTTCATTTTTATTATTGTTTATACTCAGCTCAGTGACTCACTTCTCCTTATACCCTGAATTATAGTTGCTTAGGATCTGATTTACTTCTTTCTTGGATTCTTTGCTTCTTTTTTTTTTTTTAATTAATTAATTTATTTTCAGCATAACAGTATCATTATTTTTTCACCACACCCAGTGCTCCATGCAATCCGTGCCCTCTATAATATCCATCACCTGGTACCCCAACCTCCCACCCCCCCGCCACTTCAAACCCCTCAGATTGTTTTTCAGAGTCTCATGATTCACCTCCCCTTCCAATTTACCTCAACTCCCTTCTCCTCTCTAACTCCCCATGTCCTCCATGCTATTTGTTATGCTCTACAAATAAGTGAAACCATATGATAATTGACTCTCTCTGCTTGACTTATTTCACTCAGCATAATCTCTTCCAGTCCCTTCCATGTTGCTACAAAAGTTGGGTATTCGTCCTTTCTGATGGAGGCATAATACTCCATAGTGTATATGGACCACATCTTCCTTATCCATTCATCTGTTGAAGGGCATCTTGGTTCTTTCCATAGTTTGGCGACCATGGCCATTGCTGTTATAAACATTGGGGTACAGATGGCCCTTCTTTTCACGACATTTGTATATTTGGGGTAAATACCCAGGAGTGCAATTGCAGGGTCATAGGGAAGTTCTGTTTTTAATCTCTTGAGGAATCTCCACACTGTTCTCCAAAGAGGCTACACCAACTTGCATTCCCACCAACAGTGCAAGAGGGTTCCCCTTTCTCCACATCCTCTCCAACACATGTTGTTTCCTGTCTTGTTAATTTTGGCCATTCTAACTGGTGTAAGGTGATATCTCAATGTGGTTTTAATTTGAATCTCCCTGAGGGCTAGTGATGATGAACATTTTTTTCATGTGTCTGATAGCCATTTGTATGTCTTGATTGGAAAAGTATCTGTTCATATCTTCTGCCCATTTTTTTATATGATTGCCTGTTTTGTGTGTGTTGAGTTTGAGGAGTTCATTATAGATCCTGGATATCAACCTTTTGTCTGTCCTGTCATTTGCAAATATCTTCTCCTATTCCGTGGGTTGCCTCTTTGTTTTCTTGACTGTTTCCTTTGCTGTGCAGAAGCTTTTGATTTTGATGAAGTCCCAAAAGTTTATTTTCATTTTTGTTTTCTTTGCCTTTGGAGACATATCTTGAAAGAAGTTGCTGTGGCTGATATCAAAGAGATTACTGCCTATGTTCTCCTCTACGATTCTGATGGATTCCTGTCTCACGTTGAGGTCTTTTATCCATTTTGAGTTGATCTTTGTGTACGGTGTAAGAGAATGGTCAAGTTTCATTCTTCTACATATAACTGTCCAGTTTTCCCAGCACCATTTATTGAAGAGACTGTCTTTTTTCCACTGTATATTTTTTCCCGTTTTGTCGAAGATTAATTGACCAAAGAGTTGAGGGTCCATATCTGGGCTCTCTACTCTGTTCCACTGGTCTATGTGTCTGTTTTTATGCCAGTACCATGCTGTCTTGGTGATCACAGCTTTGTAATAAAGCTTGAAGTCAGGTAACATGATGCCCCCAGTTTTATTTTTGTTTTTCAGCATTTCCTTAGCGATTCGGGGTCTCTTCTGATTCCATACAAATTTTAGGATTATTTGCTCCAGCTCTTTGAAGAATTACCGGTAGAATTTTGATCGGAATGGCATTAAAAGTATAAATTGCTCTAGGTAGTATAGACATTTTAACAATGTTTATTCTTCTGATCCAAGAGTATGGAATGGTCTTCCATCTTTTTGTGTCTTTTTCAATTTCTTTCATGAGTGTTCTATAGTTCCTCAAGTACAGATCCTCTACCCCTTTGGTTAGGTTTATTCCCAGGTATCATATGGTTCTTGGTGCTATAGTAAATGGAATCAATTCTCTAATTTCCCTTTCTGTATTTTCATTGTTAGTGTATAAGAAAGCCACTGATTTCTGCACATTGACTTTGTATCCTGCCACATTGCTGAATTGCTGTATGAGTTCTAGTAGTTTGCGGGGGAGGATTCTTTGCTTCTTGAAGCTTCTTGATTTTTACTGCTGTTTCAAAAACAACCCTAATTGCTTTCCCTTCTAAGGGATCCTGTCTGCATTTGAATGTTCTTTACTCATTCACTAAGTGATAATTCAACAAGTTTTTGCTAAGCTTCTACTGTTCGAATCTCTAGTATGATAATAAATCAGAAATGATCTGAACATATTTTTAAATTCCAGCAAACTTGAAGAGGATAAAGTATGATGCTCTAAGACCCTGTTGCTCAAAGTGTGGTCCCTGGAGCACCCACACTGACATCACCTGGGTGCTTATTAGGAATCCCAGTTCTCAGGCCCCTTCCAAGATTTACTGAACCAAAATATGCTTTTAACTAAGATACCCAGGTGATCTCTATGCATTTTAAATTTTAAGAAAATGTTAAAGATACATTTGTAAACTTTAATTATTTACCAATTATTGCTAAAATGTAAAAAAATAGAGTACAGAAAGAATTTTATTTTAGTGATTAAAAAAAGCTCGAGTGGATTTTCAGCCTTCAAAATTGGAGTGACATATCGCAGGGACTTTGAGTCAAACTCACTTTTTTGGTTTGTTGGTAGTTCAACAAATCATTTTGAATACTTCTCTGTGTGATACAGAAAGGAAGGAGACGGTTCTTGGTTTCATGGAACTTATATTTAGGAGACCATAATTATCCAATTATTAAAAATGCTTCTGAGGACATAAAAAGGAATGACTGATGCTTACTACATCATGGATGAACCCTTGAAAACATTATGCTCAGTGAAAGAATACTCTACATTATATGATTCCATTCATACAAAAAGTCCAGAATTGGGAAATCTAAAGAGAAAAAAGTGTTCAGTGTTAGCTTAGGGCTGGGGCAAAGATGCTGGAGCCAAGGGCAGTGTTAACAAAGGGTATAGATTTCTTTTTTTTTTTACTGAAATTTAATTAACATACATTGTATAATTTTTTCAGGGGTACAGGTCAGTGATTCATCAGTCTTATATAATACCCAGTGCTCATTACAACACATGCCCTCCCCAATACCCACCACCCAGTTAACCTAGTCCCCCACCCTTCTCCCCACCAGCAACCCTCAGTGTGTTTCCTATGATTAAGAGTCACTTATGGTTTGCCTCCCTCTCTGGTTTTGTCTCGTTTGAGTTTTCACTTTGTGCCAATCATTATGCTAGAACTAGGATTATAACAATGACCAATTTCTGCCCCATATTACTTCCATGATGTCATTTAGGTGGCTAAAGCTCCTTAAGACCAGGGCCTGAGTCTTCTTTGCTCTGCTTCCCCAGCATCTAGGTAATGCCTGTCATATTGGTGATATCAATAAAAGTTTGCTGAATTATGTTAGTTAAACCCACTATCAGTATGTGGTGATTTTTCTAGTAATGGTGACATACATATTATAGCCAGTAGTAATTACCAAACTATTGGTAGTCCCTGGTTGTAAGTACCTACCATCAATTAATACCAAAAAAATTATCTTGCCTCCATATCTGTGCACCTACTAGATGTCCCACAAAGGACTCACTCCTTTTTGTCCCTCCCCTCTACATCTCTTCATCCCATCGAATCTACTTCTAAATATATGTTAGGTCCATCCTGTCCACTCCAACCTCATGGCCACTATTTTCAGTATTCATTATTTCTCACCTGTGTTAATCTAATCTCCCAATTCATCTGACTTACGTTGTTGGAAATCAGTGTTCTATTCTGTTGCCAAGAGAGTGTTTTTCAATGCAGAGTGGATGTCTAGTCCCAGGTTAAAAGACTCCAGGATACATGAAGAATACAATCCTTCATCATATCCTTCTTGCCCATATATCCAGCTTCACCTCCTACCTTCCTCTGCACTCATCAGGCTGCATTCCCTTGTACCAAAATGCTTGCATACTCCCTTCTGTGGCTTTGCTCAGCTGTTTTGTTCTAGTTCTAAGACTTAGTTCAAACATTACCTCACTTCCTCCCCTGGACACCTTGCTCTCTTCTGTGGTCCTACAGTGCCCTGGACATACTTCTTAATGGCATCCTTCACTTTTTAATATAATTGTCATTTCTCAGTTTCCCATGCAATGTAGGATTTGCTTGAGTTCCTCAGAAATTTTGATGGAAGTTGATGAAAAAACTTACTTATGATCTATGTCTAGAAATTTAATCTTTCCGATGGTTACACAAAATAATTTTCACATTGATTTCAAATGCCTTGAATTACTCAGGAATACAGCCACCCAATACATTGAGGGAAGATTATACTTTGTTGTATTTATAACTACCACTTTACAAGATACACCACTGATGGCTGCATTGCCCGACTCATTTGTGTCACCAGTTCCAGAGGTCTGGATCAGTCTCCGATTGCTCTACTGCGTGCGTCCTGACTTGGTGTGAGTGTGTGGATATGTGCTTTCTTAGCCCTTGTTTTAAAATGTCAACTGTGAAGCATTCATGGACAGGCTTCATGCTGTTTTTCTGTGTATATGTCTTTAGTTAGTCCTTATTTCAAATTACAGAACATGTGCAAAAACATATTGAATGGTGTCTTATTTCTCATAATTCTAAACTTGTCCATTAAGAATATATGCAAGGGGTGCCTGGGTGGCTCAGTGGGTTAAAGCCTCTGCCTTTGGCTCAGGTCATGATCCCAGGGTCCTGGGATTGAGCCCTGCATCGGGCTCTCTGCTCAGCAGGGAGCCTGCTTCCTCCTCTCTCTCTCTGCCTGTCTCTGCCTCTCTGCCTACTTGTAATTTCTGCCTGTCAAATAAAATAAATAAAATCTTAAAAAAAAAAAAAAGAACATATGCAAGTATTTTCCTCCTTGTGTTTTCTGGTGTAATCATACCTGAATCATTATATATTGAAGGGTGTGCTATTTTGTTATAAATTGCTTTCTTTTTACTTTTTCTTTATATTATAGCTGGGAGATGATACTCATTTTATAAAAGATAGAAAAGGATAGATAATATGAATGATCAAGGGTGCATGGGTTTGAAAAGGAAGAACAAATGGTATCTGGTGTCAACTTTTTATAGCAGACACATAGACTTGTATTTTGTCACACTGATTTTTCTAAAATAAATAGATTTTTAAAAGATTTTACTTAAATCTCAGTTTGTTAACATACAGAATAATATTAATTTCAGGTGTACACATAGTGATTCAATATAACAGCTGATGATCATATTTTTCTTATAGATTTATTTCAGAGAGATAGTGAACGAGAGAGAGAGAGGGAGAGAGGAAGAGAACACAAGTAGGAAAAATGGCAAGCAGAGGGAGAGGGAGAAACAGACTCCCCGCTGAACAGAGAGCCCCACATGGGGCTCAAGGCAGGCTCAATCCCAGGACCCTAGGATCATGACCTGAGCCAAAGGCAGCCGCTTAACCGAGTGAGCCACCCAGGGGCCCCAATCATATTTTAAATAAATACTTATTAAGCCACTTGGATACATTTTCTTGTTTTCTCCACAAGGATTTGATAATCTCTTTTTTGTAAATGGAGAAAGAGGAAAAAGGAAGCTCAGTGAATAGATTAAAGGCACCCGCTGGTCAGGGGAGAGCTGTCAGAGGGCCTGGGCTGATGGAAAATGGTGTCCTGTCCTTCATTAGGCACTGGTCTGGGCTGTGTGACACCTGGGTTTAGTCATTGATACACGAGGGCCATCTGTCTCACTTTGAGCATGTTCTTAAGAGTTTTCTGAGCCTCATTTTCTACATATGCAAAATAAAAAGAATATATTTGATTAATTTGATTTTTTCACATTTGTTCCAATAACTGTCCCTGTAAGAACACAGTGAAAGACAGATGCATTTACTACCAGAAAATTTGACTATATAATATCATTGGAACAAAATAAGAGCACTTTTCTATGAAAAAGGCAAACTTCCAACCAAGAATGGTCAAGTATTTTTTTCCTATTGATAGCTGTTCAGTTTTTCTGCTATCCATTGGCACTGGCTGGCTGGCAGGTAAGCAGAGCCGAATAGGTTAGGGAAAGATTGCAAAAGAAAAGATTCCAATTGAGAAAATTCTGTTATTTTTCTTTCTGAAGGTTGGGAGAACAGTGTGATTCTGTTTGGTGGTGGGACATAGTATGAGAATTGAAAGCCTAGTTGATTATTAAGGTTGTTTTTATCATTACGAGGTATTTTTGCCCCAGGTCCCCCAAAGTCTGGGACATTTTTTTTTCAGGCCATAGTAGGGTTGTTAGATTTAACAAATAAAAATCCAGGACACTCAGTTAAGTTTGAATATTAGGTAAACAACAAATAATTATCTTAGTATAAGGAGGTTCCAAATGTTGCACAATACAATCTGATTTCTAAGACAGCTCATGTTATCAGTTCACTAATGTCTGAGGGTTTAAGTCCAAAAATATCATAAGGTTTTTCCTTGAAGCGGCTTATAGGGTCCACGAGTACTTTGAGGGAGTTAATTCAAACAACTGTAAGAACAAAGTGCTTTGGCTTGACTAGAAATAGCTGTTGAATTTGGCCATGGAACTCTGGTAAGGGTTACCAGCCCCAAACATTAAACTGTAAAAAATCGGCTTGCAGTTACACCTGGAAGTCCACAGTAGAGCCTGGAAAGAGTGACTGAGGCCTCCTGCAACACCCCAACTAACCTTTCACTCAGGACTGCCCTGAGGTGGTGAGAGGTGATTTTTGTGTGGTTTTCATCCTGTGAATCCCATTTGTATGCCCTTTAACAGAGGACAAACCTCCTCTCCCCCCGCAACAAGTATACTCATGTATATATTGCAATAAAACAGTGCTGCTTAGTGTCTGTGATCCGTGCAGCTGGGGGCCTGTAATGGGGCTGGGAGAAGTGACGGGGACAGATGGAGTCGGCATTTGACAGGGAAGGAGCAGTTGGAGTTTAGCTTCAGCCTTGGTGCATGAAAACATCTGGGAAATAAAATGAGAAAGCTGACTGGAAATGTGAACTTTTGCCAAGAGTGTGTAAGAAAGGTACAGTGAGGAACGTCCCTTTTCTTGGCCCCCAACCTTGAGAATTAAAAAAACAAAAAACAAAAAACAATAAGATATCATGTTGTTACATGTGGGAAAATTGACCATATTTATAAAATTAATTTTGGCTTTTCCAGTTTCCCTCCTGTGGTAATAAGCTGGATGCTCAGGAGAGGGGGCAGAGCTTCCGTGGGATCTGAGAGGATATGGACCCGCAGAACACTAACCACTTCCAGAATCTTCAGATGTCAGAGCAGTTCTCTCTAGATGCAGGAACAAGAGGAATTTCGAGGATAAGATGGCAAAACGGGAAAGCAATAGTGACAAGATTCAGAGAGTGTGAAGACTTAGAAAGAGAGGAAGACTCATTCTTCACTGGATGGAGACTAGCCCCAGAGGCCAGAGGCCTGAAGGAAAAGAAAGAATGTTTAGTGAACATAGCATCCCTGACCCACTCAGCTGCTAATGACCAGCTGCAGAGGGGACTGTGAGGTCAGCCATGTCCTTCTGGCTCCTTATAGTCCTCTTCTCCTGGCAGGAAATAGAAGACCGGTGGTATGTGGCATGCATCCTCTTCCTAGTGGCCGTAGTCCTCCTATGTCTCTGCTGTGGACCCTCCTTCCAGACTGTTCTCTGAGGTCATGCTGCTCCTTATCTCTTATCCTCCTGTGCCCTGTGGTTGCTCCCCAAACTCTTAGCTCTCTCTTCCAACTTGTTCTTCTGTGTCCATCTCCTTTCTATAGTACCGGTCTTCAAACTTTCTTGAATTTCCTGATTGAATATACCTATTAGCAACAATTTTTGAGTAATCATTTCCAAAATTTATTTCCTTATAAACCATAGAAAGGAATTGTGTGTGTGTATAAATGTAAATATATACAATGTATGTAATATTAGAAGTAAATACATACAATATTAAAATAGGCATTAAAGGAAATCTGTAAGTTAAAATATTAAAATATAGGAATAAAAAATGGAAACGGTCAAGAAATTATTAAAATAAATTTGTTTTCTTCCCACCTCTCTGTCTGTCCCCTTGGCCAAACCTTGGAATGCACTTGTGCCTTTTGGAGACCCCTGCTGCACAGGGGCTTCACCTTGGTCTGAATCTGATCTCATAAGACATTGCCCTCACCTAGTGTCCCTCACCTCCTTACTGGCTCCACTTTACTGACCTGGAGAGACCACCATTCTAGCTCCCAGTACTTGAGATCAGACTTACTTGAGAATCTTTAGCTCAAAGTACTGACTCTCTAGCTTTACCTCAGTATCACGAGTCAGTGATAAACCTTGGAATAATCTCATAGTGCCTCTGGTTGCTTCTCTGAACAAGGAGAGTTTCCGTCAAATGGCAGCTCATTCAAGAGCAGATGTGGTGGTAGGTATGCTTCTAAGTAATAATGTGGGAACGCCCCAAGAGGTGGTAAATCTCGAAACTGGGAGCCCTGGGCTCCACTCAGGTGTACATGCAATTAAATTTATGTAAAAGTCAAAAAAAATTGTGAAACATTTTGACAATATTGAGAAAGAAGATTGGAAATGAATCCTACTAAGTAATGGAACATACCACTCAAATTACTACCACGTTCCTAAAAACACTGTTTCTCTATATGCTGAGTTTCTCCATCTATTGATTTGTAGATAATACCAACTTCCTTAGGTCCAGAGTGGTTCTGACTAGGATAATTCAGTTGCACAACTGTTAGAGTCTCTTGGAACACACATTATAGGGAACAAGCCTTCTGCTATACCCACATGAGCTCATTTTGGAACCTGTGGACTTCACTCTGTTAGCGGCTTCACTCTGTTAGCAGCTGTCAAGTAAGGAAAGCACTTCTACCATTGAATTGCTGCATTCCCCAGTGGCATTACTGCCCTGGAATATTCAGAACTTCTAAACTATTCCATTTGTCTGTTGACTCTTGGTTTTCTGCATAGTCCACAATATCTCATTTAAGAAGGAGGTGGATAAGGTCTCACTGTCTTTCCTTCACTCCTCCATCTTGGATACTTAAATTAGTATTCATGTAAGTAAAAAGCCTACTCCTTATCTTGGTAGGTATTAATGTGTTTTAGAAACATAGCTTTAGGCAGAAAATGGGGAGATGTTAGTTAGAGGGCAATTCAAGGATAGTGATAAATTTTTGTTTTGAGCTGAAAAAGATTGACCAAGATGTCAGAGAGTCTTCTTGAATCATAACCTAATTTTTTGGCAAGTATCACATTTATTTTGGCCAAAAAAAAAATTCATTGGGAGGTATCTTTTTTGTCTTCTTTCTGTATTATATTCCAGTATTTTTCTGCTTTGCTTCCCTTTGTTAGAAGTTCAACTTTAGGAAAATAATGTAGAGAGCAAAGCATTTTGTGTTTTGATTGGTCTTAAAGAAATGGTACATTCAGCTCTGAATTAGTGCTTTGTTCTAAACCTTGAAAATATGAGTTCATAACTGACTTAGTGGTTTTGGCCATCTTTTAAATCTATAGATTATAGTGATACTACTTTAAATTGGAATATACATATATATTTAATTTAATCTTTTATTAACATATAATATATTATTTGTTTCAAGGGTACAGCTCTATGATCCATTAGTCTTACACAATTCACAGCACTCACCATAGCACATACCCTCCCCAATGTTCATTACCCAACTACCCCATCCTTCCCACCCCTTTCCCCTCTAGGAACCCTCGGTTTGTTTCCTGAGATTAAAGGCTTGTCTCCTTCCCTGATTTCATCTTGTTTCATTTTTTCCCTCTCTTCCCCTATGATCCTCTGCCTTGTTTCTCAAATTTCACATAACAATGAGATCATATGATAACTGTCTTTCTCTGATTGACTTATTTCACTTAGCATAATACCACATCTTCTTTATCCATTCATCTGTTGATGGACATCTAGGCTCTTTCCATAGTTTGGCTATCGTGGACATTGCTGTTATAAACATTTGGGTGCACATGCCCCTTTGGATTACTACATTTGTGTCTTTGGAGTAAATTCCCAGTAGTATAGTTGCTGGGTCACAGGGTAGTTCTATTTTCAATTTTCTGAGGAAACTCCATACTATTTTTCAGAGTGGCTGTACCAGATTGCATTCCCACCAACTGTGTAGGAGGGTTCCTCTTTCTCCACATCTTCGCCAACACCTGTTTTTTCTTGACTTGTTAATTTTAGCCATTCTGACTGGTGTGAGGTGGTATCTCACAATGGTTTTGATTTGTATTTCCCTGATGCGAAGTGATGTTGAGTACTTTTCCATGTGTCTGTTGGCCATTTGGATGTCTTCTTTGCAGAAAGGTCTGTTCATATCTTCTGCCCATTTCTTGATTGGATTATCTGTTCTTGGGTGTTGAGTTTGATAAGTTCTTTATAGATTTTGGATACTAGCCTTTATCTGATATGTCATTTGCAAATACCTTCTCCCATTCTGTCAGTTGTCTTTTCCTTTTGTTGACTCTTTCCTTTACTGTGTAAAAACTTTTGATTTTGATGAAATCCCAATAGTTCATTTTTGCCCTTGCTTCCCTTGCCTTTGGAGATGTGTCTAAGAAGAAGTTGCTGTGGCTGAGGTTGAAGAGGTTGCTGCCTGTGTTCTCAAGGATTGTGATGGATTCCTGTCTCACATTTAGGTTTTTCATCCATTTCGAGTCTATTTTCTTGTGTGGTGTAAGGAAATGGTTCAGTTTCATTCTTCTGTGTGTGGCTGTCCAATTTTCCTAACCCCATTTGTTGAAGAGAATGTCTTTTTTCCATTGGACATTCTTTCCTGCTTTGTCAAAGATTCATTGACCATAGAGTCAAGGGTCCACTTCTGGATTGATTATTGATTATTCTGTTCCATTGATCTATGTGTCTGTTTTTGTGCCAGTACTATACTGTCTTAATGATTACAACTTTGTAATAAGTCTTGAAGTCTGGAATTGTGACTTCAGTTTTGAAGACAGCTTTGCTTTTCTTTTTCACATGCCTCTGGCTATTCAGGGTCTTTGCTGGTTCCATACAAATTTTAGGATTATTGGTTTCATTTCTGTGAAAAAAGTAGATGGCATTTTGATAGGGATTGCATTAAATGTGTAGATTGCTCTAGGTAGAATAGACGTTTCACAATATTTTTTCTTCCAATCTTTTCTTCCAAGTTTTTTTTTTTTTTCCAATGAGCATGTAACATTTTTCCATTTCTTTGTGTCTTCTTCGATTTTTTTCCTAAATTTTCTATAGCTTTCTCATTAGAGATCCTTTGCCTCTTTGGTTAGATTTATTCCTGGGTATCTTACGGTTTTGGGTGCATTTGTAAATGGGATCAACTCCTTAATTTCCTTTCTTCCATCTTGTTGTTCGTGTACAGAAATGCAACTGATTTCTGTGCATTGATTTTATATCCTGGCACTTTACTGAATTCCTGTAGGAGTTCTAGCAGTTTTGGGGGGGAATTTTTCAGGTTTTCCACATAAAGTATCATGTCATCTGCAAAGAGTGAGAGTTTTACTTCTTTATATATTTATTGAACAAATATTCACTGGCTGCCTTTTCTCTGTCTGGCACAGTTCTAGAAGCTGAGAGTAATAGTAATAAACAAGACAAAATGCCTGCCAAATGGATCTGTTGTTCTTTTTCTGAGGAATGAGGACAGGAAGAGTACAAAGCAGCAAATATATAAATTAATAAGATAATTTCAGATATGAAGTGCAAAAGGGAAATTGAAGCAGGTGTATTTATCAGGGTCCCAGGAAGAAACAGAGTATACTTAAGTTATGATAATGTGAGAAAAGTTTAATAAAAGCTCTATTTACAAAGATATGAACAGGGGCAAGGTAAGGAAACCTCCTAAATTAATGTAGTATTTTGAGGCTGGTAACAGAAGCAAGCCCTGAAGAGGAGGATCCACTCAGTTACTGTAAGGATGGAGAGTGCTAGGTGGAGAGGGCTGCCATAAGGGGCTCTGACTTTCAGTGGGGCCTCATCCAGCCCTCTTTAGGGCAGGAACTGGGGAAGTTATTTGCCAGTCTAAAAGGTTCCCCACTGGCCTAATCTACTAAAAGTCACAGGGTGAGGGATCTGGATGATGTAATCTATATAGGTCAGTATTCTGGGCCAGAGCAGGTGGGAGAAAGGTAAACCATGTGGATGGAGAGAGGCAGGTAGACTATTCATCACCAGGGAGAAATGGAACATCATATGAAACTTGCAATGGCTAGTGATCTAAAATACCATAGAGTTTCTGACACAGAGGCAGTCACAAATTATTTGAGGTGATAAAAATAAGTTTATGAAAAGGTAACAATATGAAGTAGGTTTTAGGTAATAGAAGTGTTATATACCATGACTTATATTTGAGAGCAGGTAAAGATCACTTCTACTTTGGAAGTGAGGAAGCATTTCATGGAGTGGGTGTAATTGGAATTGAGATTAAGGAATGGATAGACTATTAATATTTGAGAAGGAAGGAAACATTCCAGGACTATAGAATCTCATGGGTCAAGGTGCATAGATGGGACACATTTTAGGAACAATTGGC
This sequence comes from Mustela lutreola, assembly GCF_030435805.1. Classification (NCBI taxonomy): domain Eukaryota; kingdom Metazoa; phylum Chordata; class Mammalia; order Carnivora; family Mustelidae; genus Mustela; species Mustela lutreola. The sequence goes on along the minus strand of NC_081290.1, from coordinate 125,035,366 downwards.
TAAAGTGGTTGAATGATTCTCTTTTGGAATCAGAGACTTGTAATGAAAATAAACCTACTCTCTTCTAAACTCCCATTCAGTGAAGAAACCACATCTGTAGGTACTGGTGAGCTTCCTTTCCTCCTCCCTCTTTTCCTTTCTCTCTCTCTTTCTCTTCCCCTTCCCTCCTGAGCTCTGTGCTTCCAGCAAGCCTTTATTGAGTATCCATAATTTGCATAGTTGCAATAAGTAAGCAAAAGTACACTACATTGAACAAGACCACGTTCCAACTCCATCAGGGAATTTAGTTTCGATTCCATCATTCCAGAGGGTCTTTCAGTAATTCAACAAGATTGTAATATAATAGCTAACATTTGTTGAACCGTTTTTATATACCAAATACTGTTCTTATTCAAGAAGACTCAGTTTTCTTGTGAAGAATACATTAAAGACTCAGGAGAAGGGATAACTGACATGATTACACATTTTGGCCTTACAACACTGGGTTTGATTGTTTTTTGCCAGAGATAAAGTGTATTTTAATTTGTTCTTTTCTTTTTAAAAATTATTATTATTTTTTTTCATCGTAAAAGTGCATTCCTTAATCCTCATCACCTATTTAACTCATCCTCTCCAGCTCCCTTCTAGTGACTATCAGTTACTTCTCTATGATTAAGGGTCTGTTCCTTGGTTTGCCTCTCTTATTTATTTTCCCTTTGCAAATTTATTTTGTTTCTTAAGTTTCATATATGAATGAGATCTCCCCAATCTTATATCCTGGGATCTTACTAACTTCACTTATTAGTAGAGTTTATTTATTAGTAACCTAGTAGTTACTTATTAGTAAATTCTTAGAGTTCTCTACATAAATAATCCTATCACCTCTGAATAAAGACTTTTTCTCTTCATTCTTTCCTCTTTTTATCTTTTTTTTTATGACTTTTATTCTGGTAAACACTTCCATAGTCAATATTAAATAGAGTGGTGAAAATAAACATTCTTTTTATTTTTTTTGCTGATCTTTGGGGGTAAAGCATTCAGTCTTTCACCAATAAGCATAAAGTTAGCTGTAAATTTTTATTGTAGCTGCCCTTTATTAGGTCCTATTTTCAGTTTGCTAATAGCAGTTTTAAAAAATCTTGAATAAGTATTGAATTTTATCAAATATGTTTCCTGCACTTATTGAGATAACCGTACAAATTTCTCATTTTTTTCTGTTAATATGGCTAATTTAAACTGATTTTCAAATTTTAACAAGCTTGCATTCTTAGGTTAAGCCCCACTTGGTTTTATTATTCTTTTAATACATCATTGGATTTGACTTTCTAGTGTTCTGTTAAGTTTTGTATCTATGTTCTGAAAGATACTGGTTATAATCTTGTTTACTTTTATCTTGATTTTGGTCCAATGTCTTGGTATTGATGTCAAGATTATCCTAGTCTTACACTATGTGTTGGAAAACATTCTCTTACTTTCTATTTTCTGAGTTTATGTGAGATTGGTATTAATCCTTTTGAATGTCTGATAGAATTCATCCATAATATCTGAGCCTGGAGATGTTTTATTTTGTGGGAGGAGAGAGGGTAGTTATTAAAAATTCAGTTTATATATTATTTAAAGATTTTATTTATCTATTTGACAGACAGATCACAAGTAGGCAGAGAGGCAGGCAGAGAGAGAGGAGGAAGCAGGCTCTCTGTTGAGCAGAGACCCCAATGCGGGGCTCGATCCCAGGACCCTGAGACCATGACCCCAGCCTAAGGCAGAGCCTTAACCGGCCTGAGCCACCCAGGCACCCTCTGTTTCTTTTTTTTAAAGATTTTATTTATTCATTTATTTTTTGAGTGGTGGGGGCTAAGGAGCAGAGGGAGAGGGAATCTCAAGAAAACTCCAGCTGAGTGCAGAGGCCAATGTGAGTCTCGATCTCATGGCCCTGAAATCATGACTTGAGCTGAAATTAAGAGTCAGATGATTAACCCATTGAGCTACCCTGGGACCCTTATAAATCCTTATTTCTTAAGTAGATACAGAGTTACTGAGATTTTTTATTTCTTTTTGTGTCAGTTCTATAAGTCAGATAGGTGCCTATTTCATATAAGTTATCAAATTTATTGACGTGGAGTTCTATATATCTTTTTAACATGTGTAATATCTATAATAATATCCTTATTTTCATTCCTAGTATTGATAATTCATTTTTTCTCTTTTTGCCTTGATTGTTCTTACTAAGAACTGACTAATCAATTTTATTAATCTTTTCAACAAGTTTCTATATGGTAATTACCTTTAATAGTTATGTTTTACAAATACAGAATTTATAGAATTCTGCCATCTCTTTATAATTCCCTTCTTCTATTTACTACTTCACCCTATCTTATAGCTTTCTTCTTTTATAAGCATATAAAACAATGTATTTCCCTCTACTAACTGCTTTAACTGCACCCCACAAATTTTATTGTTGTATATTCATCATTCAGTTCAAAATATTTTCTAGTTTCCTTTTCAATTTCTTTATTGGGCCATGGATTATTTAGAAGAGTATTTCTTAATTTTTAAATATTTGTTTTTTTTTTTCTCTAGAAATCTTGTAGTTATTGATTCCTAAATTTCACTGTGGTCAGAAGATACAGTGTCTGCGATTTCAGTCTTTTAAATGTATTGAGACTTTTTTATGGCCCACAATAGAATCTATGATGTTGAACAATCCATGTGTACTTGAAAACAATGTGTGTTCTGTAATTGTTAGATCTAGGATTCTAAAATGCCAACTATGTCAAGTGGAGGAGATACTTGTTTATATGCTTTCTTTGGTTTTGTTTTGTTTTGTCTACTTGACCCATCAATTACAGAGCTGGGCTCTTAAAATCTCCAACCTGTGTGTTTTATTATTTCTCCTTTTAGTTCTGTCAGATTTTGCCTCAGATACTGTGAAACTCTCTTATTAAATGCATGCACATTAGGATGATTACATCTTTATGATTGATTGCCCTTTTATCATTATGAAATGTCCTCCTTTACCTGTGGTAATAGTTTCTGTCTACTTCATCTGAAAAGACAAAGCCACATCAACTCTCTTATGTTTATCTCTTAATCTGTTCTCCCTTAGTGTATAATATGTGCCCCCAACTCCAACTCTAGCCACTTTTAGAACTGTCTCTTTATCTTTAGTTTTTGGTAGTTTGATGATGTCTGAGGGTATTTCTCTTTTGATTTAGCCTACTTCTCTGATTTGTGGTGTTCTTAGATATGCACATTGATATTTTTCTCCAAATATGGGGAATTTGCCATTATTTCTTCAAATATATATATTTTAATGTTGTTCCATACACTCTGTTCTCCCTCAGAAACTTCAATTATATATGTAACAGATTGCATTGTCCCAAAGGCCAATGAGGTTCTGTCCATTTTTTAAAAAATCATTTTTTTTCCTATTCTTCAGATTGGACTTTTTATTTCATATATTCTAGAGTTCCCATTTAGGTTATTTTTATAGTTTTTTTTTTCTTCCTTTTCTGACATCCTCATTTCTTTCCTCACTAGGGCCATCCTTTCTTTTAAGTTCTTGATCATATTTATAGAAGCTTCTTTAAAGTTCTTGTATGCTAAATCTAACCTCTGGGTAATTTTGAAGCCTGTGTCTCTGGGTCACATTTTCCTAGTTCTTCATATGTTGATAAGTTTTTTAATTGTACACTATGTATTGTGTGGCACACAGCAAAGAGCCTAAAATATCTTGTCTTCCTTTAAAGAGTTGGTATGTTGTTCTTAGGGTATGACATTACTTGAGGGCATGGTCCTTGTAGGGTGTAGCCTTTCTGTGATCTCAGAAGAACACCCAAGTTGTTCAGTGAGGTCTCTCCACTCTGTGATAGAACCCCAATGTCTCCTAACACTGGGTAAACTTGGGATTCTGTGTCGCCTCACCTCCCCCACAGCAACTGCTGCTCTCTGCTCTGCGTCAAACAGTCTTGGCTCAGTCCCAGACTACAGACCGGGGAGAAACACATACTCAGACCTGTGGATCCTCTCTGGGCAACTTCCTCTTCTCTAGTGCTCTACCCATGAAGTTTAGTAGCCCCAAGCCCCAATCACTGCCTCTCAGTTCAGTAAGAACGATGCCTCTCTCCAACTCCTATTTACTTCTCCACTTTTAGAAAAGTCCTATTCTGCCTATTCTCTAACCCGTGAGAGTAGTGGTCTTGAATATTCTGTTTGCTTTTATACCTGTTTATGGTGGAAGAATTACTCTCTTGTGGCCAGAAATGCAAATGGTAGCTTTTACTGTTTTTCTTTGTGAGGACCACTCCCACACAGGAATGTTAATGACTGGATTCTTTCATCACACCTTATTCCAAGAAAACCATCTGACAAATCGATCACACAGTTTTCTCTCAGAGGGATCCTGTGTTAAATTCACTTGTGGTGGAGATCTGGGTGGCTCAGTTGGTTGGTTTAGCATCTGCCTTCGCTTGGGATTGGCCTGCAACGGGCCTGGGCACATGGGATTGGCCCTGCAATGAGGGAGCCTGTTTCTCCTTCCCCCTCTGCTCTTCCCTCCACTCATGCCCTCTCTATCTCTCTCTCGAAGAAATAAAAACAATCCTTAAAAAAGTTAACTTGTGGGCGCCTGGGTGGCTCAGTGGGTTAAGCCGCTGCCTTCGGCTCAGGTCATGATCTCAGGGTCCTGAGATCGAGTCCCGCATCAGGCTCTCCGCTCAGCAGGGAGCCTGCTTCCTCCTCCTCTCTCTCTCTCTCTCTGCCTGCCTCTCTGCCTACTTGTGATCTCTCTCTGTCAAATAAATAAATAAAATCTTTAGGGCGCCTGGGTGGCTCAGTGGGTTAAGCCGCTGCCTTTGGCTCAGGTCATGATCTCAGGGTCCTGGGATCGAGTCCCGCATCAGGCTCTCTGCTCAGCAGGGAGCCTGCTTCCCTCTCTCTCTCTCTGCCTGCCTCTCCATCTACTTGTGATTTCTCTCTGTCAAATAAATAAATAAAATCTTTTAAAAAAATATTAAAAAAATAATTAACTTGTGGCAAGTGAATCTCTTGTCTTGTAGCATGGATTCCACTTTCCTTTCTTCTGCTACTATTATGTTGGGCAACATTACCAATTTCCCTACTGCACCTGACAGTATATGCCAAAATTCTTTTAACAAATTTTGAAGCTAGGGTATGTATCTGTCTGGAAAAAGAGCAGTCAGCATTAGGTTCCAATCTTCTCCTCCTCTGGGGTCTGCATCTCTCACCAGAGAAGAAGAAAGATGTTGGACCCCCAATCCTTTCCATCGTGGATCCAGCCTGACACCAAATGTAGCCAGAAATATGGAGATGTCCACATTTTCAAAGTCCTATGCAGTCCTGAGACTGTTCTACATAGATCTGGGATCTGCAATGAGCCAGAGAATAAGTGGTTGCAGAAGTCTCCTTTATGACAATGTGGGGGAGGACAGGGCACACACTAAAATGTCCAAATTCTTGGCTTCAGTGGCCTTTTGCTTGGAATGGGAATCATTGCCCATGATGGGAACTTTCTCACTTATTACAGATCTTGCTGTAGGAGGCAGAATCATATCTACCATAATTTCTTGTTCAACGGGTGTCTCATTCCTGGTTTCCTGCCAGAAAGCTACTTGTTTTATCTCTTTGTTTATGTTGACCCACTCTGCTTCCCCAAGAATTCACCTCAGAGGCTTCACTTCAGAGGTGTGTGGTGCAACAAAGGCTATGAGGTAACTGAACTACCCACGACTCTAGCACAGATCCTGACCAGGCAGGAGTCTCAGACTGAATATACATAGAGAACATAGAGGAAATTTCTCTCCTGCTTATTAACCATCAGTTAGGGGGAAAACAACCAGTTTTCCATATATTTGCCAGAAAAAATAGTAAATTAAATAATAAATGAAATTCTAAAAATTCAGCATTTAAGTAGCATCGAAAATAGTATAAAAGAAATGTAGGATCTGAACACTGAAAACTATGAAACTTTCCTGCAAAAAAATAAAGATGTTAATAGAGAAACATACAGTCTTCATGATTAGTATACTTAATACTTTTAAGATATCACTTCTTTCCAGATTGATGTATAGCTTTCTCATAGTCCCAATCAACATTCCAAAAAGCTTATTTGATAAAAGTTGCAAGTTGAGTCTAAACTCTGTATAGTAATACAGAGATGCCTCGGTGGCTCAGTTGGTCAAGCGACGACTCTTAATTTCGGTTGAGGGCTCAGGTCCTAATCTCAGGGCTGTGGGATAGAGCCTTGTGTTGAAACCTGCACCTTCAGTCTCTTCGCTCAGCAGGGAGTTTGTCTGAGATCCACTCCCTTGGCCCCTCCTCCCTGCTCACATGCACATGCTCTCTTTCTCTAAAATAAGTAAGTTGCTAAGTAAGTAAATAAAATAAATCCTAAGACAACTCTATATAGTAACAAAAAGGGTCTAAAATAGCTAACATTTTTGAAAAATAAATTTAAGTTGAGAGACATCAAAATAATAGATAGATAAATAGATAGATGAAAGTTGAGAGAGGTGCCCTGCCTGTAAACTTTGTATAAACCTGTGGTAATCAAGAGAGGGCAGTATTGGCATATGGACAGACAAATAAATTCTTTCTGGAGCTAGAGTCCAGAAAGAGAGCTTCACAATTGATTTTTGACAAAGGTACTGAGGCAGTTCAATAGTGAAAAGAATAATTTTTCAATAAATTATCATGGAATGATTGGATATCTCTGAGGAGGAAAATTTTGACCACAATCTCACACTGTACACAGAAACTAACTTGAAATTTCTCATACCCTTGAGGTACCCCTATGAGGTACCCTCATACCCTTGAGGTAGGAAAAGATTTCTTGGAGGTGACACTATCTCAAACGATAAAAGAAAAAAATATTGGTAAACTTGAACTGTAAAAAAATTGGATAGTTCTACTCATTGAAAGGCACCTTCAAGAAAACAAAAAAAGTAAGCTACATATTGGGAGAATATGCTTGCTATATTGCTATAATCAATAATAGTCTACAAAAATGGGTAAAATACTTGAAATGACACTTCACAGAAAAAAGACATCTAGGAATGCCCAATAAATCCATGAAAAGAGTGTTCATCATCATTAATCATTAGGGAATTAAATTCTTGATATACTACTTTACATCCATTAGAAAGGAGAAAATTAAAAAGCATGAGAACATTAGTGTTTATAAGGATGTGGGGCAGCTGGAACTCTTGCCTTTTGCTGGCAAAATACTTGGGGAGAAGTGTTTGGTAGCTTCTCATGAAGTTAAAGTATACACCTGCCTAATGACTGTGCAATTCCATGCCTAGATTTTTACACAGGAAAAATGACAACATATGTCAACAGAAAGACATGCACAAGAATGTTCATAGCAGCTTCATTCATAATAGCCCCAAACTGGAAACAACACAAATGTTCATGGTGAATGGAAAAGTCAACTGGGCAACATAGGTTTGATATAATACTACCCAGCAGTAAAAAAGAATGATTCACTAGCACATGAAACACTATGGATGAATCTCAAAGTCCTAATATAGAATGAAAGAAACCAGACACACAAAAAATCACACATATGATTTCATTTATGTGAAATTAACAAACTAGCAAAATTAATCTACGTCACTAGAAATTACATGGTTGCATATTGGGGTGGAGAGTGAATGGGTGGAGGAATAAGGAAACTTCCTGGGGTTATTGAAATGCTCTGTATTTTGATTTATGATGGTTACACAGGTATATTTACATATATATTGTGTTTTATAAGTGATATATATACATAGATCCAAACTCATCTCATTATACCTTAAGATCAACACATACAATTGAATATAAATTTCACGGTAATAAAAAAGTGCTGAAGTAATTAAAGTAATAAAAAAGTGAAAGGGGAATCCTTAAGGTAAGAGAGCAGATTTCTCCATTTCATTTTCTGGATCTGCCTGCATGGAGGAGGATAATGGAAAACAATATGGGGATAGGGCAGAGGGAGAGGTGACGGTGAGTGCAGAGACCGTCATGGGAGACAGGAAGGGATTTCCTAGCTCTCATGAGTGTGAAGTTTGGGGCAAAGCAGTATGAAGACTCATCATCTCTTTCAAGAAAACCTGAAGAACTGCATTATTCTTGTCTCTCATGGTAGACTCTTGTTTTGTAATGTCATCATGTTGACACACAAGGCATTAGTGCAGGTTTCGGGGAGCAGACCCACACATTTTCAGCTTTCTTTTTTTCTCCAGATCACAGGAGACCCTGATAGGAGGTGGGTACTGAGGAGTGCAGTATACATTTCTGGTTTCCTGCATAAGATGGACCATTCAAGAAAGTTCTCCAGAGACTTTTACATCAGACAATAAGGGCTAGACCTATCAATTTCATTAGTTTAAAGGGGAAGGTCACTTGTGTTTTTAAAAATGAAAAATCCTGGTGATTTCTTCATGGGTTTCTTGTACAGAGTGAAGTGGATTTATGCTCTCTTGCAACTTGGTCATGGCAGTTTGGAATTCCCTCTCTATTCCAGGGGGGACCCCTAGGTCTCCCTGACTGTTGCGCCACAGCTTGGAGCTGTGGCACCTCAGCAGAACATTCTGGGTGCCGCTGGAATTTACTTTGTTGACTTCTTAGCCACTAAAGACCTGCATTAGTTATGGACTTCGTTTGGTGTAGACATCCCTTTGCCACCAACTCCCTCTGCTGGCTGGGAATTTGCACTCAACCCTCTTTCCCATCTAGCATGATTGTTACCTCCTTGGAATATAAAGATAGCAACCCCCAAACTAAAACAACATGTTTATGGGGAAGCTCTATAAAATTTAGTTGCTTTTATTCCCAGCTCCCATTTTCCTGTCCACCTCCTTCTGTTATCCCACTTTATGACTCAATAGTCTTTAACCACCACGTACCAGACCCCCCCCCCCCCGCCCGCCCTCGGCACATCATTGGGGGGGGGGGGGGCTCAGCAATAAGGCAAGTCTCAAAAACTGTTTTTTCCCCAAATGCAGAATACTTAAAAATGTATTTCTAGAAAATGTTTCTAAGTATTAGCAGATTTGCGCTCACCAGTTTTTCATATTTCTTGGCAGATTTTAATGGTAAAATCTTGCATGCCATCTGATTTGAGGGACAGATTAAGAACAAAAGGGGAAGGGTGGGTAGGTAAAAGTTGAATTATTCTTAACAGTTCTGGGAATGATACCATATTTTAAAATCAATCCAGAATGGAAAATGGAAGTTGCTTTCAGGCATGGCAGTCTAACATTTGCAGCTCGGTTTCTGTTTCCAGTTCTCCCAGAAGACAGATATAATGAAATCTTCCATGAAACTCCAAATCTCCTCTTAAGATGATGTTTTGGAGGCATGGAAAAAAACCCGCAAGCACTGAAGGCTTATGCCGATAAAGGGGAAAGTCAGTCTGTTTCCTATTCCCTTGTACCCAGTGGGAAGGAGGTGGGAGTGGAGAAGGGACTCCTAAGAATTTAATGATATTAAAGGGAAAAATGTCCTTCTAAAGCCTTTACCAGTGTTTTGCTCCAAGCAGTACAGACCTGTAATGAATTGCCTCTATTCAGTATAGATCTTCCTTGACCTATGATGAGATTCCCTCCCAATAAACTCATTGCAAGTTGAAAACGCATTTAATAAACCTAACCTCTGAACATCCTAGCTTCACCTTGCTTTCCTTAAAAATGCTCAGAACACTTACATTAGCATACAGTTGGGAAAATCATCTGACACAAAGCCTGTTTTATACCCACTGTTGAAAATCTCATGTAATTGATTGACTACTATACTGAAAGTGACAAATGGAATGATGGTGTGGGTACAGAATAATTGCAAGGGTATTGGCTGTTTACCTTGTGATGGCATGTCTGACTTGGAGCTGCCACTGCCCAGCTTCATGAGAAAGAATCATTCCACAGATCACTAGGGCCAGGATAAGATTGAAATTCCAAATTCGAAGTATGGTTTCACCGAGCGTGTATCACTTTTGTACCATGTAAAGTTGAAAAATTGGAAGTTGAACCATCTGAAGTTGGGAACCATTTGTAGAACACCTTGATGAGTTTGGGTAGGCATATCTAGACTCAGGCCTTAGTTTTGAATAGGAATGGAGGAGACACCTGGGTGGCTTAGTCGGTTAAGTGTCTACCTTCAGCTCAGGTCATGATCCCAGGGCTAGGATTGAGTCCTGCCTCATGCTCCTTGCTCAGCAGGGAGCCTGCTTCTCCCTCTGCCTCCCACTCCTGCCGCTTGTCCTCTCTCCCTCTTTCTCTGATAAATAAATCAATAAAAATCTTTAAAAAATGAATAGGAATGGAGAATTAAACATCTTCATAGAGTAAATTTATGACTTTAGTGACTGGGGCTGGCAGTCAGTCTGGGGGTGTCTTACTTGGGAGTTTGCCGGAATGAGAATGACTGCGTGTGCCATCATCATGGGGATAGCTTTATAAGGATTGGCATCCAATAAGGCTTATTCTCCAAATTATTCAAGAACTGTGGAAGTTATCCTATCAAAAGCAAAGTATTTGAGACATTCCTTATTGCCAAGCCCTAAGATGATGTCTTGGGTTGTGAGGTTGAGAACTACTGAGTCACACAATGTGACAACAGAAGGGCTGGAGGTGGGATTGGGTAAAGACAGGAGGGTGAGCAGGTAATAATAACTAAGTTTTATTGAGTGCTTATTATATGCCAGGCATTGGTAACTTTCTGTCCATTATTTGAATCTTCACCTTTACCCTGGGAAGTAGCTGTTACTCCCGTTTGACACAATACATGGTGGACCAGAATTCAAGCTCCTATTTAGTGCCCCAGTTCTTTAGGGCATGGAGAAAATTCATCATATGTAATGTTTTATTGGAATCAAATTAAAATCAAATCAACAGATATCCACTGATCATAGTAGAAGGCATTGTGGGGACATACATTTGGGATTATTTAGCCTTAAAACAGAAGTAAAGCCTGCATTTGCAATATGGATGAACGTGGAGGACATTATGCTAAGTGAAATAAACCAGTGGCAGAAAAAAAAATACTGCATGATCTCACTTATATGTGGAATCTAAAAAACAGTCCATCCATAGAAACAGAGAGTAGAACAGTGGGTTACCAAGGGGCAAGGAGGTAGGGAAATGGGGAGGTATTGGTTACAGGGTACAAAGTTTCATTTATGCGAGATGAATACATTTCAAAGATCTAATGTGCAGCATAGTGACAATAGTTAATAATACTGTATTGTATACTGGAAATTGTGTATGGATAAGAGAAGATATCAGGTGCTTTATCACACACACACACACACACACACACACACACAGACACACACACACACGAAACTATATGAAGAGATGCGTATGTTAATTACTTGACCACAGGAATCATTTCAGAATCGGTATATCAGAATGGGTATATCAAAATGTCATGAAGCATACCTTAAATATATATAATTTTATTTTAAAAATTAAGTTAAATTTTAAAAACAATAGAAGGTAAACATACATCAGATGGGACTCCTCCTCTTCCCTAAAGACAAAAACCAAAGCCTATCTACTTGCATACCCTTCCCTTTCTCCTTTTCCAGTCTGCTCTTAGACCATTCAGCAAATCCTCCTTTTCTATTTTCAGATGCTCTTCTTCCTAGCTGCATTCTGCCTTCAGGCTTTCACTCTGTCCAGCACAGAGATGAGCAACTAGATTGAGATGATGGGCCAGATTTTCATCATTCATTACTTTGCAAATGGAGAGGGAAAAATGACATCTCAGCCCTTCCCCCATTTTTTTGTTTTAGAAGCTGTTACTATGAAAGCAGCATACAGAATATACAGAACTCATTGGCAAAGGTGGGACCTGGGGCTCAGGAAAACTTTTTTTCCCCCACATTTCTTGGGTTGATTTATCGTCTGTTTAGAGGAGACTTCTTGTAGAAGGTAAATGCTTGGTCTGTTCTTGAGAGAGTTAACCGTAAGATGGGTGCTATTCAGAATGGTAGGCACAATCAAGCTTCAAGAGAAGGGAGAAGAGGGCCCATTAAGAGGAGCCTGGTGATGGGTACTAAGGAGGGCACGTACTGCATGGAGCACTGGGTGTAGTGCATAATCAATGAATCTTGGAACACTGAAAAAATAAAATAAATTTTTTAAAAAGAGAGGACAGTTGTCTGAAAAACCAAAAGGCACAGTATCTGATTAAAGGGTTGCCACAGTTTTGTGAAAAGCATGTTGAATTTGGTAAGAAGCTGAGGAAGTATCAGTGAACTGTTTTGTTTTTTATATGATGCAATATATTTTCTTTAACCTACTGAGCCACCCAGGCACCCCTATGATGCAATATTTTATTTAAATGGAACCCATGTCCGACATTGGGCCACTTTCAGGAATACAAATGGACTCTTTTCTTGAATGTAGAATAGGTGTTCTAGACCTAGACACCTTAATTTCTTTTTTTTTTTTTTAAGATTTTATTTTATTTATTTGTCATAGAGAGAGAAGCGAGAGCAAGTACAGGCAGACAGAGTGGCAGGCAGAGGCAGAGGAAGAAGCAAGGAGCCCGATGTGGGACTCGATCCCAGGACGCTGGGATCATGACCTGAGCCGAAGGCAGCCGCTTAACCAACTGAGCCACCCAGGCTTCCCGACAACCTTAATTTCAAACTTCTGACTTAATTTATAAAAGCAGCTGAGAATAGACATAGAGAAAATAATCAGTCATTATTCCTAGCCCCAGTTATATATGTGGTGGCATATGATTTAATAGATGTGTTTCTTTTGTTGCCTTAATAAGTGTTCATTCAGATAACTTTTTATGTCCTTTCCCTATCTCAGCTCTTATGGACTTCCTAGTATCATGAAAGTACACATTTGACAGCATGTTCTACTTCATGGGACAACATTCTTGTCTATTCTTGGTTTCTATTGCCCATCTCCATGCTTCCTTCACTCCACACAGACATGGGATAGATAACATGATTCTTTCTTTTTGCTCAGGCTATTTATTTCACTACGGATATCTTCTTCTCTTAGGGTATTCAGTTCTTTGAGATCTTGTTTAAAGAAATGATGGGAGGAATGTTTAAAACATACAAATAAATCAAATAGGGAATGGTCAGTATTATAAGAATGGAACAGGTAACGGCTATGGGAATTCAATGGAAGGGAAGACTACTTCAGCTGAGCACATCAGGGAAGGCTTCTTGGAAGAGGTGGGAATTGCATTGGGCCTTCACATTCAGATAAATGAATGAATGTTGAGTAGGATTTGATCATATTAAAATGGATGGGGAAGGAATTCCATGCAGAGAGTACACCATGAGGCAAAGCCTGGAGCAAGGAGTATATGGAACAGTGGATTGTGTATTTTTACAGAATACAGGCATTACAAGTGAAATAAAAGAAAAGAGTTTAGAAAGGTGGGTGGGGGACACCACGGAAACTGAATAGGAAGTGTTGGCATTGGGAACTCAGTCAACCCTTTTCTCTTTTTGTATTCGGAAGCAATTAAGAAATGGCAGTAGTCAACATGCTGTGATTATAATGTCTTCACTGTTGCTTTTAAAGCTCATTAGAGAATGGACTTCTAGACCAGTGGCCAAGTGGGCTCACTAATACTAACCCCGTAATTCAACAGAATAACCAAATGGGCATGGGAAACATTGGGCAACTGAAGACCTATTTTACACAGTCAGGCCCTTTACCATGGGTCGGAGAGCAGAGATTATCCCCTTCCCCTTCCTTCCTTCTTTCCTACCTTCCTTCCTTCCTTCTGTCCGTCCTTCATTTCCTCCCTCCCTCCCTCCTTCCTTTCAAAATAACTGAGTATCTGTTATGTGCCAAGTGCTCTTCTCCATGCTGAGGATAAAGATCTAACAGACTAACACAGAACTTCTACTTGAGAGAGAGTTCCAGTATTCCTAAGATAGACCAAATCTGAGAAGAAAGTCCCACAGAGACCTCAGGTGATTGTATTCAACTTCTTCTCCTCAATTCAGGAGACTGTATGACCAAAAAAGGACAGATATTTACCCCACCTAATTTTCTAAACTATAAAATGGTAATAAGAATTCTTTCCTTGAGTAACTCCTTGATTTTTTAAGTCTAATGAAAGCACATTGAAATACTAGCATACTCTTCACCTATAAAGTTAATCAACTGTAGTATTTTCAGCTTATGTGCTCTTTCTTCTTTCTTTCTTACCAACTCTTATTACTATAATTCCTCTTTGTCCTCTGATTCATTCCTTAACTTTCCTTCTTACCTTGCCTGCTCTTCTCCACTAAGGATATTTGAGTACTTCCCACGACAAACCACCTCAGAATTGCCTTCTGTGATAGTCCTGTAACTACTCAGCCTAGGCAAGAAAGTTTGCTTGTGCTTTGGGAATTCTTTAACTCATTATTTAAATTTGACAAACTTCTGAATGTACCGGTGACACTCGATCAATGAGAAGAAAACCAGGGACTTCACTAAGTGCCTGTGCTGGAGTAAACACCAAGCTGGGCTATGGGGAATGACAGCGAACAATGTAGAAATGGCTCCTCTCCTTGCAGAGTGTTTGGTGTGTGAGGAGAGGCAGACCACAACCTCGATGGAATAATCCAGAGAGCTGTGAGGATAGATGGAAAGCATCAACAGGTGCATGTCATGTTAGCGAAAATGTTCATCAGATTTTAAAGTGGACTGTACTTATATTTAGGGCCTCCTGGGTGGCTCTGTCAGTTAAACATCCAACTCTTGGTTTCGGCTCAGGTCATGATCCTCAGGATCCTGAGATCGAGCCTCGCATCAGGCTCCGTGCTTAGTGGGGAGTCTGCTGAGGATTCTCTCTCTCCCTCTGTCCTCACCCCCCACCTTGAGCGCTCTCTCTCTTTCTCTCAAATAAATAATCTTTAAAAAATATCTTTGCATTTAAATAAATGGATTATGAACACAATGTGGAAAGAATATGTGGTACTCAGGGTGCTTACTGATGTCATTAAAAATATTCTTAATAATACAAACAGCTAACTTTTTTTTTTTTAACTGCTTACCCTTGTAGTTGCTAAGCATTGTGCTAGGAGCTTTACACACATTTTCTCATTTAAAACTCATAGTAGTCCCATGAACTAGCATGGCAGAGTCCAGCTGTTGGGTATCCAACAGTCTTACTAGCACCTTCACCCTTGTTACACAGTCCTTGTTTTCCTTGTTTTCTTTCCTCTGCTCTGTAGGGGCGCCTGGGTGGCTCAGTGCGTTAAGCCTCTGCCTTCAGCTCAGGTCATGATCTCAGGTCGTGGAACCGAGCCCGCATCGGGCTCTATGCTCAGCGGGGAGCCTGCTTCCCCCTTCTCTCTCTGCCTGCCTCTCTGCCTACTTGTGAACTCTGTCAAATAAATAAATAAATAAGATAAAAAGAAAAAAAGAAGCAGCTCTGTACAGTGATTGCATCAGGGCAGGGGGCCGGAGTCCTGCAGCCCAGGCTTCCGTTCCCTCTACAGGCACTGCCTTCTCTTTTCCTCCAGGAAAACAAAGCTGCTAAATGGAGTCTGTTTCTAAACCTTCATATTTGCCAACTATGATGATGATACTTTTGCAAGTGTTAAAACAGCTGTTAACTGGGTTTGGGTAACTCAGGGGTTATTCTGGAACTCACAGCCTTACATTTAGAGTGTGGACTTCCTCACTTGGCGTTCTCGCCATTGGTCTTTTCATTAGGAGTTTCAAAGCTGTGGGTGCCCCTGGAGTTTAGAGTGCACCTGTCTGTGTTTGTAGCTGAAAATGCTCCCTTCTACTGGGAAGACCCTCTCAGTACAGAAATTTAATGGATCTCTTTGTTCTGCAAAATATGTGCAAGAGAGTTACCATTAAAAGGTAAAAGTCACATGATTAATTTATGATATTTATATCCCAAAAGAAAATGAATATTCCTTTTCTTTTAAGAAGCTAAGAATTTGGGGAATACTATTCCTTAGAAGCACGTATACATTGCACGTACTTGTCTATAACCACTTCCAGGGTCCGATCATCATGAAAAAAGTTCAATAATTTTTTTTAAATGAAGAGTCTTGAGAATATTGATTCTTGAATGTAAATAAAAATAAAGTGCAGAAAAAATAGTAAACAAAAAAAGGATGGCTGCAAAAATTGAAGACGTAGGCGTATACTCAGAATACATTCTGAAATAGATACAGAGGCCTTTCTCTTTGCTACATGTGCACTCTGTCCTTCCATGCCCTCATTTAACAAAGCAGCGACTGGCTGAAAAAACATTTAATGTTTAATAGGAATCCTTAAAAAAAAAAAAATCTAACAACCAGTTCCCCTTTCTAGACTTTGCAGGCCTTGCGGGGTGTCCTTTGTGGATGGAGTGGGGAGAGGGTGGCCTTTAAAAATCATACAACATAGAAGCTTTGTATATAAACCAAAGCATGCTTAGAAGAAAATGTTGCTTACAAAACCACATCATTTAAAAAGTGAACGTTTGCCATGGATTGCATCCCAAAAGAGAACACCTGTTAGTACTTTGGGGCACGATCCTCAGATTTTTATTCTCTCTGGAATAGTAACATTCATGCAACTCTGCACAATGGTGTTCTATCTTGAGTTAGGAAACTGGTCAAAAGGAAGTGAGCCTTACCTTTCAGCAGGTCAGGTGGTCCCATGTGGCCCATCACTTTCACCTGTTGTTCAGATTGAAGGAATACAGGTGATGGCGGGGGAATCATATCTGCTTTTCTTTCTCTGCTGCTGAACACACACATGGAACTCCAAAGCATGTACAGTAGTCCCCTTTGTATTTTAAATTCTCCCATGCAGTGCAAACCTCACCATATAAAGGGGGTGTGGAGAAGGCAGGCATGGTGCCCATTTGCCCTGTCCTCTGGCCCAGCCTTTGTTCCCACGTGCATGGGGCCACTCTCCTGGGGAAGCATTACTTTGTCTCAGTCTGTCAGTCTTTCTAATTTTTAATCTTCTCCTCAGCATCTACTCTCTTCCCCCAAACCTGGCTCTCATCATTCTCTGATTCATCACTTTTAGCTGTGGAGGAGAGAGAATTCTAGTTTTGAGGTGGAGGGGAGAAAGAAAGCCTTCATCCTCCTTGGGAAGCTGTGAAATATCCAAGGAATGTTCGGACATCTCTCATGATGAGGTGGGAGGGGTAATACCCCCTGGCCCACCTACCACAGTATGCTAAAGGAGCCCTGTCTCCCTAGAATCAATATAAAAGCCTGTCTTCCCTTAGCCTGTGAGACTCTACAGCCAGAAGCAATAGGACGATTGTACCACATACGTATGTCATTTTTTAAAATTCAAAAGTGGGAACTTACTGCAAATTTTTACAACTTTAATTCTTAAAAATATAGTTTGGTTATTTTTCTATGTGTGCACACATGGATCTATCTGCTTTATTCTTTTTTAACAAATTCATGCTAATCTGCTGTATAGCTCCCAAATTAGCCAACTCCATTTTAATGCACCCTTGGTATTGTTCTCATTTGTTTTACTGAAAAATGAGAGTATCGTCAACCTTCACTGGACATAATCAACACCTTTCTTTTCCAATCTGAAAGGCAATAGTAAAAGGTTGGGTCAGAGTTTACTTAAGTATTTAATAATTTTTGAAATATTTCATAACACGTTACATGACCTGTATTCATCTTACTTTGTATGTTGGCATTATTCCATAACCTCCACTTCCAAGCTAAGGGACATAGTCAGTCTACAGCTGTTTCGCTGGGCACTTTTTTTCTCCTCACATTTGGAAGACAGATTAGAAGGGCTAACTCCCAGGTTTTTGACTTGAATCACAGGAGGGTGGAAAAGCCCTTTGACTGGAAAAGGCAGAGAGAAGTGACTTGAGACAGAGGGAAGAAATTGAAAGTTGTGTTTTGGCCATTTAAAATGTGAGAGGCCCGTGAACAGGCCTAGTGGGCAGATCACAGAGGTACTTCCGTATATGAGGCTGGAGCACAAGGTAAAGGGATTCATGCTGGAGAGAAGAAGCAGGGACTGTCCTCTGAGAGGAGATACTTAAAATCTTGAGACTGTATGAAATCACTGAAGCAAGGAATATATAGGGAGAAGCAGACATTTACTCAATAGTTTGAAAGTACTGATGTCTGTGTATATGAGGCATATATGAAAAAAAAAATCTCTTTATGAAATCCTAGAAGTGGAAAGAAATAATAAAAATAGGGTTTTTGCCTTTATAATCCCTGTTTCTCTTGTCAAATCTCATAAGTTTAATACTGGCCAAAGAATCTGTCTGACCTTCAGGGACATATTGGTGGAAATGTTTAGCTAAGATCCTCTTATGAGTTTGTTTGTCCTTTAAGGTTTTATGGTGTTAGACATTTTGAATAATTGCTAAAATCATGTAGTATTTATAATATAAGTTCATTTTTTGAATACTTGAAATGTTTCTGACTATATAAGATACCTGTGAAGGTACTATGAAAATATTCTATTGAAGATTGATTTGTGTTTGAAATATTTTCTTTCATTTTATTATAAGCTTCATGATAAAGAGTAAAGTATTTGCAAATGATGGTTGTCTTGAACAATTAAAGAAGTTATACTGAGATATTATGTATAAAAATAATACAATGGACAATAGAACATGATAGATACCAAGATGAATCGAAACTAAGATAATTTTACAATTGTTTCTGATGCTGTTGGTATTAGTAATAAACAATTAAAAAGAGACCTTGAAACTCATACCGTTAGAAATTGTGAAAGTTGGTGGCGCCTGGGTGGCTCAGTGGGTTAAGCCGTTGCCTTCGGCTCAGGTCATGATCTCCTGGAATTGAGCCCCGCATCGGGCTCTCTGCTCAGCAGGGAGCCTGCTTCCTCCTCTCTCTCTGCCTGCCTCTCTGCCTGCTTGTGATCTCTCTCTGTCAAATAAATAAATAAAATATTAAAAAAAAAAAAAAGAAATTGTGAAAGTTGGTGACACCTGGGTGGCTCATTTGGTTAAGTGTCTGCATTTGGCTCAGGTCATGATCCCGGGGTCCTAGCATCGAGTCTTGTATCGGGCCCTTTGCTCAACAGGGAGCCTGTTTCTCCCTCTGCGTGTACTCCCTCTCTCTCTGACAAATAAATAAATCTTTAATAAAGAAATTGTGAAAGTGGAAGTCATAACTGTTTTTCACATATATCTGGAAGTAAAATATTAGGTATATTTTGGGTTACTTTGTGTGTGTGTGTGTGAAATTATTACTTAAGATATTAAATCACAAGTTAAAAATAATTAAAATAATAATAATAAATAAATGTTGTTATTGAGCCTACCCGTTACTTTGAACTGCTGTATTTCTATCTGTTCTGTTGTCACAAGATTAAGAGTATCCACAGCCTAAATCAGATCACTGAACTAAGTTAACAAATCAAAAGAAAAGATAATTATTAAAATATCAATCAGGGAATCAGTTGGTTGCATCCTAAGCTCTATGCCATACATATTAGCTAATTTTTTTTTTTTTTTTTTTTAAGATGAGTGTCTTACCCGTGGAGAAAGATTGGACCTCATTAAGGTAGTGTCATTGGTGTAGAACAGCTCTGGAAAGAGCACTTCCATGGGCTGTGGAGATGGCTGGCTCTATTCCTCCAACTTTTAACTTCCTTAGCTTCCTTTTAACATAGGTACACTTGGAAGGCTTGGGGTTACAGTTTTGTGTTATTTGAGTGTGTGTGCGCATGCGTGTGTTTTATTTACGGTTAAAAGACTCTATGAAAGTGTTACTGGATCATGTAGAAGGTAATATTTTTAGTTTTATTTTTTTCAGTGACAAACATAATCAAAGTAAACTTTTGTAAAATATAAAGGCCTGACACAAAAATTTAACTTAGTGAAAGCATTTTGGCTGGGGACTGAACTGAAGTGGTTGAGGTAATTTTTCTTTTTGTGATAATTTAGCTTTACTATAGGAACGGAATATGAGGCAGCAATGAATGCCTCTAAAACCAGCTCAAATACAGAATCTCAGATGAGCCCCTGATATGCATTGGACTGAAATTACTTCAAAGTTACATTCTTGGGCCCAAAGTGCTAACTCTGTTTTTCTAAGTAAAGATTTCTCCTTACACTTTAGACCAGAGGTTGACAAATGGTGGCCCACAGGCCATCTCCAGACTGTTGTCTGTTTTCTATTTTGGTGGCACCCATGAGCTGAGAATGATCTTTAGAGTTTTAAATGATTGAGAGAGATGACATTTCCTAATAGTGAGAATTACATGAAATTCAAATCTTGGTGTTTATAAATAAAAGTTTATTAGAAAAAAGCTATTCATTTACATACTGTCTAAGGCTCTTTTGTGCTAAAATAGCAGAGTTGAATACTTGGAACAGAGGCCTGATGGCCTGCAAAGCCTAAATTATTTATTATCTACCCCTTTACAGAACAGTTGTACAATCCTGCTTCTGAAGTTAGTGATGCCCTAGGCCTTGTGACTCTTCTGTATCTGCCCTTGGTGGATTTACAAGAATGAGGTACCAGACAACTGAATAAAGGGATGGCAAAGACTTACCAAATGCAGGTTTTTTTTAGTTTAACCATTTTGACGTCAGCTGTTTTTCATACTATTGTTACCATAAAACTAACTTTATGAAAATGTGGACAAGAAGTTGAAGAAGTGGAAACAAAAATCAATTATTCCCTGTGTTACATTACTTCATGTCTGGCTTGTTTTCATTTATGTGTTACTTAACTTAAACTTTACTGAGGTGTACTTGATGTATAAAATTGTAAGATGTCTACAGTGTATACCATGGTGATTTGGTATCTGGGCACATCATGAGAAGATTCTCCCATCTAGCTCATTAACACATCCACCATATTTATTCCCTTCCCCTTTTTTTGATGAGAACATCTAGTTCTAGTCTCTTAGCAAACTTCAGTTATACAATATAGTGTTATCAACTATAGTTTATATAGTTATTAAATAGTTATATCAACTTTAGTTATAATATAAACTGTATAGTTATATATAGTTTGACATTAGATCCCCAATTCTTACCCAGTTTATAGCTGAAAGTTTGTACGTTTTACCAACCCCTTCTTATTTCTCTACCCCTGCTCCATTCCCTGACAAGCAATTTGCTACCCTCTGTTTCTGAGTCTGACTCATTTTAAGATTCTACATGTAAGTGATACCATGCAATATTTGTTTTTGTCTGACTTCTCTCACTTAGCATAATGCTTTCAAGGTCCATCCATGTTGTGGCTTGTGGTGGGAATTCCTTCTTTCTCATGACTGAATAATATTCCACTGAATATATATACCACATCCTTTTTATCCATTCATCTGTTGATAGACACTTAGATTGTTTCTATATTTTGGCTATTGTGAAGAATGCTGCAATGGACATGGGAGTTCTGGTATCTTTTCAAGATACTGATTATGTTCTCTTTGCATGTACACTTTGGAAGTGGAATTTCTGGATCATATGGTAGTTCTATTCTTAATTTTTTTTTGAAGAATCTCCATACTGTTCTTCATAGTGGCTATACCATTTTGCATTCCCACCAACAGTGCGTGAGGGTTCCCTTTTCTTCACATCCTTGCCACCACTTCTCATTTCTTGTCTTTTGATAGCAATTCTAAGAGGTATTACCTAAAGGTGATTTGATATGCAGTTTCCTGATGATTAGTGATGTTGAGCACCTTCAAAAAGTGGCTATTGGCCATTATTTCTGGAAAAATGTTTACTTAGATCCTTCTCTTTGTTGTTGTTGTGGAGTTGTATGAATTGTTTAAAATATATTTTAGTTATTGACCTCTTATGAGATAAATGATTTGCAAATAGTTTCTCCCATTCCCTAGGCTGCCTTTTCATTTTGTTGATGGTTTCCTTTCCTGGGCAGGAGCTTATTAATTTGATCTAGTCTCACTTGTTTATTTTTGCTTTTGTTGCCTTTGCTTTTGAAGTCATCCAAAAAATCTTTGCAAGCAAGACCAATGCAAAGGAGCTTACCCACTATGTTTTTTTCTAGGAGTTTTATGGTTTTGGGTCTTATGTTCAAGTCTTTAATTCATTTTGATTTAATTTTTGTTTGTGATATAACAGAGTAGTCCAGTCTCACTCTTTTCATATATGGCTGTCCAGTTCTTCTGGCATTGTTTATTGAAGACACTTTTCCCATTGTGTATTCTTGGTTCCTTTGTCACAAATTATTTGACCATATATGTGTGGGTTTATTTCTGGGCTCTCTGTCCTTTTTCATTTATCTTTCTCTGTGTTTTTAATGGCAGTATCATATTGTTTTGATTACTACAGCTTTGTAATATAGTTTGATATCAGGAAGTGTGATGCCTTTAGCTTTGTTTTTCTTTCTTAAGATGGCTTTGGCTATTCAGAGTCTTTTGTGGGCACATACACATTTTAGGATTGTTTGTTCTATTTCTATGACAAATGCCATTGGGATTACATTGTCCATTTAGCTTGCTTTAGGTAGTATGGACATTTAACAATATTAATTCTTCCAACCCATGAGCATGGAGTATCTTTCCATTTGTTTATATTTTCTTCAATTTCTTTCATTAACGTTTTATAGTTTTCAGTATACAGATATTTTACCTCCTTGGGTAAATACATTCCTAGGTATTTTTATTCTTTTTGATGCCCTTACAAATGGAATTGTTTTCTTAATTTCTATTTCTCATAGTTCGTTATTACTGTATAGAAGCCCAACAGATTTTTGTATATGGATTTTGCATCCTGCAGGTTTACTGAATCATTTATTAGTTCTAACAAATTTTTTGGTAGACTCTTTGGATTTTTTTCTATATAATATCATGTCATCTGCAAATAGAGATAGTTTTACTTCTTCCTTTTTGGTTAGGTGCCTTTTATTTATTTTACTTGCCTAATTTCTCTGGTTAAGACTTCCAGTACTATGTTGAATAAAAGTGGTAGAGAGCTTTTTTTGGTTTCTGAACCAAAAAAAGCTCTCAGCTTTTCGTCACTGGGTATTATGTTAGCTGTGGGCTTGTCCTATATGGTCTTTATTATGTTGGGGTATATTCCCTCTATATCCACTTTGTTGAGGGTTTTTATAATGAATGGATGTTGAATTGTGTCAAATGCTTTTTCTGCATCTACTGAGGAGATCATATGATTTTCATGCTTCATTTTGTTAATGTAGTATATCACATTGATTTTCAGATGTTTAACCATTCTTCTATCCCTAGAATAAATCCCACTTAATTAGGGTGTGTGGTCTTTTTTAATGTACTGTTGAATTTGGTTTGCTAATATTTTGTTGAGGATTTTTGTATCTATGTTTGTTGGAGATATTGGCCTATAATTTCCTTTCCTTGTAGTGTTCTTGGCTGGTTTTGGTATCAAGGTAATGCTAGCCTCCTAAAATGGAGTTTGGGCAAGGGTTCCTAGCTCTGGCTTATTTATTTCCTTTTAGTTTTTAATTCTGTATGTTGGACACTTTCCTCAGAAATAAGATATCATACCTAACTTTTAAGTTGACATTTTTCCTTTTTTACTAAACATGTGCTTTTTTTTTTTTTTTTTAAGATTTTATTTATCAATTTGACAGAAAGATCACTAGTAGGCAGAGAGGCAGGCAGAGAGAGAAGGGGAAGCAGGTTCCCCACCCAGCCCGGAACCAATGCAGGGCTTGATCCCAGGACCATGAGATCATGACCTAAGCCAAAAGCAGATGCCCAACTATCTGAGCCACCCAGACACCCCAAACATGTGTCTTTAAATACACAATTTTCATGGGTACATTGTATTCTCCCTTTGGAAGAATTATAACTTATTTAACTACTCTTATTGTTGGACATTTGGGTTCTAGAATAAATAATACTACATTATATGTCTTTCATACAAATAGCTGTCTACATATATTTTTAGAAATATACTAACTGGGTCAAAAGAAATGAATATTTTTAGGTTTGGGAGAATGTTTACCATATGAATATGGTAGGAACAAAATTACTTCCCAGATAGGCTTAAAAATGTCTACACATTTATTTCATCCTTGTCCTACTTAATGCATTATTTTAATGGTTGCCAATACTTTAAAAATATTATTTTAATTTTCATTTATTTAATGACCAGTAGAGTTATATCTCTTAAATATATGTTATTTTTCTGTGACTTGTTTGTTCTTGTGCTTTACCCACTTTTCTTTTATATTGGGAAGACAGTATTATTTTTAAAGGCCTATTTCCAAATTAAGGACATTAGCTTTTGGGTATATACTATGAATATATATGTGTATATATTTATAACACAGGTATCATACCTAATTCACCCTAAAATTTTTTTGTGTGTGGTATTTTTGACATAATGGAATTTTATTTATTTTTAAGATTTTATTTATTTGACAGATAGAGATCACAAGTAGGCAGAGATAGAGAGAGGAGGAAGCAGACTGCCTGCTGAGCAGAGAGCCTGATGTGGGCTCCATCCCAGTACGCTGGGATCATGACCTGAGCTGAAGGCAGAGGCTTAACCCACTGAGCCACCCAGGCACCCCAACATAATGGAATTTTAAATGGTTATGTAGTCATTGTATTGATTTTCTCCTTTGTGATTTTTGTCCATCTGTTTTAGTTTTGTAATTTTTTTGCTTTGAAATTTCTTTCCAGTATAAGCATCAGTCAAATATTCCCATATATTTTTGTGTGCTTTAAATAATTTAATTATTTACATTTCACATCTCTATCTAGAATTTACTTTCACGTGAGTTTATTAACAAACTTGATCTCCTACCCCCTTTCTTTGCCAATTTTTCTGGCAATTTATGTGGATAAACCTATGTTCCTCAGTGGTTGGTGATATTTCCTTTGTAATATAAAAATAATTTAGGTTTACCAGATTCTCTTTCAGGTCTTACTTTTGTGTTCTTCTGATCTGCCTGCCAATTCTTTTTTTTAGGTCACACCGTTTTAGTTGTTTATTTGTAATACTTCATAGGACAAGTTACCCCTCACTCCACCCACACATCTCCTTTTACAAAATTTCCTTTGGTTGCTTTTTCAGGGGAGGGTGGGGCAACGAGTAGTAGGATTAGTGGTTTCTTAATCCCATTCTTCAATCAAGGCAATAAAAACATGTTTTAGAACAGTAAGGGTTTTTTTTTTTTCCTTTTTCCTGAAACTTGAAAATAGATACCTAGTTTATTCATCCAACAGTTCTATCAGCTTCTCTGAAAATACATTTTAAAAGGTGAATAAAAAGTACAGTTCTGTTTCCAACCTCTGAATAGTTCCACATGTCTTAAAATATTTTTTTTTCCTTTGCCAGTTTTAGCATTTTATTCTATGACGATATAGCTTTGTTAATAGACTGTGTTTTACTCATTGAAAAAATCATTCCTCAGTAAGAGCTTGATGGAGTTATAGAATATCTTGTTCTTTTGCTGTTGCTGTTGTTGAGTTTTTATTCCATAATCATAAACTTAACTCTGCAATCCAGCAAGACTTGGAATGGGATGAGGAAAACAGGGAACCCTAAGAACTGCATTGTGAATGCGAAGATCATAGGAAGTTATAAGCAGACAGGGTTGAGGGATGTTTTCCTGAGCAACAGAAGGAATGGCCTGATGGTTAAAATAAAATGCAAGTCAGATTTACTGGTTGTCCATGCTGGGCAATGGTGATCTCCTTTCTGGTCTTGCCTTTCCTAGACCCAGAGCATTCCACAGTTTCATTAGTATTCATGCACTCTTTTTCACTTTGCCATCTAACCTTATAGTATCAGCATTCTTGGGAACCATTTGTACTGGGCCTAGCATTTGCCATGGACAAGGTGCTGGGACCTGTATAATTGAGGATGAAATTGTCATCATCAAATTTCTCCCTCCAGTGGACTTGTTGCCAGCGCCATTATGGCATTTGGAGTCTCCATCCTGCCACATAAACTCCGCAATAACTTTTTATAAAACAGGAACCTTTATAACCAAATCCCTTCTTCCCAGTGCTCAGAACATGAAAGCTATCTGGTGTCTTTGAGAGTCTGTCTGGAAACAGCTCTCAGGAGATGGGGCGGAAGAGCTCACTGGTGATGGTGATGTCAAAGAATGTGGTGGATTTGAGCATGGTTGCCCAGTGTGGTGTAGCCCCAGGAGGTAGTGATGGTATCTGCAAAGCTATCTTATCCTTGTTCTTTCTTTCTTTTTAGTTATAATTCCAGTATAGTTAATAGACAGTGTTATGTTAGTTTCAGGTGTACAATATAGTGATTCAACAATTGTATACATTATCAGTGCTCATCCATGATACGTGTATTCTTCATCCTCTTCACCTAGTTCATCCATTTCCCCACTCACATCCCATCTGGTAACCACTACTTTGTCCTCTATAGTTAAGAGTCTCTTTTATGGCCTGAGTCTTTTTTTTTCCCCTTTGTTTGTTTTGGTTTTTAAATCTACGTATGAGTGAATTCATGTTATTTGTCTTTCTCTGACTGACTTATTTCATGAAGCATTATATTCTCTAGATCCAGCCATGTTGTTGCAAATGACAAGATTTCATTCTTTTTTGTGGCAGAGTAATATTTTATTGTGTTTCATTCACCACATTTTTTTAAATCAATATATCCGTTGATGGATACTTGGGCTGCTTCCATAATTTGGCTACTGTAAGTAATGCTGCAATAAACATGGAGATGAATATATCTTTTTGCATTAGTGTTTTTATATTCTTTGGGTAAATACTAGTACTGGAATTACTGGATCATATGGTAATTCTATTTTTAATAGAATAACCAACCTCCATACTGTTTTCCACAGTGGCTGCACCAGTTTACCTTCTCATCAACAGTGCACAAGTATTCCTTTTCTTCACATCCTCACCAACACTGTTTTTTGTTGTTGTTTGTTTGATTTTAGTCATTCTGACAGGTGGGAGGTGATATCTCATAGTTGTTTTGTTTTGTATATCTGTAATGATGAGTGATGTTGAGAATCTTTTCATTCTTGTTCTTATGACTAGTTTTCCCAAGGTCAAAATAGGGAGAATTATCATGAAAACTATTTCTGAAACATGCTTGCATTTTATGGGCAATAATAGATTGATTAATTCATGAAACAGATATTTACAGCATCCTCACTATGAGCCAAGCACTAGTATTATGGGTGCTGGACATATGCCAAGGAGCTTTGGAGATAAATCCCAGTAGGAGATATAAACAAACAAATAAAAATATATAATGCAGTGTAAAATAGAGGTAAATACTCTGAAGATAAACAGGTAAAAGAAAAGAGTATGGCAGAAATGAGGATGACACTCTTGGGTAGCATGATTAGGAAAAGTCTCTGTAATTAGGTGGTCTTTGCAGAGACTTGAAAGAAATGAAGAGGCAAGTCATGTAAGCTGAATGTTCTAGGACTATCAAGGAGCCCAGTATATGCAGAAAGGAGTGAATGAGTTAGAAAGTGGTGGGAGATAAGTTCACAGAAGTAGCCAGGATCAAATTAAAGGGTCTGATTTTACTGAGATGATGATTAGAAGCTGTTGGAAGATCCTGAGCAGGAGAATGACATGATTTGAGGTCCTCTGAGTTGTATCTCTATGGCTGCCTTTACAAAAAATGGATGGTGATGCCATCACTAAGGGCACTGGGAGAATAGCAGATTTGGGTAGGTAGCAAGAGTTCTGTTTGGACAGGCCACCTTGGAAGTGCCTGTTAGCCACATGAGAGGTGATGTCTAATTAGTAGTAGGACGATGCATGAATCTGGAACACCAGACAAAGATAGCAATACTGGGAGAACATATGTTGATTTAGTACTGTGGGCCTGGGTGAGATCACTCAGGAGTATATTAATTCCCTAGGGCTTCCATAACTAATAACCGTCAATTCCCTGGCTTAAAATAACAGAAATTGTTATTACTCATAATTCTGGGAGCTAGAAGTCCAAAGTCCTACAGGGCCTTTCTCCTTCCCTTTGTCTCTGCTAGCCTCTAAGTCTTGTTGGTGTTCCCTGGTTTGTGACCCCTCACTCTACTCTCTGACTCTCTCTTCTAAGGCACTTGTTTTTGGATTGAAGTCTCATCTGATTAATCCATAACAAACTGCTCTCAAAATCCTTGACCTAATGACGTTTTACAATATAACACAAGATTCACTCTTTTATCATATAAGGCAATATCCACAAGTTCCGGGGATTAGGATTTGGAGCTGTCTTTTGGGGAGCACCATTCACTCGTCACAAGCAATGGTGTGTGGACTGAAAAGAGAAGTCGTCTGAAGACTAAGCTGTGGGCATGAGAGCATTCAGAGGCTGGGAAGAGAACTCAGAGCAAGTGAAGGAAACTAAAAGGAGGTCAGTGGGGTGTAGGAAGAGCAGGAGAGTCAGAGCCTGGTGTCTGGGGAGGAAGTGTTTTAATAAGGAGACAATTTGCATATGGAAGGCTGTTGGGTTGTGTAGAAAATAAAGATGGAGCCTTGATGATGAGACTTGGTTAAGACCCAAGTCATTGGTTAACTTCCAGAATTGTATTCAGAGAGTGGCATACTTACATCTGTTGTGGTCCTCAGTGCTGAAACCGGCTTCCACTGGAATATTCTAATCTTGTTTTCACTGTGTGATCAGTGGATGGCCAAGCACATAGAATTTAAAGTTATTTTGTAATTTCTTTTTCTTTCTTCTATTTGAAGTTATGTTTGTGATTGTGTTGTGTCAGCGGTTTGGTTTCTTCAAACAAACTTATATGCTCATGGTAGAAATTTTGGAAATCACAAAAAGAAAAAAAAATTAAGATGGGTTATTTCATTTTAAATTTCATGTAAATAAGCCATTTTTTGGCAACCATTTTTTTTGTAGGACTTTCTTGTTTGCTTATTTTTTTGACTGGGCTTTGAGGTTTTTCTAGAAGCGTCATTGCATTCAGGGACATGATTTCCTGGGAGCAGGTAAAGGATAAGATTGTTCACAGTGTGTTGCCCTATGACTTGGGGTTGACTATTGGGTTTTGGGGTACCAAGGCGAATGGCTGGGTATTAACTCCAGCAAAGCTGTCAAGTAGTTGAAACGGAGACCTTCCCAGGAAAACTGAATGAGAGGAAATCAGAGAGAGGAAGACAAGCTATGTGAGACTCTGGACCCTAGGAAACAAACTGAGGGTTACAGAAGGGAGGGAGGTGGGGGGATGGGTAACTGGGTGATGGGCATTAAGGAGAGTACGTGTTGTGATGAGCACTGGGTGTTACACATAATTAATGAATTGCTGAACACTGCATCAAAAACTAATGATGTACTATATGCCGGCTAACTGAACATAATATAAAGAAATAAAAAATAAATAAATGAATGAAAGGACAGCCTCCCAAATAGAGGTGTCTGTGCTGGTGAATGAAGTGCAGGTAGGTCCATCCCATTTATAGAACATCCAAACAACATGTACTCAAGAGCCAGTGTTCTCAATTTGTCTCCCAGATAGGGAGGCGGGGATTTTTTTTTTTCTTTTTCTTTTTTTAGTTTCAGAAGCTAATAAGGGAATCAGGTGAATCTTAATACCACGTTAATATTTTCATTTTTATAATGTCTGCATTAAATTTGTGAGAGATCGGGGCACCTGGATGGCTCAGTCATTAAGTGGCTGCCTTCAGCTCAGGTCATGATCCCGGGGTCCTGGGATCGAGCCTGGCATGGGGCTCCCTGCTCAGTGGGGAGCCACTCCTCCTGTTTGTGTTTTTGCTCTCGCTGACTTTCTCTCTGTCAAATAAATAAATAATAAAGAAATCTTTAAAAAAAATTGTGAGAGATCAGAATGAAGGAGAGCAACTCTGACTTGAAGTAAGTTTAGAGGAAAAATCACCAGATTCATCTCAATCTAAAACAGGTAGATTGAGGGTAAGATGAAGAACACAGGGACATCACCGAGTGTAGAATGCAGCTTTTTCAGTAGATTCAGGAATAATCTTCCTGAGATCTCCTCTGGATCCCAAAATTAGCACCAAAAGATGGCGATAATAGACTCTGACCAGATGTTTCTTTGATTTAAGCAGCTATCTCTGAAGAAAAGGCCCAGTGAGCTTACTTACTAATCAGATTTCCTCTTGAAGATCTGGTGAAAATTTCCCCATTTTTCTCTTATTTAAATTGCCTATTACGTATAAATTAATGAATATTGGAAAATATAGGCCTCATAAAGATGCCAAATTAATTACTGGTGTTCAAGACCAAATACTAGTAGGGGGAATATATTGTTCTAGAATACGAGGTCTGTATTTTTAGGGAGTTGAGTAAAAAACAGGGAAGAATACATTCTTGTTTTATGATTCTGAATCCTAGAATCTGAGCTGCTGACATAAATTGAGATCAGTACTCTTATCCCACTTTTGACTTTTTCTGTTTTGCCTGCCAAAAGTCCAGATGAGAAAAAGGTCTCAAAAGTGGAAATAAGGAGGCTCATTTTATATAAGCCAGATTACTCGTTAATATATGCCATTAAAGGCTGAGAATGAGTCTTAGAAATTAAAGTTCATTGTATTTATCTTCCAATCAAGCCAAAATTACTGAGAATACCAGATGTTTTTAGAAAATATATTTGGTGTCTTTGGGAACTGGAGGCTACTAAATCATTAACAGCTGCCAAAATGGAACAGACCAAATGCACTTGGAATTTAGTTCTTTTGTAGTTGGGAAGTTTGTGGATTTCCTGGATCAGCCCATCTAATGAGAAGAATAACTTGCAAACATGTTAGCTGGTTGCACAGAATAAATAATATTGCCAGAGAATATGAGATAGATGGGAGTGAAGAGAAATTTAGGAGGAAAATAATAGTGCCCATTGTTGTGTTCCATCAGATGCAGTGGTTCTCAGCCTAGGCACAGTTGGCATTTTGGGCCAGATCATTATGTGTTGTAGGGTTTGTCCTGTGTATTATAGGACGGTGAGCAGCAACTCTGGTTTCCACCCCCGGATGCCACAGTAACCTCTCCCCACATGTGACATTGCCAAATGTCCTGGTGGGGGCAGACTTGACCCTGATTGAGAACCACTGTGTCAGACTGCATGAAGAACCCCCAAAGCCACATTCCAGTTATATGATCAAGATAGAACAGAACGAGTGGGAAGGCTTATTGAGAACATTGGTTGTTGAATATGTTATTGGTATGAGGTTTTATTTGGGAAGCAAATAATGAAGGTGTAATTCCTTCCTGTACACTGTACTGATAATAAGAGATCACTTTTTTTCCAACCTGGAGCTAAATGTTGTCCAAATGCCCTGATTTGAGTACCAGTTTTGATATGGCTATGTGATCTTTGGCGCGTTACTTAAGCTCTCTGAGCCTGACTTTTCTGGTCTGTAAAATGGAGTTCATTATAGGTTATAGTATAAATCTTTACATATACTTAAACTTCTTTTCGTTTTTCTTTCTACCTTTTTTGAATTAATCTTCCCTTACAATGTATCTTTTATTTTAAGTGTTATATATATATATATATATATACACACACACACACACACACACACACACACACACACATATATATATATATATATGTTTGCTGTTACTATTAATTTAGTTAAAAAATCAAGAGGGCTTTACCAACCATGCTTATGAACTCAAAATGTTTTGAGTTCAATATAGACTGTTGTTTTTCTCACTGTGTATTCCTACAGTTAGTATAAATAAAGTGCCTTCATATTCTAGTACTTCATCTTTTCTACCAGGCACAGGACCACAACTAACGTAAGTAATATTTATGGTCAAAGAGAAAGACGTCCTTACCTCTGGGCACTTAGAGCTCCATGTCAGTGTTGGGCAAAGCAGAGCGTGGGTTGGATTTCATTCCCATGGACCCACTGCGCAAGGTGCTTCTGTGCCCTGGTCAGTGAGCATGGCCTTGCGGGGTCCTGATGGAGGCATTATTCCTGCAAGGAAACCTGGCTTAGAAACTCAAGTCTCCTTCTCCAGGGTGAATTCATTCAACTGGATTGGGTTACTAGTAATCACGCCACTTATTGCCTCGATTTCTCTGCCTTCACTTACTGTTCTGAAGGGTGGAGGTGGTGTGTTGAGCCCATCACTTGAAAAGTCTGAGTATGAGAGGGAATTCAAAGATATGTAGTCAAACTGTTAGCACGGGGATGTTTTTGAAGCCTTGAATTTGGATGGGATCACTTAGGCATAGTGAGAGGAATAAGAAGACAAAGGAGAGACCTGAATCTCAGGCAACTCAGACTTTCAAGATCACATGAAAATATAGGAATTGGCAAAGGAGACTGAGCAGAACTCAGACAAGGAGGAGGAAAGTGAGGGTGAGCTGTCACAGATGGTAAAAGGAGAGAGTTAAAACCAAAGCCTGTATTTTGTGAATCAATGGCTGTAGGGTAACCTGGTTGTACAAATCATGATAATAATTCATGACCAACTGAAAAATAATGTTAACATTTCCATTCCCTTGCCGACCAACCTCTTGTCTCGTAGGTTAAAGCTTCTGATGCAGATGCCGGACTCTATGGCTTTGTGGAGTATTCTCTTTATGATGGATTCCAAAGCTATGATGCATCTCCTGCATTCCGAATCGACCCACATGATGGGCGAATCTGCGTTTCTCAAGATATTGATAGGGAAAGGGATCCAGCAACCTATGACCTCTTGGTGAAAGCTACGGATGGGGTAAGTGTTCATGCATGAAATCTCAAACATACTCAACAGTGAACCACTGTGTATATATCAGAGAGTACCACTGATTATCAATTAACCAATCCTGGCTCATAAATCACTACCTCTTTCCTTTGCAAATGCCAGACATTATTACAGATCATTTCATCCATAAATAGTTCAATAATATCTATAACAGATAATTACTTTTTAAAACATGACTACAATAAATCAATGATAATATAATAAAATCTAATATCGAGTCCATTTAAAATTTCCTGGATTTTCTAAAAATGTCTTTTTAAAAAATTTTTTAATTTAATTTTATTTTTTTCAGTGTTCCAAGATTCATTGTTTATGGACCACACCCAGTGCTCCATGTAATACGTGTCCTCCTTAATACCCACCACAAGGCTCCCCCAGCCCCCCATCCCTGCCCCTCCAAAACCCTTAGTTTGTTTCTCAGAGTCCACAGTCTTTCATGATTTGTCTCCCCCTCTGATTTCCCCCAACTCACTGCTTCTCTCCATCACTTAAAAATGTCTTTTAAAAGGTGACTTAATTGAATTAAGATCCAAATGCGTTCAAAATTGATTTTATTGCAATATCCCTTCAGTTTTGGGCCATAACAGTCATCTCCCCTCTTTCCCCACACCCCTACCATGCCTTACCTTTTCTCTGATGGTATTTGGTTTTGGAAGAAATAAAATTTTTTGCCCTGTAAATGCTCCACCTTTTGAATGTGGCTGATTACATCCTTGGGATTCATTTAATGTCCTCTTTTATCATATTTCCTATGAACTGATGTTCTGAGCCAGAAACCAGATTAGTTTTGGTTTCATTTAGGTGGTGCTGTGTGTTTCTTACTGTATCGCCAGACATAAGCCATTATTCCATTACGGGGTACAATGTGGTGAAATTTGAATTCTGTTATTCCTTTTGCATTTATTATCTGGAATTCTTCAACTAAGAATGTTCTCTCATCAACTATTTGATTATCCTGAAATACAGTTCATAGAGGGGGGGTAGGCAGGATAATGCTCGATTCATTCTATTTTAACAGTTTTTAGAATAACAAGTTGATGCATTTAATCTCTCCTAAGGGTATAATTATAAAAAATTATAATTTTTTAATGTGATTATAAATTCTTGGAATTTCGTATATTTTATGTATTTCATACATTGCTGACATTATTCTCTCTGATGTTCATACTCACCCATCTTAGGTCAGTAATGGCACCTTCAATTTGACTTTTATGACTTTTTTTGGTAAACGTTTAAATTGGCATATAAAATGCATGCATCAAGGCGCACAAATTATAGTACGATTTAGCGGATTTTTGCAAAACAAACACATGCATGGAACCAGGTGAAGAAACATTACCAGAACCCTGGAAGGCCCACTCTTGGCCTCTTGCTCATCCCTTGCTCCCTGCCTTTCAGGTTAATTGCTATTGACTTTCTTTTTTTAAGATTGTATTTATTTCCTTGAGAGAGAGCATGAGCTGGGGGAGGGGCAGAGGGAGGAGGAGAAGCAGGCTCCCCACCGAGAAGGGAGCGGATGCAGGGCTGGATCCTGGGACCCTGGGATCCTGACCTGAGCCAAAGGTAGACACTTAACTGACTGAGACACCCAGGCGCCCCCATCACTACTGACTTCTAACAATATCATTTGCCTGCTTTTAAACTTCTAGCAAATAGAGCTATACACTATGTATTTTTATTGTTTCTTCTGTCAAACATTATTTCTAAGAATCATACATGCTGTTGTGTATAGCAATCATTCGCTCATTCTCACTGGTTCATAGTATTCTTTTATTGGAATTTGTGATAATTTTTCATCTATTCTATAATTGATGGCATACATTTTAGGCTGTTACAAAAAGTGTTTCTGTTAACATTCTTATACATGTAATTTTTTGAACAAATACAAGCATTTTTTTGTAAAAGATTTTATTTATTCATTTATTCATTCATTTATTTATTTATAGAGCAGGAGCAGTGAAAGGGAAGGGGGAGGGAGAGAGAATCTCAAGCAGACTCCTTGCTGAGCATGGAGCCCAATGTAAGGCTTGATTCCAGGACCCAGAGATCATGACCTGAGGCGAAATCAAGAGCTAGCCGCTTAAATGACTGAGCCACCAAGGCCCCAAGCATTCTATTTATATGTATATTGAGTATATATTCAGGAGTGGAATTGCTAGACCTTAAGAAAGCCAAACAACTTTTCAAATGGTTGTACCAGTTTATACTTACACCAACAACAGGGTATGAGAATTTCATTTGCTCCACATCCTCCCAACAATTGGTATTTAATGTCGTTTTAATTACAGCAGTCCTGGTACCTAGTCAGTGGTGTATCACATGGCGGTTTTACTTCACATTTCCTTCAGGACTGATGAGTGGAGCACTGTTTCGTATGTTTATTGGCTGTTTGTAGAAGTGGTTTTGTGAAGTGTCCGTTCAGTTCTTTACCCATTTTCTATTGTATTATTGGGTTCTTTTCTTGTTGATTTGTATGAATTCTTATATTTTTGACACTCAAGCCCTTTGTTGTATGTACTTATTAACTGTGTATCCTTCTTCCATTCTGTGGCTTGCCTTTTTACTCGCCTACTGGTATCTTTTGAGGAACAGAATTCTAATAAAACTTGTTAATTCTAATAAAACTTAGTTTATTAATTGTTTCTCTTTCTAGCAAATTTAGAGGTATTGGCTATCCTTTTTAGAAGTTTATTTAGAAGTAATTTGCTTACCTTAGAGACATGTGGTGTTACCTTACATTTTCTTCTGAAAACTTTTTTGTTTAACCTTTCATACTCATTTTTTTCCATCTAGTGGGAGGAAGGCTTATTTCTTTTTTTCTAATATGGATTCCAAGATGACTGTTCTCTCATCACTGCTTTTATTATAAATCATGTGCTTATGTATGTGTACATCCATTTCTGGACACCCTATTTTTGACTGTTTGTCTACCACTGTACTAGTGCCAGCCTCTCTTAATTGTTTAAGCTCTATAGTAGGTCACGATATTGTATATTCTTTTAGCTTTGTCCTTCATTTTCAAGACTGCCTTGGCTCTTCCTGGCTATTCCATTTACATTTCCAAGTACATTTCAGAAACAGCTTGTTCAATTTTCTTTTTGTTACAGGACGATAACCTACTATAGACACACTATTCTGAATTTTTCTTTTTTCTTTTTTTTGTTTATTTTGGAGACTTTCCTTGTTTCTGTTTTTATCTGCTTACTACTCCTTTGTTGGGTACTGCTAACACCTCTCTGATGTACTTTCTCTTCTGAAAGTAATAGGCAGATCCACCTACTTAAGACATGAGTTGGTGGGGAAAATGAATCTAAATATATTTACCACAAGTAAGCATGTAGAAACTACCATGAAAATGAGGTCATTTATATTTCATAAAACTAACATGATCTGAATAGATTTTTATCAACCCCTGACCATGTGGTTTTAGGAATTCTTGCTTCTTTGTAAGAAAAGATGTAGGAAACAAAAAGAGGTATAAATAGAGGAATTTAGGTTAATTCAAATCTACATGATTATTTAAAGCTCAAAATATACACACACAAATATTAATGCAAGACTTTAGAAATATATTTTCCTTTTTTTTTTTTTTAAGAGAGAGAGAGTGTGTGTGTGTGTGCATGCACATACACACGAGCAAACTAGGGGGAGTGGCAGAGAGAGAGAGGGAGAGAGAGAGAATCTTAAGCAGGCTTCACACTCAGCATGGAGCCCAATGGGAAGCTTGATTCTATGAACCTGAGATCACAACCTGAGCCAAAATCAAGAGTCAGACACTTAACCCACCAAGCCACCCAGATGGCCCCCAGAAATATATTCTTCATAGATCTTGAGATAATCATAAAAGTCCATTGTAGAAGTGAATAACCAGTTTAAATCCAATTCTGCAGCAGTTGAGCATCTGTTTCTAATTAGTTGGTTTCAGATGATCTTGTAAAAGTGTATAAAGAAATTATCTTAATAGAAGTAAAATCATTTAATACCGGATATTTTTTATCCCCCCAAAGCAGTGTAATTAATTAGGATTATTGGCAGTGGAATAAAAAAAGTCAACTCAGATATTTAATTTAAACCTCCTTGCTTTTATCTGTTTTCCTATTGAACTTACTCTACAGAAATTAAGAAGAATGCTTTCCTTTTCACTCATCTTACCAGATTCTGTTGCAATGTTCAAGTTCATCTTTAACCATGCCATCTCTCCACAACCCTATCAGACTGAACAAAGGAATCCGTTTTTTTTTTAAATTTCCCAGCCAAAAGATACTTTATTTGAAAAGATAACCAATAAAGTGTTTATAAACAGATTATGGGTAGCTTTTTGCTAATTTTTAAGAAATCATGAGATGATCTCTAGGTTGCTGACTGCAATGGTCTGAATAGTTATACCGCACCCCCCATTCATATGTTAAAAACCTAATACCCAAAGTGATGATATTAGGAGGTGGGGGCCTTTGGACGGTGATTAGGTCATGAGGGTGGAGTCCTCATGAATGGGATTAACATTCTTGTACTAGGCCTCAGGGAGCCCCTTAGCCTTTTCTGCCAGTTGAGGCCACCTGAGAAGTTGGCAGGCTCCCAGCCTTCACCAGAACTTGGCTGTACTGCTACCTGATCTTGGACTTTTAGCCTCCAGAACTGTGAGAAATAAATCTCCATTGTTTGTAAGCCACCCAGTCTATGGTACTTCATTAGAGCAGCCGTAATGGACTAAGACAATGCGTGGTAGTCATAATCTTCTTCTGTTTAAAAACTCGTGTTGTAGAAGAAAACCCTCTAACAAAGCACAACATATTTCAGTTTCATTTGAACAGAAGCAACTTCTCTGTGGGTACTTCATATTCAAGATCTCACCCTATTGTTCAAGCAGGCCCTGGCACAGACTGGAACTGCTCTGAACCCTGAGTGGTTTGATACTGGTTTCATCCTTATTTAGGGAAGGGCAAGAAGGTGGCTGCCATTGAAAAAAACAGTTTGCTATACTCACAGATTCCAGGATGGGGTTGGGGTGGGGAGGGCGGTGTATGTCACACAGTGGTGTAGGGGTGGGTGTGTGCACAATGGGAAGCACTGGAGTGGGTGAGGAGTCAGAGAGACAGAGAGGGAAGACCATGGGCAGGGGCCTTTATTTTGGTTTCCAAGGGAAGGAATGGGAAAGGCAGAACAGACAGACTTAAGATTGGCTAGTTTGAGTACTTTCAACAAGCTCTGGGGCATAGAGGCAGTCTCTAGCTGTCCTGGTGCTTGACCTTTGGGTGATTAGGGCAGATGAATAGTGGCCTAGAGTGGTGAAAGCATAGGAAAGGATGTGGTTGGGTTCTGGGCTCCAGATTGGTTGGTTTGCATTTAAAAAGCATGCCCACTGGAACCTGGGCAATCTTCTAGGATCAGCAAAGCCTAGTGTCAAAGCATTAGAACACGGAAAACAGAAGACATGGCTAATACATTGCCCTAGCAGAGAGTCTCCTCTTAGAGGGAGGAAGAACTCTTGTATGCTTGAGGCTCTGGCAAAGAATATCTTTGCCTCTACCTTGTTTTACTCAGCGTATTGGAAATAGCACCCAGTGATACTGAGAGAATTCACTATTCAGTTTAACTTTTGTCCCTGCATAGCATCTGAAATCATCAAAGACAGGTTCTGTCATGGCCTGGGCTGTCAGCACTTTGTTGTCTTTGTGTCAGGCCCTGTGTGGTCCCGTGCAGGCGTCACACACCACTGGTAGGTCCTGGGCCAGTGGTCCGCAGACTTGCAGTCAGGGTCCACCAGCGAGTGCTCTTCCTCTTCCTGTTCCTCCCCACTTTCGTCTCTGGCATCCTCCTCCTCCTCCTCTTCATCTCTTCTCACTGCATCTTCTATCTCATCTCTGTCCTCTTCCAAGTTTATCTCCTTTGGGCAGTCTTGAGTTTGTGAATCCACCTGTATTCAAGTCTGCCATTTTTTTTTCCATCCTGTGGGGAATCAAAACAGTAGAAATCATTCAGGATAAACTGACAGTCCCTTGTTTCAAACATGCCCCCCTAAACCATAGAGCAGCTCACACTTCCTGGTCAGCATGGCATAGGTATAGGCACTTGGCTCTGTCAGAAGGCTACTGGCTTCATCAGAACCATTTTCCTCCTTCCTGCTGCCTGAGACAGAGAGCATTTGTTCAGTGCTAATCATTGTCCCATCCTCTGTGACCACCTTTCTGACTACATCCAAGGATTCCTGGGTGCTGGCTTCCTTACATGAGCTTATTATCACTTTCAGGCTGCAAGTTTTGAGTTTTTTGGATTTTTTGTTTTGCCTCTGTTTTTTCTTCTCTGACCCAGTCCCATTAGCTGTTCTGCAAACCAGAGGCTCTTTGTGGTATTATAGAAGTCATCAAAGAAGTCAACTTCCAGACTCTCTTCTTTTTCCTTACTACAAACACCCCCAAAAGTTGTATGTTGATTCAGGCCACAGCTACCAATATGCCAGATCTAGGAGTGAGCTATATTCCCCTAGGAATAATCTGAGTCTACACTCTTTCACCTTTATTTCTGTCCTCAGACTTTAGTGGAGCGTATTGGAATGCAGGGTGTGTTTGTCCACATTTGTTGACTGTTTCCAATAGCCTCCATAGATGATTATGCTCTCCTGTGAGATGACAGAAATTTGGTAGCCCAATTTGGGTATGGGCCCTCTTCCTCATGGCACAGCTTGCTCCACGTGAATGTGTCCAGGTTAAAGTCATGCCTGTCATACTGAGAGATGTGATTCCTTGTACCCTCATGGAAAACACCAAAAAGAATTAACTGTGTCTTCCAGGCTACCATCTGATACCCACTCTGACTTGAAGGGTCCCTTGTTGATTTGTCTTGGTCCCTGTCCTTGGTTGCCAAATGAAGGACCCAAAGATCTGTGTAGTGAATATGGTCAATTCATCTTCCTCAGGATGATCAGAGAAAAACACATTCAGTGTTGGTGAAGGTAGGGTATGTGCATTTCTACAATCTAAGTGTTTTCAGACACATCTGGAGGTAGGCTATTAGAGCTTCAGGGTCTCCTCCTTCCCCAGTTCTTGGACATTTTCTTCTCCATCTTAGTGGCCTTTTCTCTTTCTTGTCCATCATGTGGGTCTGAAGCCACACAGGGAGCCCCAAGAGGGAGCTGCTTGTGCAACCTGATTAGAATTGGACCCTCACGGGGGCAGTTCTGGTGATGCATTTTTAAAGACAAACTAGAAAATGTGTCCTCCTTCCTCTACATTGTAAGTATTTAACAGTTCACTATTCACTATGTTTGAGCTTAAAATTGCCTCCAACTTTCCTCTGTTTGCTTCAGAATATGCAAGAGCAGGCAACGTATGTGCTTGTGTGAGCATGTGTGTCTACGTGTACTATCCAGTGTGCACTATTTATTCTGTTGCCTGCATGGTATTTACACATTCCTTCTGTGATGAGCTGTGCATTTCTACAGGGCGAAGCCTGAGTGTGTCATAATTGTTTTATGCAGTGTGTACTAGCCACATATGTCCTCAATCAAAAAGGCTGATAACAATGCAGATAACCATCTAGCTTGGATTTGAAGAATAAATGAACTCAGACAAGATATTTTAGGTTCAAGATGTTGGATTCTAGGACATAATGAATTTATTTAAAACAATGAAATGAGTCTTGACAGAAGACCTTTAACTTTACATAATTCCCCTCATAATCTATGGTCTTTCCCCTGATACTGTAAGCTCTTTGGAAGAAAACTGCTGGGAACCCATTTGCTGGTGGTCACTAAGAGATTGCTATCTGTCGATAGAAAATTTTTCTCTTATAAAATACCTAGATGTTCTGGGCTTCTTTGCTGCTGCTCTATTTATCCTTGTGATGGCTGTCAATATTTTTTAATGTAATCACCTCTCTTATTCTACTGGTATTCTGGTGTTCTGAAATAATCTATTTTTCCTGGTATTGCTGCTGCTGTGTATCTCATAGATAGAAGCCATGAGAATGCTATAAAATTGCATAATGGAAACAAATAATTGGATCACATTGGAAAGCAAGTGGTTTTTCACAGTAAAGTGCTATAATTTAATTATTCCATGCTTATCTCTAATTCCTTGTTTTCCTTTCACACTTGTTTTTGCCAAATGACCCTCTTTTTGGTATGTATTTATTAACATTGTATCTCTATTTTTTGTGACATCCAAATTCAGGAACTGAAATAGATGTCTGAGATAAGCTATTTCAACTCTATATCACCACTCCAGGCTTAGGGGAGGATTGTGTCAGACTAGCAATATAGAAAGTAAATTGAGTTAGTCCTTCACTGCTATATATATTCATGATAAAACTTGGCTATGGAAGTTGTGTCGCACAGTTGCGTGTAATGCAAATAGACCTCTAGAAGCAAACTTGTCCAGGAAAAGCTCACACTCATCTTTCCCCTGACTTTATTGAAGTTTAATTGATAAATAAAAATTGTATACATTAAGGTGTACAATTATCATGTTTCTTCAGAAAGATTTATTATTTATTCGAGTGAGACAGCACAGGGGAAAGGGGAAGAGGGAGGAGAGAGAGAATCTTAAGTAGACTCCCCACTGAGCATAGAGCATGACTTGGGGCTCGATCTCATTAATCTGAGATCATAGCCTGGGCTGAAACCAAGTCAGATGCTCAACAGACTGGGCCACCCAGGTACACCAAAGTCATGTTTTGATATATGCACACACTATGAAGTGATTACCACAGTCAAGATAATTAGCATATCCATCACATTACATAGTAAGTGGTGAGAAC
The DNA here is from genome assembly GCF_030435805.1 of Mustela lutreola. Lineage (NCBI taxonomy): Eukaryota > Metazoa > Chordata > Mammalia > Carnivora > Mustelidae > Mustela > Mustela lutreola. Next base: position 124,994,017 of record NC_081290.1, on the reverse strand, counting down.
CCTTAAGATCTAGTTTCAGCAAATTTCATGTAATACAGTAACATTAGCTATAATCACCACAGCTGTACTTTAGATCTCTAGAGCTTACTCATCCTGCACAACTGAAACTTAGGGTGCATGCATTTTAATTTTACTAGATTATGTTATCTCCCTTTGCAGTATTCAGTTGCTTTTGTCCTATCTTATATTTTATGGATTACCAGCCCTCCTCACCCTGGTTTCAGGAATAAGCTGCTCCCAGTTTCTCCTGTTTTCTAGCTAGATTATCTGAACTATGTAGTTCAAATGGATTGCCTACCATTTTAAAAAATATACTACCAGGATTAATCCGTAAATGTCTTAAATACCACTCTACCTTGTTCTTATCACTAGAAGTTTAAGCCTCCTAGCTATCTGCTGTTACCCATATGCTCATCCCCATCCTGTTCTGTTCATACTTTGATTTGATTCAGTCTCCTAGCCAACCTGTAGGCCCTCCCAAACTCTTCTACCATGCCCTCTGGAACTCATGGGCTGTCACTCAGCAAACTCCTTCGTAAACTCAACCTCATTTCTGACTACTCCTTTATGGTCTTGCCCTGATGAAAACACCCACCCCACAGGATACTGATTCCTTGACTCCTCTCCAGCCTTTCACAGAAAAGCTCATATTCCACTAACCACAAACGGGGAGGGAGCTATTGGGGTGGGTGCCCACCTAATTAATTGCCCATTGCCACATCCAAATCATTTCTATGCCTTTCTTGGTCGAAAACCAATTCACTTTTGAAGTTTATCTTGTCTGGCTATACCATGGACATGCTTTCTTGCTGCTGCCATATTCTAAGACTCCTTGTCAGTTAGGATCTCTACACCTTACAGACTTCCTCTCTGCCACTGTATTTATTGAGCCATTAAACATTCTGAGCCTCTCACTTCCTTGACTTTCTCACTTCCAATGCTCATCATCTGTAATTATACCACCTCTGAAATCTTGATCTCAAGCATGCTGTACTCTGATAAGCATTCTTTAAAAAAAAAAAAAAAGATTTATTCTTTTGAGAGAGCATGGCGGGGCGGGGAGAAGCAGAGGAAGAGGGAAAAACAGACTCCCTTCTCAGTGACATTGGACTCCATCCCAGGACCCTGAGATCATGATGAGCCAAAGGCAAACGCTTAACAGACCAAGCCACCCAGGCGCCCCGTCTGATAAACATTCTTGTCTTTCCGTCTCACTTACTGTAGTCTCTCTCTTCTAGTTGGTAGTTCTTCTCCCAGGTTAAGATCTCTAGTTTATGGACCCATCATAAAGGTCATTCAGTTGCAAAATCCCTTTGGTTCCCTCATTCCATAGAACTCTCCAGATCAAAACCCAGCACTGTCTCAACCCACCTCTGCCTTTTGTCCACATAACTGCTTGAGGGAGAAGTCCTGACCTTCCTGCCTACTCTCAGCTCACATTCTTTGCTTTCTTTCCTATTACCTCGTTAGAGATGTCTGTTGGCCTCAAAAGCAAATCTCTCTCATGTTTCGGGTCCCACCCATGGCAGCCTTCCTTTTGTAAGTATTTTCTCTGTTTCCTGCATCACCAATACCTGAAATTCTATTGAATGTCTCCCATAAGCTTACAAAGCACAGTAACAGTTTTTAGCTTTTAAAAAACCTCTTTTTAAATTTGATGTACCTTTTTAGAAAACCATTTTATTTTTTTTCTTTGACACAAAACCTGCTTAAAAATAGTTGTCTCTCCTTCCCTCACTTTGCAGTCTTTCTTTGACCCATTTTTTCTGTCTAACCTCTCTAATAAATTTGGGGCGCCTGGGTGGCTCAGTGGGTTAAGCTTCTGCCTTTGGCTCGGGTCATGATCCCAGGGTCCTGGGATTGAGCCCTGCATCGGGCTCTCTGCTTGGCGGCGAGCCTGCTTCTTCCTCTCTCTCTGCCTGCTTGTGATCTCTCCCTCTCTCTCTCTCTCTCTGTCAAATAAATAAATAAAATTAAAAAAAAATAACTTCTCTAATAAATTTGCTTTTATGAACATGATTTCTTTTGTTCCACATCCTGGCATTCTGTATGTCCATTTTATTTACCTTCTCAGTGAACTTGAAATGATTCTTTGGATGTTGCCGCTCTTGACTTTAGTGATACCACAGCTTACTGTTTTGTTCTATTTTGTTTTTCTTAACAAATTGGACCCTCATTTCCCTTCCCCTTTGCTCACTCATTTATGAACTCTAGGAAAAAATGCAAGAACAAAGAGAACTGCAGCCCACAAGAGCGAGGCGATATGAAGAACAGGTATTAATACTCGACAGTTAAAGAGCCATAGAACACAAGAACAGAGAGAATGGGTAGCAGACAATGGCCAAAGTAGAAATCAAAATAATGGCAGAATTTTTTTCTGATTTGTTGATTGCCGTAGACAACCAGCCTCCAATATCATATGCAAGCTTGGTCCTTTCCCAAACTACTCTCAATATCCACAGCATGCCTTGAAGGGAATGGAATTCAGGTAGTTTGGTTGAGTCTCTTACTATAATGTTTTTTTGAAGCTTTTTATTTAAATTCCAATTAGTTAACATTCAGTGTAATATTAGTTTCAGGTGTACGATATAGTGATTCAACAATTCTATCCAACAGGCAGTGCTCACATCACAAGTACCCTCCCTTAATCCCCAGCAGCTATTTCACTCATCCCCTACCCCTCCCAACTCCATTCTGAAGTGATTCCCATTCTCTTTTTAGTTTTAATCATTTAAACTTTAAAGATTGATTTATTAATTTTAGAGAGAGCACAAGTGGGAGAGGCAGAGGGAGAGGAAGAGAGACTCTCAAGCAGACTCCCCAGTAATTACAGAGCCTTACAAAGGGCTCTATCCATATATATATATATATATATATATATATATATATATATATAATAATTTAAAAATTAAGGGATTAAAGTTATGTCAAAATCAACCGTGACTTGCTGATAGAAAGAGAAAGAATAAGACAAAGTTAAGAAATATTCATGGATAGAATTTATGGGGTGTATTACCTGTTCCAAACTTAACAGCTTGAAATAACAAACACTTACTGGCACACAAATTCTGAGGGCCAGGCATATGGAAGCAGCTTAGCTTGGTGCTTCTGACTGAACATGTCTCAGAGGCTGCATTATCAGGATAGTCTTGAGGCAGGTGGACAGAGGATTAGTTACAGAGAATTCGGAGGTGAACACTATAATGGAAATGTAAAAAAATGAGTTGAGATTAGCTTTCCCCACACTGTGTTCTGTGAGATACTTGTTTCCTGTTCCTTCCAAAGAGGGTTCTATGGTTAAATAAGAATGGGGAACACCTCAGAATCTACCCCCTCTAAAAATGAGCATAGGGAAGGCTCTGAGTCCTGAGACACAGGACTCATTTGATTTGGTTATTTCAGCATTTCCTCAACTTTTTGAGTAAGGGACCCCTTTATTTATTCATTTTTATGATACATTTTTAAGGATTAATTAATTTATTTTGAGAGGGAGAGAGAGCACGTGCATGTGCATGAATAGGAAGGGGAAGGCAGAAGAAGAGGGAGAGAAAATCTCAAGTGGACTGCACACTGAGCACAGAACTGGACATGGGGCTCCATCCCATGACCCTGAAATCACAACCTGAGCCAAAATCAGGAATCAGATGTTCAACTGACCTCACCACCCAGGCACCCCCAAGACACATCTTTTAATTGCTCCTCCAGTATCTCTTTCTTACACTTAGATTTGATCATGCCCCTTCATTAAGGACAGCAATAGTGTCCTTAATTTAAGGATTTGGGAAGAAAGCAGAACTTTCAATTTTATCCTTTTAAACTTCATTTTTGTAATGTTTTAATAGATAGACATAAAGCATTAATGCAGTAAATGCAAAATAAATAAATATGGAGGGTGTACATAGAATCCTGTGGTGTACAGAATGAAGTTAGCCTGCCTCACATTAGTCAGGTTTCCTGAATCTGACTCTACGGACTTTTCTCTAGACCCTGCCTAGCCTCTCCCTGGACTCATCCACTAGTGTACGGACCCATGGCAGAGAATCTGTTTAAATGCTACTACATTTTCTAGGATATCATTTTCACCTGAAATAATTGTTTGGAAGTCTTTTTTTAAGAGATTTTTTTTTGTTTGTTTGTTTGAACAAAATCTATTTGAATCTGGCCTCACTAAATCAGAAGTGGTTAACAGCAGTTCATTGTCAAGAACTTGGGGAAGACTTTTATAGAGAAGAAGCAGAAGCAAAGCTAGGAAATGATTTGATTGACTATACTTTAAGTGGTAAGATGCTATTTCTCTTCACTGTCTTTGAGGCTTTGTTGTCCACTGGAAACTGGACTAGATCCTGAACTCTTCTAGTTTCTTTAAATATCTGTTTATGACTCTTCAAACTAACATTTCCAATATTTTCCCAGCCCTCTGAGGTTGAAACACTAACAACAAAGACTGCCCGTGAACCTCATTGGAAGGAACCATACTGGGTCCTCTTTGATTCCCAGATGGCAGCCAAATTTAGGGCCTTGAATGTCGGGTCCATATCTCCCCATTTCAAAAAGCTCCTCCACACTCTTGGAACAGCCCGTCAGCTAGAGATATGTGTTTGTTGAGCACCCATCTAAAGAAGTCCTTCAGCATTGACATTTTTCTCCACACTAAATGTTCCATGATGATAGTTTTGCATGACAAGAGAATTATACAATACAATTTGATAAGATTCCAAATGTAAAAGAAATAATAATAGAGGACGCATAGTATCATAATATTTGATTAAAACAGGTTGTTTTAATCCAAACTGTTTCATGGTGCCATAAGCCCAGTTGTACAGTGTTTGTCACATAACTGCATAGATTCTAAGTCCCTTGTCAACTGGACTCGGTCTTCCTTTTTTCCTCTAAGATTGAGTCATGGTTGGCATTGCCCTTAGCAGAGTGTTTCAACAAGACCTTCATGAAAGGTAGAATGTATACCATAGCAGTACTTTAAAAAGTCTAATTTAAAAGAAGTTACCATGGACTTTGCGAACAGATGAATATCTGGTCCTATTCCAGATCTGTAATTTATAGTTGCATTTACCTTGAACAAGTCACTTAGTTTCTTTGCTTTGGTTTTCTTATCTGCAAAAATGAGAGAAACTATAAATGTCTTAAAAAGTGTATTAAAACAATTGAAGGAGAAAATCCACAAAATACGCTTAACACACATTCACAAATGGTTATTATGAGAAAAAAAGCACCCCCACTAATGAATTCAACTATGGCAATTGGATTCCTACAACTGGAAACCTGAGATCGATCTATAGTAATTTCTCTGCAGAAAGATTCACTATTTATGAAAACAAGATTTTTCCTTTGTTCATTGAACATTTGACTTGTTTTTGACAGCATTGCCCAATTGAGGATCTTCGTGTATAGCCTAAGAATTAACATTTTTGTTTTTAAAGATCCTAAGCTGGAGCAATACTTCTTTCTTAACATCTTCCCCACTTTCTCATCCCTTCCTCAAACTGAAGTGACTTCTGGAACCCAAGGAGAAATATAAAAGGAAAGGGAAAGGAAGGACCAAAGTAAAACAGAAGGCAGAAGGCAGGCAGGATGGAGAATCAGCGGGTCTCTGTCAGGTGCCCTGCAGGACTCTATTGACCATCAACCTGCAGCCCCTCTTTGCTGCCCTCCACTGTGACCTGTGGGCCATCCACGGCTGCTGCAGACACAGGCTGCCTTCTAAGCATGCGGGTGGGGGTATGGGTGGGAGTGTATGGGAAAGGACCCTTCCTTGCTTTCACCTTGGTTGCAGCCTGCCCCCATTTCTCCAGTTCTAGTTGCTAACAGACATGGTCTTGGTGCTTTATTCAACGTAGGACATGGAAAACCACTCTACTTTTGAAGGTGTATTTCCCCAGTGTTTTTTAGTCCCCAGTGTCTAGGGTACTTGGAAATGGTGTGAGAGCCATTTCCGGGTTTGTTGTTAACCTTATCCCAAATGATACTCTTTCTGCCCTCCCTCACCTGAAGCATGTGCTTCTTAGGATGGCTTCTCTTTGCTTCCTGCCAAACCTTTCTTCTCCAGAATCCTCTTTCCTCTTTGCTCAGTGCATCTCTGAACTGTAGGGGAGAGAGAGGGAAGGTGTGAGGGAGAGAAAGAGAGACAGAAAGAAGTGAGTGAGAAAGTCCAGGCTGCTGTGACTTACCAAGGATTTTTATCAAAGATCAAAGTATCTAAATATACCAGACAGAAATGGAAAATGGTGCTTTAAAGTAGGAACACATGTTTTACTTTAGAAAAGTAAAAATTGCAGAAGATTATTTTCTTCTATTGTATTCTCTTCCCTTCTTCTGACTTTTAATTGGAGGCAACACAGAATAAACAGGGTGGGATCTACTTCTCACTATTACTACCAACTACTACTACTACTACTTTATGCCCTGTATTATCTTCCTAAAACTTGACTAATTCAGAATTCCAAAACAAATCTGGCCCCAGATATTAGAATAAGTACCTTCACCACCACCATCCACTCCAGACTTGATGATTCCAATAGCCATCTAACTGGTTTCCCTCCTTCCAGCCTTGCTCCCCTCCAGTTAATTTTGAACTGTGTTGCTAGAGTGACAGAGAAAATCTAAGTCAATTCAAGCCACTCCTCTACTCAAAATACTCCAATAGGGCTTTCATAGGCCCATAGAGCCCTCCATGACCTGCCCCTGCCATCCCAACATCACCCCACTGGCTTTCTTGCTATTCCTGACAGGCTTGGGATCTACACTGTACTCCTGCCTCAGGGCCTTTGCACTTGTTCTTTCCTCTATCTGTTATACTTTTCCTCCAGATTACTGAAGTCCAGTTCCCTAACATAGGTAAGTCTTTAAATATCTGTAAGTAAGGCTTTCACTGACAACATTATCTACATTACATCTTCCTCCAAAATTTTCTTACCATCCCTCTTTAGCAGTTAAAAATTATCCTAGGGATAAAAGTTTCTTTTTTTCTCTTTGGACAACAGGAAAATTTGCCTTGAATATCTTTGGCCTGTAGTGTGAAATTATTGCTTCATAGGAGTTTTAAGTTACCACTTAAAACCACTTAAAAATATTTAAGTATTAAATATTTAAAACTTAAAAAATACTTCATATTTAAGAATCAGCATTGTACAGGGCACCTGGTGGCTCAATTGGTTAAGTGTCTGCCTTTGGCTTAGGTCATGATCCCAGGGTCTTGGGATCAAATCCCAGTTGGGCCCTCTGCTCAGTGGGGAGCCTGCTCCTCCCTCTGCCTGCAGCTCCCCCTGCTTATGCTCTCACTCTCTCTTTCTCACTCTCTCTCTCTCTCCCTCCCTGTCAAATAAATAAATAAATAAATAAAATCTTATAAAAAAAGAATCAGTGCTGAAGTACACTTACATGCTATTGCACGTGAACTCGTATCTCAAGGTTAAAAGTAAAATGAATATCTATCTATCTATCTATCTATCTATCTATGTCTTTTTGTTGTTCTAAAATTCTCTTCTAGGATCTTTGTCAATTATTTTGCCATCTCAGTTTTTAGGAAAAATTAATTTGTAATTACTTCTCATTTATCCAACAGGGTGGACTAAGCGCCCAAGCTTTTGTTCGTGTGGAAATGGAGGATGTGAATGATAATGAACCTGTCTTTAACCCATCAACCTACATGACGAGTATTAGCAGCCAGACTCAGCCAGGCACCGAGATCCTCAATGTTCTTGCCACTGACAGGGATTCCGGGATATTTGGAACGGTGGCTTATGAGCTCATTCCCGGAGACCTGTCGTCCCTTTTTACCATCGACTCCACTACAGGTGTGTGTTCTCCGACCAGTTTTCCTCTGAAATCAACAGCTTCCACTTTACAGCCAGAGAATTGGCAAAAGTGATTTTTTTTATTAGCAGGGATGTTATGGGACTTAGTCACCTTCTGGAAGGCAGTAAGGTATTTTGTAAAGCTCCAAGGTTTCGTGATTACATGAGACCTGGATCTGAGTTCGAGCCTTGTTCCCTACTGGTCTTATAATCTTTATTGACCTCAGTCTTTTTAACCTTAAAAGTAGTGTTATCAGTCCCTGCATTGTAAGGTTTTGTGAGGATTAGAGGCAGTAAATTATGAGAAACAGCTGACTGATAGCATTTATTTTGCAAATGTTCATTCACTCCGTTTGTACGATCTTGCTGTCTAAGGGTGATTCCCATGATTTCAGTGTATTAACAGATAATTTAGTGCAGAGAGCGTTATGTGGAAATCCAAAGTAGATCCCTTTCTTGTACTCAGTCTGGCATTCCCTAGTTTCTTCGGATCTTCACTTCCTTGTTTTTAGCAAGATACCTAAAGTCCTTTTAATTCTCTAATACAGTAATTGCATATCCACCAAAAAGTCCAGTGGATAAACTGAGTCTTTTAGAAATAATCATAATTTAGGAAGTTATCTTCCCCTTCTTATTCATTTATTGTTAGCAAAGTAATGTTTAAAATAGTTGATTACAGGAAAATCTAAAATTTCAAGTATATGACACTACATTTTAATACTTTTGAGATATTGGAGATGTTCCGGTCCCAAAATGATGCTGCAAAAAAAAAAAAAAAAAAAAAAAAAAAAATTAAACAAACCCCCTCATTTTTTTTACATTTCTCTTTTTTAAAAAAAAAATTAATTACATTTTACTTTATTGTAGTAAGAGCACTTAACATGAGCTCTGACGTCTTAACAAATTTGTAAGTACACGATGTGTTATTGTTGTCAACAGATACAATGTACAGCCAATCTCTAGAGCTTACTCATCTTGCTTAACTGAAACTTCATGTTCATTGATTAGCCACTTCCCAACTCCTCCCGCAGCAAGCCTCTTGCAACCACCACTCTGCTCTTTGATTTTATGATTTTGACTCTTGGAGACCTTATGTAAGTGGAATAATGTTATATTTGTGCTTCTGTTACTGGCTTCTTTCACTTAATATAATATCCTCCAGGTTCTTCCATACTGTTGCATTTTGGAAGATTTCCTTCTGTTTTAAGGCCAAATACTATTCCACTGTATGTATGTACCATATTTTCTTTATCCATTCATTTGTTGATGGACAGCTAAATTATTTTTACAGTTTGGCTGTTGTGAACCTGGGAGTGCGGATATCTCTTTGACATTTTATTTCTTATTAAAGCTTCTGGGTAGAATGCATTTCTGTTGTGATGAGGATAATGTCTGATGTTATAATAGACACTTTCTGTACATTGTCTTTATTGGATCTTCACAATACCCTCTGCAACAACCATATTCGCTCACAACAATCACTAATTTACATGGCAAATCTTATCTACCATGTTAGTTTGGCTTTTCACCCAACCCCAGGAGGTGGAGAGTCATTGCTTCTTGCTTGGAAGGTGTACTTGCATCTGATGTGTGTGACTGGGGGATTAGTTGTTTGCAACGGCAGTCTCAATAAGGCAGAATTTTCCTTGCTCAAAATAATCCATTGATGTGGCTCCTTTAACATTTCAAAGATCAGAAGAAAATACTTTTTTTTTTTTTTTTTTTTTTTTTAAGGAAATTAGTCTGCTTATCTTGGCATTTTCAAAGTCTGTCTAAACTCCTTGTCAAATTGTCAGGCCCTCTAGGACACGAGCATTGCCAAAAATATATAGGTCAGCCAGTAATCAGGGCACACGATCTAAAAATCATTTAGTAGATTGTTTTTAAAAGACATCAACATGCTCATCGTCTAGTTTTCCCTGGAAGGGCTTGAAGAATGAGCTGTACTGTGTTTTGTTTTTAGAAGAGATCTCTTGCTGTTGCACTGGCTTCGGGAAGCCACAGGCTTCCATTCTTGGCCCGGGCTGTAAGACAAATGCCATTGTTAATCAAGGAGAACGCTTTACATGGGTCATTATCTAGGGAAATATCATGGTATTTTTTTTTTAAAGCAAAGACCAAATTCGTAATGGAAGTAGCCTTGGGTTATTATTGTTGGCAGTTGTGATGCCGGTTCATTTAGGTTGAAGACGTTTTTCTAACAGTGCTCAGAATTTGGTTGCACTTAATCACAACTCATGAGAAATTCATGAGGCCTGGTAATGCTTTACTTTAACCTTTAGAAGGGAATTAAACAGCATCACAACTAGCTATGGGGAAAAGTTGCCTAGTGAACAGGCAGTCTTCAGTTTGAACAGTTGAATTCAAGTTCATCTGTTGGCTGACTGCAGCTTTGAATACTTTTCCTTTTTTTTTTAATGTAATATTTTATTAATTGTTTTTATTAACATATAATGTATTATTTGCCCCAGGGGTACAGGTCTGTGAGTCATCAGCACTCACCATATCACATACCCTCCCCAATGTCCATAACCCAACCACCTTCTCCATACCCCCATCTCTCCAGCAACCCTCAATTTGTTTTATGAGATTAAGAGTCTCTTAATGGTTTGTCTCCCTCCTGATCCCATCTTGTTCCATTTTTTCCTTCCCTACCCCCCAAGCCCCCCACTTTGCCTCTCAAATTCCTCATATCAGGGAGATCATATGATAATTACATTTACATCATCCATAGTAGTAAGGCTTCTGTAGTGGTAGAAAGGCCCTGCCAAAAAAGCTAATCGAATGGTGGTTGTTCTCAAAGAGTAGAACAAGTTGCTGTATTGGAACTTCTTCTGGACATTTTAACAATGGTCATTCTTCTGATCCAAGAGCATGGAATGGTCTTTCATCTTTTTGTGTCTTCTTCAGTTTCTTTCATGAGTTTTCTGTATTTCCTCGAGTACAGATCCTTTACCTCTTTGGTTAGGTTTATTCCCAGGTATCTTATGGTTCTTGGTGCTATAGTAAATGGAATCAATTCTCTAATTTCCCTTTCTGTATTTTCATTGTTAGTGTAAAAGAAATCCACTGATTTCTGTACATTGACTTTGTATCCTGCCTCGTTACTGAATTGCTGTATGAGTTCTAGTAGTTTGGGGGTGGAGTCTTTTGGGTTTTCCATATAAAGAATCATGTCATCTGGGAAGAGAGAGAGTTTGACTTCTTCATTGCCAATTTGGATACCTTTTATTTCTCTTTGTTGTCTGATTGCTGTTTCTAGGACTTTTAATACTATGTTGAACAAGAGTAGTGAGAGTGGGCATCCTTGTCGTGGATCTGTTTTGTTATTGTTGTTGTTGCTGTAACCTATACAAAGCTGGACTTTCTTCCTTCTGCTGTAAGATCTGTCTTTACTGAGGCTGCCAGTGTAAATGCAGAGTCAAGAAATTGCCTCTATCAATATATATTTGTAAAACAAATGAATAAATGACAGCTAGAAATAATTGAAAAGTGATTTAAATCCTTATTACATATTCTTAAGAAACTGCTAGGCAGTGTCCTTGATAACACAGAGCAAAATTTCATCTAAAATCTTCTTTCCACAGACTCCTGAGTGGCTAGTTGTTAAGTATCTGTCTTTGGCTTAGGTCATGACCTCGGGGTCCTGAGATCAAGCCCCACATCGGGCTCCCTGCTTGGTGGGAAGCCTGCTGCTTCCTCTCTCACTCATCCTGCTTGTGTTCCCACTCTTGATGTGTCTCTCTCTGTCAAATAATAAACAAAAATAAAATCTTTTAAAAAATAAAATAAAATAAAATAGAACCTTCTTTCTGCATTAGAGTACGGTAGGTAATCCTATGGCTCACCTCCACTTTTCCTCACAATTCTCCCAAACTCCACCTGGCTAGCATTTTTATATATATATATATATATATATATATATATATATATATATATATATATATATGCTAAGTATACTAAATATATTTGTATTTATATATAGTTACATAATTCTATAGATGTATAGCTATATAGTTTTATATGAGAAGAATATTGAGAATTGATGAGCTAATTTATACATTGTCACTCCTTTGTGAATTACTCTAAGGGTCTCTCCTAGAGACGTTTATTCATTTGCTCACTGGTTCATTCATCCTTTCATTTTGATGCTTCCTCTATCAGACATGCTGTTTTCTAAGCTTATACACTTCGTGCTAGATAGGTTTATGTTTTTCTGAAGCCAAGAGATTGCCCATTGATCTTTTTGTGCCACAATCAAGACTCATGCTTTAAAAATAGAGCTCTTTGAGTTTCTGTGTTCATCTGGTAAGAAAAATGTTTTGGAGAAAACTGAAGGGGGTGTGGTGATGTCATGGTTGTTTTCTCTTGTGGGTTTATCTTCCTGTTCTGTTTCTGGTTTTCTAAGTTTGTTGTTGGTTCAAAGAACATTTTTGTAAAATGTGCTTAGGCACCAGGAGAGAGATATTGAACTGAGCCTTCATCTCTCTTATTCTCTGTTTGTTGGGTTCCTTTGATGTGGGCATGAGGCAGACCACACTGTTTTGAGTTTTAAAAGAAGGAAACACAAGAGTCATACTTATTAATAGCTCTTTTTATGTTTTTAATCCCATTTTATGAACTGTATGTAGTTTTTTTTTCTTACATTGTTTGAAGTATTCTCCTTAGTAGCATGAAAAAAGTAGCTCTTTAGCTTTTGTGTTTGTCCTATTTTTTACACCGAAGCAAACATTACTGCTAACTCAGATTATTTTAAGGTGTCAGATTTCAGACATTTGTGTTGGTCATTTACAGTAGCCCATAACCTCTTTTGCTACAACTAGCTGTGGTTAAATTCTTCTGGTTTACCTCTCTTTATAGAAGCAATTTAATGATACAAAGAAAAGTCAATTAAAGATCTAAAGAGTGTAGCTTATCTATTCAAGGCAGAAAATGGAAGCAAGTTCATCCTTTCAAGACATAATTACTCAATACCTATTATATACCAGTCACTGTTTGAAGTATTTGGTATACATCAGTCAGTAAGACAGATAAAAATTCCTGTTCTCAGAGAACTTAACGAAAGCTTATATTGCCTTGCCTATTATCTGTTCTATGTTTAGTTGTGTACACAAACAAGATCCAGGTTTAGAATTACAGAAGAACAAGTAATTAAAAGGGTAACTGAGTAAGTTAAAGGCAGCTATTCCTCCTTGTTTGGTTCTAATCTTTTGTTTGTACAGGATGTGTGGATTTTAACGTGGGCTGTGAGTAATATAGCAGACTCTGTTTTTCTTTATTTCAAGGGCAGATCTTTTTATAATGTTAATTTTAAGCTCACATTTCATGACATGTAATGATTCTCATAATTCTTCATGATTGCCACTTTACTACATTTAGAACGTTTTGATATGTAGCTAATAATTTAAAACCACATCTCATTCCATAAGGGATGTAAGCCTTCTCATGCCAAAACAAACAAACAAATAAATAAATAAATAATGACTTCCTTTTATTGGTAAGAGGCTAAAATTACTCACAAAACCTAATCAGTATGTGTTGCTTTTGTAGGAAACAAAAGCATATTTGGGAGTTTTCTTATTAATTTTTCCAGTATAAGTTCACAGATTTTTGCGAACACCATAATTCAGCTCCCTTATTTAGTGGAGAAAGAAATTGAGGGTGAAAGGGATTCAGTGAATTGCCTAAGGATACACAGTGAGTATATGGCAGAATTGGACTTAAACCTTTTCCTGTAACCACCATCTGTCCCTTATTACTCTGTCTCGGATGATAACATTTTTCAATATCTTTTCTGTCTATTGCCTATTTGAGCCTTACATCAACTTATGGTATAGGTAAAGTAGATGCTTTTGTGTCCATCTGCAAATTAAGAGAATAAAGGACTTCAAGTCTTAAGTGACTAGCTGAGGGAAACAGTAACAAACCTGACACTTGAATTTACCTCTTAAGACTTCCCTTTTAAGGCTCCTTCCATTATTATGCTTTTTTTTTTCCCTTTTAAACTAAACACAAAGCTAAGATAGAGTTTCATTGTCTCAACTAAATACGATAGAAAAATGTTCTATCATTGTGGCTTCTTGTATAAGCCTCTCTGAAATACCAAATTATCTCCTGGTGTATTTGCTCTTTTCAATTGGCTGCATAAAATTTAGTGGAATCTTCCAAAATGGATATGTTTTTCTTAAGAATCCTTTTCATTGTCATTATGAGACAAAGTTTTCAGTCCATTCCATTCCTTTCAGCCACTACAACTTAGTAACCCAGATTTGTGTATGAAATAGATAGCATAATGTCACTTATTTACTGAGTAAGTTTCTATATTTTCACAAACTGAATATAGGAATGGCATCATGAAAACCAATAACCAAAAAGGTATTGTTATGGACAACCCATAGTTTTGGGTCTGTCTCTGTTTTTGAGAAAACCACACTTACAGACTCCATGTTTGGTGATGATTATGATTCTGTGTGTTTGTTTGTTTGTTTGAAGTAGGCTCCATGTCCAGCATGGATCCAAGTGCAGGGATTGAACTCAAGACTCTGAGATCAAGATCTGAGCTGAGATCAAGAGCTAAATGCTTAACCAACTGAGCCATCCAGAGGCTCCTTGTATTTGTATTTGTTCTTAACTATCCCATAGTTTATAAGTCTAGTGGTGACACACAGGTTATTTTCTGTCTATGAATGACCACCTTGGTTAAGAGCATCTCATCTTTTTCAGGATATTAGAGTTTGAAAGTCAGTATTGCTTAATTAATAGAATTATATGTATGCTAGATTTTAATTAAGAGAGGACCTTTGAAGGGCATCTTGGTTCTTTCCATAGTTTGGCGACCGTGGCCATTGCTGCTATAAACATTGGGGTACAGATGGCCCTTCTTTTCACGACATCTGTATCTTTGGGGTAAATACCCAGGAATGCAATTGCAGGGACGAATGGATAAGGAAGATGTGGTCCATATACACTATGGAGTATTATGCCTCCATCAGAAAGATGAATACCCAACTTTTGTAGCAACATGGACCGGACTGGAAGAGATTAGGCTGAGTGAAATAAGTCAAGCAGAGAGAGTCAACTATCATATGGTTTCACTTATTTGTGGAGCATAACAAATATCATGGAGGACAAGGGGTGTTAGAGAGGAGAAGGGAGTTGGGGTAAATTGGAAGGGGAGGTGAATCATGAGAGACTATGGACTCTGAAAAACAACTGAGGGGTTTGAAGTGGCGGTGGGGTAGGAGGTTGGGGTACCAGGTGGCGGGTATTATAGAGGGCATAGATTGCATGGAGCACTGGGTGTGGTGAAAAAATAATGAATACTGTTTTTCTGAAAATAAATAAATTAATTTAATTTAAAAAAAAAGAAAAGAAAAAAAAAGAGAGGACCTTTGTCTTTAAGTTCTTTAATTAGCTCATCAATTAAAAAATATTTTATCCCAACACTTTTCTCTATTTAAATAAGAAATGACAAGGTAAAGACATAGGCAAACATTATGCACATTATAATTGGTATGTACAAACCCAAACACTCAGTAATTCAAGCATAAAATAACCAGAGCTCATGAACAACCAGTAAATGAATCAACTTCTATTTTTCTAAAGTTAAAGTTTGTCCCCTGCACTGGTGGATAATGATAATGTGCAAGTGTCATGAAAAAAAATGAGAGCCAAGTAATCACTGTACCTTAAAATATGAAAATATAAATCCATAAATTCTAAACTGACAAATATATAAGCAGGGAGAGCTATTCATTTTATTGACCATCTTCACATTTATTACATATATAAATATGCACATTTATAAGAAACATATATTATAGAGCTATATATAACATTTTCTGGCCCCTCCACTTTTAAAAAAAATATTTATTTGAGAGTGAGAGAAAGCATGTAAGTGGTGGGGAGGGGCAGAAGGAGAGGGAGAGAGTTTCAAGCAGAATCAAAACAGAATCAAGGGAGAGTTTCAAGCAGAATCCAGGCAGAGCATGACTCAGAGCTTGATCCCATGACTCTGAAATCATGATCTGAGCAAAAACCAAGAGTCAGATGCTTAACTGACTACACCACCAGGCAGCCCTTGTCCCTCAATTTTTAATAGACACCTCAGTTTATTAAAAAAATAATGGATTCAGAAGGACTTAAATGTGAGTAATAAATCCATTAAAATCCTAGAGGAGAACTCAGGTAGTAACCTCTTTGATCTTGACCACAACAACTACTTGCAAGACACATCCTATGAACTATTGAGACTTTGTCAAAATAAAAAGCTTCTGCACAAAAAGAGAAGGGGGTCAACAAAACTAAGAGGAAACCTGGGAGAAGATATTTACAAATGACATATCACATAAAGGGTGGGTATCCAAGAGCTATAAAGAACTTATTAAGCTCAACACCCCCACAAAAAATAATAATCCAGTCAAGAAATGGGCAGAAGACATGAACAGACACTTCACCAAAGAAGACATACAAATGGGCAACAGACACATGAATAAATATTCCATGTCATTGGTCATCAGGGAAATACAAATGAAAGCCACAATGAGATACCACCTGTATCAGTTAGAATGGCAAAAATTAACAAAACAGGAAACAACAAATGTTGGTGAGGATGTGGAGAAAAGGGAACCCTCCTACACTGTTGGTGGGAATACAAGCTGGTGCAGCCACTCTGGAAAACAGTATGGAGGTTCCACAAGAAATTAAAACTAGAGCTACCCTATGACCCAGCAATTGTATTACTGGATATTTACCTCAAAGAAACAGACATAGTGAAAAAAAGAGGCATCTGCACCCTAATATTCATAGAAGCAATATCCACAATAGCCAGACTGTGAAAAGAGCCAAGATGTCCATCAACAAATGAACGAATAAAGATGTGGTTTATATATACAAGGGATTATTACCCAGCTATCAGAAAGGATGAATACCTACCATTTGCATCAACATGGATGGAACTGGAGGGTATTATGTTAAATGAAATAAAGTCATTCAGAGAAAGACAAGTATCATATGGTTTCACTCATATGTGAAATATAAGAAAGAGGGCAGAGAATCATAGGGAAGGGAGAGAAAACTAAATGGGAAGAAATCAGAGAGGGAGACAAAACATGAGAGACTCTTGACTCTGGGATACAAATTGAGGGTTAAAGAAGGGGATATGAGTGAGGGGAGTACAGATCAGAATATCTAAGAGCCTGAAATGTTTGTTTTTAGAAGTAGCCCAGGTGATTCTGATGCAAGTGGCCACAGGATATCTTTCAAAACCCTAAAGAGCCCTAGGACTTAGTAGAGAAATCTTAGACACCTAAGGAGGGCAGATCACTGGTGAAATGCAAGGAGTTGTTAGGAAAGGCTGACAAAAAGTCAGCAAACAAGGATATAACCAAAGGAAGGAATCTAAGACCAATCAAGGAGCATCATGTAGCCAGTAGATTGTAGGAATCAAGGACCATAAGGATGGAGACAACTTCTGGTTGCTCATCTTTCATCTGGTGGTGGGGGTTATAAAATACTAGATGATTCTCACCAGAGATAATATGCTTTTAAATAGCAGTGTGACCATAGTACAGATATTTATTTTATTAGATTTCACAATTTATGTTATTGTGGTACATTTTGCTAGTAGTTTGAGTATTTATAACATTTTTAAAAAGATTTTCTTTATTTATTTGACAGAGAGATCACAAGTAGGCAGGAAGGCAGGCAGAGAGAAGAGGAAAGCAGGCTCCCTGCTGAGCAGAGAGCCTGATGCAGGGCTTGATCCAGGACCCTGAGATCAGGACCTGAGTCGAAGGTAGAGACTTACCCCACTGAGCCACCCGGGCACCCCTATAACATTATTTTTGTTTGTATCTTGGGAATCACATGTTCAAACTGCTTTATATAGATAATTTCTATAAAGCATGATATAACTTAATTTCAGCAATTTATTGACTTAAACACAGGTCTCCTACATATATTCATTTGATGGTTCTAAAATTTCTATTGATAAATATCCTTGAAACTTTTTATATAAAAATCCCATGTTTAGAGAAGAGTTTTGGGCAGTTGTTTTTCAAGACACACATATTTAAGTCCAGTCTCAATCTTCACAATTATATCCATTTCCTATATAGGAAGGTAGTATATATATTTTTGTAACAAACATATCTTCTTTTTCTGGATATCTATCTATATCTATATCTATATCTATATCTATATCTATATCTATCTATCTATATATATTTCTAATTGCAAATTAACATGTGGTCTTAGTCCGTTCAGGCTGCTCTAACAAAATACCACAGACTGGGTGGCTTAATAACAGAAATTTATTTCTCATAGTTCTGGAAGCCACAAGTCTGAGATCAAAGTCTGGCCAATTCAATTCCTGGTAAGAGCTCTTCCTGGCTTGTGGACAGTTACCGTCTCTCTATTTTCACATGGTAGAGAGGGGGTGAGCTCTCTGATGTCTCCTCTTCTGAAGATGCTAATCCTATAAGATCAGGGCTCCACCCCTATGATTCCATTTAACCTTAATTACTTCCTCCAAGGGCAGCCATACTGGGGGTTAAGACTGCAACATAAGGATATTTAAGAGATGAAATTCAGTCCATAGCACATATGCTCGTTAGAACTATAGGAATATAAGAGATAGAAAATTAACTGTCCCATGATCTCAACCTATAGGAGATGATCTCTCTTGATTGCTGTTCAGATCCTTCCATGTTTTCCAGGATGCATATTTTTCTGTGTGTGCATGTGGGGGGATGGTGTAGGATACAAATAAAGTATGTTAGTGTTTATGATTATACTTTACATATTTTTCTGTATTTTTCCCATATAAAATGTAGCATGTAAAGTCTTTCTAGATGAAAACATGTATATTCATTCTTTTTAGATGCCACATTAATATTCTATCATATTAATCTACCACAATGGATTGAACCATTCAATTTTTTTCTAATGCTGTCTCTTTAAGGGTGGGAACTCAGTTTCCCCTCACCCTCCCACCTTCCCAGATCCCAGTCTTCTAATTTTTTAAAATTCCAGGTTTTAAGTTCTACTGGTTATAAGAACCCCTGAAAGTCAGCTCCTCTGGCTTTCAAAGCCAAATATTATGGGGATTCATCCTCCCCAGGCAGACTTTCTGGGGTGGGGGTCTATTTCTCTAGTCCTTGCCGTCACTGTCCCTCCCTCCTGCAGACAGTTCATGAGTCTGTTTAGTTCCAGATCATGTCTCAGTACTTCCTGCCACATCTCTTATCATTAGGATACTAAATTATTGTTTATATATTTTCAAAATGTTGTCTTTTGATTTTATTTATAAATCATTAAGTAGATTAAGGAATACATGAATAAATAAGAGAGATCAAAACTTTAATTAACATACCTGTTAAATGTATGATAAGCATGTGCACACAGGCCACTGTGGGATCACAGAAGGTGGATCTAAAACAAAGTGGAGGGTATATGAAGGTCACCTGCACCAGGAAAGTCTTGAGCTGTGCTTCAAAATGTGACCAGAAGTCAGAGAACATGAAGAAGTTGTTCTAGGAAAGGAGTACAAGCAATCTAAATGGAAAAGAGTAAGGTCTGTCCTGGAATTCATAAATAGTTCACTGTGTCTGGAACAAAAAGGACTGTACAGAGATAGGCTATGGAAGTGAAAAGGGCTCACTTACCAACGACTTGGTCAATGATAGAAAAGGCATTTGAACTTCACCCCGAAACCCTGGTGAGGTACCGACATGTCTAGACTTGGATTTTAGGAAGATTATTATAATACAAGTATGAAAAACGGTTCAGAAGGAGACCTCTGAAGTCGGAAAGACCAAATTGTGGTCTAGTGGAGGCAGACAAGGTGCCTCCTTAGTGCAGTGGGCAATGCATCAGTCTCATGGTTGAGGCAGACATTAACCTTTTCATTGTCATAATTATCAAGAGTGGAAAATGGGTGAGTCTGGTGGTGGATATTAAGGACGGCACATATTGCATAGAGCACTGGGTGAGGTGCATAAGAGAAATTTTAAAAAATTCTCTATAATTGGAACTGAGTCAACTCTAGAAGAATATATACCCGGAGAGCAGGGATGACTAGGGGTAAAGGGTCTTTTCATTTATTTCTGGAGGCAGACACTTTTGCATTATTTGAATTGTTTTTTTAACCAAGCATAGACTTTAATAATAAAGAAATTTTAAAGTTCATCAATAACAGATGGTAACAATCTGACATAGAAATTTCTGTGATAATCATTGAGTGCTTGGTGGATCACCAAATCAGTATGAACCCAAATTTTAATAAGGCTGCTACACCTGGTACTCTTTTTTTGTAATAGTCCCATTGTAGCTGGAACCATGTGTTCACTGATCAAACTTGGAGCGTGTTCAGGAGAAATGAACCATGAACGAAAGGACTTAAAATAATGTTAGATAAGGAACGGCTACAGAAAATGGGGACACTCTGCCCAGGGCAGGCTGGACAAGATATTTGACCTCAGTTACTGATGGTGTGTTATGCCAAAGAGAAGTAAAACATGTTTCATTACATTCCTAATAGAAATAGAAATAAGGGATTAGTGCTGGAAGAGGACAGATTTGACATAAAAAAAGAAATTGAATGGCTATCCTCTTTTTTGTGGCTAGAAAGCCAACAATTCAGATGTTTTGGCTAGCTTCTCATAAACTGACAAAAATTGCTGTATTCCTTCATTCAGCTTATAGTTACAGCCCAACTGTATTATGATAGATCCCACAAAGTTCAGCTACATTTATTTGTAAGGAAATTCATGTGATAAGTTTGCGTGGTTTTTTCTTTCTCATTAAAAAAACTAACACATTCATTTTTGAAATTGGCTATGTTATATCTGTTTTCATGTTTTCAGATTAGCACATGAAAGGGTGGTGTTCATAATATTAAATAGTTGGTTTTCTCAGCATTACTGGATCCTTCCCCAACTTAACCATTCATACCTTCTCTTCTCACCCACCCTATGTACAGAAGCCTAACTTGCCACTCTTGTCCCCATAGTTTTAGCAGTTTTTTCCTTTTTAAGATTATTTATTTATTTAGAGAGAGAAAGAGAGAGAACCTAGTGAGCAGGGGAGGGGCAGAAGGGGAGAGAGAGAAGCAGACTCCCCATTGAACAGGGAGCCCAATTTGGGGCTCAATCCCAGGACCCCAAGATCATGATCTGGGCTGAAGTCAGTGGCTTAACAGACTGAGACACCCAGCCCTCCCACACCACCCTGTACCATGGTTTTAACACTGATTAAAGTTTTCTTACCCACAGCCATCAACATTATATCTTCTCATCAACAAAGATGGAGGGCTGTCCTACACCATCTAGTTCAGGTCAGGTGTCAAATAACTCAGAGGATGACATTTTAGTTTCATTCTGTAGATTTAAGATCCTGATCCCTGCTCAGATTGTGATCACCCTAAAATCCTCCATTAGCTGAGATTAATTTGGATTATGGTGTATATTCGGCCATCCCATCACCCTGGGCTGGTAATATGGTTGTTACAACCTAACAAAGGAAACACAATTTATGTTTACTGCTGAACTGATATACTTTCAGTATCTCTAATATTTAAGCTCTGGGGAAATATTACTTACTTGGTGGAATTTGGACCATAATTTTGCAAATATGCTCAAGCTCTTGGATTGGAAAGTAGATGCATTAGGGTTCTCTAGTAATGAAACCAATAAGAGAGAGAGAGAGATAATAAGAAGATAGATAGAGGTAGATGTAAAGAGATTTATTATAAGGAATTAGCTCATGTGATTATGGAGGCAATCAAGTCCCAAGATCTACAAGTGAGTTGGTCAAATGGAGATCCAGGAAAATCAATAGTGAAGTTCCAGTCTGATGATTGTAATCTCAAGATTTAGGAAGAGCTGATGTTTCATTATAATTTTGAAAGCAGGAAAAAAAAAAAAAAACAACTAATGTCTCATTTTGAAGGGAATCAGGCATGGGAAATTGCCATTTGTCAGGGAAGTATCAGTCTTTCTGTTGTATTTAGGCCTTCAACTGGTTTATGGAGCCCCATCCACATCAGGGAGGACAATCTGCTTGAATTAGTCTACATGTTTAAATATTAATCTCATCCAAAACACAATCACAGAAACATGCAGCATAATGTTTGACCAGAAGTTTAGGCACCCTGTGGCCCAGTCAAGCTGACATAAAATTCACCCTCACAGTGGGGTTAGCAGACCCAGGGTGACTGTTGCTCTTCAGTGTTTACTGCATGTTCTCTGTTTTTCAATTCTTTTTCTCTCCTACCCAGGAATTATTTACTTAACGTCAACTCTTAGTCATTTGGAATCAACTACACTTTTGTTGATGGTCTGTGCTCGTGATGGTGGTGGGCTCACATCTGTCATTAATGCTGACATCACTATACACATTCTTCAGACAACTCTGGCACCCGCTGAATTTGAAAGGCCTAAGTATACTTTCTCAGTTTATGAAGATGTACCTGAAGACAGTCCTGTGGGAACAGTGAAAGCGAAAGAGTCCTTGAGTAAGTATTTACTTCTTGTGCCTTGTTAAAATCCATTATTGGAACACTGCCTGTGTTTTTCTTAAGTTGTGTAATCATGACTAAATCTTTTCCTTTCTCCATGCAGAAAGAATGGAGACCACATGATCTGTGGCTCACTCTCTGTACTTTCAACATTATTTCTATCCTACAATTTTTCCTAATCAAAAAAGTAATAGATACTTTTGAAAAGTTTAAAATAGAGAATGATTATAATGTAGAAAGTATACATCTATAACCTACTCCTCCAAACACACAAATGTGCATACACACACATTTAAAAAAATTTTAAATCTTCTTTTTTTTAAAGATTTTACTTATTTACTTGAGACAGAGAGAATGAGCAGAGCATGCGAAAGAGGGAGAGGAAGAAGCAGAGACTCCCCACAGAGCAGGGAACCTGACGTGGGACTCGATCTCAGGACCCTGGGATCATGACCTGAGCCGAAGACAGATCCTTAATTGACTGAGCCACTCAGGCACCCCACACTTTAAAAATTTTTTGTGAAAAGGGGAGAAGGGTGGGGGGGTGGGTAAGTCTGGTGGTGGGTATTAAGGAGGGCACATATTGCATGGAGCACTGGGTGAGGTGCATAAACAATGAATTTTGGAATGCTACAAAAAAAGAAAATTAAATTTAAAAAGAAACTAAAAAAAAGAAAGAAAATACATCCTGCTATATTTGTCATTTTAAAACTTTCCTTTACCGTCCACTTTATTTATATATTGAGGACAGTTTTCCAAGTAACTGGACATCATTCTGTTTCATTAAAAAAAAAGTTTGCATAGTATTTTGACTTAGATATAAAGATATTTTCTTGAAACATTTTCCATTTGCTATTAATTCGAATGATTTATACCCATTTTTTTGTAGTCCAAATAATACTCAAGCAAATATTCATATACGATTTATGAGGGTTTCTCAGCAGGGTAGATTCCTAGAAATGAATTATTTGTCCAAAGATCTTGTTCTGCTCTCAGTCCACTTCTTCTCTGTCCTCTTTTCCTTCTCTTAAACTTTGTGGGGGGTATTTGCCATTCGTAGGTAGATATCATTGAGAAGCAGCAAGCATAACCTTAACTCGGCTTCCCCAAATATGTAAAACAGGCATCCAAATTATTTTCTGAATATCTTTCCCTTTTACTTAATGCAGAATGATTGAAAGGAAGAAAGTGAAACCTGTGCCTTGCTCCTTGTCCATTGGGCATTACCTTTGTCTGCTAATACATCTTGACCATGGTGTCCACCTTTCGTAGATTTTGGAGTGCTGAGGAGGTTATGTCATTGCATTGTGTTTTCCATGGATGTAGCATATATCTGGAGTATATATGTATATATATACACAAATATATATATATATATATGCACATATTAATGCTTTTAAGTTTTCAGTGTTTCCAGTAGGTGCATTCCAGTAAGTGTATAAGGTGATCACTTTTTCTTTCTGTTTTGTTTTTTTCTTTTCCTTCCCACTCTTTTTTTTTTAGATTCCTCAGAGCCAATTTTTTACAGAATCTCCTCTGGTGATCTGGACAGAAAGTTCTCTATTCACCCATGGCTGGGTGTCATTCGAACCCAGAAGCCTCTGGATCATGAAACACAGCCTGTGGTTGTGCTGACAGTGCAGGCTCAGATTGGCAGCTCCCCGGCCTACAGCAGTACAGAGGTCAACATAACTGTAATTGATGTCAATGACAACCACCCGGTATTTCCCAAAGCCTCTGATGCCGTTAAAATACCTCGGACCACATTGCCCGGCACAGCCTTGTACCTCGCCCGTGCACAAGACAAAGACAGTGGGCAGAACGGATTCATCAGATACACGATTGCAAGCCAGACTCCAAGCATCTTTGCCATCGACGCTGGGCTGGGGGCGGTGTACCTCAATGAGAGTCTGCGAAGTCCAGTGCCCCAGAAGTGCACGCTCGCTCTGCTGGCCCAGGACCTGGGCATCCCTCCTCGGGCATCCCTGCTAGTGCTGACAGTCGTGATTGAGGAACAGGAGCAAAGCCCATCCTTGACGTTCGAAAACTTGGTCTACCAAGTGGAAGTCAGCGAGTCTCTCTCACTGATGACCCAGATCCTGCAAATACAGGCTTTCCCGCTTGGCCCACAGTGCACAATGTCGCGCCTCTGGTACGCGCTGGAGCCCAGCACAGACTCCTCTGTGTTCGGCATCCGCCCTGACACAGGTTGGATTTATTTGCGGCGACAGCTTGACTATGAATCCGCACAGACATATAATTTTAGAGTGTTTGCCTGGATCCCGGAGGACAGATTGTCGCAAAATGTGAGCACTTCAGTAATTGTTCATGTCCTGGATGAGAATGACAATTCCCCTACCTTCTTGCATGATGTGTTGTTTTTGAAAGTCGAGGAGAGTCCTGTTCCCCAAGGGGTAATAGGCAAAATTACAGCAATTGACAGAGACTCGGGAAAGAATGGACAGCTGTCATATTTCCTTTTGTCTGATGGAAAATTCTTCAAGATGAATCCTAAAACAGGTAGCATTTTGTAGCTTCCACTTACTCCTTTAAAGTCGAAATGAACTAAACTCAAGTCTTTTCGTGATAACATTACAAACATGTGGTTTAAAATTAGTTTCTAGTAGATACCTTATTCAATTAAAGAATTGTGATTTTAAAATGGAAGACAAAATTGAATAGAATTTTACCTGTAATGGTTCACACTTCTCTTGCCTCACACTGGCATATTGCCAATATACGGTTATTATTCTCAATTAGAGCTACAATCAGAATTGGACTGGAGAAATCCCTGTGCAGAGTCTGATTATCCCCCCGACCATTCTACTTTACTTATAGATGTTTTTTTTTTTTTAAAAAAAACCCAAATAATGTTTTATAAACTATAAATGTCATCAATGTAAAGCTAGAAAAAAATCCATTAGTTATAATTGCAAAATCACTCTATTGATGTCTTTCTCCATTCTCATTCTGATAAGGCAACCATAGTGAAAACGGCAAATATTTCCACTGAATTTTTTCTCCAAGTCTTCATTATGAGTTTAAATATTAAAATTATATTGCATTTTAAAATTTATAGTGCAGAAATTTACAAGGATTTTAATTCTGCAACCACCTCCAAATGAAATATGTTCATACAGCAACTGTATAGCTGAAGAAACTTGAGACTCAGAGAGTTCAAAGAACATAACCTGGGGCTCTCTTTGAGAGAGAGGTTATGGAGGTTATGGAGCTGGAAGGAAATAAGAGGAGGCCATCTGTAGAATGTGATTGGTACCCCCTGCCCCATAGTGGGACAGAATTTGAATCCAGTACTGATGAACTTCAAGCCTTTTCTCTCATAAAGGGCCTGCTGTGCGAATTAGAACAGGTGCCCCCTCCTCCAGCAGATGGAGCTTTACACCAGAGTACGTGACTGGCCAGGAAGGCTGCGAAGTGTTCAGCTCCCATTCACTCCCAGGCTGGGAAGCCCTCTGCAGGGCACAAACTGCATAGCAGTGCGGGATGATTTGTTTTCTTGTGCTTTCCAGATGCTAGGTAGTTTTGTAGGTCTTCTATTTCCACTTGGGACTTTAAAAAAAAAAAAAAAAAGTTAAAGTATACAGTTCGTTTCCCCCATGATTTTCTGTCTCCTACAATTAGTACAGTGCCCAGCCTCAGAAGACCAGGTGTCCTTTCCTAGAATTGTCATATGGCACGAAGCAAGTAGCTGAACCTCAGAGCTCAGTTTCCTTACCGTGAATAGAAGAGATAATTCTTGACATGCTCCCTGTTTTTCTCTGAGGGGGAAAGAGTTAAAGTCTGTGAAGGGGCTTGCAAGACTACATTCTCACAAACGATTCCCATTCTCCAGGGCTGGGTACAGGGTGACCACACAGGGGTCGAGGGCACTCTTCAGAGCATGGCAGTCCTGCCTGTCTTCCACATTTCTACATCCTGATGCTCAGCAGTTGGCATGGTGTCTGGGACTAGCTCTCCTGGAAGCCTACGGCGGCGTCCCCCATGCCCAGGTCCAGGCTGAGCGTTGAAGTCTTTTCTTCACTGACTTTCTAACTGTGGCTTGCCAATCAGAGTTGGTTCATCAGGTAAAAATCTGCTTGCTATTCAGGGTTTAGGGTTTTCAGAGGAGAAGTACAGTTTGGAGCTTTAAAAATGCAGTTGTTGGATATGTGATTTATATAAATGTAGTTTTTAAGTAGATGGACATAGTAAATATAGCACATTTCACCTCAACAATTTAGCAATTTACCCAAATATGAATTTTCTTTCTTTGGCTTCTGATTTCACTCTTTGTTTTGTTCTACACACTTGTCATTTCATTTGGATGAAGAGGGCAAAACCAATCTTAGAAATGGTAATGTTAGCTGGAAGTTACTTCATATTGACTTTCTCACAAATAGATATTTCCATAAATAGTGAGGGAAGTAATGGCTGGTGGCACTCTGCAGCAGGAGCTAGGCTGTCTAGAGAGACCGTGTGGCCTCCAGTGGTCCTTGGCATCAGGTAGAGGCAGCTATGATTTTATGGCTGAGTCTCCATGGCTGAACCATGATGGAAGTTTCTAGAAAACAGTGAGGAAAAACATGGGAAATAAGGCTTGCAAAACATTGAGTTACTATCCATGGTAATGCAATGGATAGTGGGAAGTCACTATCTATTGCAACACATACGTTTTGCGACATAACAAAGAACTATTTCCATAAAAACTAAACCATTGCCTGTAGAATGAATTTGATTTTCAGGAAGGTATTTTGGCATTATTTTAAAGTAATGATAACAACTGTCACATTTGTAATAATGCACAGCTTACAAAAGACTTTAAAATTTAGAATTGTATTTGTTTCCGATAGCCCTAGGAGGTATGCTAGGGAGATGTCCTTCCATGTCTAAGGTAGAGAAATTGGGACCCAAACCCTGAACTTTCAATATCAGAGCTGAAGTGCTTTCCATTATTCTGTGTGGCAATATGAAGAGGGATTTGCTATAATTTTAAATCTTCTAAATTATTACTAAGTTCCCATGAAGTATTTTATCATTTACTTTTATAAATTCATTTTTTAGTTCAGATGGTGGATGGCAGACAGCTTGAAATACAAAGAATGACAAATTGGAGATGGCATTTTCAGGAGAAACTTCAGAAAATTTAACAGTAGAGCCAAATTGCCAATGTACATCAACTTAGAAATGATGTATTTACTCTGAGTTTTATGCCTGGTTTTCCTTTTTGTGAGTGAGCTGGGATGGGGTCATTCTAGTACCTAGTGACAGCCTCTTGTTCTCTCTGCTCCCTAGGTGAATTTATTAGTTGGGTGGCATTGGATCACGAGTTTCAGGTGCACCACCAGGTGACTGTCCTAGTGACTGATCATGGCTCCCCGCCACGGAACACCACCACGGTGGTTTATGTCTCAGTGACTGATATCAATGATAACAGGCCATATTTCCCACAGTGTCTCCCTGGAGAGGAGCTGCACGTCAAGGTTTGTGGAGTGAAGTAGTCTTGCAGTGATTTTGTAATAATCCTAGTCGTTTGTTTGGAGCACCATCTTGTGGTAAAAAGTGTGAATTTATCAAATCAGTCTCGGTGTGGCAATGCATAAGTCTCCAGAAGATCTAAAAATTGTGTACATGTCAAAAAAAAAAAAAAAAAAAAAAAGAAAGAAAGAAAGAAGAAGACCCCTAAGTAAAGAATAAAATAAAATGGTTATATGTGCAATTTGGGATCACACCTCCAGTTGTATGATAATGTGGTTTTTCCTTTGTACGGAAACATAATGGTGCCCCACTATCAGTAATGCTCAGACGTGGATTGTTTTCCCACTAATTTGCATGCATCTCTTGGTGCCAGAGCTCCTTATAGGGAACTGGTACACGCCTCTAAGCTGGTGAGTTAAATATAGGGGAACATCTGTAGCTCTCAAGTAGAAATATGTGCAACCAGAGACTATAAAATTTGGTCTTTGGTAGCGCCTGCCGAAATTTCTAATTATATTTATATGATTTGCTCTTTTTCATTTCCATGTTTTCTATGTTTTATAGTATACAAAATAAATTAGAATATTTGTTCATGTACATAATTAATAAACATATCTTGGAGGTATTTATACTTTTTTAATGAGTGGGTTATATGTGTATAACCCAGCTGTTGTTTAACAGCTGTTGCTCCAACTGAACTGGACATTCAAATTGTGCTCAGATATGCATATTGAACAACACAAAAAAGGACTGAAACAGTTCATAACTTTAAACTATCTTCCAAAGCTGTATTTAAAGAAAATCCTACCAAGGCATTTTTAGAGTATCATTTTGATTTTCACTTACATCATTAAAACATCCCATGGTAGGGTAGCAGGACTCTATACTTGGGAATTCAACTCCCCATGTACATTTCAATATTCCATGAAAGTTCCTGTTAACTACTGAGGTATGTTACCTGTATCAGGTGTGTTTCCTGAAATACAGGCTTATATTTATCTTTAGCATATTTTTGACCTTTTAAAACATGAGAAGATGCTAGAAATTCTTAAAATATATCCAAAATCTATGATTAGTCAATTTGATTTTTTCTCAAGATTAGTTCAAATGCTGCAGATAATTTGTTCAAATTGAATTTGTCCAAATTTGTTCAGATTTATAGTATTGTTTCTTTTCATGGATTTGCATTTTTATAACTTTTATATGACAGACATTTGGGTTACAGGTGGGTCTTAACACAGTTTTTAAAAGTGCTTAAGTAGCAATGTGTTCTTTCACTTAAAGGTTCGTATTTCTTTCTAAAATTTCACTGACCAATTTTTAAGACATTTGTTTTAATGACAGGTTCTTGAAGGTCAGCCAGTAAATATGTTGGTTACAACTGTGTTTGCAAAGGATTTCGACGAAGGAAACAATGCAGAAGTTGTATATTCAGTATCTTCAGGTAAAAGTCGCCCTTCTTAAAGGATTAGGAGGTTTTAAAATTTCTTCTTTTGTCTACCAACTCTCTACTATCTTCTGGGAAAATAATTAATGTTGAGAATAACACCAGGTACAAACAAAATACATTTGTGATTATCTAGAATCACCTTATTTTTTAAAAAATGTAAAAATTTAGTGTAAAATCATAGTAGTTTTTCTGTGTCCTAAATAGAAACCAACCAACCATACACATTAAATGGATAATGTTCAATAATCTGAAATAAAATCAACCTTTATTGAAAGTAAAGTAGTAGTGAATCAAAATTGGTATTAAGTATAAAGAAATATGATAATGAATGCCAAACATCTATGGATCTCTATGAAGACTAAATATTCTTTTTTAAAAAAGATTTTATTTATTTATTTGAGAGAGAGAGAGAGAAGGAGTGAGAGGGCATGAGTTGGGGGGAAGGCAGAGGGAGAGGGAGAAGCAGACTTCGCACTGAGCAGGCAGCCCGACATGGGACTGCATCCCAGGACCCTGAGATCATGACCTGAACTGAAGGCAGAGGATTAACCCACTGAGCCACCCAACTGTCCAAGAAGACTTAATATTCTTAAGGTCAGAGTAAATCATGCTTAGAAAATGTGACAGTACATGTATCTGTATGTATGTTGGAACTTCATTGAGAAAGGCTCATGTTTATGTTTTTCTTTTAGAATGCACAGGCCTCATATTTGTTCTGGTGATTAGCGTTAGTTGGCATCATATTTTACACCAGTTTTAAATATATTTTTTGCTTTTTCATGTTTGTCATGAAATGTGACATGTTATTTCTTGTTACTAATGCTTTCTCTTTTTCTCAAGAAAGAAAAAAATTCTTTTTTAAAATCACTAACATTTTATTTATTTTTTAAAGGATTTATTTATTTATTTGACAGAGAGAGTTGTTGTGGGGGGAGGCAGAGGGAGAGCAGAGAGAAAGAATCTCAAGCAGACTCTCTGCCAACCGCCAAACCTGACAGAGGGCGGGATCTCAGGACCCAGAGATCATGACCTGAGCTGAAACCAATAATCTGTCACTCAACAGACTGAACTACACAGGAACCCCCCATAAAAATCACTAGCATTTAAAAACTGAAGCAGATTTTCAAAAATCTCACTCACCATAACAGAGAAAAACCATAGGGTGTTGGGGCGGATTTACTGTGAAGTAATGAAGTTTAAGTTTCGGGTCCCTTCACTTGAGGAGCTCCTTTGGGATAGGAGTAATGGGCAGTAGACAATTTGTATTTGTAACATTGTCGTATTTTTCTTAAAAGAGAGTCCTTCACATTATCAGGACCAAATCAGGACCATCCTGTTAAGAGCATAAGGAAGAGCATTTCAAAAAAAAGACATTCAAGACCTTTATGTAGGAAATTACAAATTATTCATGAAAGACCTTAAAGAAGAAAGATATAAAAAGGCCTATAATGTTCATGCTTGGGAAAGTACAAGATCTGAAAGGCAACATATTCAGTGATAATGAGCCTGCGCACACACATACACATGCAAACACACACAGAAATTAATATATTGAGACATAATCCTGAAGGAATTTCCTAGAAGAAAATAAAACCAGGCTATATATTATTCACAGATATATGGACTAGAAAGATAAACCACCACTTTAGAAAAGAGGCTAGTTACAGGGAAGCGGGAGGGGAATGAGATTTGGGGGTAGACCCAGTTCCTCTGCTGTACTTATACTATGTTATTTATTTAAAACTTTTGAAGACATTCTGGGAATTGAGTAATTTGGAAATGTTTTCATGGTTGTTCATCATCTATTTCCAAATATTTGAAATATTGACTTTTTCAAAATTAGCTTTGAAAATGATACTTGAGGTGTAGCAATATAAAAAAGCAATGGTAAAAAATAAAAATAATAATGGTGTATATTATGTTAGTCATACCTTTGCTTTTACTTCATCCAATTGCTAAATAGAAGCAACTACAAAATAAAAGAAAAAATAGAAAGGTAAAAATAAATATAATGTAGGATGCCTGGTTGACTCAGACAGTTAAGCTTCAGACTCTTAATTTCAGTTCAGGTCATGATCTCAGAGTCGTGAGATTGAGCCCCACCCAGGTTTAGCGCTGTGTGTGGAGTCTGGGATTCTCTCTCTGCCCCAACCCTCACCACTTGTGCTCTAAAAACAGAGAGAGAGAAGAGAAAATAAATAAAAATAAATATAATGCAAAAAAAATACATGTATAACACTTATGAAAATTTCAGTAGGGGTGCCTGGGTGGCTCAGTTCGTTAAGCATCTGCCTTCAGCTCAGGTCATGATCCTAGGGTCTTGGGATCATGCCCCACATGGGGCTCTCTGCTCAGTCGGGAGTCTGCTTCTCCCTCTGCCTCTGCCTCTCGCTCCACTCTCTCTCTCTCTCTCTCAAATAAGTAAGTAAATAAATCCTTAAAAAAAATAAATAAAAATAAAAAATTTCATATAGTATTCATGTAAGAATAAATAAATGGCTCAAAGTGTAGAAATCACAACTAATAGATTTACATAATTTCTTGCTCTATCCTCTAACTTTCTTAAGGGCAGGAATTCTTTTTTATTTGTCTTTATATTTCCTATGACTGGTAAAGTGTCTGTTCTGTGATAATGACTCATCAAAATGGAACAAAAGAATGAAAGAGAGCCACTAACTAACTCCAGTCTTTGTCAAGAGTTTTTTGGGTTGTTTGAAGTGTTTAAATTGTATTAAAGAATATAAATATGTTATTTAACAAAAAACCCATATAATCAATTTGATTAGAAGTACCAGTATGGAGACCCCTGAGCGGCTCAGTTGGTTAATCATCTGCCTTCGGCTCAGGTCATGATCCCAGTGTCCTGGGATGGAGCCCCACCTCGGGCTCCCTTGCTCGTGGGGAAGCCTGCTTCTCCCTCTCGTCCTGTCTGCCGCTTCCCATGGTTGTGTTCACTCACTTCTCCATCAAAAAAATAAATAGAATCTTTAAAAAAAAAATAGAGGTACCAGTATGAACTTATAACATTTGTTAGTATGTGCACTGAAAAAGGCCAGAAACAATGACTGGCCTCGAAACACCCACTTAGGTTCAGGATATAACCTCCCAATACCATGTTCCACCAGAAGGAACCAGGAGTCCTTGAAGAAATGGCTGACTCCAGGTCTTGGACAGGAAATCTTTACAAGATGAGTCTGTGCAATTTTGTTATACCAGATATAAGGGGCTTACTAAAGACTTCTAGGATCATATTAGAAAAGTTCAGGAATCAACTTTAAAAGAATCCTGAAGTTCAAATATGGGACAATTTGAACATAGAGAAGAAAAATAATGGCAATAGGTTGAAACCCTGCTAATGTGTTTAAATTCACGCTTAATGATTCTTAAAACAGAGGTAAGCAAACCTTTAATTATCATAGTTGGAGCCCAGGAGGAGGATGGTAGAGAACCACTCCATTATTTTGAACATTGTTAAATAAAAGCTTGGCATCAAGTATTTATCTTGACTTTCCTATAATGAACTGTTCTCTAGGATCATCAATAAGTAGAGATTCATGTTGAAATATATCCAGAAGAAATGATAGGGTTTCGGGGATTTGCTTCCAAGGAGGATGGTAAAGGGGAATATGGTAAAGGGGAAGGTTGGTCATGAGTTGATAATTATTGAAGCCAGATGACAGGCACAGTCATCTCAATGCAATCTCAATATAAGGTCAATGTCATCTTTGTGCAGAGCTCAGTATATCATCCTGTCTACTTTTACATATGTTTGAAAATTTCCATAGTAAACCAGTCAAAAATCAATTATGTTTCCTGTCTATATTTTAGGATTATTTTATGTTTGTACACTCTGAGAGCCTAAAACAAACAAATCTTCAAAATTATCACAGATGTATGTAGATTCGTTAATTCTTTCTGCATTGTCAGTTAACATCAATTTCTTAATCTGTGTGTGTGTGTATAGAAGACAGTTCTGATCACTTCAAGATTGATGCCAACAGTGGTGAAATAAGAACAACCACTATCCTTTCATATACCTATAGACCTTCCTACAGGATAACCGTAACTGCCAGTGACCAGGGACAGCCTCCTCTTCAAGGCCAGGCCGTCATTAATATCCAGGTAATGTTCTGAAAAAATGCTCAACATCACTCATCGGAGAAATACAAATCAAAACCACAGTGAGATACCACCTCACACCAGTCAGAATGGCTAAAATCAACATGTCTGGAAACGATAGATGCTGGCGAGGAATCAGAGAAGGGGAAACCCTCGTGCACTGGAAAATGGTATGGAGGTTCCTCAAAAGGTTAAAAATAGAGCTACCCTATGACCCAGGAATCGTACTACTGGGTATTTACCCTAAAGATACAAATGTAGTGATCCAAAGGGCCATGTGCACCCGAATGTTTATAGCAGCAATGTCCACAATAGCCCAACTATGGAAAGAGCCTAGATATCCATCAGCAGATGAATGGATAAAGAAGATGTGGTATACACACACACAGACACAAACACATACACATACACACACTGAAATGTTACTCATTTGGTGAAATCTTACCATTTACATCAACGTAGCTGAAACTGGAGGGGTAATTATGCTGAGCAAAATAAGTCAGTCAGAGAAAGACAATTGTCATGGTTTCACTCATATGTGGAATATAAGAAACAGTGCAGAGGATCATAGGGGAAGGGAGGGAAAACTGAATGGGAAAAAATCAGAGAGGGAGACAAACAATGAGAGACTGGTTTTTAACTGTAGGAAACATGAGGGTTGTTGGAGGAGAGGTGGGGGGGGTGTGGGGTAACTGGGTGGTGGGCATTAAGGAGGGCGCAGGATGTGAAGAGCACTGGGTGTTATATGCAACTGTCAAATGACTGAATTCTACATCTGAGACTAATGATGTATTGTATGTTGGCTAATTGAATTAAAAAATATCCAAGTAATGTTCCATCATCAACATATAGTGTGAAAAGATGTTCAGAAGGTTTTTGTTAGCTTTTTATGTAAATGTGTACAATGAAGATAGCTTAAATACATGAATGCCAATTTTAGAGAACATTTCAATTTCAATTTAAACTAATTAAATTTTATTTTTATTATTAAATATTATATTATATATTAATTTTATTATTAAATTTAAATTTAATTTAATTTAGAGAACATTGCAGATTTATTTGTCTTTTTATTATCACTTGAGAAATGATTAGATCCCAGTAACTTTTAATTTTAACTTTGTATAGTTCCTGACAAGATTATTTTACTTTTATCACTACATAGACATTTATGTTGCTTTGCTTATGAAGAACAAAAAAGTGTATTGTCTTTTACTTTTTCCTAATCACAAGGACCTGGTAAATTTGTGGGAGAAACTTGTATGTAAACAAGGGTCAATAATATATCATGTAGTTCTCTGTCATTATTTTTAAATTTAGAGAAGTCACTTGAGAACCATATTTAAAGGCTTTGCTTTAATCATAATGAGCAAACAACTTGTGGGAAGTCTTCATTGTAGGAGAAATTCACAATCACCAGTCAAAAATGAGATGATTGTGCATAGCTAGATTTCTTTGTTCATGCACATGATAATCACTAATATTAATACAGATATGTATAATAATCAAAAATATATATTCCTAAGAATTCTGTTTACAAATTATATTCTTTACTGATTGAGGATGTGTGGGTTAGGAGAAAATTCTATATCGTAATATTTCCACATCTCTGGTTTCAGATAAACAAAGATACATGATACATAAATGTGCACAGATGTTGTCATTATGGATATATTGGTGTCTAGGATTTAGAGTAACTCGAGGAACTATCCATCCCACATTCTCATTGAAGAATCACAAAGCTACAGTTCAGTTTAACTATAGCATGGTCTCACCAAACCCCATTTCACTCATTAGAACAAATAGGGAGGTAGAAAGTTCTGTATTTTCTTATCTCCTAGATGTTATGAAATTTTCAATCTTCAGAGATATACTGGAATTATACAATAGAAAAAGACATTTTCTCACCAATTAACATATGTGTATCATACAAATGGAAGGAATTAGCTTCAAAGCAATGTCATCACGTCTATTGGTTCAACTCTTAAAAAGGACCCAAATCAACAACTCCTTTTCCTTCTTATTTCAGGTGATACCACTATCTCAAGGGAGAGCTCTAATTTCTCAGAATATTAGACACTTAGTTTTACCCGAAAACTTAAAGCCTGCAAAAATAATGAGTTTGTTCAAGTCACCTGATCACCTTCAACAACATCATAATGGAAAGATACATTTCAGCATTGCTGAGGATGACAAGGATGGTCACTTCGAAATTGACAGCTCAACAGGAGACTTGTTTCTTTCTAAAAAACTTGATTATGAAATGGCATCTCATTACCTTTTCAGGGTGGTTACTCAAGACAATAGCAAAAGCCCTCCCCTGAATAGCACAGTCTTCCTGAATATTGATGTGGAGGATCAGAACGACCATTCCCCATCTTTCCAAGGAGAGCTCATTGTGATAAGTGTCGAAGAGAATGTCCCTGTAGGAACTCTGGTGCATGTCTTCAATGCCAAAGATGGGGATGGCAGCTTTTTGAACAGTAGAATTCAATACTTCATTGAATGCCACCACCCTGAGATGAGTCTCTTTCTCATCCACCCCTCATTCGGCACATTAGTCACTGCATCCCCCCTTGACAGAGAGAGGGTTCCAGCAGTCACCCTGACGGTCACTGCATCAGACCAGGCTGTGAACGTGACAGACCGGCGATTGCAATCCCTGATGGCAAAGGTCATGATTTTGGATGTAAATGACCACAGCCCCACTTTTATGTCTTTCCCCATTGCCCACATCAAAGAGGATGCCACGGTGGGCTCCTTGGTGCACCACATAAGTGCTCAAGATCCAGATGAAGGAAGGAATGGAAGAGTAACATACAGCATCCTCTCAGGAAATGAAAACATGGCGTTTACGCTGGACGAGTCATCAGGTACTGTCTCTCATTGTCAGTTAAAGTCTCTGATCACTGGCTCACATTTGTCTGCTTCATTTTCCTCTGTTAAAATGACAGTTCTTGAGGTATATAAGCTTTAAGGAAATGTAACTTGCTTTACTGTTTAGCTCATGTAAATGAAAGGCCCAGGGGTTGTACTCAGACAGCCGCCTGTAACTGACCTATTTGTTAATATTGATGATGCTTTGTTGCCAGCTTAACATTTCATGGGATGAATATATACTAGCAAACTTCACTGCTCTGCACTGTAGATCTTCACAGGGTAGGAGATTGTACCAAAGTGAATCAAGGCACAGCATGTGTAATCATCAGCATTATCCAAAGACTTTAGAACGGAAAGTTATCTTTGAGATCATACAAATATCCATTTGTTAGTAGTTGGAAATACTGTATTTTTAAATGGTTGGATTGATATGGGCATGAGTACCTTTACTTCCCACATCAGCCATAACATTTTATTTTTGGCAGAAACAATTATTCACAGTCCACTTTGTAGAAATGTCACTCACTGTCACTTCACTTGCTTTGCTATCACCATGTTGCCCGATAACGTCTACTAAAATTTTTATGCATTTTTATGGAAGGCTACATGAATGCAGTGTCATTCTTATGAAATTGGTAAAGAACACCCTCACCCTGATTTTCAGGAGATATAGAAGTCATTTTGCATGAGTCTTAGAAAAAACATCTCAGATGTGTACCATTTGGCCCAACTGTTCATTAAGAACATTATTTGGAATGGGGCTGAATGTATAGGATTTGGAAATCATGATTCTAGGCTGGCTATATATGGTTGGAAAATTTCATCAAAATATTTATTAAATCCTGTACATATGGTTCCATTCTGAGGCATGCATGACCACCAGCTAAAAGCCCAACTGACAGAGAGATAGTCCAGACCCAGCTGCTGATTTCTGTGAGAGCTGGGGTCTCCAAGGACCTGTTTCAACAATACTTAAAATGTTTTCCAACATGGCTAAGGAAAGTCTATTTCAGATTGTTAAAGTAAATGGATAAAATTAGAATTGTGCCTCAGTAATATAGTTATCATGACTCTGAACTGTACTGGCTGTTTCAGTTGAGATATTTTTCAAAGACATAAATGATATGGCCGAATGCATTCAGGGGAGACAGGCTATTTTTCTTTGTGAAGCTCACATTTCTTAAAACACAGTGAGTTTTGCACCAACTTTGGCTCTGAAGTGCAGAGGGATCAGTACTGATTGAAAAACTACTTTATAAAATCTAAATCTGCAAGCTTCTTTAATTATTTCAAGGTAAGTTCTCATAGGATGAGTATATGCTAGAGAAGCAAACAGCAGTCTTCAAAGGAAAAAAATGTGATGATTGGAATCATGTGAGAGCTACATATGTGTAATACTTTAACTATAATACTGTTTAGATGGGTTATATGCTTAAATGGCAGTAGGATGGAGACATATTCTGTTTGTGAAGTTTATTTCCTGAGTTAGTCTTCCTATTTTTTGTTAGGAAAAAAAAAAGATAGTTGACTGAGACAGTATAAAGAAACTATAACTCTTTAAGGAATGTACCCATACTCTCCTTTTTGCAAATGACATGAAGTGTCATTGGACATGGAAGCACTTACTGTTACAACCTAGATTTTTGGTTTGTATGTTTTTCTTTTGCTTTTTAAGTAGGCTCCATGCCCAGTATGGGGCTTGAGCTCAGGACCCCGAGATCAGGAGTTGCATGCACTACCGACTGAGCCACCCAGGTGCCGCTATGCTGGATTTTTTTTAAATGAAAGTAAAAAAATAATTTAGATGTAATCATCTCTGTAGGTAAAGGTATATGATAATTTCTGAATTCTCATTCATCTTTATAATTTAAACCAGAATGACCCTTTTGACTGAAAGTTACCTTTTTATTCTTGAAAATATATAAACTTCATGTTGGTTTCATAAAATTTATTCTTTAGCAAAGAAAGCTTCAGGACAGTTAGCAGGTTAAGTAAGTTAGACAAAGGGAGAGTAAGCACAACTTCTCTAGAAAATGTTTATTATATATTGTTCTTTTTCTCTTTCAAATCAGGTTTACTAACAACCACCTGTCCTTTGGATTATGAAATAAAGCCTCAGCACATTCTGACCCTTCTGGCCCTTGATGATGGCACACCAGCACTTTCTTCATCCCAGACTTTGACGATCACTGTTCTTGATGTGAATGATGAGGCACCCGTGTTTCAGCAGAACCTATATGAAGCTTCAGTTAAAGAAAACCAAAATCCAGGGCAGTTTGTCATAAGGGTTGAAGCTATGGACAAAGATTCAGGTAATTTAAAAATAGGGAAACTTGATAATTAATGCTAAAAACAAAAATTCACATACTTGAAATTAGTTATGGCCCAGGAAAATGAAGACAAGTGCTAGTTTTTTCAAACTTCTAATACCTCTATAATTACTGTACACATAAAAATACATACACATGTAAAGGTAATGTGTTCTTTTTTTTATCTATTTGTTTATTTCAGAGACAGAAAGAGAGAGTGTGTATAGTTGGGGGGGAGGGGCAGAGGTAGAGGAGGAGAGGGAGAATCTCAAGCGGACTCTTCATTGAGTGCAGAGTCCAATGCCTCAACCAACCAACTTAGCCACCCAGGCACCCCTTGATGATGTGTGCTTTTATATGGCATTTGTTTCTATTGATTTATATTATTATTTATAGTAGAGAGCTACATACCGAATTAACATTTTTGTTTCATCTTGATAATAAACTGCAGTATAGACAGGGTATCACATTTTTTTTTTCCAGAATGTAATGGTTAGATATACCACATATAAAGAGGTAAATGGATGGATCTGTGTTTCCTCTCTATACAGCACAATGGAAGAGAGAGGATGCTGGCATCAGATTGCCTGGGTGTGAATCCTGGAACTATCCTTTACTTGTGTAACTTTGAGCAAGTAGCTAATTCTCTCTCTTCCTCTGTTTGCTTATCTGAAAAATGGGAATAATGATAGGTCCTAATTTCTAGTTATATTAAGAGAATGAATGAATTATTATGTGTAAAGAGCTACTCAGCACAATAAATGGTCAATAAAGGTCAACTTCTGTCATTACTATTATTATTCTTATTAAAGTCAGCCACCAAGTCCAGACAAATAACTTTAAAGTGAATAATCACTATAGCTGGGAATTTGTACATGTCTTAGAGTTCCTTTTCAATATCACTGTGACTTTTTTGGTATTTAAGATTCAGTAACTTTAATAATAATATTGTTTGTATTTTAAACAAATTAATTCTGAAAATTACCATATTTGCCATTTAGAGCATATGTCCATTTTCCCATCTGAGTTAATACAAATAGTTCAATAAGACATTTTTTTTTAACCTCATGTATATAATTCTTTTTTTGTATGGGCTTCAGGTATACATTATAATCTGACATCTGTATACCCTACAAAGTGGTTACCCCCCAAATCTAGTCACCATCTGTCACTCTACATTTGACCTTGTTTTCCTCTTTCACACATCCCCCTTCCCCTATTCTCTGTGTCTATGAGTTTCTCTTTGTTTTGCTTTTGTTGGTTTGTTTTGTTTTGATTTTGGATTCCATATATGACTGAGTCATATGGTATCTGTCTTTCTTCTCCTGACTTACTTCACTTAGCACAGTATCCTCAAGGTCTATCCATGTTGTTGCAAATGGCAAGATTTCATTCTTTCTTATGGCTGAGTAATATTCCACTTCACATTCCACATCTTTATCCCTTCGTCCACTGATGGACATTTAGGTTGTGTACATATCTTGATTATTGTAAATAATGCTGCAGTGAACATAGGGGCATGTATGTCTTTTTGAATTAGTATTTTCATTATCTTTGGATAAATACCCAAGAGTAATATAGCTAGATCTTCTGATAGTCCTGTTTTTAAGTTTTTGAGGAACCTCCATACTGTTTTCCATGGTGACTGCACCAGTTTGAGTTCTCACCAACAGTGCATGACGGTTTTCTTCTTTCCACATTCTCTTCAACACTTGTTATTTTTTGTCTTTTTGATAATAGCCATTCTAGGGGATGTGAGGTGACATATCATTGGGGTTTTGGTTTAGATTTCCCTACTTATTAGTGATGTTGAACATCTTTTTATGTGCCTGTTAGCATCTGTATGTTTTCTTTGGAAAAATGTTTATTTAGATTCTCCGCCTTTTAAAAAAAATCAAGTTGTTTTTTGTTGTTGAGTGGTATGAGATTTTTTTTTAAAGGTTTATTTATTTATTTATTTATTTTTGAGAGAGAGAGAGAGCACAAGCAGGGGGAAACTGAGGGAGAGAGAGAGAATCTTGAGCAGACTCTTTGCTGAGCAGGGAGCCTGACACAGGGCTCGATTTCATGACCCTGAGAACCCGGACCTGAGCCAAAACCAAGAGTCAGGCACTTAGTAGACTGTGTCACCAAGGCACCCTTTATGAGTTCTTTATATATCTTTGATATTAACCTCTAGCAAATAACATAATTTGCAAATATCTTCTCCTATTCGGGAGGGTTTTTCTTTAATGACGGTTTCCTTGGATATGTAGAAGCTTTTTAGTTTGATATATTCCCATTTGTTTATTTTTGCTTTTGTTTCCCTTGACTTTGGAGTCTGATTCGCAAAAGCATCACTAGGACCAATGTCACAAAGCTTACCACCTGTGTTTACTTCTAGGAATGTTATAGTTTCAGGTTTTTCATTCAAATACTTAATTCCTTTTGAGCTGATTTTTATGTATGCTGTAAGATATGTTCAGCTTAATTCTTTTGCATGCTACTGACCATTTTTCTCCATGCCATTTATTGAAGAAACTATTCCTAGCTTCTTTTTCATTAATTAATTGTCCATATATGTGCAGGTTTATTTTGGGGCTCTCAATTCTGTTCCATTGATCTGTGCATCTGTTTTTATCCTGGTACCATGCTGTTTTGATAACTAGAGCTTTGTAGTATAGTTTGAAGTCAAGGGGCATAATACCTTCAGTTTCGTTCTTTCTCAAGATGGCTTTAGCTATTTGGGATCTTTTATGATTCCATATGAACTTTAGAATTATTTGTTCTAGTTCTATGAAATTTGCCTTTGGACTTTTGATAGGGATAGCACAGAATCTGTGGATTTCTTTGGCTAGTAATAGACATATTAACAGTATTAATTCTTCCAACCCATGAATAAGTCAATCTTTTAAAATTCACATTCGTGTATAGCAAGTAGCATTACATTGTATAGCAAGTAGCATTACATAATCACAAGAATTGTAATAGATGTGTACATGGAAATAATAGTATTAGCAGTAAATCTTCTTCCTAAGTTGTTCATATAAGGGGTGATAGATTTCCTTGAGTTTTTATTCTACATTATATACCATTTTAGATGCTTTGCCCTTTTGGAAAACATCATCTTCTAATGAAATGCATTTTACTACAAAAATTTTCTTTTCAAAGACTAACCTAATTTTCTCTCTTTTGGCCAGAATGGGGCAGTATGATCACAAAATTTTTCTCACTATGCTCAAAGACCCAGGACTGCAGTGTGGTAACAATTGCTCCTCCCAGCTTGTACTTGGAGAATTTAGTTAGCACATTTCTGGCAGGATAGTTTTAAGGGTGATAGAGACAATGGAGAATATATATCAGCTCTGTGTTTCACAGTAGTTCAATGAAGTTCTCTTAGAGCACTCTCTGGTATAAATTGAGCGATAC
The DNA here is from genome assembly GCF_030435805.1 of Mustela lutreola. Classification (NCBI taxonomy): domain Eukaryota; kingdom Metazoa; phylum Chordata; class Mammalia; order Carnivora; family Mustelidae; genus Mustela; species Mustela lutreola. Next base: position 124,952,047 of record NC_081290.1, on the reverse strand, counting down.
AAAGATCTGGGCAATGCAGAAACTACTTCTCCAAGTTCATAGACACAGGCTGAACCTGCCCCTGATGTGGATCAGTGCAGGAGTTACTCATTAGCAATTATTAAACTTTGTAAAATGCTTCCTCCCCTTGGCCTTACTTTATCTTATAAATTTTATTTTTGATAAGGGACACTCCTGAGAAATCTCTTGTTTTAATGTCTGAAGAGTGAGAAAAGCATTTCTCTCAAATATTTGCATATATCAAATAAAGAAGATTACTGTAAATATGCATTCCAATTTTTACGGTCAAGGTGCCCCTAGTGTTATTTTCTTTTCGAGTGACCAGTCTGCAACCTGTTAGTTAAATTGAATTGAAGAGTTCAGTATTCTAGAGATTATGGTTTGCCTGAAGGAGAGTTTAGATGCAAAATTATGGTTTTGCTGGCTTTGCATTTATGGATGTTTGAAATAACCACCAGCATCTTCAAGAGTCTCATGCACCTCTACACGTTGTGGAGACAGTTTGGGTTTACTGTTAACCCTGGTTTTTTAATGAGGCCAGAACTATTAAGCAAGTGCTTTTGCAGTCAAATGCTCTACCACTGAGCTATACCCCCAGGCAAGTGCTTTTGAATCCATTTTCTCTCAGTCTTTTGCTGCTGTTGTTTTTGTTTTTTATATCTGCTTGTTGGGTTAAAACAATGAAAAAGAATTACGCACAAGAATTAAATGTCATTGTCAAGATTTTAAGGTAACTGGCATCACACTGGAACTTAGGAATGGTTTACTTTATAGTTCTGTGTTTTAAAAAAATACGATAGCATTACTTAATATTAGAAAGCTGAACATATGTTTTCTGGCATTCTACAGTGCAGTTTTTAAAATGGTAAGCCTACAGTGTTGTTTGGCATTCAAACCCATGGGACTTCGAATGCTGCGTGTTTTATGATGTATGACTCACACTAGTTCTAACAGGAGTTTTTTCATGTATTAAAAGGGAAAAACAACTACCAGGTTTTAACTAAAGTATTAAAACTGCTACAGCTTTTGGTACCACCAACAAGAGTTCTATTGTTAGTGAGAAAAGATTTACCCCCGGGGTGCACTCCCCTCCCCACTAGTCCCAAGAGAAAGGGTGCCTCACCAGGGAAGATGACTCAGTCCCTACTGGTGTATTTGCTCAATAGTGGTGAGTACAGAATAATTCAACAGCACAATGCCCTACAAAAATATCAAATTCTACAATGAGATCTTATTGTCTATTGATAAAGAAAAAATGTATAGTGGAACAGCCTGGGGTTCAGGGGTGCCAATTGCCCTCTTCCAGTCAAAAATCCACATTTAACTTTTGACTCCCCCCAGACTTAACCAGTGGTAGCCTACAGTTGGCTAGAAGACTTAAGGATAACATAAACAGTCAAAGAAAACATATTTTGTATGTTGTATGTATTACATATTGTATTCTCTCTCTCTCTTTTAGATACAGAAAGAGAGAGAGAGAGAGAATGAATGGGGAAGAGGGGGAGGGAGAGAATCTCAAGCAGACTCTCTGCTGAGCGCAGAAATGGGGGGCAAGATGTCTTGATCTCACCACCACGAGATCATGACCTGAGCAGAAATCAAGAGTCAGACACTTAACTGACTGTGCTGTCCAGCTACCCCTCTATACTGTATTCTTACAATAAAGCAAGCTAGAGAAAAGAAAATTGTTTTAAGAAAATCAGAAGGAAGAGAAAATAATTTACATTGCTGCACCATATTTATTGAAAGGAATCCACATGTTAAGTGGACTTGTGCACTTCAAATCATGTTGTTCAAGGGGCAGTTGTGTTCTCTGTCTGGGTTTATTTTGAATTCACTCCAGATCCGATTTCCCGGAAAACGTCCTGTGCTGGGGTCACAACTGTGCACAACAGCCTCCACGTGAAGCAAGGGAGAAACGACACCATGATGCTATTTCATCTGTTTCATTGACTCTAAAACAGCAGCAATTTTAAAATACATCTAGCTTCAGAAATGTTAAAATATGGGAGATAATGTGTCTTAGAATTAATGAAATAGCATGAAAAATAGAAAGAAGAACCACTTACAATTTCACCCAGAGACAGTCACTATTAATTGATTTAGTCAATTAACTGATTTAGTCCCCATCATTTAATACAGAGTATTGTAATTGTCTCATTGTTTTGCCTGTCTGCCTGCCTTTTGGATGGTGAACTTCTCAGGGGTTCAGGATATGTTTTATTCACTGTTATCCCAGGTCCCTAAGTCAGTGCAAGCTAAGATGTAGGAGCTCAGTAAATATTTTTGATTCTGTGATCTGAAAAACTGGAACTGCTTCAATTTGCCTTCACTCTTCAGAATGCATTAATTTATTTATTCCTTCATTCATTCAGTCAGGCATGATCCTGTTTTTGCCTTAAAACTTTGTGAGTTGTGTGAGCTTCGTACAGTTGAGGAATTCATGAAAAATGATCTTCTTAAAAAGTAAATCTGAAAATACTCCTCCCAGGGTCAGAATTCTTTATTAATTCCTCATGGTTTTGATGATGAAGTTGTATTTTCTTTTGCTTAACAGCCAGGCACATTATGAAGTGACTCTAGCTTTCCTCTCTATCCTCAACAGCTATCACTCCCCCACTCTTGACTCAAGCTCTGCAAATGTAAATGACAAGATAGTGAATATTTTGGGCTTTGCAGCCCACACAATTTCCGTTGCTCAATTCTGACTTTGTATCAAGACAGTAGCAATAGATAATACATAAACATGTGTGGGTGTGTTTCAGTAAAATTTTATACAAGTGGGGGTGTGTTGGATTTGGATAGTGGGCTGTAATTTGCCAGCAGCTGGTCTACTACATACATCTAATTAAGACATCTAAGTTACTTGCCACTTTCTGCATATTAGATCCAATTATGAAGTCATCAAAATGGTGGATCAATATGATGTTCTATTGGATGCCAAGATGAGCAGTATCTCTGCTGAGTAGATGATGGCCAATAATAAAAGTTTACCTAAAGATGTACTCTGTTGTTTCTGCTGGGTAAAATCAAATCACTTGAAGTTGGTATAGAGTGTTTGGTCTCAAAAGGTATCTCCGGGATCAGTAGCACCATCATTCACAACCTCCAGGGGCCAGCTATCAGAGGACTTTTAAAAATGCTGGGGTCCCTCTGACCAATGTTTTCCCCATGGTCTTTAAAAAGAGATTCCTCTGAACTCTTGGGAACTGTCATGGGGGTACGGTGGTGGGCATGTCATACATGAGGTAAACTTGTCCTAACATTTTTGGTTCTTCAAACCTTTCTGTTCTTCTGAGACAGTATACAAGAGATTTAGCATCTCAACCTTAGTAAGGATAGGCCACTGTTGAGTGAGGCCATCAAAGAAACTATTGTGAGACATAGCTATGAGTTAACACATTCAATTCAGAATCTCTGTTAGGCACAGGACACCAATAATTCCAGCCTAAACCAAAGTTCTATTTTATTTTCCTGGGCCTCACATCCTTAGAAATGGCTTCCACACAGATTCCCTGGGTTTGTTCCAATATAACTTAGAAAAATCCTGCCATTCTTCAGAAGGGAGGCAGATTTGTGCATAGTTAACTGCAAAATGTTGGGATGAGTCTAGTTATGGGTCTTCATGTGAATAAACCTCTCCTTGCTAGATGTTGCTTGTATCTGCCACTCAGCTTGGGTCTGATCTTCAGGAAAATTAATTTTCAGGCTCATATAAAATCTTTCTGGTTTTTAACTATGACTGACCTGCAAGCTTCAGCTCCAGCTTACAGTTTTCTTTCTGCAAGTTTCTAGTACGTCCAGAAACAGCCATCTCCCATCAGAATCCTTTTTACTCCCCTTCGGACAGAGTCATTTGATCCTCTATGGAACTTGAGTCCTTTGAGAGTGACTCCCTCACAATCAAGCACAGGTGACAACTTAATTGATTATGATATCACTGCCAGTCATCTGTTACTGGGATTCCATTTTCCATGGTCAGAGAACTCAGCACTGCATGCAAGGCCAAGACATAACCAAACCCAGAATCTTTGAAACCTGAGACCTATTTCTGCAGCCAAATACTCCATCAGTCAGGTGTGGTCAGGAAAACCAGAGATTATGATACAGGTGTTGGAAAGATGAGTAAGCAAAAAAGGAAATCCGGAAGTAACCTAGGAAAACTCACTATAGAGAGAGCTACCACCCCTAACACTGGGAAACAGAAGAGGTCAGGGTCATCTGAATCTAAAGAAAAAGAGAACCAAAAAAGTAAATGAGAGGCCAGGGCTCTCGGAGCCTGATTCAGGGAGTTCTAGAAGGCTGAGAGCCGTGAGCGTGCTGCAGCAGGTGCAGTGACAGCAGTGACAGTGCTGACAAGGACAGTACGTGGACAGAAGGGGTCACCTCTTCTCTCCTTCTGATGTTCACTCTCTGCTGGTGTCCCCTTGCAGCAGACTCAAGGAGAGAGGAGTTGGCAAGAGACAAATGTGGCTTGCAGATCTTTGATCCCCAGCATTATAGGACAAAGCTGAGCAGAATAGATTTAGATCTGGGACCAATAGTAGCATAACTAGGACCCCATGGAAAGAGGGAGGAGCAGCCAGAGGAAACAGTAACCACTCAAACCCTGACAGAAACAAATATAGCACTTTCAAAGAACAGAAGGGAAGCCAGCAGATGGACTGGGAACATAGCAAGCAAGCCAGTGAGAAGAGGGTGGGGAAATCACCAGAGCCCATATTCTATGGGACTTTCTAGACTGTGCTAAGGTGTTTGGATTTTATTTATTTATTTATTTATTTAAGATTTTAAATTGTTTACTTGACAGATAGAGAAAGAGAAATCACCAGCAAGCAGAGCGACAGGCAGGGGGAAAAGCAGGCTCCCCACTGAGCGGGGACCCCCATTTTGGGACTGAATCCCAGAACCCTGGGATGATGACCTGAGCTGAAGGCAGACACTTAACTGACTGAGCAATCCAGCTGCCCCTGGATTTTACTTTTAATACATTCAAACCTTCTTTCTTCTTTTTTACTTGTTAAATCCTATTCAACTTTAGAGGCTCAGCTTATACGGAAGGCAGCCATAGTTTCCCAGTGATGTCTTAAATGGAATGGTAATTGCCTGCTCACTTTTCCATGTGCACTGCTATACTGCAAGCACTGTGAGGGGAGAGAATTCTTCTTTCTGATAGCAGTTATATTCTTAGTACCTGGCATAGAACCTTGGCACCTGTTCTCACTCTCTCTATATGTTTATTTATCGAGGTAATCAATGAACAGACCTTCTACCTGGGGTGAGTCTTCCTTGACCCATTTCCTCAGTGATTTCATGTTTTCTACCACACTGTCTATAATTCATTAATTTTATTGTCTCCCCACTAAAGGGAAACTTTGAAGACCAAGATTTATTACTTGATGGTATTTTTCCAGTGCCTGGCACTTAGTATATGTGCATTGCATGAATGAAGACGTGAATGAATGAATGAACACATGAACAAATGAATGAAACAACCAAATAACTGGAGATCAGTGCAGACACATGGGTGTTATCTGCAAATGGGTAGAAACTGAAAACAGTGAATCTTTCCTCTCTCCCTCTCACCTCTCTCCCTTTGTTCCTTTCCATCTTTTTAAACATCAGTCTGCAATATCTGAAGCCACAGAAAAGACAAATCAGATAAAAACAAAAATGACCAGTAAATTCTATAAACAAGTGACTGTAGAAAAAGTAGCCAGTTGTGACAATTTCAAGCTGGCTTCAGAGAATGGATACATTGTTTAAAGAAGCCTGGTTATAAAGAGAAGGAGAAAAAATTTTGATTCCTACAGCTAGGGAAGAATATAATTCAGGGGAAAATTTAATTTAAAAAAAAAGCTAGATTAAAAAAATAAAAAAGCGCTAGATGTAATAGGAAAATTCCAAGAGGGAGCACTTGAAGAATTACTTTTGCCATCAAAACAGAAGTCAGGAGTTAGAGTTGAATGTAGACACGAAGTTGAAAGAATGCTTCCCATGCCTTCATTTTCTCTGGGAAATAGGAAGGAAAGTGATACGCAAGAGTGACCCAGTACATGTTGGGTGGGAGACATGAATGGGCGAGGGATGGCGCAGGAAAGCTGGAAAGATGGCCGGATGAACATGACATTTCTGTGGCCTCAGTCCATGTTGTTGTGACATTTTCTGAGCCCAAGTAATCTGCTGGATATCCCAGAAGGGCAGAGAGATGGTGGGAATGATGTGGGTTAAGTGTTGCTGGGCATCTTTGGCAAAAAGCCACAGGACCCAGGAAAGTCACTGGAGAGGGACAGAGGGAATTGAGAAGGATGTCCTACGGAGGGAAAAATTAAGAGGTCATACACTGTAGGTCTTGAGGTCTAAGAATAATATATGGACGGGTCCATATACACATGCCCTCTCACTAGGTGTGTGTCATATGACTGAATATCTTCAGAACCAATTTCTACTGTGCATAGGAAGGTGATGAAATTAGACTAAATAATTTCTATTTTATTTTTACTTTCTTGGTTCTCACATCTGATGATGCTGTGTTTGTCCTGGATGATTATAGGTTGTGAAGAGGAAGAAGCAAGGCACGAGTTAAATTCTAAAAGGGCCATAGTAAAATATTTTATAGTTATTTCACATAATTTAAGTTGTGGAATGTGTGAAGTTTGGAGTGTAAAAATGTATTGTAAAAAATGTATGTGTACAAACTATGGTGTAAAAGTCATATATTCTTAATATAGCATGGGGGTTGAAGGTGAATGGCTTGTTACCTCAGGAATAAAAGCTATATAGAACACTGGAAATAATAAAATCTGAAAATTTCTAAAAAGTCAGGAACATGTTGGGTAGAAAGCTAAAGCACATTACAGAATAATGGGAACAATGGGAGGAAGGGAAAACAAAGATTTGCATTTATTTTTAAACATTTTCTAGGTTTGACAGGTATTGGGAATTAAAATATTAAATAATTTAAATAAATATTAAAATAATTTATAATGTAATATATAAAATATAACATGATGTATAATGTATGATAAAATCGTATAATAAATGGTTGAGTTGATTTCAAAAATAAAGGGTCCGAAATTAAAAGGTTCTGTTCTCCGTGTAAGCTCCCTAAAGGCAGAGGCCATGCCCATTTGATTCGCCACTGTCTTTTGGGAAAATAGCTTTGTGCTTGACATTTGATTTTGGTCACCAGATATTTGAAGAACAGGAAAATAGATGTAAGATGGTACTTCCCATTTTCCTAAGGTACAAATTGATGAACAGGAATAACAAATTGAATCTGGAATTTTTAGAATTGTTGTCTTGGCTGTAGAACGGAGTATGTGACTATTATGAGACCAAACTAATCACTATGATTATTAAGTAATCACTAATGGAATAACATACCTAATGTCTACTGATAAAACGGTAAGTTTTTGGTGACCTCTGACCACACCATATCAAATATATTGATTGTATCTTTTTTTTTAAGATTTTATTTATTTATTTGACAGACAGAGATCACAAGTAGGCAGAGAGGCAGGCAGAGAGAGAGAGGAGGAAGCAGGCTCCCTGCTGAGCAGACGCCCGATGTGGGGCTCAATCCCAGGATCTTGGGATCATGACCGGAGCCAAAGGCAGAGGCTTTAACCCACTGAGCCACCCTGGTGCCCCTGATTGTATCTTATTAGACTTTCTTTTCTCTTAAAGTCCTTAAAATGCCTTCAAACTATATTACATATCCTTTCCCATTCAAGGGCACAGTAAGAAGACATCTAATTATTCTTACGTAAAACTAGACTTATATACCACTCTCTCCAGCACTCAGTCCTATATTGTATCTAGTAAATAGTGGAATGAAAAATTTTAAGACTAGCAAGATGTAATTTGTAATTGATGTCTTTTTACTGTTGTTGTCAAGGCCAAAAAATAGTCTTTCATCTTCTGTTGAAGTGTAAAATCATTTGAGTACTATGTCTATTGGTAGATTCTTGTCAGTTAGAAAAGAAGATAGGGAAATAATTGAATTGTGTAAGGTGCAAAATAAGCAACAATGGCATGGGATAAACTCATTAAATTAATGGTATGAATGATCTTCATTATCAGTGATGGAGATGATATGGTGCTTCTCTCAGGGAAGAAGAGAAACCACAAAAAAAAAAAAAAAAAAAAAAAAAAAAGAGAGAGAGAAGCATTGTTTTCAAAATGTATGCCAACATGGTACCACATTTCTCACTCCAGATAGGAGACTGAATACTAAGTAGAAAATAAAACAAAAATATGCATATAAGCAAGTTTATGTGCTTGCCTCCTGTGATGGAGAATAAACAGAATACCATAAGTGAACACAAGCTTTTAAATAGAGGGTTGATCTAAAGAAATTGTCATTTGCCCCGTAAGCTTACAATTATGTCATTAAATCACAATCAGGGGTGTTAGGAGTAATTAGGAATATATTGTAGGGTTGCACACTCATAAGAAATTTTTTATGAGAGGGAAAAAATCCAAAGCATTCACTGTGGGGAAGTCTCCTAAGACTTTTGAAAATCAAGCATTTCAGCCCATGAGGCTTTTATTTAGCAAGAACAGCCAAAAGAGGGATGCGTGTGTGTATAAGTGTGTGTGTGTGTGTGTGTGTGTGTTTTACCTTAATTTGAAGGTTGTTTAAGCATCCTGACTTTTTCATCTCTGACCTAAAGTGTTCATTGGAAAAAGAAAAGGAAAACAGAAGAATGGTTTCCAAAGGGATAATTCCTAACTTTTTCTTTATATTTTTCTTAAGGAATCAACTCCAAGTTTCAGTTTGAGATCATGGCAGGTGCTTCATCTGGGATGTTCAAGATAAATCCTGACACTGGAGAAATAGTGACCACCACCACACTTGACAGAGAAGTTTGGGAAGTTTTCACCCTTCGAGGTAAGCGATGCCTGACTATGCTAACAAACAAAAGTAGTGATCAGGGGGTTAGTGGTTTTACAAGTCTGTAGCGTGTCTTTATGTAAACTGTTATTGACCCAGTGCTACCCAGTTAGTGTGTGGTCTGATGCACCTAGTTGGGGTGATATATTTACGGCATCAATTCATGGCCACAGTCTTTGCCATCTTTCATTTCACATTAGTTCTCGTACGAGATGGAGGAGTCCCTTCGTTATCTGGCACCACGACGGTTCTCTGTACTGTAGAAGATGAGAATGATCATGCACCACAGATTATTGTTCCCGGTCATGACATTGAGGTTCTGGAAAACCAGGAGTCAGGAGTTGTCTATACTGTTTTGGCTTCTGATATGGATGCTGGCAATAATGGAGCTGTCAGGTATCATATAATTGGTAAGTATTTTCTCTACTAAAATTCTCCTCAGGACACTAACTGAGTTGATACACTGGTAGTCATTCTGTATTTGGTGTCTATTGCAGTGTCTACAAAATACACACTCTGTAAGAGCTATTGGGGGCCATGTGTGTCCTTTCCACAGATAGCCCAAGAGACTGGCTTCCAAATTCTTTTTTTTTTTTTTTTTTTCTGGCTTCCAAATTTTTAAATCTCCCCTCAGCAACTCTTGTGAATTTTTCTTTGGTAACATTAGTGGGTGTGCAGATGGAACATAAACAACTTTTTTCTACTTAAATGTCTTTTATATGATCACTAACATTTTTTATTATTTTGAGCCAGCAAGACTTCTGTTAGTCTTTTCTTAAGTGAAATTTAGAGAACACAGAGATCGACCGTTCCCAGATCTGAATACCAGTAAAACACTTAAAAATTACAACCATACCCCACCCTGACCAGAATCTGTAGGAACTTCTACCCAGAAGATAATTTTGTGATCTGACTCCCCTTGGATCAGAGGCATAAAAATTTCTGGCCAAGTAATGTTAGCATTTGTATGGGGAGAGCCACATCTTCTTCTTCTTCTTTTTTTTTTTAAGATTTTATTTTTTTATTTGACAGACAGAGATCACAAGGAGGCAGAGAGGCAGGCAGAGAGAGAGGAGGAAACAGGCTCCTCGCGGAGCAAAGAGCCCGATGCGGGGCTTGATCCCAGGACCCTGGGACCATGACCTAAGTGGAAGGCAGAGGCTTAATCCACTGAGCCACCCAGGTGCCCTATACATCTTCTTATTCATCTAAAAGAAAAAGTGATTTGGGGGGGGAGATATGTCAGTGTGCATATAGAATGATAGGAGTTGAGAGAGTAATGCTTCAGAGACTGCGTCTGATGGGGAGAAGTTGCTTTTAGTTCTTGTAAGAACGGCTTTGGGACTAGCTTCTGAAAGCTATAACTTCCTCTATGCTAAAAATTCTATAACCAGTGGCATTTTCTATGTGACATCCATTTTACTCCAAAATGAGAACAGCTTTATTGCTTTTTTGCCTGATGATAAAAATGATATATAATTGGTTCAGAATATATATACAGATTTATGAAAAACCACAGTAGTAACATAAAATATTTGTATCTTGTGGGGGTAATTCATTTATTATTTTGAGCAACACTTCTCCATGAACCTGGGTAAATGGAGACATCAATTTTACATATATTAGATAATTTATATATGCTATTTTATTATCTCATTTTTTAAACTCATTTTTAATATGCTATGTAAACCTTTCATATCAGTAAGCATACATATATGTTAACATTTCTAATGATGTCTCTTCTTACTGCATATGTAAAATATCACTTATTTCATCCATCCCCTTTTATAGTCTTTCAGATATTAACCATTGTAATAGTCTTATTATTATAAAAATGCTGCAGTTGAACACTTACCCAATTATTTCCTTATGATAAATATAAGTGAAGTTATCATGTCCAAGGGCATATGTATTTTAAATGTTTATGTGTATTGTCATACTTTCATCCAGAAGAAAGCTACTCTTTCAAACTAACTTGTATAGATAAGCCCAGTTACTTCTCTTCTGCCTTTGCATTGGGTACTTTCCGTTGTAAACTCCTCTTGTTTTCTAGAACTTTCCAAACAATCTGTGATGAAGAACTGGGGTTTGAATTTTTTTTTTTTAATTTTTGTTCTGTTGTGCACTGAAATTTTTGTAAAATACAATAAATATGAATTACTGTGAGGAAAAAAACACAAAGGCGTACAAAAGGCAAGCCCCAGTTTTTTTAATCTATTATGGTATTTTGCAGACACAAAATTATTCTGTCAAGCCTCTACAAGATTTTCTAAATTGGTTTCTCCCAAATTCTGTGTGTATCTTGTCAAGAACCAATTACAAACAATCTGCAGAGTGCCACCCATCCCCTTTCACTGCATAAGGGTTTGTTTGCTTATTTGTTTCTTTTTCTCATACTATCAAAATTTCCCCTTCTGCTGGTTTTTACCCATCAATATTTACCAGTCCTTTCCATCTTGAAAAAAGTCTTCCCTCAGATGCATCCCTTCACTGTCTTTTTACCTCTACAATCAAGCTTCTTAAAAATCATTGTGTACACTCTGGTTTCTATGTCTTTACCTTACTTTCATTTCTTAGCCTGCTACAATATGTATTCCACTGAAACTGCCCTTGCAAAAAGACACTTAGGATCTTGTTGCTAAATCCAGTGGACCCAGGTCTTTCCTTAATTTAATTGTACTGCTTTATGCCTTTGTGAACAATGCCCTGGACACTTAGTCCCAACTTGACTTCAGAAAGTCACTTTCTCCTGATCCTTCGTCTGCCTTTCTAGACAAGCCTTCCCAGTGTCCTTGTTCTGTGGGTGGTCCTCTGACTTACTGGAGTTTCCAGGGGTGTTTTGTGCTTATTCTTTTACTTTGCTCCTTGACACACTCTTACTGCATCATTTCATCTGGTCCTCATCTTCAGCCACCACTGGCACCCCTATGTCTCCCTATCTTTATCTACATCTGAGATCTAAGTCCCATTAAAGCACTTTTTTAAAAAAGTAAAATAGTGACTTTCATACAAATATAAAATTAACAATCCCTGAAGATTTTTTCTTTAAGTCATTGATTAATGAGCAAAGTGAAAAGATGTTAAAATTGGTCCAAGGAGAATTCCAACACACACACACACACACACACACACACACACACACAGGAAATAAGGAGTTCTGAAATGCAGATGAGGTCTATCTGCAGGACAGTAACCAATGATACTCCACCAGACACAATTAATTTGTATTTCTTGGACAATAATCACTATTATTAGTTTTCAGTAATTTACAGAGTGATAAAATATGTGGAACAAAGCTAATTCAAATAGCAAGGCCAGACGTGATATTCACTAATCTTTTTTTTTCTTCACTCTAGCACACCCAGTTATCTTTTCCTCCCATTTCAAATTGTTTCACCTCAAGGACCCAGTTGTTATGCCTAACAACATTGTATCACCAATGCTTCCCCAGCTGCATCCAGCATCACTTCCTTCCCACCATCCCCCATCACAGTCTGGCTTCTAAAGTCTCTGCCCATCCCTCGCTCAACTTACCCTTAGTGGAATCTTGAAAACCCATGTACTCTCAACACACATATTTTTAAGTAATCAACTAAAAATTTTTATTAGAAGTTTAATTAGTGTCTCTCAGAATATCATAAATATTGACACTTTATAATAAAGACTATATCACCTTTTAAAAATATCAAATAGTAAAAAAAATACTTTTTAAAAAATATATGCAAACAACTTCCCAGGCAAGGGAACGCTCCCATTCAAAGTCAAGCCAAGCTCCTTACCTTCCCTCAGTCCCATGGGCCCTGCCCAAGCCAAGGTCACCTGCAGGGCCAGGCTCACAGCTGAGACTTCTGTGCCCTCAGACACCGAGAGATTCAGAAATCTTTCCAGAAGCACTCTGGACCTGCAAAGTCACCTGCCAAGGCATCATTCTTAAGAGACAGACCAGAGAGAATGCTAAAGGTAACAACGTGATCCCAGGGTCTTGGGATTGAGTCCCTAAGTGGGGAATCTCTGCCCAGCAGGGAGTTTGTTTCTCCCTCTTTCTTTCTTTCTTTCTTTCTTTCTTTCTTTCTTTCTTTCTTTCTTTCTTTAAATGCTTGTTCTTTTATTTTTTTAATTTAAAAATTTTTTTTTATTTTTTAAGATATTATTTATTTATTTGACAGAGAGAGATCACAAGCAGGCAGAGAGGCAGGCAGAGAGAGAGGGGGAAGCAGGCTTCCCACAGAGCAGAGAGCCTGATGTGGGGCTCGATCGCAGGACCCTGGGATCATGACCTGAGCCGAAGGCAGAGGCTTTAATCCACTGAGCCACCCAGGCACCCCTCTCCCTCTCTTTATGCCTATTGTTCTCCCTGATTTTGTTCCTTCTCTCTTTCTCTCTCTCAAATAAATAAAATCCTTAAAAAGGAATGTGGAAAGACAAACACATAATTTTAAGTGATTTCACAGGCAGAACAAATTTAGGAATAAGAATATGTAAACTGAACTTCTGGAAATTACCTTAAAACTACCAGTTTCCAAATACTCCTTAGAAAACCTCATATAACCCCAGGGTACTCTGACCTCATTTTAAACACAACTGGTCTAAACAACTCTTTCACCTAAGAGGCATCATGATTCCTTTACCCTTCCTCCTTACTTTTCTCTTTAATATCTTTGGGATGTGTCCACTTCCTCTATGCATGTATTCATTTAGAACTTCCCGGTTGCTCAAGCTGATTACTGTAATAGTCTCTAAACTTTTCCTGTATTCTAACCAAGCTTTGACATTGTCACCCAGCCCTCTTCCTAAAACAGAAATGTGATTCATGACCCTTTCCCTTCTAAAATCCTTCAGGAGCTCCCTATGGATGTTAAGGCTGACTCTTCGGCAGTATACACAGGATGCTTCGTGGTTTAACGCCCTAAATTTATGTCTTCCCAGGTGCCAACCCTCTCCCTGTCCTCTCCATGCAAACACCCAGGGAACCCTGTGCTCTAGTTACACTAAAACATTTGCAGGTTTTAAGTCTTCATATTTCTAAAGCTCCCCTTAGGCTCCCCCTCTGCCTAGAACACTCTTTCCAAAACTTTTAGCCTGGCCCCCTCTGCTTTAGGAACCAGTTTTGATGCCACTCTTTCTAATAAGCATTCCTGCCCATTAACACAAGACTGCATGTCCTTTGTAGTGCTTCTGGGCACCCTGTGTGTATGATTTTCACACCACACTTTAATATGCCAGTACTGACCCAAATTCCTCCAAATTCCTGGACTGGAAATGTTTGGAGACAGGGATCATGCCTTAATGTCCTCCCATTCTCAGCATCCGACACACACGGCATGTTCTTAAATGTCTGCCGAGTGAATGAATCATTTTATCAATGACAAATGCCACAGAATCATAGGTTTGTCTGATCATCCCTATATTTGGTATACAATAGTCACGTTTTATGAACAAAATACAAATGCAAGTCCCTTCTCCTCAGTCCCCAGCACTACTTATGGCTGTTGTTTTCTTGAATGCTGTCCTACTTCTTCCCCACATGCCACTGGCAAACTCCAGTAAAATCCCACTTTTTTTTTTTTAAGGTTTTATTTATTTATTTGACAGAGAGAGAGAGTGAACAAGCAGGGGGAGTGGCAGAGGGAGAGGGAGAAACAGGCTCCCTGCTGAGCAGAGAGCCTGATACTGGGCTCAATCCCAGGACCCTGGGATCACGACTTGAGCCAAAGGTAGACACTTAAGCGACTGAGTCACCCAGGTGCCCAGATCCCACTCTATTTGGAATAGTGTGCTTGATCCAAGAATATGTCCCTCATCCAAGATACGGCCAAGAAGTCATTGAACTACATTTTTTCCTGACTAATTTTTAAGATGACTTTAAAATATCTTTGAAGGCTTTTTGTCTCTGTGTTCATATTTAACTTTTATTCTGCTTGGTACCATAGGCAAGAGTAAAGCGAAGATATTTCTGGAGGCTACAGAGAAGAATAAAACATTGTCATTCCTTATGTTAGGGAAGAAACACACAAGTGTTCCCCTATCTCTTACAGAAGTGTTATGATTTATGCACAAGGCACACGGAGAGTGGAAGAGAATCTCACTTCATCCACAATACTAGTATCAACGTGTTGATTTTTTTATTGCTATCTAAAAATGGGTGTTATATCCCGTTTCTTATCCCTGCCTGGTATTGTTTTATTTCAAATAAAACATACATTTTACTCATCTCAAGAGAAAAAATATATGAATATAAATAGTTGTAAATGCATACACAAAAATCCATACTGCTGCAAATCAGTCAAAGCAAGTGTTCTAATTATTTCAATTTAAGAGAAAAAGTGAATTATATTATTTTGTTTATCCCCTGATAATAGAGGCTTCATGAGGGCAGGACTTTATCATGATCACTGTTATATCCTCAATACTTACAAAAGTGTTAGAATATGATAATCATGAAATAAATATTTATTGAAAGAATGAATCCTATGTATATATATATGAGATATATGATACATATCATATATATGTATACATACTGGATATCATATATAGGATATGCACACATATATGATGATGTATATATATACATGATATATATACAATCATATATATGACTAATACATATGACATATATATGAATCATATATGTATGTATATCTATCTAGCAAAAGGCTACTACTTCTTCAATTCGAATGAATGTTGAATTTGAATGTGTTTTCTTTAACAGAAGGAAATACGGATGAATACTTTGCTATCAATGAGACATCAGGGGAACTCTCAACCACTCGCGCTTTAGACCGGGAGCAAGTCAGCCATTTCACCCTGGTCATCCTGTGCTCTGATCTGGGAGATCCACCGAGGAGCTCTCTAGTGCAGTTGCAGGTGAGGGTTTTGGATGACAATGACCATGGCCCATCCTTTCCTACGCTGCATTACCAGGCCTCCGTGAGAGAAGATGCCCAAGTGGGAACAGAGGTTCTCGTGCTGTCTGCTGTGGACAGGGATGAAGGTCTGAATGGACAAACTGAGTATTTCTTGGTGGATGAGGCTTCAGGGGCATTCACCATTGATGCCGTGGCAGGCACATTGAGAACCCGCTGCACCCTGGACCGAGAAGCCAGATCTCAGCATACGTTTAGGGCTGTGGCCAGAGACTGTAGTGTCCAGGGATCAAGAAGCACCACGGTCATTATAAAAGTACATGTCACCGATGTAAATGACAATGATCCAGTTTGGGAGCAGAACCCCTTGGAGATTTTTCTTTCCCCCCAGTTACCTACTAACCAGACGACTGCTATTCTGACAGCCAGTGATCCCGACTCGGGACCCAATGGAACTGTCATTTTTAGTTTTGCAGAGACCCAGTCAGTGTTTTCCATTGATAAGTATACAGGAGAAGTTCAACTTCAGCACCACCCATCTTTGGAATATTTCCCAATCTGGCTGCAGTTACAAGTTAGGGACCAGGGGGTCCCAGCTAGGACAACCACTGGCCTGTTAGTCGTTCACATGGAAGGAGAAGATGTAAAGATATCCTTCAGCCACTGTCTGTATAAAGGGAATGTGACTGAGAATTGTGATGAAGGTGAGTGTTCCCTCAAGTTTTTATATATTGTACCAGTTTAGGCAAAGTGATTGAAACTAAGAATTATACAAGACTGTGATTGTGGGTTCAGTCACAAATTTCTGAGTTCAGCAAACTTTTGTTATGCCAATGTTCATCCATAGTATAGTATTAGAACAGTACCTTCAAATATAGTAAAATACACACACACACGCAAACCTTTAGAGACAAGAGAGAGTAAAAATACTGAAAAATAAATCATCTAGAGCTTTTTACGTTTGAGTTAACATCAGTTTACAACCTCAAAAAAACCCTTTATATAAATGTATCTGAATTCCTTAACAAGTGTACATTTCCTAAAGTACTTTCTTAGAAGTACAATAAAAAAGGAGATATGTTGTGATTAAAGGCTTGGGCTCTGCCTGAGTTTAAATTTGAAGTAAGCCATTGCACCTCATTGGGTAGTCAAAGCTGTCTGAGCCTCAGTTTCCTAATCCATAAATTGGGGATAAGAATCATGCCTACCTCATTAGGTTCTGGGGGGTGAATAAGCCAGTTCACATAAAGCACTTAAGACAGTGTAAGACACACCATAAGCATGTAGTAAATAGAAACTACTAATACGAGTATCATTATTCATTTTGATACACTCAGCACTGGCTTTTGAACAGTGCAGTAATATCTGATCCTCAAAGAATTCAGCACAGTTGAGACCAGGCTTTTGTGAACAGAAACTATTTTACCTAATAATGCTGGATTCTTTTCCAATTACTTCCTTACATTTATGCCATAACAGGAAATGTAAATAAAAAATCAGTTTTAATTATCTTTCTAATCCCAAAGTGAAAAAACTTCCTGTAGATACTTGTAAATTAAAAGACACTTGACCTGGGTAATTATGTCTAACTAGAGAGTAGAGAGATAAATCTAATGATTCTTTCCACCCACAAGGCAAAGCACATGGACTTGAAGAGGAGGAGCTTGATGGCTAAAGGTGTGCAGTGTGCTGTGCACGTGCTCTTGGCACTTTTTGTTTGAGTTTTGTCATTTTTTCATGATTCAATTTCACTTTCTCCATACCTGCAGAAGGCATTATTGTTTTTTAAATTTCTTTTCAGTGTTCCAAAATTCATTGTTTATACACCATACCCAGTGCTCCAATCAACATGTGCCCTCCTTAATAACCACCACCAGGCTCACCCAACCCCCATCCCCACCCCTCCAACCCTTAGTTTGTTTCTCAGAGTCCGTAGTCTCTCATGGTTTGTCTCCCCCTCTGATTTCCCCCAACTCACTTCTCCTCTCCATCTCCCCATGTCTTCCGTGTTTTTCCTTATGCTCCACAAGTAAGCAAAACCATATGATAATTGAGTCTCTCTGCTTGACTTATTTCACTTAGCATAATCTCCTCCTCTTGTCCATGTAGATACAAAAGTTCCCACAGTTTGGCGACTGTGCCTATTGCTGTTATGAGCACTGGGGTACAGATGATCCTTCTGTTCACTACATCTGTATCTTTGGGCTAAATACCCAATAGTGCAATTGCAGGTTCATAGGGTAGCTCTACGGTTTTTTTTGTTTTGTTTTGTTTTCTAAAGATTTATTTATTTATTTCACAGAGAGAGAGAGCGAGAGAGGGAGCACAAGTGGGGGAATGGGAGAGAGAGAAGCAGGTTTCCAGCCAAGCAGGGAGCCCGATGCAGGGCTCGATCCCTAGGACCCTGGGATCATGACCTGAACCAAAGTCAGACACTTAATGACTGAGCCACCCAGGCACCCCTCTATTTTTAATTTCTTAAGGAATCTCCACACTGTTTTCCAAAGTGACTGCACCAAGTTGCATTCCCACCAACAGTGTAAGAGGATTCCCCTTTCTCCATATCCTCTTCAACACAAGTTGTTTACTGTCCTATTAATTTTGGCCATTCTAACTGGTGTTACGTGGTATCTCAATGTGGTTTTGATTTGAATCTCCCTGATGGCTAATGATGATAAACATTTTTTCATGTGTCTGTTAGCCATTTATACGTCTTTTTTGGAGAAGTGTCTGTTCATGTCTTCTGCCCATTTTTTTGACGTGATTATCTGTTTTGTTTGTGTTGAGTTTGAGGAGTTCTTTATAGATTCTGGATATCAGCCCTTTGTCTGTACTAATTTTGCGAATATCTTCTTCCATTCCGTGGGTTGCCTCTTTGTTTTTTTGACTGTTTCCTTTGCTGTGCAGCTTTTGATCTTGATGAAGTCCCAGAAATTCATTTTTGCCTTTGCCTTTGGGGACATATCTTGAAAGAAGTTGCTGTGGCCCATGTTGAAGAGGTTACTGCCTATGTTCTCCTCTAGGATTCTGATGGATTCCTGTCTCATGTTGGGGTCTTTTATCCATTTTGAGTTTATCCTTGTGTACGGAGTAAGAGAATGGTTGAGTTTCATTCTTCTACACATAGCTGTCCAATTTTCCCAGCACAATTTATTGAAGAGACTGTCTTTTTTCCACTGTATATTTTTTCCTGCTCTGTTGAAGATTATTTGACCATAAAGTTGAGGGTCCATATCTGGGCTCGTTACACAGTTCCACTGGTCTGTGTGTCTGTTTTTGTGCCATTACCATGCTGTCTTGGTGATCACATCTTTGTAGTAAAGCTTGAAATCAGGCAACGTGACATTTTTCTGAAATTGATTTATTTATGTCAAAGTGAAAATATCTATGTTACACATGTTATACTGCCTTCTCTATGAAAAGAGAATATTTGGTTTAACACTGAATATTAAATTAGGGTTATTTTCAATTGCAGTTATTAACTTGACTTTGATCCTTTTTTGGAATTGTGATAATTCCATAGGTTGCTTTCCTCAGAAGACCTCTCTTTTCTAAATGATCCTAATTTAGAATTCTAATTCTAAACATAATCAAAAGTCAATTGCAGTTATATGAATTAAAGGAAATAATAGTGACTTCCAAACTAAGTCAGAAATTTCCAACTTATATTCTTTCTTTTTTAAGATTTTATTTTTTTATTTGAGAGAGAAAGTGAGAGACAGAACATGAGTGAAAGGGGAGGGACAGAAGGAGAAGGAGAAGCAGACCACAGAGCAGTAAGCCCTATGTGGGGCTTGATCCCAAGACTGTGGGATCATAACGTGAGCCAAAGGCAGATGCTTAACACACTGAGTCACCCAGGCGTCCCACCAACTTATATTCTTATGTGTAATGAGACTTCCAAGAAGCCTTACATGTTAAACAAATGAGATACTACCTAGAGCTATATTCCTTTTTTTTTTTTTAAATTTTTTACTTTTTTATAAACATGTATTTTTATCCCCAGGGGTACAGGTCTGTGAATTGCCAGGTTTACACACTTCACAGCACTCACCAAAGCACATACCCTCCCCAATGCCCATAACCCCACCCTCCTTCTTCCAACCCCCCTCCCCCCAGCAACCCTCAGTTTGTTTTGTGAGATAAAGAGTCACTTATGGTTTGTCTCCCTCCCAATCCCATCTTGTTTCATTTATTCTTCTCCTACCCACTTGAACCCCCATGTTGCATCACCACTTCCTCATATCACGGGGATCATATGATAGTTGTCTTTCTCTGCTTGACTTATTTCGCTAAGCATGATACGTTCTAGTTCCATCCATGTTGTCGCAAATGGCAAGATTTCATTTCTTTTAATGGCTGCATAGTATTCTATTGTGTATATATACCACATCTTCTTGATCCATTCATCTGTTGATGGACATCTAGGTTCTTTCCATAGTTTGGCTATTGTGGACATTGCTGCTAGAAACATTCGGGTGCACGTGCCCCTTTGGATCACTACGTTTGTATCCTTAGGGTAAATACCCAGTAGTGCAATTGCTAGGTCATAGGGCAGTTCTATTTTCAACATTTTGAGGAACCTCCATGCTGTTTTCCAGAGTGGCGGCACCAGCTTGCATTCCCACCAACAGTGGAGGAGGGTTCCCCTTTCTCCACATCCTCGCCAGCATCTGTCATTTCCTGACTTGTTGATTTTAGCCATTCTGACTGGTGTGAGGTGATATCTCATTGTGGTTTTGATTTGTATTTCCCCGATGCCGAGTGATATGGAGCACTTTTTCATGTGTCTGTTGGCCATCTGGATGTCTTCTTTGCAGAAATGTCTGTTCATGTCCTCTGCCCATTTCTTGATTGGATTATTTGTTCTTTGGGTGTTGAGTTTGCTAAGTTCTTTATAGATTTTGAACAGTAGTCATTTATCTGATATGTCGTTTGCAAATATCTTCTCCCATTCTGTCAGTTGTCTTTTGATTTTGTTAACTGTTTCCTTTGCTGTGCAAAAGCTTTTGATCTTGTTGAAATCCCAATAGTTCATTTTTGCCCTTGCTTCCCTTGCCTTTGGCGATGTTCCTAGGAAGATGTTGCTGCGGCTGAGGTCAAAGAGGTTGCTGCCTGTGTTCTTCTCAAGGATTTTGATGGATTCCTTTCACACATTGAGGTCCTTCATCCATTTTGAGTCTATTTTTGTGTGTGGTGTAAGGAAATGGTCCAATTTCATTTTTCTGCATGTGGCTTTCCAATTTTCCCAGCACCATTTATTGAAGAGGCTGTCTTTTTTCCATTGGACATTCTTTCCTGCTTTGTTGAAGATTAGTTGACCATAGATTTGAGGGTCTATTTCTGGGCTCTCTATTCTGTTCCATTGATCTATGTGTCTGTTTTTGTGCCAGTACCATGCTGTCTTGATGATGACAGCTTTGTAATAGAGATTGAAGTCCGGAATTGTGATGCCATCAACTTTGGCTTTCTTTCTCAATATCCCTTTGGCTATTCGAGGGCTGTTCTGATTCCATATAAATTTTAGAATTATTTGTTCCATTTCTTTGAAAAAGATGGATGGTACTTTGATAGGAATTGCATTAAATGTGTAGATTGCTTTAGGTAGCATAGACATTTTCACAATATTTATTCTTCCAATCCAGGAGCATGGAACATTTTTCCATTTCTTTGTGTCTTCCTCGATTTCTTTCATGAGTACTTTTAGTTTTCTGAGTATAGATTCTGTGCCTCTTTGGTTAGGTTTATTCCTAGGTATCTTATGGTTTGGGGTGCAATTGTAAATGGGATGGATTCCTTAATTTCTCTTTCTTCTGTCTTGTTGTTGGTGTAGAGAAATGCAACTGATTTCTGTGCATTGATTTTATATCCTGACACTTTACTGAATTCCTGTACAAGTTCTAGCAGTTTTGGAGTGGAGTCTTTTGGGTTTTCCACATATAGTATCATATCATCTGCGAAGAGTGATAATTTGACTTCTTCTTTGCCGATTTGGATGCCTTTAATTTCCTTTTGTTGTCTGATTGCTGAGGCTAGGACCTCTAGTACTTGTTGAATAGCAGTGGTGATAATGGACATCCCTGCCGTGTTCCTGACCTTAGCGGAAAAGCTTTCAGTTTTTCTCCATTGAGAATGATATTTGAGGTGGGTTTTTCATAGATGGCTTTGATGATATTGAGGTATGTGCCCTCTATCCCTACACTTTGAAGAGTTTTGATCAGGAAGGGATGCTGTACTTTGTCAAATGCTTTTTCAGCATCTATTGAGAGTATCATATGGTTCTTGTTCTTTCTTTTATTGATGTGTTGTATCACATTGACTGATTTGCGGATGTTAAACCAACCTTGCAGGCTGGAATAAATCCCACTTGGTCGTGGTGAATAATCCTTTTAATGTACTGTTGAATCCTATTGGCTAGTCCTTTGGTGAGAATTTTCGCATCTGTGTTCATCAAGGATATCGGTCTATAGCTCTCTTTTTTGATGGGATCCTTGTCTGGTTTTGGGATCAAGGTGATGCTGGCCGCATAAAATGAGTTTGGATGTTTTCCTTCCATTTCTATTTTTTGGAACAGTTTCAGGAGAATAGGAATTAGTTCTTCTTTAAATCTTAGGTAGAATTCCCCAGGAAGCCGTCTGGCCCAGGGCTTTTGTTTGTTTGGAGATTTTTAATGACTGTTTCAATCTCCTTACTGGTTATGGGTCTGTTCAGGCTTGCTACTTCTTCCTGGTTCAGTTGTGGTAGTTTATATATTTCTAGAAATGCATCCATTTCTTCCAGATTGTCAAATTTGTTGGCATAGAGTTGCTCATAGTATGTTCTTATAATATTTTGTATTTCTTTGGTGTTAGTTGTGATCTCTCCTCTTTCATTCATGATTTTATTTATTTGGGTCCTTTCTCTTTTCTTTTTGATAAGTCCGGCCAGGGGTTTATCAATTTTATTAATTCTTTCAAAGAACCAGCTCCTACTTTCGTTGATGTGCTCTATTGTCTTTTTGGTTTCTATTTCATTGATTTCTGCTCTGATCTTTATGATTTCTCTTCTCCTGCTGGGCTTAGGGTTTCTTTCTTGTTCGTTCTCCAGGTCCTTTAGGTGTAGGGTTAGGTTGTGTACCTGAGACCTTTCTTGTTTCTTGAGGAAGGCTTGTACCGCTATATATTTTCCTCTCAGGACTGCCTTTGTTGTGTCCCACAGATTTTGAACTGTTGTATTTTCATTATCATTTGTTTCCATGATTTTTTTCAATTCTTCTTTAATTTCCCGGTTGACCCATTCATTCTTTAGAAGGATGCTGTTTAGTCTCCATGTATTTGGGTTCTTTCCAAACTTTCTCTTGTGGTTGAGTTCTAGCTTCAGAGCATTTGGTCTGAAAATATGCAGGGAATGATGCCAATCTTTTGATACCGGTTGAGTTCTGTTTTACGACCGAGGATGTGATCTATTCTGGAGAATGTTCCATGTGCACTAGAGAAGAATGTGTATTCTGTTGCTTTGGGATGAAATGTTCTGAATATATCTGTGATGTCCATCTGGTCCAGTGTGTCGTTTAAGGCCTTTATTTCCTTGCTGATCTTTTGCTTGGATGATCTGTCCATTTCAGTGAGGGGAGTGTTAAAGTCCCCTACTATTATTGTATTATTGTTGATGTGTTTCTTTGATTTTATTATTAATTGGTTTATATAGTTGGCTGCTCCCACATTGGGGGCATAGATATTTAAAATTGTTAGATCTTCTTGTTGGACAGACCCTTTGAGTATGATATAGTGTCCTTCCTCATCTCTTATTATAGTCTTTGGCTTAAAATCTAATTGATCTAAGGATTGCCACTCCTGCTTTCTTCTGATGTCCATTAGCATGGTAAATTCTTTTCCACCCCCTCACTTTAAATCTGGAGGTGTCTTCGGGCTTAAAATGAGTTTCTTGGAGGCAACATATAGATGGGTTTTGTTTTATTATCCATTCTGATACCCTGTGTCTTTTGATTGGGGCATTTAGCCCATTAACATTCAGGGTAACTATTGAGAGATATGAATTTAGTGCCATTGTATTGCCTGTAAGGTGACTGTTATTGTATATGGTCTCTGTTCCTTACTGATCTACCACTTGTATGCTCTCTCTTTGCTTAGAGGACCCCTTTCAATATTTCCTGTAGAGCTGGTTTGGTGTTTGCAAATTCTTTCAGTTTTTGTTTGTCCTGGAAGCTTTTAATCTCTCCTTCTATTTTCAATGATAGCCCAGCTGGATATAGTATTCTTTGCTGCATGTTTTTCTCGTTTAGTGCTCTGAAAATATCATGCCAGCTCTTTCTGGCCTGCCAGGTGTCTGTGGATAAGTCAGCTGCCAATCTAATATTTTTACCATTGTATGTTACTGACTTCTTTTCCCGGGCTGCTTTCAGGATTTTCTCTTTGTCACTAAGACTTGTAAATTTTACTATTAGGTGACGGTGTGTTGGTCTATTCTTATTGATTTTGAGGGTCATTCTCTGAACCTCCTGAATTTTGATGTTCGTTCCCTTTGCCACATTGGGGAAATTCTCCCCAATAATTCTCTCCAATATACCTTCTGCTCCCCTCTCTCTTTCTTCTTCTTCTGGAATCCCAATTATTTTAATGTTGTTTCATCTTATGGTGTCACTTATCTCTCGAATTCTCCCGTTGTGGTCCAGTAGCTGTTTGTCCCTCTTTTGCTCAGCTTCTTTATTCTCTGTCATTTGGTCTTCTATATCACTAATTCTTTCTTTTGCCTCATTTATCCTAGCAGTGAGAGCCTCCATTTTTTATTGCACTTCATTAATAGCTTTTTTGATTTCAACTTGGTTAGATTTTAGTTCTTTTATTTCTCCAGAAGGGCTTTTATATCTCCCGAGAGGGTTTCTCTAATATCTTCCATGCCTTTTTCCAGCCCGGCTAGAACCTTGAGAATTGTCATTCTGAACTCTAGATCTGAGATATTACCAATGTCTGTATTGATTAGGTCCCTAGCCTTCGGTACTGCCTCTTGTTTTTTTGTGTGTGTGTGTGTGGTGAATTTTTCCGCCTTGTCATTTTGTCCAGATAAGATTATATGAAAGAGCAAGTAAAATACTAAAAGTGTGGCAACAACCCCAAGAAAATATGGTTTAACCAAATCAGAAGAGATCCCAAATCGTGAGGGGGGAGAAAGGGGATAAAAAGAGGTTCAAAAAGAAAGAATGAAAAAAAAAAAAGAAAAAAGAAAAGAATTTAAAAAAGGAAAATGAATAAAGAACAATATAAAAAGGAAAAAATATATATATTAGATAAACTAGTTAAAAACGTTAAAAAAGAAATAGGTAAAAGTTTAAAAAAAATTTTAGCAGAAGAAGAGAAAAACAAATGAAAAAGAAAAATATTAAATTACCTGCAAGACTAAAAAAAAAATCACAGGGAAAAAAAAAAAAGAAAAAAAATCACAGGGAGAAAGCCATGAGTTCCGTGCTTTGCTTTCTCCTCCTCTGGAATTATGCTGCTCTCCTTGGTATTGAAACCGCACTCCTTGGTAGGTGAACTTGGTCTCGGCTGGATTTCTTGTTGATCTTCTGGGGGAGGGGCCTGGCGTAGTGATTCTCAAGTGTCTTTGCCCCAGGCAGAATTGTACCGCCCTTACCAGGGGCCGGGGTGAGTAATCCGCTAGGGTTTGCTTTCAGGAGCTTTTGTTCCCTGAGCGCTTTCTGTAGAGTTCTGGAGGACGGGAATACAAATGGCGGCCTCCTGGTCTCCAGCCCGGAGGAGCCGAGAGCCCGGGACCCCACTCCTCAGTGCGCCCTCAGAGAACAGCGCCCAGTTACTCCCGTCTGCCTGACCTCCGGCCGCGCTCCGAGCTCACCGAGCCTGCGACCGGTTCAAGGTAACGCCGGGTTGTGAGCTTACTGTCAGCTCTGTCTCTGTAGCCGGCTTTCCCGTTCCAATACCCGCAAGCTCTGCGACACTCAGACACCCCCGATCCTTCTGTGACCCTGCGGGACCTGAGGCCACGCTGACCCCGCGTGGGCTTCGCCCCGGTTTAGCCTCTTGAGCGATGTCCCTCAGTGGAACAGACTTTTAAAAGTCCTGATTTTGTGCGCCGTTGCTCCGCCGCTTGCCGGGAGCCGGCCCCTCCCCCCGGGGTCTATCTTCCCGTCGCTTTGGATTCACTTCTCCGCCGGTCCTACCTTTCAGAAAGTGGTTGTTTTTCTGTTTCCAGAATTGCTGTTCTTCTTCTCTTCGATCTGCTGATAGATTTGCAGGTGTTTGCAATCTTTAGATAAGCTATCTAGCTGATCTCCGGCCAGCTGAAGTAGTCTCAGCCTGCTACTTCTCCGCCATCTTGACTCCTCCCCCCTAGAGCTATATTTCTATTACTCTTAAGAGGCATACATTCCAACACTGGAGCAGAGCCTGATGGAAAGTAAAGTTAACATTTTCTAAATAGTATAGCACAAAATACAGTACCTTCATCAATCTTGAAATTGATCTGATAAAATTGTAGAATTTTGGGATGCTGGGGTGGCTCAGTCAGTTAAGTGTCTGCCTTCAGCTCAAGTCCTGGAATTGAGTCCCACATCAGGCTCCTTGCTCAGGCTACTTCCCTCGCTTCCTGTGCTTCTTTTCCTGCTTCTCCTCTCTCTCCCACACTCACGTCAAATAAATAAATAAAATCTTTAAAAAATTACAGAATCTTTGAGCCCAGCCTTCTGTCTGCAGTACAAATATGAACATTTCTCTAAACATCTTTGATATTCAGTCTTTCCATCTCTCCTTGAATATTTTGGTGACTAAGAGTTTAGAAGGGGGTTCTTGAAATTGCGTGTGAAGCAAATGATTTGTAACTCTCTTATGAAGGTTCTGCGTCATTAGGTCTGAAGTCCAAGAATTGTTTCTAACAAGCTCTGCAGGTGATTTGACTTCAGGGCAACATTGGAAAATCTCTTCATTTGGGAAGTCATTCGTATGTGGAACCTCGCTCTGCATCCTTTCCGTCTCTCCATAAATCTAGTTCTGCCCTCTGGAACACTCCACTGCTCTACACAGTCAATTTCCAGATATTTTATTTGCTCTTTCCATGAAGCATTTTTATTTTTTTAATTAATTATTTATTTAAGGTTTTATTTATTTGACAGAGATCACAAGTAGGCAGACAGGCAGGCAGAGAGAGAGAGGAAGGGAAGCAGGCTCCCCACTAAGCGGAGAGCCCAACGCGGGGCTCGATCCCAGGACCCTAAGATCATGACCCAAGCCGAAGGCAGAGACCCTAATCCACCGAGCCACTCAGGCACCCCTGAAGCATTTTTTTTTTAAATGAGTATCCAGTACCAGGTACTTTTCTACTGGGATATATTGGTGAACTTGTCCTTGAGTAGCAGGGATGGACGGACAGTGTCAATGAACCTGATAAATAACTATAGTGTATTTAGATGGTGACAAGAGCCATTGAGTAAAGAAAAAGCTGAGCAAGAGAAGAAGGAATTGGGAGGTCTGGAGTGAGGAGCAAATTGCAGTTTTAAATAGTAGGTAAGGGCGGGCATCATGGAGCAGGCGCATTTGGGCAAAGACCTCAAGAGAGGAGACAGTATATTTGGAGGTAGAGTATTTAAAATAAAAAGAGAGAAAATGTAGTGGTAGCTTTCCTGGTTTTTTCAGTAAACAACAAAGAGGACTGTGTGACGGGACCAGAGTAAGCAAGGGCAAGAATAATAGGAAGGGAGGTCCAAGGACTAACAGACCACCTGGGGGACTTTGACTTAACGTAGTTTCCCCTTCTTTAAGTCATTCAGTTGTCCTTCACATAATATGGTTTCCAACCACTACCATTGAATGTTCACATCCAGTATAAATTCAGCCGAGTAATAGGCATTAAGTATATTACTCCTCAAAAGAATGAGTCTGGATGTCATCATTGTTATCAAACTTTGTGATGTTAGTGAATGATATTCCTAAATATCAAGTAACATGCCTGGGCTTTCTCTAAGTGCTAGAAGATTCTTTCTCAACTCACCCAGAATCAACTTGTTTGCAGAATTAAACCTAAATAAGAGTCAATATCTAAAGCACCCCAGAGAAAACATTTCAATATGAAATTAAGTTATGGATTAGCAAGTATAACATTTGTGGTTGAATTCAGGAGTGAATTAAAATCACACTAATAAAAACTGCTGTGGGAGTGTAAGATTTCCACCTGTTTTCATTTTTGCCATGTGTTGTTCATTGGTATGTCATAGGTTCACTCTATTGATAGGAGGTGACCCTTATGGCAGGAAATGACATTGATTTTAGCATCTTGCCCCTCACTCAGGCAGTGTCTCATCAAATCTGCACACCTTCATTGTACTTGCAACCATCACTACTGGATTAATCAATATGGTTAAGAGTAACCTAGTCTGAGATAAAAAAGTGAGTGCAGAAGACAGTGAAGAACAAATTACTTTCTCACCTCTGAAGGTGTGCCTCCTGTTTGAGCTTCAGTCAGGAAAGCTAATGAATTAATGGATAGGAAGCCTTCATCCTGCTGTCCACATCACTTTTTTCTTTCACCTCCAATAAGAGCTGTCCTTCTTAATCCTCTTGTATTTAGAATTACTGAATTAAATTTAACTGTTACTTTTTAATAACACTTAAGGCTCTAAAAATCTAGATATTAAATCTTATACATTAAGACAACTAGAAATACTTGTGGTTGTATTATGAGTATATGGAATGCATAAACATTGAGGTAGGTATATTTCAAGACATCTGAAGCAACGGGTTGGGACCTTGCTGAGAAGAGTTAACTATGACATATGAAGGTCATAAAGTCTACACTGAGAGAAAAACTCAACTTTGCATCAAACAGGAAGGAGAAAGAGAAGGAAAAGATGACAGTTAAGTAGGCTGTTGAATTTGATTAGATGCCACTAACCTACACCTGGTTCAGCAAGGTTTCCTAACCTCCTGTGAAAAACACTAACAAGGTGTGTAACATATTGATGGACATTTCAAGCAGGCTAAAGCTTCACCTAGACCCAAATTCAGTTCAGACTGCCAGATCGTATAGACATCAAAAGGTGTTTTGTTTTGTTTTTCTTTTAAATTCCAGTGGTTTTAAAAGACTGTAAATCCATTGATTAGTGCTTAAATGGCCTTGATATAAATTATTTAATAATTTTATAGCTTCCAGGATTATTTCCTCCCACAGATGTCTTCAGTTTTAAACTTTTAAAAAAAGATTTATTTATTTGAGAGAGAGAGAGAGCAAGGGAGAGAGAGAGTGCATGAAGTAGGAAGAGGGGAGAAAGAGAAGCAAACTTCCCAGTAAGCAGGGAGCCAGATCATGACCTGAGCCAAAGTCAGACTCTTAACGAATGAGCCACCCAGGCACCTCTAAATTTATTTTCAAATGAAAAAACATGTGCTTATTGGAAGTTTAAATTTTCTGTGGGTTACTCAAATATCTTACCACTAGATATCACTTGACATCATGAATGAATTATTTTTTGTATTATCATATATTTTCATCACCCCAAACTAATTTTAACATTTAAATATTCTTTTAAGAAAATGAAAAGTTAAAATAACTCGGATGTATTTATATTTGTTTAAATTTCTTTCTTGGAAAGGTCACAGGTTTGAGTCTTGATTAACATTGAATTCATCTGGGGGTACCTGGGGCACTCAGTTAATTAAGCCTCTGCCTTCAGCTCAGGTCATGATCCTGGGGTCCTGAGATCAAGCCCCATGTCTGGCTCCCTGCTTAGTGGGGAGTTTGCTTCTCCCTCTCCCTCTGCCTGGCACTCCCCCTGCTTGCACACTGTCTTTCTCTTTCTGACAAATAAGTAAATAAAAGTCTTAAAAAAGAACACTGTATTCATCAACTGACAATGCTAAACTTCACATCAACTGTTAAAATGATAACTAGCTCAGTGTATAGTTCCTGTTTGAAAAGCAGCTCTTTGATAGGTGAAATCTCTTTGAGAGTTGGTGATGATGTGTTCACTTACTCACCCAGAGTCACTCTCCCAGATACCTTTTGCCTCCAAGAGAGAGGCTGCCTCTACAGCAATGGGGAAGAGAGTTGAAAGCCAAGTGATTCCCCTCTCTTTACTCTTGCGTCTGTTCCTCTTTGACCCAGGTGAGAGGAAATTGAATTGCCCTGAATTTTTTGAAGGGAAAAATAAACCACTTCATTGTCTGTGGTGTTTCAATCCATTAAACAATTTAAATGAACCTTCTAGAAGCCAGCATTTATTTCTTGTTTCACTTTCAGTGCTCCGATGATGAGGCTGAATCAGCAGTCACAGTCGCCAGTGAGGACTGTTTACAACTCCATGTATTTCTTTTAGTTCCCATGAGGGAGAAAAATGACATTATTAATGGTGTGGGTACTGTAGTTGAAAGTAAATGCTCAGACCTTAAAAATGTTGAAATAAAATTAAAACACGATGACCCATGGGGGCATTCTAACTAGTCAATTATGTTTATTTAATTTTGTATCATATACAAATCTAATCTTGGTGGTTCAGCGGACAACCCCTTTTTCTGGCCCTCTTGCAACTGATCCAGTAAATTTGGGCTCTTACTCAGTAAGCCAGGCACATGGATGTGGCAGATTGTGTGAGAGAAGTTAGTGTAGCTGAGTGGGTCACACTCACAGTGAACCAGCTCTCTTTCTCCTCCTGTAAAGTGGACAGGATAATGATTTCCTCACAGGGCTACTATAAGGATTAAATGAGGCCATACACTGCTTGTCATTGTTTTTATTGTTCTTACTGCTATCCTCCTCTGTCTCAAATCCTTCATTGAATTCTCTCAGGTTCACTGGGTACAAATTCCTACCTGAGCAATTAGTTATTACATAACTATTCTATAAAACAGTGAAATACTTGCAGTGTTTAAACCCCCATTATTTCCTTCTGCTCAGTTCTGACTCCACACAAGATAATAATTGTACTTTTTAAGGTGACAAATTTCCCATAACTGTGGAAGTTGTGGGAAGAATTCCCATAATTTATGTCATCCAGAACTTTGGAACAGGGGCCAACATATACATTTTTATGATCATGAAAAAAAGAGAAGCAAATATTACCTGTCATCCCTTTTTCATTATTTTATTTAAGGCCAGTCTCATATTTTGAATGAAACTTGGTGGTGTGAGTGCTATCTAGCCAGCTGTTTACAAACAGAGTGGAATTTCCTCACCTGTCCTCCCACTAAGATAGCTCTGGAGGAGACAGAAAAGAATACCTTAGAAGGGGTTAGCCTGTCTCAGATGGAGAGAAACATCTTGGGGTACCTGCATGGCTCAGTTGGTTAAGACTTGACTCTTGGTTTTGGCTCAGGGTCCTGAGATTGAGCCCGCATTGGGCTACATGCTCAGCTGGGAGTCTGCTTGAGACTCTCTCCCTCTCCCTCTGCCCCTTCTCTCATGCTCTCTCTGTTTGTCTCTCTCTAAAATAAATAAAACAAATTAAAAAAAAAAAAGATAAATGCTTTGTAAGGCAGCTTTCATCTTTGCAAATTAACCTGTCTTATACCTGGGCCTAAGCCATTATAGGTTCAAGACCTCATTTTATTAACAGGCCAGGGAGTTCTTCCCCCAGGGTTGGGACATACTAACAAATAATAAAGAGTCTGATACATAGGTCAGAATGTCAGTTTTTCTGTATATGAAGAACTATGATTGCCAAGTGGATTACAATAGTTATGCCAAGATGATCTGGTCTTTCTTTGTAGAACAAAGGATACAGGAAGCCAAGCTCATAATCAGATAGTTGCTTGTTAATCCTAAACAGTTGTAGAGGCTCTTGTGAGCTTTCCAGTGTGATGTTGATGGCCTTTAAATTACCAAAAGAGTGACAAAACAGCTTTTATATCTAGCTGACTTTGGAGGTCTGGTGAAGGCCTGGGGAGAGATCTGAGTTAGGAGGGTGCTGTAGTAATCCATGTGGTAAATAACCATAGAGACACCTGGGGAGCTTTTAAAAATTACTACTACCTAGACATCCACAACCCCAACCAATTAAATGAGATTTTTGAAGATATACCAGACATTGTGAATTGGTGGAAACTTCCACATAATTACGCACACAGGCCAAGGGAAGGGCTAGACAGAAGGTCTAGAAGAAATCCAAAGTAATGGCAATATTTTACAGGGGTTGAAGTAATGTATCTACCAAGAGACTGAGGTTGGGGGGCTGGCAGGGGCACCACTGATAATTCCTGGGAGGGTAGTGTTGGACAGGAAAGCGACTCATTCAAGAAGCAGGAAGTGGTGGTCAACAATTGCTAATTGGCAGTAGAGATTAGATGAGATATGGACTGAAATGTGACAGCTAGCTCTGTCAGAGGCCTGTCCCCAAAGGGGAAGTGCATGAGGTAATGGGCTGTCACCCAGTACTCAAAGAACCTCTCACCCTTGGAGTTGAGGAGTGTTGCCTGAGGTAGTCTAAGGATGTCATCTTGGCATGAGGAGATAAGAACATGGTAGAGAAGAAGGTACTTCTTAAAAAATTAAGTCTATGCATCAAATACAAAGGATAAGATAATAAAAGAAAATGACACAACTAGCCACATCAGGAGCTGGGAGAGTCCAGAAAGGAAAGTCTGGAGAACAAGTTTGCTCTGGTAAAACAGTTCAGGATTTGGCCAAGAATAGAAACCAGGAGCTGAGACCACCTAAATGCTCTCCAGAGTTAACTGTGGCTGTTTCCAGAAACTGTGTGCAGCCAAATAAAATTTAGTAACTTTGGAGAGGATGGGGAACAGTAGGGAGAATGAAGTGTCTAGAACTTTTATTTTAGAAGCCAAAGTACAGGGAAGTGCAGAGCAAATTGGGGCGGGGGGGAGTGGAGAACTCAGTCTGTTTTCACAAAGCTGGGCCATGAAGGGTGACAAAGGAATGTGGCAATGGCTTGAAGAGTTCTGAAGATCAGAGCGGCATTTTGTTCTTTTTTCGAAAGCTGGGAGAGATTCGGATGTTTGTGATTGATAGCACTGTGAAGTTTACCAAGAAATGTCATTTATCTTTTAGTAAAGCAGAATAAAATATGTAAAAATATCAGGATTTCCTCTATTTCCTTTTTTGTTTTCAATTAGCATCTATTATTTCTGGATGTTGAAACTTGGTTTCAGATTTATGTATTACGAGGACAGCAGTACATCTTCCTAAAGCTGCCACAGTCAAATGGAATCATTTAAATAGTTTAGTACTGTACTCATTATGTGGCAACTAAAAACATCTTAACAGGCATCTCTTTAATCTAAGTAAAGCATATTTTTTTAAGATTTTTGGGGAGACATTTGGATTGTTTCTTGAAGTATCTAGAAATATGCCAGATATCTAATAACTGAAGTCAAGAATCACTCGCATAGAAAAATTGTGCAACCTTTCTTTCTGGACACAGGCAGGCTCTGGATTCTGGCTGGCTTGGGAGCTGCAAAGAAAAAGGATATCTCTTGAAAATGAAGGAAATGTGAAGTCTGGTTATCAACCTAGGGATACAGACGAGACAGGGAATCACTGGCAAATGAGGGGAGACTAGCAGCATGGGGTCCACAGACAAGATCTGGAGTCTGATCCAATATTGAAGCAACACTGAAAATTCTCAAGCTCAGTCTTTAAATATAGTCTTCTGTAAAATCACAAAATTAAAGAGATAGTAGGAATATCAAGGGATCACTTTAGCACCTGCTTTTCTCTAAGTTGCTGTGAGTGCATTTCAAAGGATTCAATCCGTTTATAGATAATCCTCTTTTTAAAAAAATTTGGCCACTAAAATCTGTAATCCATCTAAAAATACATTTCAGACTTAATTTTGTTTACTTCTCATTTCATGTATTAATTCTATATTGGTTTTCTTCCATATCTCTCTTTTCCTAAAGCTCATAAAATGTCAATAAGCATGTTGTATTGCTTCCTCTATTATTTCCTTAGGTGTTCACAAAAGCAAATGTGTTCAAGATTGCATACCATTTATGTTATTTAAAACATGGTTTTCATCTATTCACAAATTATGGAAAATTATTTGTTTTGAGATTTTCCATGCTTTGTCTCATCCCAAGGGTGAATTTTTTGGAAAGCTTTAGTAACATATGTTCAGTCATTTTTTGATGATGGGAAGGTGGGAGGGAAAAATCAACTTCCTTTTTTTTTTAATTTGTGTTAAGGAACACATAACAAAATTCACCATTGTAAATAACCATTTTTAAGTGCACAGTACAATAGAGATAATGGTAGGCCCATTGTTGTGCAATGGGTTTCTAGAACATTTTCATCTTTTAAAACTAAAACGCTCTACTCATTGGACAGCAGATCATTTCAACGCTTCCAGCCCCTAACAACTGCCATTCTACTTTCAGCTTCTAATGGTAGGGCTACTTTAGATAACTCATCTAAGTGGAGTCATAAAGTATTTATCTTTTTGTGACTGGTTTATTTATGAAATCAAGGCTCCTCAGTGCCTATGACAGGATTACCTCCCTTTAAAAAAGATTTATTTAATTAAGAAAGAGTAAGTACGCTGGGGGGGGGGGGTAGGGGAGAAGGATGGAGGGAAAGGGAGAGAATCTGAAGCAGACTCCCCACTGAGGGTGGAGCCCAAGTCCCTGAGATCCTGACCTGAACCAAAACCAAGAGCTGGTCATTCAACCAACTGAGCCACCCATGTGCCCCAGGATTTCCTTCTTTTTTTTTTTTTTTAATTTCCTTCTTTTTAAAGGCTGAATAATACTTCACTGTATGTGTATTATACATTTCTTTATCTACTCCTCCATCGAAGGACATTTAGGTTGTTTCTATCTCTTGGGTAAATAACATTGCAGTGAACATGGGTGTGCAGACATCTCTTTGAGATCCTGCTTTCAGTTCTCTGGATATACATCCAGTGGGATTTCTGGATCATAGGACAGCTCTACTTTTAATTTTTAGAGAAACATTTATACTGTGTTCCATAGTGGCTACACCATTTTGTAAAACCACCAAGAGTGTCCAGGGATTCCAGTTTCCTCATATCTTCACCAACACTTGTTATTTTCTGGTTTTTGTTTTTGTTCTATAGCAGCCATCCTAACTGGTATGAGGTGATACTCATTGTGATTCTGATTTGCATTTCCCTGATGATCAGTGATGTTGACCATCTTTTGAAAAACCTATTGGTCATTTTTATGTTATCTTTGGGGAAATGTCTACTCACGTCCTTTGTTCATGAAAGAAATTTTTTTTTTTTTTTTTTTTGCTCATAGGTTGAAGAAATGTTTTATGTATTTTGGAGATTAACTCACTACCACTTAGAGGGTTTGCAGATATTTTCTCCCTTTCCAAGGTTGCCTTTTACTCTGTTGATTGTTTCTTTTGTTATGTAGTAGCTTTTCATTTTGATGTTGTCCCATTCATCTATTTTTGTTTTGGTTGCCTGTATTTTTACTCTCATATCCAAGAAATCATTGCCAAATCCAATGGCAGGAAGCATTCCCCCTAAATCTTCTAGAAGATTTACAGTTTCATGTGTTACACTTCAGTTTTTAATCCATTTTGACCTAATTTTTGAATATCTGTTAAGGTAGAGGTCCAAATACATTCTTTTGAATGTGGATAACTGATACCATTTGTTAAAAAGACTGACCTATCCCCATTGTGTAGCTTTGGCACCTTTGCCAAGATCATTTGAAAATACAGATGAGGGGTTTTTTCCTGGGATCTCTGTTCTGTTCCATTGGTCTCTATGTATCTGTCTTTGTATCAGTGACACACTGTTTTGATTGCCATAGCTCTGTACGGCTCAAGTTAGTAAATGTGAAACCTGTAGCTTTTTTTTTTTTTTTCCCCCTCAAGAGTGTTTTGGCTATTTGGAGTAATTTAAGATTCCATACATATTTTAAAATTCTTGTTTTCTATTTCTGTAAAAAATACTGTTGGTATTTTGATATGGATTACATTGATTCTGTAGATTGTTTTGTTCATAGTAAGTCTTGTACTCCATGAACAATAAGTCTTACATTCCATGAACACAGAATATTTCCCCCTTTATTTGTGTCTTCTATAATTTATTTTAGCAATATTTTGTAGTTTTTAGTGAACAAGACTTTTGCCTCCTTGGTTAAGTTTATCCTATTTTTTTTCATGCTACTATAAATGGGATTGTTTTCCTAATTTCTTTTTCAGATCATGCACTGTTAGTGCATAGAAACACAGCTGATTTTTGTGTGGTGATTTTGTATTCTACAGTTTTGCTAAATTCATTCATCAATTCTGTGTGTGTGCATGCACGTGCAATCTATAGGGTTTTCTATATATAAGATCATGTCACTAACCATTTTATTTTTTTTTTTCCAATTTTGATGCTTTTAATTTCAAAGCTTGATTTCTCTAGCTAGGACTTTCAGTACTATGTTGTTTAGAAGTGGTAAGAGTGGGCATTCTTGCCTTATTCCTGGTTGAAAAGCTTTTGGATTTCACTGTTGAATAGGATGTTAGAGTTATGGGTTTTGCATCTATGGCCTTTATTACATATGGTAATTTCTTTATGTTCCTAGTTTATCGAGTGTGTTTATCATGAGTGTGTTGAACTTTGCCAAATGCTTTTTCTGCATGTATTCAGATGATCATGTGATTTTTATTCTTTATTCTGCTAAGGTGGTGTATCACATTGATTTTTATACATTGAACCATCGTCACTTCCCAGGGATAAATCCCACATTGTTATGATATACGATCCTTTTAATGTGCTGTTGCATCCAGTTTGCTAAATTGTATTGAATATCTTGTCTTCTAGATTCATCGGGGATATTACTCTGTAGTTTCCTCATGGTATTTCTGGTTTTGGTATCAGAATAATGCTGGCCTCATAAAATATGTTTGCAAGGGTTATCTTCAATTTTTTGGAAGAGTTTGAGAAAGACTTGTGTTAATTATTCTTTAAATGGTTTGTAGAATTCATCAGTGAAGCCATCTGGTCCTCTTTATAGAGAAGTTTTTGATTATTGATTCAATTTCCTTACTAGTTATAAATCTCTTCAGAATTTTTTTCTTTCTTTAGACTCAATTTTGATAGAATGTGTGTTTCTAGAAATGTATTCTTTTCTCCCAGGCTATCTTATTTGTTGGTGTATCATTGTTCATAGTAGTCTCTTATGATACCTTTTGTTTCTGTGGCATCATTTGTAATATCTTCTTTTCCATTTCTGATTTTTATTACTTGAGTCTTCTTACTTTTTTTGTCCAGGCTAAAGATTTGTCAATTTTGCTGACTTTTAGTTTCAGGGCACCTGGGTGTGTCAGTCAGTTAAGCATCTGCCTTTGGCTCAGGTCATGACCTCAGGGTCCTGGGATGGAGCCCCATGTCAGGCTCCCTGCTCAGCGGGGAGTCTGCTTCTCCCTCTCCCTCTCCTTATGCCCCTCCCCTCTCTTCATGCTCAAGGGTGAGCACACGCTCATGATCTCTTTCTTTCTCAAATCAATAAATAAAGTCTTTTTAAAAAACTAAAGTTTTTAAAAAGACTTTTAAAAAACTAAAGTTTTTTTTTTAAATTTTTGTCTTGTTCTTTACTCTCTATTCCACGTATTTCTTATTTATTTGACAGAGAGAGACACAGCGAGAGAGGGAACACAGTTAGGAGGAGTGGGAAAGGAGGAAGCAGGTTTCCTGCTCAGCAGGGAGCCTGATGTGGGGCTCCATCCCAGGACCCTGGATTCATGACCTGAGTCAAAGGCAGTCGCCAAATGACTGAGCCACTTAGGTGCCCCATTCCACTTATTTCTGTTCTAATATTCATTATTTATTTCTTTCTGCCCAGTTTGCTTTTAGTTTGTTCCTTTTTCTAGTTCCTTGAGTTGTAAAGTTAGGATGTTTATTTGCAGTCTCTCTTCTTCTTCTTTTTCTTTTTCTTCTTCTTTTTAAAGATTTATTTAAGGGGGGGGGAGGAAGAAAGGGGCAGAGGAGAGAGGAAGAGATAGAGAATTCTTAGTCAGACTCCCCGCTGAGCACAGAGCCTGATGCCAGCGGATCCCAGGACCCTAAGATCATGACCTGACCAGAAATCAAGAGTTGGCTGCTTAACCAACTGAGCCATGCAGGTGCCCCTCTTTCTTCTTTTTGTAGTGTAGACATTTATTGCTATAAAATTCCCTCTTGGTCTTGCTTTTGCTACAGCCCATGTTTGGTATGTTGTGCTTTTGTTTCATTTGTCTCACAATATTATCTAATTACCCTTTAGCTTTCTTCCTTGACCTACTAATAGCTCAAGAGTATGCTATTTAATTTCCTTATATTTATGAATAGTCCAGTTTTCCTTTCTACTTTCATTCCATCATAATGTTTCTTGGTACGATTTTAATATTCTTAAAGTTGTTAAAACTAGTGCTGTGCCCTAACATGTGATCTGTCCTGGAGAATATTCCATGTGCTCTTGAGTGTGTATATGGGAATGTGTAATACTTGGGAATGATTATTCTGCTGTTGTTGGCTGGACGGTTCTGTCTATGTCTCTTAGGTCCAGTTAGTCTGATGTTATTCAAGTCCTCCATTTCCTTACTGATCTATCTGGTTTCTCTATCCATTATTCAAAGTGAAGTATTGAAATTTTCTACTGTTATTGTGTCACTGTCTGTTTCTCCCTTCAATTCTGTCAGTTTTCTTCACATATTTAGGTGCTGTGCTGTTAGGCACATATATATTTGTAGTTGCTGTATCTTCCTGGTGAATAGAACTTTTTATGTAACATTCTTCTATTTAGTCTGATATTAAGTATAACCACCCTTACTGCCTTTGAATCCTATTTGCATGGACTATCTCTTTCAGTCTTTCCTCCTGCAGCCTATATCCATCTGGATGTCTAGAGTGTGTTTCTAGGGAGGAGCATATACTTGGATCTTGTTTTTATTAATCCATTCAGCTGTTCCATGCTTCTTGATGGGAGAGTTTCATCCACTTACATTTTTTAAAAATTACTGATAGGGAAGGACTTGGTACTGCCATTTTTGAAGTATTTTCTGTATGCTTTTCATTTTGTTCTTCTTCTCTTCTCTTGCTGCCTTCCCTTGTGTTTCAATGGTTTGTTTTTTTTTTTTTTTTTTTTTTTTGTAGTGACACATTTTGAGTCCCTTATTTCCTTTTGTGTTTCTTCTACAGATAGTTTTCTTTGTGGTTACCATGGGGGTTACATAATACATCTTACAGTTTTAACAGTGTTTTAAACTAGTAGCAACTTAACTTTAATCATATCCAAAAAAAAAAAATCTGTCCCTTTACTTCTCCTTTCCCACCTTATGTTACTGATTTCATAAATACATCTTTTTATATTTTTATCCAGTCAAATAGTTTTTTTAAAAAGATTTTATTTATTTATTTGACAGAGAGAGATCATAAGTAGGCAGAGAGGCAGACAGAGAGGAAGAGGAGGAAGCAGGCTCCCTGCTGAGCAGAGAGCCCGATACGGGACTCGATCCGAGGACCCTGAGATCATGACCTGAGCCGAAGGCAGCGGCTTAACCCACTGAGCCACCCAGGCGCCCCTCCAGTCAAATAGTTTTATAGTTATAGTTTTTTATGCTTTTATCTCTTAAATTTTACACCAGAATTAAAAGTGATATATGCACGACTATTACAGTGTTATGAGATTCGGTATATGTCTATATATTTACCTTTACCAGAGAGCTTCGTATATTCATATGCTTTCACCTTGCTGTCCAGTGCCCATTCATCTCAACTGGAAGCTTTTAATTAACATTTCTAGTCATGCAGCTTTAGTAGTGGTAAACTCTCTCAGCTTTTGTTTATCTGAGAAGATCTTTCTCTCTCATCTCTGAAGGGCAGTTTTGCTGGATATAGTATTCTTGGTGAAAGTTTTTTTCTTTCAGCACTAGAAATATACCATACCACACCCTTCTGGCTTGGAGTTTTCATAAAAGCTTTTTGGACCATACACTGTTGTTGTTCATTCAGTTTCTCTATAGGGGATGAGGTTTTGGGCTTCAATCAGCCATCTTGCTGATCTCACTTCCAGCTTTCTTAAAGGTCTGAAATATGTTCAGCATTTCAGTGGCTGGATGATTAAAAGAGAATGAACAATTCAAAATCATCCAAACATTTAAAAAAATCTCAAGTCAGTCATCAGTAAGAAAATTCTTGCATTGCTTAGAAGTGACAAAAGTAAAACTCTAGAAGTACTTACTATGAACAGCTCTGAATAAAATGTTTGTATTATTATTTTACCTAAATACATCCATGAATATTGATTTTTCTAGCCACAGAACATTAACCATTACATAATTCTGTTAAATAGTTCATTGTTGCTATAGATGATATTAGTTTTTTAACTGATTGTAAAGAAGAAAAACACAAGAACATTGAATGTATTATACTTTTTGATGCCATATTAGACTTATAGTGAAATTCATAAAAGCTGAAAATGCAAATTTTTCTGTATTTCACTTGCCTCATGGGAATTAAAGGTACAGTGTTGGTTTTCATTTTATCGTTTCTACCTTGGTATGAAATGACCAGTAATTGTAAATCTTCTCTAGATGCCCAGAGGCAGACTTTCATCTAAAATGTGCATGGAGCACTTGGATGGCTCAGTTGGTTGAACATCTGACTTTTGATTTTAGCTCAGGTCCTGATCTCAAGGCTGTGAGTTCAAGCCCCAGGACAGGTTCCATGCTCCATGCTCAGATCAAGCCCCATGACAGGCTGCTTGAAATTCTCTCTGTCCCTCTTCTGCTCCTCCCCCAGTGAGCATGCTTTCTCTTTCTCTCTTTCTCTCAAATACATACATACATACATAAAATGTACACAAAAAGCTGGGGTGTTTGGCTGGCTCAGTCAGTGGAGCCTGCAACTCTTGATCTTGTGGGTTCCAGTCCCATGTTGGGTACAGAGATTACTTAAAAATAAATCTTTAAAAAATAAATTAAGTAAATTAAGTAAAATTAGCATGGATAAGCCAAGACATAGAAGGATTCAAGGTCTTTTAGTTATTTCCTCTTTTGGGGGGCAGTCTTAATTTTAAACTTCATCTGAGGAAGAACATATATAAATATTTGCAGCTCTTTCCTGACTTTAGTATATAAAGTATTTTGAATGGAATTCTTTCTGCACTAAAATTTCATTTGATATCATTAATACTTTATTTATAGTAAAAATAAGATTATTCCTTTTATGAGGGAGTCCATATGTGATACTTTTTTTACAATTCTGTGCTCATCCTTGTTTTTTACATTCAAGTGAGGCCCATGTTTTGTTTTGTAATCGGGTATATAATTAAAACATCCTAAGCTTCAGAGAAAAGGCTGTCAGCAAGATGGTACATCTTGCCTGCATAGCTGTTTATCTTCTTACTGCCATTCTTGAGAACATTTGACAAGCCAGTGGAAATAAAATTTCCTATGTTTAAAAATGAAATTGTATCAGGAAGCGCAGAATTGTGATTGAGCACTAAAGATAAAATACCCTGCATACTATAAAGGCATATTCCTGCTGAAAATGGAAGGCATTTTTTATCAACAATATGTTTCCTAAAATATAATAAAATAAGCCTTAGATTATAGTGCAGCTTGAAAGATTCTGAACATGTGCAGTAACCTGATTCTGCCATGATTAATTAAAATCCTTCATGTTGTCACGAAATGACTTTGAAAATGGCTTGAAAAGAACCACCATTTGGAAGCTTCAATAAAAGATTTTAAAACTTTGTCACAGTTTGTGTTGAACATAACGTTTGTTAGAGAGCGTCATATATCCAGTTTGGGTTTTCCGGTTCTTTCTCCATAATGAATTTTATTTTATGCTTTTTTGATTTTGTGAACAATACCACATACTTGTTTCCTTTCGTATGTGATCATTGCATTGGTCTTTGCATGTTGTGTTGAAAAGGCTCCTAGAGAAAATAGCATTTATTCCAGTGCCTTTTCTTTCTTCTCTTCTTTTTAGTGAAAACCTTTTAAGTATTCAGGAAAAAAAGTATCTATTGATTTGTCCTGGATTAGGGATTTTTTTTTTTTTTACTGTAACCTGTACAAGATGGTTTTCAAGCTTATTCCTTGGGGC
Source organism: Mustela lutreola (assembly GCF_030435805.1). Classification (NCBI taxonomy): domain Eukaryota; kingdom Metazoa; phylum Chordata; class Mammalia; order Carnivora; family Mustelidae; genus Mustela; species Mustela lutreola. Next base: position 124,910,268 of record NC_081290.1, on the reverse strand, counting down.
CTGCACAGTAGAAGTCAATGTGGAAGCCCAGCAGAGGTCTTGAATAGGTGTTATGATTTTTTTTTAATTGCTGCAAATCCCACTCTCAGATAGTGTATTATAGCAGCGATTTTTAAATTTATTTAATTAATTTTTTAAAGAGTTATTTATTTATTTCAGTGAGAGAGAAAGAGAAAGACAGAGCCCAGTGAGGATGGGCAGAGGAAGAGGGAGAGAGAAATTCAAGCAGACCCTGAGCTGAGCATGGATCCCTATGTGGGGCTTGATCTCATCACCCTAACAGACCTGAGCTGAAATCAAGAGTCAGAGGCTTAACTTACTGCACCACCCAGCCACTCCAGATTTTTTTTTTAAATAATTGCTGCCTGTTTAGAAGGGCTGTGTAGGTAGAGAGGCGTTCTTCGAGCCTTTAAGGCTAGAACACTTCAGTGAGCATCTCCGTCTCTTTCTTCCTCCATCCCCTCTGTTACCTCTTTCTTCTCATACTCAATGAGCACCCACTATTTACAAAGGAATAAACTTTTGATATAAAGAACAATGTGACTGATTCTCAAAAAGGCGTGTAAGCATAAGAAGGCAGCCACTTTGTGGTTTTTCAAGCCTATGAAATTTTAGAAGCAAAACTAATCTAGAGTTGCACAAATATATAGAACAGATAGATAGGAAACCTTCCGTGCTTTCACTGAATTTAGTCCAATTTAGTGGAAAGATAAGACCAGTCCATGGGTATGTTCAGTACAAGTCCATGGATGACAAATAAGTACCATAATCTAAGTGCTAGAAAGGCTGATAACAAAAAGGAGAGATTCATCTTCTCTATCAGGGATGGTAAATGAGCAGACTCAGGCCACAGCTGTGTTTTGTTTGACCCATATGATGGCTTAGTTTTTCCCCTAAATTAAATTATTTTCTGACATTCACAAAAAGGGATATTTCTTGTGAAAATAAATATGAATTGTTGAGCTTCTCTTAAAAAGGCCAGAATTTCAAACATCCTAAAGCCTGCTTCCCTCCCCTACTGGCAGTGCTGCGTTGAAGCTGAGTGGCACATCAGATGGTCTCTGACTTCCTCCAGCCAACTGGCTCTTTTTTTGGTCCAGACTTCTTACTTTTACCCAAAGGCATCTGAGTTAATGATCCCTGCTCTGTTCTCATCTCTGACATCATGAAACATTTGTGTTCTTATCAAATGCTTCTTTTTACTTTTCCACTTGTGCCTTGCTGACATCATCCTAAATCAGGCTCCCATTGCTACACACTCAGCAGTCAGAGGGCCTCTTGAAGGGCTCACTGCTTTCCCATCTCCCACTTGCTATCTTGGCCAACAGATGACATCCTGCCAGGGAGCGTGAAAGTAAGAGGAGAGGCAGGGGACACTGCCAGAGTGGGCATCCAAATTAGATGCTGTAAGTTATAGGCCAAAGATAAGACAATTAGGACTAGTAAAGAACTATGAAAAAGTTTCCCGGAAGTTGAGGGTAAATAAAGAACAAGAACCAAAGAACAAAGATGAATCTTAAAAAAGAGTGAAAATGACCAACAAACACATGAAAAGATTCACAATATCATCAGACATCAGGGAAATTAAAATTAAAACCATGATGAGATACCTACCACACATCCACTAGAGTGACCAATATTAAAAAGACTGACAATACCAGGGAATATGGAGCAGCCAGAATTCTCATGTGTTGCTAGCAGGAATGTAACATGGCATAGCCGCACTTTGGAAAATAGCTTGGCAGTTTTTTATAAAGTTAAACACACACTCACACTAGGTGTTTCCCCAACAGGAATGAAAACATGTGTCCACACAAACACTATTACATGGATGCCCATAGCAGCTTTATTCATAATAGCCCTAAACTGAAAACAATCCAAATGTCCATCTGTGGAAAAGTGGATCAACACACTATGGTATGTCCATTCAGTAGAATACACTCTACAATAAAAATGTAATGTGCTCTTAAAACACAGAATAACACATGTTTGGATTCCTAAAAGACAATGCTGATCAAAAGAGAGATACTGTATAATTTTTATGTGTATAAAATTTTAGAGGCAAAACAAACAGAAAGTAAATCAGTAATTGCCCAGGACCAGAAGTAAGAGAAAACTGATTGCAAAAAGTCAAGAGGGAATTTTTTGGAGTGATGGAAATATTCTACATCTTGATTCTGATGGTGGTTACACAGGTGTATATAGCTGTTAAAACTGTATACATATATAACTGTATGCTTAAAACATGTGTGTATTATTGTATGTAAATATGACTTCAATAAAGTTGATTAAATAAAAAAATAATTTAAAAGGACAGGCAGTTAAAGGAGGAAGACAAATGGGAACCAGGATACAAAGTAAAACAGAGGTGAACAGCAAATGGCATGAGATATTACACGAGGACAACAAAAGTGCTAACTTGAGGCCAGAATGGATTCTTGAGAACCTTCCAGTGAAATCCCAGATCTCATCACACCAATTATGTCATTGTATCTATCTGTGCTTGCTAATTCTTCTTTCATGCTGGTAATCAGTTTGTTCCCTATAACTTGAAATGTTATGTTGGCCCTCCCTCCATAAGTGTGTTTTCTATCACATTACATTGGGTTTTTTTCTTCCAGGGAACTTAGCACATCTGAAATCTACTTTGATTATGTATTTGCTTAATGGTTTATTATCTGTCTGCTTCCTTTAGTTCATAATCACTGTAAGATAGAGATCTTTCCTAGCTTATTTGTCACTCTGTCTCCCGTACTTAGCATGGGATCTCGCTTATTGAAGACACTCAATGACTAATTACTGAATGAATGAACAAATGAAAAGGTAGTAGGCAAATAATAAATACCCAGTGTTTGTTCTTGTTTTTCCCTGAAATTCTCTTTTCCTAAAGTTCTTTCTTTCTTTTTTTTAAACTAATTTTTACAGGTACTTCTATTATGACTGTGAAAGCTGTTGCTCCTGACCCAATACAAGACAGCATTAAATATTCCATTTTTAGTGGAAATGAAGATGGAGTTTTTTCTCTGTGCTCCAACTCAGGTGATCCTTTTCTCTCCTGTAATAGCTTTTTTTCCTGCTCCATTTAATGTTATTAGTAAGAAATACTTCTGCAAAGGAAACTCAAAATTTGAAAGATAGAAAAATTAGAGGTAAGTAATTTAAAAGGTAAAGAAGAAACAATTTTTTATGGTAGCTGTGGAGAAAGTGTGGGAAATTAAGACTACTTATTTGTTTACATGTACTTGCTAAGAATCCTGTTCTTCACATTTCCAAATTAGGCAGTCCCTAGCCTACCCCCAAATTTTTGAAGATAAACTGGTTTCTACTTATAATTTACTCATCTATTTGGGAAAATGGGAGATATAGGAGGGAGACCATCAATACTGAGTTTGAATTGAAAACAACCACACATGTCTAGCCATAGGGCATTTTCATCACGAGATTTTTCTAATTCGCCACTGAATGTCAACAATGCAACAAAAAAGGACAGCTGGAGAAGTTTCTATGTGGTGGTAAAGAAATTACTTCCAAATACAGCATGTATTAAATTTAACTTTAATAAGACCATTATTGTGTTTTAAATGAATACCAATTGATTATTTGAAACATACTTTTTTGACTAACAACTATGTAGTAGATACATATCTACTGTTGCATTGTCAAACCTCAAGAAGAATGTTTTTAATAATTTCTGTATTAGCATACAACTGCCTTATGTAATCTGTACTACATGCACATGGGAAAAATTGAGAGGGACTTGTTTCTTAAGCAAAGGCTGCCTCATCCTGAGTAGTGTTATGACTCTTTGTCCGTGCCATCTTTGGTCGACAGCCTTTCTGAGGTAGCCTGCTAGCTCTTCATCTCTTTGCCCCATCATTTGGTTAGAGAGTGGCACAGGAAGCTTGTTGATAAGAGAGCCATCTGTGAACATCACCCAGTCTTAAGCTTCTAACAGTCTACCTGTCGGAAGGTCCTGGGAAAGGAAATGAGATTAGAACATTTAGAAAGAAGGAGAGTAGCAGTACAATTTTCCAGGCTACGCCCATCCTTCTGCCACCTCACCCTTAACACGGCCTTGGCATGGTCTTATTTTTTCTGGAGTGTCTAATGAAAATTCAGATAAAATATGCCTAGGGTTAGTCCAAAGAGACTCTCCACTTTACAATTAAATACTTATTTATGTTATTTATTTCACAAGTTTGTTGTGAAACAGCTGCAAGATGATATGCTAAAATGTAGAAAACTGTTTAATGGACATGTAGGTGCCATCCATCTCCAGAGATGAGACATTACTAGAACCTCAGGAATTCCCTCTGTATCCTTCCCCATCATGACTCTCTTCTTTGACCCAAGGCAATCCATAACCAGTCATGTGAATTTGGCTTTGATCGCTGCCTTTCTTTCTTGATAATTTTCCAACTGTGTCTGAATCTCTAAATGATGTGTTATGTCCTTTTACCTTACCTTTTACCTTTTACTTAAAGATCATGATAGAATCCTGCTAATGTCCTCTCGTCTATGACTTGATTCTTTTGCTCAACACTTTGACTGTGGTTTGTAGTTCCTAAACCTAGGCACACATTAAAGAGGAATACAAAGAAGGTACGTACCTGCTGCCAAGGTTATAAACCAGAACACAGTCATTATCATCCACTTGGAGCCCTTTTCTGATTGCTTCCTTTCTGTCCACTGCTGCAGGCTGACTCGTATCCCCACTTCCAGGGATAATCATTCCCTTGTGACTTATCGTAAATGCATTTCTATACAATAAAACTGTTTAATTTGGTTTATTTCTGAATTTTATGTAAATGGATTCATCATCTGTGTTATTTTATTGGGATTCAATTCTTTTTATTCAAAATTAGAATCTTTCATATTAATGCATGCAGATGGGTCTCTTTCATTTTCAGTTCTTTATGGCCTTCTGTTTTAAGTCTGTGTCACAACTTATTTATCCATTCCACCATTGATGGACAGTGAGGTTTTCCTGTCTGGGGATATAATAACAAGCGCTGTGAGGAACAACCTCATACGTGTCTTCTGGTGCATATGTGAGGAGTTCTCCAGGCCCCAGAGTCTAGGCTGGGCGTATACATCAGAGGATACATATGTTCAGCATTACAGATAGTGCCAAATTGTTTTATGAAGTGGTTTGTCCCACTTTACATTCCACCAGCCCTGAATGAGAGCTATCAAGGTTGTTTACACCCTATTTTCTATTGCCAATCTGGTGGGTGTGAAATGGTATCTCGCTGTGGTTGTAATTTGCATGTCTTTATTACTAATGAATGTGAGTATTTTTTTCACAGTGTATTGGCCATTCTTGGTTTCTCCCATGTGAAATGCATATTGATACACTTTGTCTATTTGTTCTGTGTCATGTTTCTCTTTCTGAAGTGTAAGGATTTTTAATATATTTCACTAGCATTTCCCCTTTGTCTGTTTTTTGTTGCAAATATTATTTAGATTGTGACTTGTCTTTCACTCTTTTACTGGTACATTTTTATTTTGAGGGGTTAGAATTAATCAGTGTTATACTTTATGATTTTCCCATCTTGTAAGTGAAGAAACTCTTCCCTATCCTGAGATCAAGAAAATACTTTTACATTGTCTTTTTAAAGTTTTAATAGTTTTCCTTTGTTTCACGTTTACATCTATAGTGAATCTAGAATTTATTTTCCTCTTTTAGATGAGTAAAACATTCTCTTTTTCTTCTTGTTTTCCTTTTTTTTTTAAGAAGATTACCAGTAATTCCAGTGGCAATAACCTTCACCTGTGACTTGAAATACCCCCGCTGTCATATGTTGTTTCCATAACTCTACAGGATTCTTGACTCCTTTGCATTCACCTCTTTGTCTATACACACACCAATACCACACTTCTTCAATCACAGAGACTTTATAATCAGTCTTCATACCAAGGAAGCAGCCCATTCTCATAGTCTTCATGAGTATATTAGCTGTTATTGACTCCTTGCACTAATATGAATCATTGAATCCATTTGCCATGTTTTCACACACACATGTACACACATACACACATATGCATGCACGCACACACACATGCCTATTGGGATTTTTTTTCCCCAAGGAAAGGAGATTTATTCATAAGTCTTTGGGTGATATAAGAGCTATTCACACCTTGCATGCTAATCATGATGTGCCCATCTGATTTCAGGTGAAACCTCACTCTAATTAGCAAAGAAAATGTCCAAAACAATTTCATGGCCTCAATCTAGAATTTAAGTAATTAAGTCATCAGGTCAAATTATCCTCACAAAGCCCTGTATAGCAGTGCATTGTAACTAATAATCATCTACAAAACTCTTCTTTTCTTTTTAACTGTGGTAAGAACATTTCACATGAGATCTACACTCTCAGCAAAATTAGAGGTGTGTACAGTACAGTACTGCCAACTCTAGACACAGTGTTGTCCAGCAGATTTCTAGAACTTAGGCATCTTGCCTAACTGAAAGTTCATACCCACTGAACAGCACCTCCATCGGCATCGCCCCTCCCCCATGGCACCTGGCAACCACCATTCTATTCTCTGCCTCTAGGAGTTTGACTGTTTTAGATACATCATGTAAGTGGAAGCATGCCATATTTATGTTTCTGTGACTGGCTTATTCCGCTCAATTTACTGTCCTCAGGGTTCATCTATGTTTTCACGTATGGTGGTATTTTCTCTGTGGAGACTGAATAATTTGCCATTGTATGTTGACATGACACTTTGTCTATTTATCCATCAACAGACATTTAGGTTACTAGAATTTTTTGTTAGAATTGTATTAATTCTAAATATCAGTCCAGGGAAAGCCTGTATCTTTATAGTATTGTCTTCTAATTCAGGATAATATAGAAAATCACATCCATTGTTTCCTTAAGTATATTTTAATAATGTTTTAATTTTTTTAATAGCCGGTTTGCACAGTTTTTGTTAGATGTGGTCTAAATCCTTTACACTTTTTCTTGCTAAAGTAAGCAAAAAAATGCTTTTTATGACAGTGCTATTAACTAGACTTGAAATTGGCTTTTATAGTTTGATTTCATATCTGCAAACCTATAAACTCCTATTGACTCTAATAGTTTTCTGAGCATTCAGCATATATGATCATTACCTAAAGTTGACCATTTTCCCCTGTGTTTGCTGCAATTGTATAGCTATTTATCTTCTTTTAGTGGTTAGCCTAGCTATTTTTACATGTATCATTGAAGTCTAATCAATAGCCTGAGCCTGAATAATACATGAGACTTAGAATTCTATATCTCCAGATATCCCTTTTTCAACCTATTTTTTAAAGATTTATTTATTTATTTATTTGACAAAGAGAGAGAGAGAGAGGTCACAAGTAGGCAGAGAGGCAGGCCTGAGCAGAGAGCCTGATAGAGGGCCCGATCCCAGGACCCTGAGATCATGACCTGAGCCGGAGGCAGTGGCTTAACTCACTGAGCTACCCAGGTGCCACCTTTTTTCAATTTATAAGCTCTGGTGGGCCACAATTGTATTTCTTTTCAATTAGACATTACTAATGTCATTAAATAGATTTCTGTGCTTCCTTGCTAACTGTTCTTACATATTAGATTTGCCTCTTGTGTCATTTTCCTTCTACCTGAAGTATATCCTGTAGTGAGGGTCTATTGTAGTAAAACTTGCTCAGGATTTGATTGTCTAAAAATGACTTTATTTAGTTCTTGTTTTTAAAAATTATGTTTGCTGGTCTTAGAATTCTAAGTGTACAGTTTTTCCTCCCATCATATTTAAGGTATTATCCCACTGCTTTCTGGTTTCCAATTGTTGCATTAAGCAGTCAGCTGTTGGGGCACCTGGGTGGCTCAGTCGTTAAGCATCTGCCTTCAACTCAAGTCATGGTCCCAGTGTCCTGGGATCAAGTCCCACATCGGGCTCCCTGCTGGAGGGAAACCTGCTTCTCCCTCTCCCACTCCCCATGCTCGTGTTCCATCTCTCACTGTGTGTCTCTCTGTCAAATAAATAGAATCTTTTTTTTTTTTTTTTAAGGAAGTTAGCTGTTGATCTAAATACCATTTATTTGTATTGTTTTGGCAATTCCACTTACACAGGTATTGAGCCAGACACTCTTTCCTACATCTCTTTTGCATGTTTTTCATCTCCTTGTCCCAATTTCTTCAATCTAGGAAAAAATATTTTTTATTTCCAGAAGTCCTCTTTGGTTCTTTGTCAACAATTCTTGGTCTTATAAAAAAAATAGTCTTTTTTAAAAAGTTGAGGTACAGTTGACACACAATGTTACATTAGTTTCAGGTGTTAACATAGTGATTCAACAAGTTTATGTGTAATCCTACTCTTACCACAAGTGTAGCTACCATCTGTCATTGCACAACTTTATTATAGCATCAGTGACTATATTCCCTATGTTGCACCTTTTAACCCCCTGATTTATTCATTCCATAACTAGATGCCTGTAAAAAAGTAAATTCTTCTTCCTTGCTCATGTTTCTAAGCTTCCTTTTCATGCATTTAAACATGCAATAATTCCACATCCTCTGTGCAATAATCCAACATTTTAAGTCTTTGAAGATTTATTCAGCTTTCCATAGGTTTGCCAGCTCTCATCCATGGGTGCCTTGTTTCTCTGTGATTTCCATGCTTGTTACTTATGAGCTGCTCATTGCCCTTAAAACGTTTTTGCTGAACGTTCTTTGAAGACTGGGTTGAATTTGTGCCCTTTAGAGAGGATTTGTTTTCCTTCTACAGATCATCTGGGTATATCATCAAGCAAAGACTAGCCTAAATGTAATAACTGAGAGTTTTAAAAACATATAGCTGTGGTAGTATGGATACCATAAATTCAGGCTTAAGTTAATGAATTTAGAGCAGTGATTTTTTTCCCTTCCAGCCAACACCAAGGTCAAGAAAAGCAGGTTTCTGTGCATCCATTTTGAACTTGTTTTTGTTTTTTAAATATTGATTACTCATTTGGAACATATGTAGTCTTTCAGTTCATAGCTTTGTTCTGGTTTTCCTACTAGACTCTTCAAACTTTTGTGGGTTCAGGCTTCTTCCCTTGTTTCTCATGCTCTATGCAGCTCTGTGCTCTATGCTCTCCTGCTCTATGCAGCTATCTCAAGGAAGAAGGTTGTGTTAGAGACCCTTGGAACAAAAGTGAGCTTTTGTTTGGATTAATGTTTTCAGTTCTTTTTGGTTCTCTGAGGATTCCTTACTAGGATACCAACTCAATCATGCATTTCAACACACACATAATTTATCCAGCATTTTAGTTGTTTTTGTTATGAGGTTTTTCCATACCACTGTCAAGAAACCTTTTTAAAAACTTTTAATTATGATACTAAATTCATCATTCATGTCACCTTTGGCACATAATCTTCAAGCTTGTGTGCAAAGCTTCCTAACATAGGTTTTATGAGTATATGTATTTTAAGCCATATACCAGTTAAAACAGAAAACTGGTGTGTATGATAAATCAACAAAGATCTTTAAGGTTGTGGTTACTCTTCTTCAGGGTAAAAATGTGAGAAAGCCATTTTATTAGTTACTGAATAAGTAAGTTCTGATAAAAAGGATCTCTGAGGAGAACCACATTTTCTGCCCATTTGTGCCAGTGTTTTCTCTGTCCCACAGTCCCAAACCAAAGGTTTACTTTTGTGTTCAAACACCTTGTCACATCAGCCTAAAAGAATCTACTACTCACTGTCTACACCAGCAAGAATGTTGGAGTTTTTCTTGTATAACTAGATAACAAATGGTAGCATTCATCCCATGAATTTGGTAGGTTGACATAAAACAAAAATGATTGAACTTGCCATGTGTCAAGGAAGTGGTTTTAGCAGGAGATAGTTTCAAAATTTTGGATAACATAAATATTTATCCCATTCTGCTTTGGGTATATTTCTATGAATGTGTTGAGTTTGTATTGGATTGAAATTACCTGATTATGCTACCAAGCAGTTGAGCATTTGAAGATCTTAAACTCATTTCAATGTGTATTTTGTTACTAGAGCAAACACTACATGTGTACAGATATGAGAAAGAAGAGAGTACTGCAACTTCATTCTCAAGTTATTCTAGAACTGGTGCACTAATGCGTAAGAACGATAATGAAGTCGGTGCCCACGAGGCTTGTCCTGGAAGGAAAACGTGGACATCTGCCCAGACAGAGAGCCCAGTAGTTCTTGCACTCACCGGTGACAGTAAATCCTTGATATCGCTGAGAAAAAAACATGTGTAGATTACCCCTGGCGAATGTGGGTCTGGTCGGTGTGCCAACCTTGAGTCATCTCACAGACGGCTTATTGTCTTTCCTATTTACACAACTTTCTCAGCATATGCCAATTATTATGCCAAAAATAAAAGCCAAACAAGGAAAGCATTAAAACTGCAGAGCCATTCCAAGTGCAGAATTCCAATTATCAAAGCCTAAACACAAGACTTTTATTAAAAAATCCACTTTGATCTGCACTGTAATTGGCACACTTTCTACTAAGTGACACTGGCAATTTACGGTTTTGTTTCTAGGTTGTTCTTCTTTGGCTAGTAGTAACAGAACATGATAGCAAGCGGAGTACTCTGGTTGGTGGAGACAGAATGCTGGAAGAGAGCTTGGACCTACCTCAGGCTGGGGCTCCCCTGCCATTTGAGGGTGCTGGCTTAGTCCCTGTTTCACAGAGGTTTTTGGAGACCAGCTTGTTTCAGTACCAGTTCATCAAAATGCATCTCAAAGATTTTTCCGGCTACCAGTGGTCGTATCTATGCTAAATTTTCTGCCAGGGGTGTCAGTCACTTCAGACTGTGGCCCGTAAAAATAACCTGGGTTTCTGGATTGATAACTGATGACAATAAGTGAAAGTGAGCTTATGGAAATTTTACATGTTGCAGTATAATGAGTTCCTTATATAGAATACATTTAGTTTTTCTTAATAACAGAAGAGAAGCTATAAAAATCTCCCCAAAACCCTCAGTACTGAAGTTAGAACACTAGGGCAGTGCATGATTCCCATTAACATCCAGGTGAGTACACAGGAGCCTGACATTTTCTTGGATCGGAATGGTGGTCTGAGGAAACTGGTTCAGATAGAACAGTGAGAACTGTAGCTTCCAGGCCATATTTCCACAAACAGTACAGGTTCTTTCACTGGAAGATCAAACTTTGATTAACAACATGGCTGTTAAAATGTTTTCTTTCTAAACGCAGAGCTTTTGTAGATATTAAATGCATACATGATGGTGGAAGGGCTGAGAAACATGGGTAGGACCCTGGAATCTATATCGTGTTCCCGCAGAGGAACACTCTAAATATGCACTAGAGTACTTGTCCCACAAGCCTGCAAAGTCATTATTAATATCACCATTTTCCAGAAGAGGAGGCTCAGCTCCATAGAACCTGAATGACTTACCCTGGGTAACATTTGTCCTGGAGGCGGAGCCAAGTAATTTACCTAAACTGAGGGGCCAGGGCTAGGATTTTTACTTGATTTCAGGTGTCTCAAACTCCCAACCAGTGTTCATTCAGTGAATCTCTATTTGATGGAATTTCTGACAGTGAGAGTGACATACATAATAAAATAATAATAGTAAATTCAGCAAGAAATTTGTCAGTAAAAGGGAGAACAAAAAGAAGAGAAAGTCGAGAAGGAAATTAAGTCAGGAGAGGAATTTTCTTAATTTGGGGGAGAAACTCTTGCAAGGTATAAACCCCAACAGTCAGTTTCCCTAACCTGTTTATACTTTGTATATGAGGGTGTAACATATATTAACAGATGCCTTCTGTAGGCCAGCCCCTGAGCTAGGCACTGGGGATGTGCAAGTTGGTTTAAGAGATAGGAACCCATCCTCACCTTGTAAGCTTCTAACTTAAGAGGAAGATCCAGTCTGAAACAGGTGAGCACAGTACATGCTGGTGCTCTGTGGCTCTGATGTGGGCTGACCATAGTGACAGTAAGGGCTGACTGCTCCGGAAAGATCCCTGAGGAGGCGTAGAAGTAGGGACCCTGTCAGGCAGATAGAAAAGCATGCGTGGCAACTCTGACATGAGCTTCTGAGAAATAGAACATTCATGAGTGTTCTGAGCACAGCAGAGAGCAACGTGCGGAGGCAGGAGAGGCCCAAGCACGTCGGACCTATGGAGGTTAAAAATCACCGAACTTCGTCATAATCACTGTGGAAAGCCATGGAAAGGGTTTCTGCAGGACAGTGACAAGTGTCCATTTTTATGATTCAGTTCAGAATGGGAACTGGATGACTAGGGAGACCAGAAGAGTGATGACATGGGACCCTCCATGCAGGGGACAAGGTGGGAAAAGCCAGTGGCTCGGAGCAGGGCAGCAGCAGCAATGATGGAGGGCGGAATCAAGAGATGTTTGAAAGGTAGACTTTGCACACATGGGGATGGACTAAACATGGAGAGAGGAGGGTGATTTCAGAGACAGCTCCCACATTCCAGTTATTTTATAGTTTCTTTCCTCCTACATGCTGGAACCTTGCAAATACCCCAGATTCTCAACTTTTCTCTTAATGAACCCAGTTGGGAGGGAAGGGTGGCCAGCCAACCGGAGACTTTGAGGGACAGGTGAGCATGGAGCGTAGGAGTGAAAAGTGATTTGGAGCTTGTTAAACAATGAGTACAGCATCGTTTTATCTAATTTTTTTTTTCTCCCTCGGAATCAAAATAGGAGAACTCACTGTGAAACAATCCAAGTTTCTCGATTTTGAAGTCAGACAAGAAGTACGGCTCATCGTCTTAGCAGAAAGTAGGGGGCACAGAGCCTATAGCAAAGTAGCAGTCTTGATACAAGATGTGAATGATAACGTCCCCTGCTTTGAGCAAAGCGTTTACAAAGTGTCCGTGTCTGAAGGCCAGCTCCACGATGCTCACATCATACAGGTAACAGAAATGAATTTTTGTGTATGTGTATGTGTATGTGTGAGTGTATGGGAATTATCATCAGTCTGCATCCAAATTTCTAGAGTGTTTTTCTAGGAAGTAAATTAAATGTGTCTAGGACATGTAAATGTTTGGAGAACTGGATGAAGCCTTTGTTCAAAGGAAGTCTGGAGTTTCTGAGTTCACGCTTCCTCTCTTCATCCCGTGCTATTGGTGCCTACCTGCTTTCTCTAGGGACTCTGCCCAGCACTACCAGGGAATCCACAGGGGCACAAAAATCAGCTCAGCCTATTGTAGGTACAACTTAGAGGGGAAGTCAGGAAAGTAAGCACAAAATTTAAATGCGTATTAGTCATGTTAAATAGAAGTGCCCATTTAATGACATGAGGGAAAAAAGAGGAGACACGGACTCTTCCTGGAGGAAAAGCATAAAACTTCACAGAAGAACAGTATTTACACTTGGATATTGAGGGCGAGCAGGCACTAGCCCAATGGAGCTACAGCGGGACAAGCATGGATGGAGGCATGGACCCTTGGAAGAGCTCCCTGGGTTCAAAATGTGTAGATATTTCATGTGAAAGACATAGATCCACTGTTCCCGGTTCCCATCCCTTCTCAGCAAAGAGGCCTAAGCCAGGAAAAAGAAGATCTGTTTTTAAGGCAGTTTTATTCAGGTTTTACGACCCACTCACCCTTAATAGCCTCTCTTACCTGCTTCGGGACTGGAACCCAGTTCTACCTTTCCCTTCACAGTTGAATTGCTGCTTTGTCCTCAAGAACCTGGGCATTAGGAAACATGCAACCTCTTGAGAATCTGCCCAGGAAATCCGTATAAAAACCCCTTCCTGCCCAACTCAGCAGCACACCAGAACATTCCCTCTGGCCTCTCTAACCCACCCCTGTGATCCTGTCCCTGATGACTACCCCAGTTCCTGTCTGGGTCAGTGGGGTCAGGGGGCCAGATGATATGTTAGAATACCTTCTGGACGAGACCCCCTACAATGCTCTACTGTGCGGCTACCTCCACCTGCCTCTAGAGAGACACATCCTTTGACCTTCAGCCCAGTTCCAGATGCACAAGTTCCCCCCTGTTGGTGCCAACTAGACCTGTACAGTCTCAGCCATCTTGGAGTTTTGGTTCTGTGCCCCCCGCATAGTCCAGGATACCTAGGATTTCCTCTGCTGTCTTTGCAGACTCGGATTTTATGACAAGCCCCTAATCGCCAGTCTGTTCCAGCAATGCTATGCCTTGATTTTGGTTTCAGCTGCTACTGAGAAGGGGAGGGCATTCACTTGCCCCATCTGTATCACTCTGCGCAGTGATACCTGTTTGGGCAGGGGCGGGGTGGGGAGGGATGACAGGCCTCCAGGGCCGCTGTGGGACCTGCTTTGTGACAGAGGACCCCGGCACCCTGGCCTTGTGTGTTGTACCTCTTCATCGTTCATGCCCACCTGGATAGAGCTACAATGCCCCCAGTGGAACGCAAGACGCAGAAGACACCATTAAAACCCAGGTACAACAAATGGGCAGGAGCCTGGCCCACCAGTGCCTCAAATTAGGTCAGACTTCAAGAAGGCTGTGTCAGGGGAAGATACAATGAACTTATTTCTTCACATTTTTAGATTATTTAATTTTTTTTCTGGGAAACCAGAACTGCCATTTTCCCATGTTCTCATCAGATAACAGGAATGGGGAAGGTTCTGGAGTTCTAGCACTTATGGTAGTTCTTGTTTTTGCCATCACACTGCCCGTTGTCCCCACTTTTGATTATAATCCCGCCAACTTCTTTTAGGAACTGCCCATCCTCTGTCAGTGGCACTCTTGCTGAGATTGTCAGTCAAGGTAGTGACGTGCCCTCTGTCCCCTGGCAGATGTCATCTGCCTCAGGCTCCTGTAGGCTTTCTCTCCCCAGGATCTGAGACTCAATGGTAAGACACCAGCACAGAAGTGCATTAGAGCCAACTCATCTTGGTGGTCACAACTCAAAAGAAACTCTGCCCCTGGGTGGCCCAGGTCTGGCCTTCACCCAGACACTATCTTTCTGATACATCTTTCCTGGTTAAGTTAGCCATCGTGGATATATGCTGCTGGCACCCTAAAACCCCGACAGTCTACACCTCTTGGGAGACCATTCTCAGTAACACTTTGAAGCATATGGCCCTGGGGGACATGATGGATTTTATTCTACCCAGATGCACATGAGTAGCTTTCCCTAGTGACCTGAGAGGAACTGTGCCTTGCTGCCTTTCTTTACTAAGTAGCTGGTTTGTGTGCCCTTCTGATGAGGTCCACTCAGGATCCCCTGAGATCTGGCAACAACATGATTGAGAGCAGAGGGAGTTCAAGGCAAACACCTATCAGGACATCAGTACAGTCATCCAGGAGAGAGATGAGGGGAAGGTGAGGTCAGGCCGAAGCTGAGGGCCAGAAAGGATAAAAATAAGTAGAAAAATATTTTTAATTAATCAGTTAACTTATTCTTAAGCCAGATCTTGAAACAACAAATAAGATTAATTTTTTAAAAGATTTTATAAAAGATTTTATTTATTGGGACACCTGGGTGGCTCAGTGAGTTAAGCCTCTGCCTTCGGCTCATGTCATGATCTCAGAGTCCTGGGATTGAGCTCCTCATCAGGCTCTCTGCTCAGCAGGGAGCCTGCTTCCCCTTCCCCCTCTGCCTGCCTCTCTGCCTACTTGTCATCTCTCTCTCTCTCTCTCTGATGAATAAATAAATAAATAAAAATTTTAAAAAAGATTTCATTTATCTATTTGACAGGGAGAGAACACAAGCAGGGGGGAGGGAGGGAGAAGGAGAAGCAGGATTCCCACAGAGTAGGGAGCCCAATACGGGACTTGATCCCAGCACCCTGGGATCATGACCTGAGCTGAAGGCAGATGCTTAACAACTGAACCACCCAGGTGTCCCTAATAGAATTAATTTTGGATTAAAATGTAATGCAGACTAAATAATACATCTCCATGGAGAGTGATGCAAGACGTTTGTCTCATTCTCAACACTACTTTGATAATTTACTAAATAAGCCATCAGCGTCTAAATTTGTTAATGCTAAATCTAAGCTGTTTCATTAATTAAAAATCCTTCTAAAATGAGACTCTCAATAAGATATGAAAAAAAGTCCACATACGGTGTGTTTTATAGGCAATACTTTAAGCAGGGAAAAACAACAAATTAAAGACTATCATTCACTATACAGAGATTTCTTTTCTTTCCTGGTACTGGCATGAATCTAAATACAGTTGGAAATCTATTCAAGCAAATTAGAATTTTTTCAAGTCCAGTACCTCATTTTATTGTACTGTTACTGAGTTTCACAGATATTGCATTCTTTTTTACAAATCAAAGATCTGTGGTGAGAATGCATCCAGCGAGTCTATTGCCACCATTGCTCCAACAACATTTGCTCACTTTGTATCTGTGGCACCGTTTGTAATTCCTACAGTATTCACACTTTTTCATTATTATTCTATTTGTGATGGTGTTGGTGGTCAGTGGTTTCTTCAGATGGAATCTATACCTGGTGAAGATGCTGCAAAAATCTTTGAAATGAGAGCAAAGGATCTAGAATATTCCATAAACTTAGTTGATAAAGCAGCAGCAGCAGGGTGTGAGAGGACTGGCTCCAATTTCGAAAGAAGTTCTTCTGTGGGTAAAATGATACCAAACAGCAACACACGCTGCAGACAAATTGTTCATGAAAGGAACAGGCAATCAGTGTGGCAAACTTCACAGCTGTCTTATTTTGAAAAATTGCCACAGCCAACCCAACCTTCAGCTGCCACCTCCATGGTCTTCAGGAGCCACCAACATCAAGGCAAGACCCTCAGGTCATGACTTACTGAAAGCTCAGATGATGGTTAGCACTTTTTAGCAGTCGAGTATTTTAAAATTAAAGTATTTTTTCTTTTTTTAACATAAAAGGGATGCTGTTGCATACTTTAAATAGATGACAGTATAGTGTAAAAACCTTTATATGCCCTGGGAAACAAAAAAAAAATTCATTCGACTTGCTTTATTACAATATTTGTTTGATTTTGGTGGTCTGCCAATGAATCTGCAGTATCTCTGAGGTGTGTCTGTATTTTTGCCTCTTGCTTAAAACTATAGTTCAAAACATGCGTGATGCCTACAGAAAGTTAATTGGAAGTCCTTTCTTTCTTTTTTTTTTTTTAAAGATTTTATTTATTCACTTGACAGAGAGATTACAAGTAGGCAGAGAGGCAGGCAGAGAGAGAGAGGAAAGGAAGCAGGCTCCCCACTGTGCACAGAGCCCGATTCGGGGCTCAATCCCAGGACTCTGGGATCATGACCTAAGCTGAATACAGAGGCTTTAACCCACTAGCCACCCAGGCGCCCCAATTGGAAGTCCTTTCAATGAGCCTGCAGAACACTTTGTGCACCTATTACCTGCTATATTATAAATGTAAGCCTCAGTCATTTGTTGCCATTCCTCTGGTCATTGTTTCTAAAGGGTGTTTGGCAAAATCCGTGATTCTTTCATCATACATTTGTCTAAAAAAGAGTCTTAACCCATCTCACAGAGTCAGTCCTTATCTAACAGAAGAGCGGCTTCCTCACAGGTATTTGCTACAGACCTGGACAGTGGGATGAACGGCCTGACTGAGTACTCCATTGTCTCCGGCAACCAAGGGGAAGCGTTCCACATTGATGCGCGGAGTGGTGTGGTCACAGCAAACGCAGTTCTAGATTACGAGCTCACCAGCTCCTACAGGTCTGTCCCAGATTCAGATCCATTCACTCTGTATTCTGCTTGTTTCGGACAAAATTGTTATAAACTATTGCTTTGGCCAAGCCTTTCTGCTGTGTAAGCTTTGTTGTAAAATGTGTTGCCCTTTGATCCAGCGTATGGTCACTCTTCCCATACACTGAAGGAGTCTTAGGAAGTATTTGCTATTTGGAAAAGGTGACTACACTAGAACATTAAGGGCCCCTGTTGTTCTTAGCTTTTATGACTTTTTGATGCTATTAAGTACTAAAGGAGAGACATAAAAAAGGACAGTATTTGCGAAATGCCTACTGAACAACAGACCACTCTGCAATTGTTTGTTGTTCTTGTTTTTAAAAATAGTGAAGTCTGAGTGACATTTCTCTTTTTAATTCTTTACTCAGTTTTGTGGACGAAAGTACAACCTTGTCATCAGGTCCTTATTGCACTCCCGTGTCCTGACAGGAATGATCTGTTGAAGCACACATTTAACACTAAATATATTTTTGTCTAGAGTTTAAGGTGTCCAGAATTATGTGGAATTCTACAAGACAGAGAACAGTGGTGTTGCAGGTTTTCCAGTTATTTTAAAAAGTCAGCACTAGCTGACTATACATACAGATATATTTACAGTATCACGGTCTGTAAAAGAAAGAGGAAAAGACTCTAAGGAACGAAACATGTCCGGGAGCGGGGATTACCTCAAACATGGTGGCCCAGCCTTCCATCCACTACCACCATCCTTTGTCAAGAGAACGTGGTTTCTCTGTGAGGACCCCTGAGGAGAGAACCCTAACTGTAGGGGTGAGGTGGGGAAACAACAAGGTCCACGCACTGCGGGATTTATTTTTCAGGCCTGTTGGAGTCAAGGCCACCCATACACTGGGATGACTTCAGAAAGAAAACCTAAGCAACTCCACCTTGTCTGTCTCTAGAGAAGTGGTTGCGGGGGAATCTGAGGACAGAGACTTGGCTTTCTCATTTTGCATTTCCATATATTAGTATCCTGTTTTTATATGTTCTTCCAAAAGGCCTTGCACATTCAGAGGCGCCTTTAATACTTCCGATCGTCTTCTGAGGAAGCCGAGTTAGGCATTCCCACCTCCTCTGCTAAGACAACTGACACAGGACCCAGATCCATTTAGTGACCCAACAGAGGCTCAGGTCCCAGTGTTCTGATGTGGACTCACCCTGTTTCCACTGTATGAGCTACAGAGCAGAGCTTCTACATAGGGGAGAAGCAGGCAGACAAGAGACCTGAGTGCCAGCGATCTCTCAGGCCAGACTGCTTTCATGTTTAATAAAGAAAGGGCAGTAGATGCGTGGGGCTGAGCGGCAAGAGTCAATTGCAGTGGGATCTGTGAGAGGGCGGACTGGATTAATTAACCTCTGAAAACCTTCCCGGCTCTACAAAGTGTTCCGTTTCGTTCTTTTTGTTTAATATATTTCAAAATATGACTTCAAAAGCATTTTAAAAGTTTAAGACCTTACCCTGTATTAACGAGTAGGATTTTTTGGGGTAATATTTTAATGTAATCAATGGCTATGATGCTTATTGTATGAATATATTAAAACCGGCTGCCTAAACATGTTAAAACCAATTGCAGCTACATTGTTTCTTCAGCCACCTTAAGCAGAAAGCCCTTTTTCTCTCTGGTAGATGACTGCACGTCAGTCTCAGCCTAGTCCCACGGGAGTGGCTACAAATTCAGAGATTATCAGAGGTCTGCTTCCAGGAACTAAGCACTTCCGGATTATAATGGCTTTCTGTCCTAATGTTCTTCTTACTCAATGGAGCCTAATTAGCAATTAAACCGGACTCCTTTAAGCTTTTTCCTATTTGCGTCACTGTTTCAGTGTTCCCAACATCTGAATTGGTCCCCCTATTTAAAAGTGCCTCTCTCCAATTCCCCGTGAGGAAGAGAAGCAGGAGCTGAGAGAATTTTAACTCTACACACACTGCCACAGAGAGACACCGAGACAGACAGACAGACAGACATACACACACACACACACACACATACACACACACAGTCTCCACCAGCACCAAGACAAGGAAATATTTTAAACGTCCTGCCTATTCACGGTCTCCCCTTCCTCCATTCCCTTGTGGCTTCTCTTCTCTTTAGTGTCTTCCCTAATATTTCAAACAGTGGGAAATACAGGATGATTGTCTCCTAGTCCCCTTCATCATTGGGGACGCTTGGGAAATGGTATCATTCTGCTTTTAACTTTACTTTTGAAGGATTGCTATTTTGTCCAATTGAAGAAAATATTCCCAATTCTAACCCTCTGTTTTACAATATAAAATGAGGGGGGGTAAAGATATTTTAAATTCTGATTATAGTCAATACACTAGAAATAAAAATTCGATAATCTTTCGACCACATTTTAAAACCACATGTAAGAAAAATCAGGGGGGAGGTGATACCCAACTCTAAAATAGGCCTTAAGTTCTATCTGACTGACATTTCTGAATTTTAAAAACTGTTTACTAAGTGTGAGTCCAGGGATGTAGAGATTCATGCAAGTGTTATTGTGTTTAGGGAACTCAAAAAACAAGAGCCATTATAGCCCATGGCAGGCGGCATATTAATAATCACAGTAGTTGCCATTTATAGAGCTGCTTTATATGTTGAATTCTCATAACATATTAAGATTTACAGAAAGAGGAAATTAAAGTTCAGAGGCTAAAGCTGTTTGCCAAGAACACACAGCTAGTAAATGGGAGAAGTGATGGGACTTTTGCCCATGTGAGTGGTCCTAGTAGGACTTCCTGTTGTATATTGTGAATGTATCTGCCAAGGGCCTATCTGTGTCTTTATGAAACATGAAACAGGGAAGAAAAACTTTAGACAAGTAAGAGTTAAGTTAGAGCTTTAAATATTCAATTTCTGTAACATAAATATTCAAGTTCAAAGAGCATTTGTTGCCAGGAGCAACGCTAAACTCAGACTCTCTACTGATAGCTCATTATGACCATGAGAGAAATACTGAGAAACAGTTCTGTATACAAGGTAGAAAGTTGCCTGAGATGTTCATTATCTTTTCCAAAATACATGACTTATCAATAGCAGAGCTGGCATTGTAGCCTCGTTCTGTTGACTCTCCATGAAAAGAATAAAAAACTTTTGGGCTCAAAGCAGGAAAGTCCTGGATACTCAAAAGTATTTATAAGGTGCATTTGGAAGTAACAAGTGACACAGTGCACCTGAGAAGCACCTGAGTGTAATGAAAAAGAGGCTGGGGTTGTGGAGGAATAGGAGGAATATGGCCAAAGATACAAAGTTTCAGTTATAAGATAAATAAATGCTGGATATGTATTCTCTAACCCGAAGACATCATTAACACTGCAGTGTGGTATAGTTAAGATTTGGTGAGAGAGTAATTTTAAGGGGCACCTGGGTGGCTCAGTGTGTTAGGCATCTGCCTTCGGGTTGAGTCACGACCCCAGAATCCTGGAATGGAGCCCCACATCAGGCTCCCTGCTCACCAGGAAGTCTGTTTCTTCCTCTCCCTCTGTTCCCCTGCTCATACACTCTCTCACTCTGTCTCTATTTCAAATAAATACATAAAATCTTTTTTAAAAAGAGTAGTTTTAAGAGCTTTCATCACAAGAAAAAATCATTTCTCTCTTTGTATCTGTATGAAATGATAGATGTCAACTTCTTGTGATGATAATTTCACGATATATGTAAGTCCAAACATTGTTATACACCTTAAACTTACACAGTAGTATATGTCAGTAATACCTTAGTAAAACTGGAAGCAAACTTATGATGATCTGCAAAACAAAAAAAACCAACAACAACAAAAAAAAGAGGCTGATAGGTCGCAGGCATATGCCATAGGATGGAAATTGCACTTGATTTGGTAAGCCATATAAAAGTCGAAGCAATTGAGTGCATGTTAAGATCTTTATTTTTAAAAGACATCTAGTAACAGATGCATTGCTAAACAGAGGACCAGCGTCAGACAGATTAGTTAAACTAGATGAAGCTGTGAAAGGTCTGCTAATGAAGATGAAGCAGTAGGGGATGGAAGGAGGGAACATAGTTACTAATTGATTCAGGTATGGAGTCCATAGGAACCCGGTCAATAGTCAGATTTATCCAACAAGGAAAGATACAGAAAATTTCTTCATAGGAAAGGCAGGAATTGGAATTGCTGTTGGAATGGGGATTGGGATTGAGATTTTTTTCTGGGCATTTTGAGCTTCAAGGGCTAGTGCGAGAACAGAAGTTCAGACATTCCTTAGGCAGTTAAAATACTGATCTGGAGCCCAGGAAAGAGGTCTTCATCCAAGATTTAGATTTCAGATTCATCCAGGGAAAATATAGAAAATGGAATTACTTAGGGAAAGTCCACAAGGTGAGAACTGGGAGGATTATCACTACTTGAGGATCAACCGGGCAAATAGAAGCCAATAGAATATGTTGAGGGAATAAAAGGAATAGAACCTGGAAGAGATGGTCGTGGGAACCACAGGGAGAGGTTGGACTACATAAAAGAAAAAGGTTTCAAAGTGTGTTTGGATTAGAATCCACTAGAAGTGTTCCTTCTTTTAAGGAGCTGAGGAGATCTTGTATTTCCACAAGCTCTTTCTCAATCTTTCTGCTTTTCCATAGCATCTCATTTTTGTTTCGTGCCTGCATTGCCTTCTGATAGCTCTCTGAGGACATTAATTAGAAGTGTTTTTATATTTTCTTTTATTGTTTTAAGATCTCTGTTTCTCTCAGATTTATTTTTTTCTTTGTTGGTCCTGAACTACTTTTTTTTTTTTTAAATTAAAAATTTTTTTTGAATTTTATCTACTTTTATTTTTTTTAGTGAATAATTTTTTTTATTTATTTTCAGCATAACAGTATTCATTATTTTTGCACCATACCCAGTGCTCTATGCAATCCGTGCCCTCTCTAATACCCACCACCTGGTTCCCCCAACCTCCCATCCCCCCTCCCTTCAAACCCCTCAGATTATTTTTCAGAGCGCATAGTCTCTCATGGTTCACCTCCCCTTCTAATTTCCCCCAACTCCCTTCTCCTCTCTAACTCCCCTTGTCCTCCATCTGCACTTCTTTTTCATGTTGGAGACTTTCTGTAAGTAACTAACGATCCTCGGTTCTGAGTGAGGCGATAGCAAAGTCATCAGAATCCCTGATGGGCTCTCAGAGCTGTTGACCAGAGAGGAATTTGACTACTCTGCAGAACGAAAGACAAATGGCAGTATAGAGAGTTCTTTTTTTTTTTTTTTCCTTTGGGAGGGGCTTTCATTTCTCCAGGGGCAGACCCTCAATATTAATTACTCTGAGGATTAAAATCAGACAGTCTTTTGCCTGGGAGTGAAGAGCAGTGGGTAAAGGGAATTGATTGTTCTGTATTTTGAGTTTAAAATAATTGTCAGGCTATTTTTAGTTCAATATCTCACCCCACCCCTTGTCATGTCTTATGTCTGTCTTTGGTTACGTGGGGGCAAGTCCGTTCCCCACTCATCCTTATCCAAATGTATTTCAGTCTGTGGTTTCCTGTTACCCACTGATCTGTGACCATTCCCAAATCTGCTTGCATTTTCCAGAAATTTGTTGAAACTTCTCACCACCTCCACCCACCAAAATCTTCTCCCATTTTCTGTTAGCCTTATGTACATATACCTTATTTTAAATTCTTCTGCTCTCATTACTGTAGAATCTCAGGAGGAAGAAGAGATAAAACCTGTGTAGTTTTAGCCAGAAGTCATAGCTCTTCATAGGTGTTTCTGATGTTAGATGATATCTTGATTGTCTTAGAAATTCAGAGAGAACATGTAATTCTGGGTAGACATTTCAGATATTGTTGAGAGGAAGTTTTGAAAAACCCCCTTCCACCTTTGGTATTTATTAAGGCAATCAGAAAGGATACTGACTGGTCAAGGTCCCCTCTAAAGTTTAAGGTGATAAAAGAAGTTTCCTGTGGTTGGTCGAATAGGAGAAATATGGTCTGAATTAGAATGGGCCAGTTCTAAATCTGGTCAATTTCATTTATAATCTCCGCTGATGTACTAATAAGGGCAGCTGTTCTGAAACTTGGAGCCAGTTGGACTGGTTACAACCAATAGTTTTACAAAGACTGCCAAGGAGCCATCATAGAAAACTTCAGGTCTCACAGAAGTGAAGCGTAGAATCTTCGTGGATCTGCCTTCCTAATTTTTCATCTCTTCCTCAAGCTATTGAGGAACTGTTTACTTGTCTTTTTATTTTGAAACTGAATTGTACATTTTCCTCTGTATTAGAGATTCTCAATTTTTTAAGTTGACTTAGCATATATATATTATATATAGAGAGAACATGTAATTCTATATTCATATGTTCATATATGAATATAGTTGAGTTAGGCATATATATTTCAGCTGACTTAAGCTCATCATTTTAAGTTGACTTAGAACCCCTGACACTGTACCGCGGCAAAAACCCGGGTGATTGCAGCTATAGCAGAATTGACAGACCCATAACTTTGATGACCTGACCAAGCTTTTAGTATGACACTGGGGAGGGGCAGGCTGTGGAGGCAGAGAATGTTATGATTTGTTTATTTTTAGTAAAATATTTCCATATGTACCTGACTTATGTTCATGCTAACAAAACAAACTTTCCACAGGGAATTAATCCTAAACTCAGAAGTGTGAAATTCAAGTAGTGGCTTTACTGATGTCCCAGCTCTGATAGCATAGAAAGCAGCCTGTGTGCTCCACGAATAGTATATAAACAGGGATTATTTGCTATTAAGTGATATTTAAGCCAAGAAAGAGTTGATGCTTATTTTACATCACTTTAAAATGTAAGATTGGAAAGATTGACCACTCCTCAGGTAAGCTAAGGAAAAAGAAAGTAGAAATGTGTCAAATTCCAAGACTCAGTTTCTTAAAGGATAGTATCAACCATGGGCTAAGACTAAAACCACTTATGAGGTAAATATTGTCTTCTGATGGACAACTCGTGTTATTGTAGTGTTTAGAGGGGAGTGGAAAGCTAATGGTTATACTTTAGGGCATGATAGATGCAAGTAAGAGAGGCATGTTGAAAATACATACTGGAACTCAGACTGTTGAGCACAGGTTTTCCAGTTAACTAAGACCTGGACTTAAATCCTGGTTGCCATATAATACCTCATAATTTCAGATAAATCTTGAGAAACCATCCCTCAGCATATATGTGTTTTTTTTTTTTTTTTAAATCAAGTAAGATAACTCACCTGCTCTCAAGAGACAGAAAAGACAAGGAGAGGCAGATAATCAGTCAGTAAGAACAAAGGGTGATGACTGCTGTGTCAGAAGATTCCAGGCAGAAGCCAAGTCATTGGAGGTCATGTAGCTCAAGGCCTGGACTGCCTCTTATGGACATGAAGAGCCAAGGATAAGTTCCCAATAGGGAAGTCCAGTTTTCAATTCAGAATGTTGGATGGAGCAGTTGAGTTGTGGTTGTGGGGTGGGGTGGGTGGGGAGATCGATAGATACAGATGAGACTTGCAGTAGGGAGATTGGTGAACAAATATTCCAGATGGGAAAGGATATAATAAAGATGGAACATTCCAGGTCATGATGATGAGAAGATGAGGGTACAGAGACTAACTTATCTTGGTTTGCCCAAGACTGTCCTCATTTAAAAAAAAAAACAAAAAACCTTAGAAAGTCCCATGTCCCAGGAAACCCTTCAGAACCGGGCAAAGCAGGATGGTTGATCAGCCTATCTGAGGCTCTGAAGGCAGGACTGAAATGGTTGGGAACACTGGTCCAAGTGTAATTAAGAGGAGAAATCTGAAAGACTCACAATGACTTGGGTTTTGGAAGGTTGGTGACAGAAATGGAGAAGTTGAAGACACTAAGAAGGTTTTGAATTTAGTTGCTAGAGATAGTTATACCATCATCCAAGAGAGATAAAATCACTGCATGTAAATTCTTTCAGATCGTGGCCTTTTCCCCTACTCTATAGTTCTAGCCAATCATTCATTTTGTATCAATATCCTCTCTTAATTCTATAGTTTCTATCGATTTTGAGTTTGGATCTAAAAAGAATATCAATACAAAGCAATCTCTTCATGGCTTTATCTTTTGTTGTACAGTAAAATGGAAATATATAGTAATATCCAGGCCATGCATGGTAGGGTGGAGGCCATCTACTTATCCAAAGAATGGGTATTGGTGTTTGTACTTTTTAAGTTGTCCTTGGTAGGAAAGACTAAATTCTACAGTCTGTCTCCAGAAATTGCTCATTTATTTTAAATGCCACATGACCCTTTGGTGTCTTGCTGGATTTGATGCTCTTAATCCGTCAAAAATAAATAAATTTCAGGCTACCATACTTTTTTTTTAATATCTCAATTTTTTTAAATTTCTTTTCAGCATAACAGAATTCATTGTTTTTGCACCACACCCAGTGCTCCATGCAATACATGCCCTCCTTAATACCCACCACCTGGCTCCCCTAACCTCCCACCCCTCACCCCTTTAAAACACTCAGATTGTTTTTCAGGGTCCGTAGTCTCTCATGGTTACCATACTTTTTTGAAAAAGATTTTATTTATTTATTTGAAAGCGAGAGAGAGTGAGTGAGAGAAAGAACACAAGCTGGTGGGTAGGGTGAGGGTCCAGGGAGGCAGTAGGAGAAGCAGACTCCCTGCTGAGTAGGAAGCCAGACACGGGTCATGACCCTGGGATCATGACCTGAGCCGAAGGCAGCTGCTTAACCAACTGAGCCACCTAGGCATGCCCAGGCTACCATTCTGATGAGATAAATTTTTAAATAATGCCATTTAGTAGAAGCTAGGGGAATAAATAAAAGTAACGAATCAGCTCATTTTTTTTAGTTTCCAATGGGATATTTGATACATGTGTTGTTTTTCGAATTCTCTGGATAATGGATTACATTTCTTCTTTCTTTTCCAAACCAGCTTGATTGTGCAAGCCACAGATAAAGGGATGCCCAGGCTTTCTGGTACAAGTGTGATCAAGATACAGGTGACTGATATAAATGACAATGCCCCAGCTTTTCTCTCCTCTGAAGCAGTGGAAATTGCAGAGAGTAAGTATGCCGATTTGGAATCATGGTGTTATCTTGTATAATATCATCTACCAGACAGGCATTCTGTTCAATATAAGTACTATTCCTTACAAACCATGTAACATGGACAGCTTCTGTCTTCATCTTACAAAGAATAGAAAATGGATGGTCAGAAGTTAAATATCAGATGTTAAAGACATTAAATGTTGAGGCTGGGATTTGCCTTTAAGCCTTAGGAGGCCGGTTCCTCAGACTCAACCTGTCATTCCCCACAGCTGCTTTTGTGTATACGGATAGTTCTCAAAAACAAAATGTACTCCATCAAGAAGCATACTTTGTTGACTATGGTGATCATTCTAAAGCTCGTCTGAGAAGAAGCAATGTCCTTAGACTGATAATTCTGTCGGTCTTTGTGGTATACGACTGGCAAGTAATGAGTGAAGGGATGCTCACTGCAAAGTCATCGCTTTCCTCTAGTGTAAACTCAACTTCAGCATTTAGAGAAAATTTTTTTCTTTTTAAAAAATTTTTTTTTCTTTTTTAAAAAATTTTATTTATTTGTCAGAGAAAGAGAGAACACAAGCAGGCAGAGAGGCAGGCA
Source organism: Mustela lutreola (assembly GCF_030435805.1). Lineage (NCBI taxonomy): Eukaryota > Metazoa > Chordata > Mammalia > Carnivora > Mustelidae > Mustela > Mustela lutreola. The sequence continues at coordinate 124,883,010 of NC_081290.1, read as the reverse complement.
GAGCAGAGGGAGAAGTGGACTCCCCACTGAGCAAGGAGCCCCATGTGGGACTCGATCCCAGGACCCTGGGATCATGACCTGAGCTGAAGGCAGCAGCTTAACCAACAGAGCCACCCAGGTGTCCCTACAGAAAAATTTTAATCACATTAGCGGTAGAGGTATAAAATTCAAAATTTTACACAGTATGCTAATGAATCCCAGTTGGGTCCCTGGGCTGTGTGACTCCATCGTCTGCAATCCCAAAGTTTGTCCACAGTCAGTGGCTATGATGGTAAATCCAACCCAACTCTATGATTGAAATTTGCAAAAAGTGCTGGCCCCTTTCTTGGCCTCTTTCCTTTCCCTCTCAGTACCCAGCTTATTCCTAAGATGTTTCTAAGATTTTCGGGTGTTCAGTTTCCAAAGAAACTGCCACTCACAGAGGCATATATTTGTAGATGTATAGGGATATTTACAAATACTCTAAAATATTCTACAAAGAAAAAATTCTCCAGTTCTGGCTCTCACTCATTTGATATACTTCCATTTGCTTTTATTGAAGGTACTGTTCTTAACCACAGCGCCTTAGCATCAAAATGCAACAATGTTCTCAACACATCACAAGAACAAAGGGCAAAGATCAAAACACATACTGAATAGGGTAAAGGAGTGGTTGATGCATCCAGAATGTTCAAGCCTGAAATATGAAAATTACATGAGTCTCATGTATAGGGAAACTGTTCTGAGTATCTTGACATCTTCTCTCCACCTGCACCCATACTTGTAAGCTTAAAAGCGAGGTTCTTTTTATGAAGTTCAGACTAAAGAACAAATGTAGTATGTTAGGCATTTAGCATGCCATCTATTTTGTGACTTTGGAATTGGTGAATAATATTAGAGATTTACTTTTATCACTAGCATGATGTATACTTTGTCTTTCCATAGTCTGGATAGTTTTGATAAATTTCCATAGTCTATGCCACCCCAAATGCAGTAATTTTACAAAAATAAGTATAAGGAACCAAGTATTTCTAACTTGTTATACACATATTGTCATTTAAATTAATGCTTGTTTCAAAATTGTATGCTTTATATTAATGTTTTGAGTAATAACCTTCTTCCCACCCATATCCTTCACGAATATATGATTTTAATACAGAAACTACATAAGAGAAATTAAGTGGCTCAGAATGTCTTTGGTCCTGGAATGGATATGATAAAAAATGCAATATAAAAATCAAATATACCCTACCTCCTCAATTCCCTACCCAGTGGTAAATTTTCACTTTATTGGGCTCATAAATTCTTCAGAGTTTTTGTTCAGCTCGTAATGAGCTTTGTATTAGAAATCGTGCCAAGAAACAGCAAACCATGTTGGACTTGAAGTTAAAATGTTTGGATGGAGCTATTAAAGAAAAGTGTTTCAAAGGATGGATTTTAATGGAGGCTGACATTGGTCATGACTATTGCAGATTCTTTGCCTGGTGCCGTTGTGACTCAGATATCAGTTCATGATGGGGATTTGAATCCAGCTTTCATCTTCAATTTTGCCAAAGACAGTAATCCTGGAACCAAGTTTGCTATTGATCGGAATACTGGAGCAGTGGTGCTAGTGAAAATGCTGGATTTCGAAGAAGTTACTGAATATGAGCTGTTCATCCAAATTTCAGATACTGTGCATGAAACAAAGGGAATGCTCACTGTCCGTGTGGTGGACGTCAATGATAACCCACCTGTATTTTCTCAAGATTCTTACCAGGTAAAGGGCCTCAGGAGATGCTGAAAGCGTAATCAAAGTAGAAAAGAATAGGGAATACTGTAACAGTGTTGATGGACTGTGTTGTCAACCAGTGTTTACAGACTGATTTAGGAAGTCAGTAGCCACAGGTTTTAGTGCCTTAGTTGATGCTGAGGGTTGTATATTCAATATTCTGGAGCTGTGGTAGGTACATATGGAAGGAAAGAGCTCATTCATTTCAGTTTCTTACAGATGTATAGCATCTTTTTTTTTTTTCTTTTTTAGTTTGTAGATATTGGAGTCCAGCTGTCCATAGCAATCAGAACTGGTCTAATATTTGCAAAGGTATCAGACAATATGGTGGTCAGGATTATCAGCACTTAATTTGGGAAGACTCTTTCTTTCCTTGACATATTTTTGGAATATACTGATAAAAATTTTGCAGAAACAAATCATGAACAAAATTGTAAAGTGGAAATTTTATTTTTTTAGAACTTAGTGTATGTTTATGAAAGTCAGGACAATAATAGCCTTCAGCTAAGTACTTGGAAATGGGCTTCAAGACTTCTGAATGTAGCAAATGCACGGGTTCAGCATAAACACAGAAGGGAAACTAAACTAGGTAATGATCCTCTGTATGTAATACTGCGGTAGTGGTCTTATTAACTATCCTCTACCAGGCAGAACTAATTTAGATGGATTTCTTTTCCATAATAAAAACCAAAACTAAATGAAAATTTTTTAACTTTGTTTTTCTGAATCTGGGAGTACGAAATAACGTTTTAATATATCAACTCTATAAATTACTATGTGTGTTTTCCATAAGTAAAATGAATGCAATGGTTTTATTTTCTGGCCCTGTTCTTGAAAATATCTCTAACCTGTAAGCACAAGGCCCCTTTCTCTCTTTTTCCTTCAGGTCACTGTTCCTGAATCAGTGCCTCTGGGGTACTCAGTGCTGACCGTGTCAGCCACTGACCTAGAAAGCAATGAGAACATTTCTTACAGAATCCTTTCCTCTTCTAAGGAATTTTCAATTGATCCAATGAATGGTGAGTTATTTATTGTGGCTTTAGGTGTCTGTAGCCTTCAACTAGTATCCGTAGGTTTGAGATACAAGGTAGAAGCCTGAAATAATCTTTTCCAAATGCTCCTGAAATGTTTCCACCTCACCTCTCTGGAATTATAGATGCCACCCTTCTTATTTCTCTTCACATCGAATGCTGTGGTAGCAAATCCTGGTGTTATTTCTCTTCTCTAACATCTTAATGGCTGGAAAGCAAAATTATGTGCTGGCAAATGCACAGAACTTCAGAGAACCCGATGTAGTAAACACCCAGCTCATCAGTCCAACCAAGGACAGTTTAGGTAATTATCCTGGGCCTCAACAAGAATCAAAATGAAGGCAAAGGGATTCATTTAGTACTGAGGACTTCGTGTTACAAGAGCGTGGAAGTTTTTTTTTTTCCAAGCCAAGTATATTAAGTTCAGTAATAGCATAATACAGTCAATAAGGACAGAAAAATTGAACAGAAAACTATGTAAGCATCTCTACTAAGAACACTTATTGTGGTATTCCAGTTTATTTGATGGCTTCCAAGTGTCTTTATATTTTTATCAGAAAGCAAGTCATTGTCTTGATGAAATGCATTTAGACAAGTGATTTCAGATTAGAACACTTAAGAACTGCATAGAGAAAGCATACCAATGGATAGATAGTAAAAGTTAAATTTGATATGATATTATGATTAGCAAAACATTGTCCCTAGCAGAGCACACTCTAGAAAAGAATAGGGCCTGGGACCTGTTACACCATGTGTTCCCCATCTCTGCATACCATTGCATTATTTCATAAGTGAGAGCTGATTTAAAAATGAATCTCAGGACGATGGATGGTAAGTAGACTTACTGTGGAGATCACTTTGCAATATATACAGATAGCAAATCACTAGGCTGAACACCTGAAACTAACACAATATTATATGTTAATTATATCTTAATTTAAAAAATTACCTCAGGATTTCCCCAAAGAAGAATTTAATCACAGAATACTGGTAGGAGGCCCATGGAGTGTTCCAAAAGGGAGAAGTAGGTCATGTTGCCACACAGCCTGTGGGTGAATGCTAAAGTATAGATAGAAACATTTCAGATATTTGGCTCTTCTTTTGTCCTCCCTTTCATTTTTGGAGGGTCGGGGGTGGGAGATGTATATGTGCTCAGATGGCATCAACTGCTCTCCTGGCCACAGCCCATCAGAGTGTGTGAGGTGGTCACTCTGAGCACTTAATTTAATGTAGCATCTTGAATTATTAATAAGCTTTGCAATGAGATATTGATTCAAATGTTTTTAAAACATTAAATGGGGGCACCTGGGGGGTACAGTCAGTTAAGAGTACAATTCTTGATTTCAGCTCAAGTCATGATCTTATAGCCATGAGATGGAGCCCACATCATGCTCCGTTCTCAGTGTGCAGTCTGCTTGAGATTTTCTCCCCTTCTGCCCCTCCCCCTCCCCTCTCCCTCTCTCTCTAAAAATAAATACATCTTTAAAAAAACATTAAATGTTATTAGATCAATTTAGTTCATGGTGAGACTCTGATTATGTATTTCTATATTTAAAAATAATAAAATGTATTAAATGTTTTTCATTTAAGGGAAATCCACTTGCTGAATTAACGAAAAGCTTTAGGAAAGACACCTCCATAATTAAGCAATAGTTGTAACTCAGTATTATCATATATACTATCTTCATTTGATTAGAGTGAATGTCAACCAGTATTTCCAGAATCAATATCTTTATGTTAGAATGTCTCTATACATGTGTCTATGATAGTAGAATAGGATATAGATTTTTCAAATAAGAATACGTTTTCTTTAAAAAAAGGTAATGGGGCAGCTTATTACAAAAATAAAGTTAAGAGACATTTTCAGCAAAGTCATCTTCAAGTGACACATATATTTAATAGAATGAATGTCAGGAGTATTATTTCTGGATCTGAAGTGTTACAAAAGCATAACTATAAAAATTTAAAATTCCTATTTGGATTTACTTTTGATTGTAACTTAAATAACAAATCTGGCAAATAACTAAACATATTAGTAAATATTTGATAAATGTTTGCTGACAACCTGGGTCCAGAGAATTTAAATTGGCATTAAAATGCTATGTCTTGTTTTTCAGGCACAATATTTACTGTCAATCCCATATTACTTCTGGACAAAAAATCAACAATTCAGTTTCTTGTGGAGGCCAGTGATGGTGGAATTCCTGACCTGAGGGCTCTTACCTTAGTAGAGGTAGAAATAAAAGATATGAACAATTATGCTCCTGAGTTTGCTGTAGAATATTATAATCTCAGCTTGAGGGAAGATGCTCAAATTGGAGGCACACTTGTCACATTTTCAACCATTGACCATGACTGGACCCGTGAAAACACACATGTTGATTATTCCATCATCAGTGGTAATTCACAGAACAATTTCCATGTGGAAACTAGTTTCATTCATTCGGAATATCCTTATAAGCAAGTTGGTTACCTGGTATTGCTTCAGAGTCTGGATAGAGAAGCAGCTGCCAATCATAAGCTTGTCATTCTCGCATCTGATCATGGCTTCCCTCCATTGAGCTCCACAGCCACTGTAGCAATAGAAGTACTTGATGTCAATGATAATCCTCCCAAATTCAACAGTCTGAAATATCATGCCCATGTCAGGGAAAGTACCCCTCTGGGGAGTCACATCACTGCGGTCTCTGCAAATGACCATGATGTGGGTTTGCATGCAGAAATAACCTACCACATCATCTCTGGAAATGAGAAGGGGCATTTTCACTTGGAAGAAAAAACTGGAGTTCTTTATTTGATTAAACCTCTGGACTATGAAGAAACGGCAAAATTCACTGTAACTGTTCAAGCTTCAGATGAAGGAAAGAAGCATTCTTCTTTTGCGATTGTGTTTATCAATGTCCAGGATGATAATGACCATGCACCTCAGTTTATGTTCTCAAGCTCAAATTGTGTTGTTCCTGAAAATGTGCCTGTTCTCTCCACCGTATGTTCCGTAAATGCTTTGGATTTTGATGCAGGTCCGTATGGAGAACTGACCTATTCTGTGTTATCGCCCTGTTTGGGCACTCATGAGAGGCCTCATGACCATGATCCCTTTCTCATTGACCCTGTGACAGGGGATATTCACACTCAGCAAGTCCTTGACTATGAAAATGACAATAAATACTGTCTCACAGTTCAGGCAAAAGACAAAGGTGACTCAACAGCCACGTTAATGGTTTGGCTAGATATTGAAGGGATAGATGAGTTTGAACCTGTGTTTACTCAAGATAAGTATTTTTTCAATTTTCCAGAGAAGAATAAAGTGAGACAGCTGATTGGCAGAGTGGAAGCATCCGATGAAGACGCGGGTATCGATGGAGTCGTGCTGTACTTGCTGGAGACGCCATCTCCTTTCTTTTTAGTGAATAAAACGAATGGAAATATCTATTTGACTGGAGCACCTCTCCTAATAAGAAGTCAGTTCCATGAACGAGATGCCATTGAAATGAGAATCATTGCTCGTAGCCCCAAAGCGAACTCCAGGTTTGCAGTCTGTACAGTTTTTGTGAACATGTCTTCTTTCTCAGAAGGACAACTCTCAGGAGTATCAGGCTATGGCTTTTCAGTCAGCCTCACAGTTTCCTTTTTAGTGTTTCTGATACTCGTCTTCATTCTAATTGTATTGATTTTAAGACATAAACAAAAAGATGCAGCAAACAATTATGAAGAAAAGAAAACATCGTCCTCCTTAGATATCAGCTTGGGACTGACCACAGAGGGCAGCATGCTCAAACCCTTCCAGAAAACTAAGGAGGGTAGTAACGAGGTGGTTCCTGCAGACACCCTGCCTGAATGGCTGAGCTTAATAAGTATCATGGAAAAGGACATCGTGAATCTGTACAGGCACTCAAACTCCAGTGGCCACTGCTCTGTGGAAGGAGAGACTGCAGAAGATAAGGAAATCCAGAGGATAAATGAGCATCCTTACAGAAAGGATGCTGGCTCAGTCCTCAGTGACTGCGAGTCCAGGGTCCCGGACTCTGGAATCCCAAGGGACTCGGACCAGCTCTCCTGCTTGTCTGGAGAAACTGATGTGGTGGTCACTGCTGAACCAGCAGAAAGCAGCCATGCATTTGACGAAGAAGATCGGGAAGGCTGTGGCACAACCTGTGTTCCAAATAACGTGTTACCCCAGACACTAAAGAAGACAGAGACAAAAGAGAGCATCCAGGCTGATGTCAGGAGAGAGTCCATTTTGATTTCAGATGATCAAGAAGCAAGGTGCGTGGCTCTTCCCACCCAGAGAACCTCTAATCACGATGTAAGAGGCAACTACCTCTGGGATTATCTCCTCAGCTGGGAACCCAAGTTCCAACCTCTTGCCTCGGTATTTAACGATATTGCAAAATTAAAGGATGAACATTTACAGACAACTGGCATTCTTAAAGAGAAGCCTTTGGTTTTCCAACCACCTTTGATTACCGCAATAGCCCAGCCCGGGATTAAAGCAGTTCCACCAAGGATGCCAGCCAGAACCCCAGGGCAAGTGCTTCCCAGATACCCACACTCCCTTCCCTACCATCTCAGTTCTCTGCCTGAAGCCATGACTCCCAGCTTTCCTCCATCTGTTTTCTTGCTGACTACACAGACCCCTGCCATGACCCCACGGTTGTCAAGTGGGGAATCGTCGGGAACACATCTGAGTGGTACATGCCGTGAACTTAAAGCAAAAGATGAAGTTCAAATATAACCTGATTGTGATGTCAAGCACACATTTACCATTGGTCATGAATGGTTGAGCAAGACATTCTTAAGCTAGCTCTTCGAGATTGGTTAAAATGAAGCCAGGGTTTTCAGAATCTCCTCATTTAAGTTACTCAAATCTCTTACAGCCTTAATGAGAAGTTACCCCTCTCTTTCAACCTTTATGTTTTGCTCTCAGGACTCAAGTTTGTATATAAAATAGTGTATATTCTATCCTATTTGGTTTTCTGAGGACGCCATGAACTAAACTGACTGCCAAAATGTTTCTATGAAAATAAATGGAAAATAAGTATCATGCAGTCCAGTCACATTACTGCTGATTACATTGCTTTACCTAAAATAGATTAGTAAATATTGCATAAGGAATAAATGTAGGACCAAAATAATGGAGAGAGGAATTGGGGAACGATAAACTTAAATTTTAAAATGAAGCAATTTTCTGTAGATCTGGTTGGTTTAGAGATGCATTTCTCTCCTTTCCCTATACACCACACTTAGGTAGTTTTGGCATAGTTTGAATTTTAATATGGTGTCTTTTGGAAATCTAATGAGAAATTAAGAATGAAATTTGTCTTAACTGTACCAAATAAGAAAATTATTCCTGATTAAGTGAACCAGAAATGTATAATTCCTGACAGAGGGCCAGGATTGATAGCAGCAATAAGTACATGGTTGACCACCACCCAGGACATATTTGTATTTGCTTGGCCTTCTTTACAAACAGAATGATGATTTTTTTTTCAATGCTGTGTCTTATAACCTGGTACAGGTAAAGACATTAAGTTTTAAAGATTAACTTGTAGATATTCTTCATATCCTTCTAGACATGGTGACTTTAGGTGTGAAATAATTTATCCATTCAATGTCACTTTTAATAGTTTGCCTAGATAAAATTATGTTATTATCTAATAATAAATTTCATGGAGTAATTTAGCATTATATTTTTAATGAAGATTTTTATATAAATATTTCCACTATAAAAATTAAGAATGGATGTCAGAAGTCTCTCTCCCATTTGTCCATACTCACCTTTAGATTTCACTGTCATTCGATGGAGCAATTTGGCAGCATGGTTAAAAGAAATTGTTTTGTACAGCTACTGTTTTGGATATATAGTGGTGTTGTGTGGTGCTTATGTATGTAATGCTCTTTCCTTCTCCCTGGTGAGCCTGAGGATCCATCAGAGATTCTTATCTCTTTTAGGAAAGCAGAGATGCTGTTGATGGTCTGGAAGTCATCCATGGTAGGCAACATGGCCAGGCTTTGGGGTAAGAGTTTAGGATTCAATGTCCAGTCTAGAAGCATCTGATATGGTTTTCTTGATAGTGTGAGCCTCTGTTGTGGAAATATTTCCTGTATTTTTTCTTCAGTAGGCCTCATATGTATACTTAATTTCTCTTAACTAGAAAACATGGCAGGATGCCATGTTTGATAGTAGGTTTGTAGACAAATAATTCTAAGGCTTCCTATGCTGATTTTATTAATTATATATCTGCTGGTTCTTAGATTGGGAACACATATGTAAAACCACATCAGAATTATGTGAAACATGAAGGTTTTTGGACGAGCCTAGAATCCTAGGGAAAGTCTTTTAGTCATGGAACAGTTCAACATTAAAGGATGGATGCATGTCTCTCCTTTTCTTCATGGCACACAGGGAAGAAGATTCATGGTTTTCCTTAAAAAAATAAAAATTAATCATTTCAGTGTCCAGTATTTATTCTCTCTTTGACTTCCTTGAAAAAATTGCTTTGAGCATATAAAAGAAAACCTGTACTGACTTTTTTCCTAATTATATATAGAAGTCTTGTTTTGCGACAGATTTATTTCTAGAAACCAAAAACATTTTGTTGTTTTTAATTAAACCAGGTTCTTCCTTTTACTTATGTTTAAAAAAGAGTCATCTATCTCATTCTTCCCTGAGTTATTGGCCTGTGATTTATTACCATTCCAGACACAATTCTGCATTTTTCTAGACATTTAATAAAAACGGAAGACATGATATATTTAGAGTTCTTCCTCACCAATATCTGGTGGATTTTTAATTGATGACTTTATTATACTGTATCCAATGCCACCCCACCACCAAACATTGCTGCTAGTGGGATTAAAACTGAAAATGTGAACACACTGGCTAAGTGTTTGCAATTAGTCCTATGTTGGCCCTTTCAACTAGAGTGCTTTTTCCCTAAGTAAACAATTTAATTTGTATAGTTCTCCTTCAAGTTTAATATTAACTTGCTTCATATGTTCTGTGTTACTTTGCTGATCGACAAACCGGCTTCAGCACTCTGGAGGGGGTACAGAACTTGTTAGTGGAAAATCATATTAAGCCCCAAATTCATAAGCTATAAAATAAAAGACAGTTGTCTCTTGTGGAATTTTGGCTGCCTGAAATTCTGGACTTTCTTGTTGGCAGCCTTAAAAATACTGGTGTAAATCAGTACCAAATGGATATCAAAATTCCATGTCCTAGTAGTAATCATTGAATTGGCTTCCAAAACAGATTCCTGGGCAAAGAAAGGGGAGAATGCTGTATCCTTAGGGATTTGGTCATTTAACTGTTGTTTAGGAATATTAAAATGTCCTATAAACTACTGGCTGCCTGAACATACACATACCTAGTCTGGGATGGCTGTCCACTTGAGACAGGAGCTGTGCTTCTCAGCACCTTCGCCCTTGCTGTGTTTTCCCGAAGTTATAAAGATGAAAATGAACTATTAATCTTGAAACTCCATCGAACATGTTTTGTTCCTCTTATTTTGCCATTTTACACATAACTTCAGCTAAAAAAACACAGAATATAATTAAAAGGATCGAAGATGGTGATCCACTTCAGAGCAAAGAGGTACATGAAGTGAATACCGTTGGTCGATTCTCACAGGATATTACAGATAATGGCACTGGGTTTATCTTCACAACGTGTTTCGGGTGAGTTCCCAAATCTATAATGCCATCTCTTTGGTCAGAATGAGGAGACTTAGGAAGAGAGTTAGAATGGAAAATCATTCTGTCTAAGAGGAATGCCAAGATCAGTGAAGCTGTAGAAGCTTGGCTAATGACCAAAACTGGGCATCCAGCATGAGTCACTGAAGGTAGGTTTCACCCATTCTAGAGGTAGGGGAGAGGAGGAGGGAAGGCTGGAAGAGGAAACAGAAGAGTCAATCTGAAAAGGAATGGTTTAGGGCACAGGTAGAGAAATTCAAGAAGGCAAAAGGTTGGGACTTGTAAAAACTATTTTTAAGTGTAAAGATTTTGCTGGGTCATTTGTCCTTCATAGGTTCATCTTGTCAAAAAATCTTTTTTTTTGGTGGAGGGGTGGAGATCTCTTTTCTCCTTCTTCCTTTCTATTCCTTTCAAGTATCTCCCTTCATTGTCTGAAAATTTAGGTTTATCAAGTTGTGAACTTAAACCTACATATCAATGACCTAGAATACATTCTACCATGAAAAGGTAAATTTGTTGTGGTTTGGTAAGGGGTGGTATCTGTTTGTGTGTGTGTGAGTGTGTGTGAGTGTGTGAATTATAGAATAAAAAGTTTAGAATGATTACCTGCTTACTCCACATAACTTTGGCACTGAGACTAACACAATTTTTAATAGGTAACTTTACACATATATCAAGTAATGGATAGTTTAAAAACCAGTTGGGACAGAATATAGAATGTTAGTACATGTCTTCTTTTTCTGGTAGCTTGTCCTTTATAAAAATGAGTGCTTGCCTGATAGCTGTGATTTATATTAAAATATCACATTTTATATAACATTTAAACTGCAGATTAACAAACAGACATGGTGAATGGTTTTCACATATTGTGAATTTTATTTGAATTCTGGTGATATAAATTATTTTGATTCCACATAGATCAAAGAAATGTGTCTATTAGAAACAAAACTATAGCAGTCTTTGTATATCCAGCCCAAACTGGCTGGAGTATCAGACTATACCTTTCACTTGTAAACTCAGAACTTGGCTATTTGATGACAATTTAGCACTTCCTACTGTTTTGGTCTACATAATTTTCCTCATTTCACCCAATATATTTGCTAAACCAAAACTGTGAAGTGAGTAATAGAGCGGGAGAAAGCATACCAAATAAATAACAGATGATCAAGTGCATCTCTTGGATGAGAAAGCATTATTTTGGTTAGAAAACTAAATACATGGATTTCATTGTTAGATAGTAAACCCTCAGGGCAAAGTCCTGGTCTCCACTTGTATTATAAAATACAGATGTTTCTTAGAATGAATGAGTACATATGTGAATGAGCATAGGGGGTGCTGTAAGGTTAGAGAGTAATACATAGACCTTGAACCCATTAGGTGGGAATCCTAATACAGTTCTATGATTTAGCCAATCAAAAGGCAGAAAGTAACTGTAAGATCTTGTCAAAATATTATAGAATCTTTTAGATAAAATCAAATGACTAGAAATTTTTCTCTAATCTGATTTTTCTCTTTCTTTCTCCCTTCCTTATGATATTCATACAGTTCTTGTGAGTTTTAGATATAATACAAACAAGTTATTGATCATGTTCAAAAACACATTTTTTGAGATGGCAGCATTACATAACCCAACACATTTATTTCCTTTAATTTCAGATCCTGTAATAACCATGGCTGCTCCATGGTTGGCAGAATCAAGTTCTGTCAACATGAAAAGAGAGGGCAGTTCTGTAGAAACACCTAGAATGTTTAAATCAAAAGTTATGAATATTTAAATCAAAAACAATATGACGAGTTTATGAAGGGTATTCTATATGTGCATACACTTAGTATGTACGAAAAGTTATATTTTAAACAAGTACAGGGTATTTAATAAATGTATTCTAATGAGGAGGTAAATATGAAGTTACTTGTTACCATAAACAGAAATTAATTCCAGTCATATTAATGAGTAAAAATTAAAAGGAAATCATAAGAACTAGAAAAAAAGCCCAGAATAAAAGTGAGAAAGATCTTTTTCAAAATATAAAAGCAAAGGTAGAGTACTAAATTTGAACTTAGAACAACAAAAAAGCACTATAACAAGGTATAAGAAATAATAATTGAGAAATGCTTCATAAGCATAATCAACAAATATTTGCTTAGTATCTCCTATGGGCAATGTATGGATCTGAGCTCTGGGAATAGGGGAATCAACAGAACAGAAAAAGCCAGTGTATTTACAGTGCTTACATTTTACTAAGGGAGATAACAATAAAAATATGCTATCAAGTAATGTTAAGTGTTACGATATGAATAAAGAAGGAGTTAAGGAAAACCAAAGAAGAGACTGACAAGGTGGTAGGGGAATACAGCAGTACTATTTGGGTTGAATGTTCTGGAGAAGTGTCCCTGATATGATGCTATTTGAGTTGAATGAAGTGAATGAGCTGTATAAAGATCCAAGAGGAAAGCAGTGAAAGTACACCTGTCGGCAAGTACAGAAGCCTTGAGGTCAGAGCACATGGGAGTGTTTGTGAAAGTATAAGCCAGCATTGCCTAGAACCTAGTGGGAGGAAGAATAGTGGGAAATGAGATCATGGAGGAAACTAGACCTTGTAGGTCTATCGTAGACCCTACAGGACCTTGTAGACTGTAATAAATGGCTTCAGATTTTGTTTCAAGTGTTAACGGAAATCACTGGTGATATTATCTGATTTATGTTTTTAAGGAGTTAAGTGGCGACTTTATGGAAAATAAACTAAGGTAGGGGTGGAAAAGTTTAGTGCAATAATATAACCCCAGTTAATTGGTTATTGCAGTAATCTCAGGTGGGGATGACTATAGCTCAGCGTGGGTGTTATAATGGAGGTGAACAGAGTCAAGATATATATTCAAAGTAGTATTGCTAGCTCTTGATAATGAATTGAATGCAAGGTTTGGAGAAAATCAGATGTGAGTCAGATTTAAGAGAATTTAGAGTTACAGAAAAAAATTTTGGAGTCCTCAGACTATGAATAGTAAAGTCATGGGATTGGATGAGATCACTGAAGGGTAAGTGTAAATAGAGAAAAGATCCCAAGACTGACTCCTGAAACACTAAACAAGTCAAAAAAAAGAAAGAAGAGGGGTACCTGGTTGGCACAGTTGGGTATCTGACTGCTTTTGGCTGGGTTGTGGACTGAGGTCTGGGGATCCAACCCCTGATGGGGCTACGTTCTCAGTGGGAAGTCTGCTTGGATTCCCTCGTCCTCTCTCTCTCTGCCTCTCCTCCCCTAAAGTAAATAAATCTTTTTAAAAAGAAAGAAAGAGGATCCAACAGATAGTTCTCAGGCAAAACTATTGAAAAATAGAGAAAAAGGGTAATCTAATATCTCAAAAGCCAAGTAATGGTTTAGATTATAATTCAGGCAATATGCCAACATTACTGTAAATTATAAATCTTCCCAATCACCTTACCAAACATTCAGAGAGTCTAGAAAAGTAAAAGTAAAAACTCATGGATATCATCTTTAACAAAAAGATAAGTGATTCTTACAAATTCTAGAATATGAGCAGATAAGTAAAAGCACCAACTATTAGCAGTAACAGAGGGGAGAAAGTAGGAATTTCTAATTTTCTTTGAGTATAAAAACAAAGAATCACCAAAACTACTTACCTACTTAAGGAAAGGTCTATTCTTGGAGAAGAAACCTAGCAATCTGGTCTGAGAATAACTATCAAAACTTGGAAAGGGCTATAGAGCTCTCCCTTAACTACAGGTGAAGATGGAAACACTAAAGTATAAATTACATTATGCTGGTATGTCCAAGTTCTCATAATTTCCATAAATACACAACCGAAATTTCTAGAAGAACAAAATCCCACACTAAGTAAAATCTACTGAAAGTAGAATTTAAGTTTATATGATTAATAAAGGGAGAGAGGTCCTAGATGTAAAACAGGAAATGAGACCAGGGAAAGTAGAAGATTCAGTGAGTTCCTAATTATAAATACTTTGCAAAAACAAGAGAAGAGGGGGCTCTAGAGCCATGAATCTAGGAAAGCTATCCTGTTCTGTCACCACCCCACACAGTAACTTCCTAAAATAGGAAGTCTCATCTCAGTAAAGCATGAGCAGCAGAAAATAACTGCAATATAATATATATTGTAAGCAAAAAGACTAATTCTCTGAATAATGTGCCAATGCACAGTGAAGACACATCAGAAAATATGGCAAAAAAGACCAAAGAAAATTGACTTAATATGTCAAAACCAACTAAAGGAAATCCAAAAAACTAAAAACAATAAAGTTTGTATAATCGAGCAGAAAAGTTCAGAGATTAAGAGATTAGCTAAGAGGAGGACATTAAGTGAAAAACAGTTCAATGAATAATTAAAAATTAAAAAATTCAGAAGACTAAACTGAAAAGAACAAAAAGCTAATAGACATTAATGAAACTATAGTAAGTGAAGTAAAAAATGGAAAAGAAAAAATGAAAAACATCAAATGGAATTGAAAAAATGATAATTGTAGAGTTGATAGATTTAGCAGAATGGAAAAAAACTTTTAACACATGTCTACATGTAATTCCCAAAGAAGAATACTAAAGAAATGAAACAGAACAAACATAAAAACTGTAAGTCAATAAACCTTTCCAGACAAAATCCAAAATTTGAATCTACCTATTAAAAAGGTACACCATATAAAAATCAACAGACAGCAGTCAATACCAAGATATATTTTAAAAATCTATTAGCTTAAAAATAAAGAATCTGTCCTTTGGATATTCAGATTAAAAAAACATGTTACAGGGAAAGAATGTAAAATTGACTTACTTTTCAATAGCAGTAGTTTAAGTCAGAATATTGTTTTTAAGGTACTTGAAGATAATGGAAGCCAAAAATATGTATCTACCTAAACTTATCTTTAAGTATATTTGTCATAAATGAGACTATGAATTGGCAAAATCTTAAGGAATATTCCTGAAGCATTAACTAGAGCATGGATTCAGGAAACTGAGAAATACTGAGGAAGGTTCACCATAAGGACATTAAATATATTTAACTGTAGAGTTGATGGTAGATGTAAAGGTGATAGAATAGTATATATTTAATATATGTCCTCACAATAGAAATAAATTAGAATAGATAAATAGAATAACTAAATAAATATAAATAAATAAATAGAACTAAATTACAACTACAAAAAAGTGGAAGAAGAAAAAGAAGTATATGGAAATAGAATATTGTCTTATAGGTACAAGGCAAGATATTGTACAAGATGGGGATAAAAGTTGCTAAAATTAGAATGAAGATGGAATTTAAAAGAAGAAAAAAGAAATTCAAGGTAAAAACAAATTAATGAGTTAGAAAAACAAACAAAAAAATTCACAAAGACTATGAATAAACAAATTGGTTCTTTAAAACTCAATTAAATTAAATCAATTACATAAATGTGAGAAAATACAAAACAATACTCTTATTGTACCAATACCAATAAGGTAGGTAACTTGCTCTTGGGAATCAGCACCATGGCGTCTGGCTGCAAGATTGGCCCGTCCATCCTTAACAGTGATTTGGCCAATTTAGGGGCCGAGTGTTTCCGGATGCTGGACTCTGGGGCCGATTATTTGCACCTGGTTGTAATGGACGGGCATTTTGTTCCCAACATCACCTTTGGACACCCTGTGGTAGAAAGCCTCCGAAAGCAGCTAGGCCAGGATCTTTTCTTTGACATGCACATGATGGTGTCCAGGCTG
This sequence comes from Mustela lutreola, assembly GCF_030435805.1. NCBI lineage: Eukaryota > Metazoa > Chordata > Mammalia > Carnivora > Mustelidae > Mustela > Mustela lutreola. Next base: position 124,866,814 of record NC_081290.1, on the reverse strand, counting down.
GAACAGTGGGTCAAACCAATGGCCATGGCAGGAGCCAATCAATACACCTTTCATCTTGAGGCTACTGAGAACCAGGGGTGTTGATTAAAGACATTCGGGAGAATGGGATGAAGGTTGGCCTTGCCATCAAACCGGGAACCACAGTTGAGTATTTGGCACCATGGGCTAATCAGATAGATATGGCCTTGGTTATGACAGTGGAACCTGGGTTTGGAGGGCAGAAATTCATGGAAGATATGATGCCAAAGGTTCATTGGTTGAGGACCCAGTTCCCATCCTTGGACATAGAAGTCGATGGTGGAGTAGGCCCTGACACTATCCATAAATGTGCAGAGGCAGGAGCTAACATGATTGTGTCTGGCAGTGCCATTATGAAGAATGATGACCCCAGATCTGTGATCAACCTGTTAAGAAATGTTTGCTCAGAAGCTGCTCAGAAACGTTCTCTTGATCGATGAAACCACAAGGAGTCCAGTGTTTATGCTCGTGAATACTTTTTTACTGGAAGACAAGAATATTGACTATCAAATCCTATCACAGTTGAAGCAGTGCTGTTTTTCTGAGCAGCTATTCATTCCAGTGACTAAAATCTATTCTGCAGAACGTTCCAAGAGGTTAGAAATTGGTGTGTATAACTACCTTTTTAGTGATGGAATTTAAAGATTAGTGTGGTAAAATACCATTTTTACTGGGAGACTTGATTTTTATAAAGTAAAAATATGGCTGTATTAAGGTTATGAACAGAAGTGTGTCTTAAAGCTTAATGAAGGTGTACTAGCTACTATGAAAAAAATGTTTTTTTTCTGCATTTTAAATCTTCTCATTTCTTGGTTTTCCAAAGCAAAGGAAGTCCTTATTCCTGTTTTGTGTTATTTTGATTTGTCTGTGTGCATGATAACATGAGTAGAATGGAACTTGTGAAAAATCAAAGTTTGAATCTGCTTAGGACGGTGCACTGTATTCTTGCTTCTTTAACATCGGTCTTTTACTTTGCACCTTATATTTGATACAAAAAAACTGTAAAAACAGTCTATGAAGCCCAGGGATTTCAGGTGGACTGTTCTAAAATTACAAATATAGATTTTATCAAGATGTTTTCTTTGTCAGCTCTGCTGGAGGGGCAAGTTATACAGTGATCCCACCCGTTTCTTTTCTTAACAATAATCTTGTGCTAGCTTTGAGCAGAAAGGAAAGGAAAGCTTCTATTTGGAAGTACTATTGAGTTGAATCTGGACTCTTCTCCTTTCCAACTATTTGACTTATTTGACTTTAGCAAATCAAATCAACCAGTCTCTTTGAGTATCTGTTAACTGATTTATACATTGAATATAATTATAATAACCATGTAAGGTTATATTGAGCATTAAAAGAGATCATACGCTATCTGTAAAGCTTCTGATACTATTTCCAGAATTATAGTAGAATTGATGCTCAATACAAAGTAGCTGTCATTTATATTTTGTAGCCTATAAAGTCCTTCAATATAAGCTCATTAAATGCATAAATCAGTCTTAAGAGTAGTAGAACAGGTACTTTTGTCCCCATTCAAAAAATGAAGATACTAGAGCTCAGCAACAGGTTGGTCCCATTGAAAGAACCCAGTGGGGCACAGCAGTTCTGGGTTTGTACTTTTTTTTTTTTTTTTAACAGATGGAGCCCTTGGGATGTAGATAGGCAAAGGAAGCCTCTTTTATGTAACATTGTCTTATTTGCAGTCTAATTTTATGCTAAAGCATAACTATATGGCTGAGGATATTCTGGATACTATGGATTTGACCCCAAGGATATATATTGTATTAATCCAGGAAAGATGAAGTAGGCCAAAAGATGACAAGGTACAGAGTTAATCTGTACACTAAATACTTAAAACTGTGTTCCAGATTATACTTTGACCACAAATGTGTTATCTGTTACTTCATTCTTGCCAATACTCTTGCTATATAATACATATGGCAGGAAATAAAAAAGTGACTAGTGTCATTAAACTTCTTTAGGCTACTATGAGTTTTAAGAAATAAGGTTTGAAAAATGAGAACATTAACGCTTCCACATGAGAGCTTCCTTGGTTTTTTCTATCCTACAAGATAAAAATTTGTCCTTTTATTTTGACTTAGGAAAGGTTTTTGCCATGAATAGGTGGCATTTAATTCCCTTAAAATAATATAATGATATGCAACCCAAAAAGACAGTATCTTTCCCCGTGGAGATACATTAGATCCTTTGCTGCAAAAGCCAGAAACAAGTCAATATGCTTGGTATCTCCACCAAAATCTAATATTGCAGAAATTATAAATTAGTTTGGACAACTAAACAAGAAAACAAAATCATAAGAATTTATAAAAAGGAAGGTTGAAATTTTATTTTATTTGTATATACTACATTATCGTCTTTCTGAAAAACTCAAAGTAATTGATGGAAAACTATACAGACAATGAAAGAATTCAGTAAAGTTGGAAGATACATGAATACACTAAAATAAAATCAATATTCTTCACATGTATGTACAATTATAAGATGAAAAGAAAATTTTATTTATATCAGAGAAAAAAATCTAAGTAGAACCTTAACATTACCTAATATCCATGTGAAGCAAGTTATAATACTTTCTGAAGGACACCGAGGAGACTTAAATAGATGTTTGGGGGTTTTTCTTTGTTTTTTTTTTTTTTTTGGTTTTGATTTTTAAAAGATTTTCTTTATTTATTTGACACAGAAAGGATAAGCAGGGAGAGTGGCAGGCAGAGGGAAAAGCAGGTCTCTGCCAAGCAAGGAGCCAGATATGGGACTCCATCTCAGGATCCTGGGATCATGACCTGAGCCTAAGGCAGCCGCTTAACTCACTGAATCACCCAAGCTTTCCTTATCGTCTTTCTGAAAAACAAAAGAAGAGACTCAAGGCTAAAAAGATGTCAATTTTTCCAAAGGAAATTTACAAATTTAACCTGGTCCTAATAAAAATACCAAATTTTTCTGGACTTAAGTAACTGGATTATACAGTCTATTTGGAAGAATAAACAAGAAAGCAAACAAGAATAGCTAGGAAACACTGAAAAAAATATGAGCTGTGTGTGTGTGTGTGTATCTGTGTGTTTGTGTCTGTGTGTCTGTGCATGCAAGTTGTGCATGCATGCCCTAACACTATCAGATATAAAATTATATCACAAAATTTATAATAAAATGGGGTGGTATTGATGAATGATTAGATAGACTAACAGAACAGAACAATAAATCCAAAATGAATCCAAGTGCATTGAAAAGCTTCCTGCAATTATGGATTAGCTTGTTAAGTAGCTACAGTCTCACTGAAAAAAAGTAAAAAGCTGAGTAATAAGAAGGAAAAGAAAAAGAAACAGTTTTGTGTTTCATGTGTGTAAGAAGCATAAGAGAATTACCAAGGGAGTGAAGACTTACAAAACCATGACTCTGGAAAGAAAAGAAACACAGAGAGGTATATCTGATATACTGTGTCTCAGACCCCCTTGAGACAGAGTGGAAAATGTCAGCTGCAAGGCTTAAAGACTAAAAAATGCTCCTGGCAATTATATGGGGGCAAAAATTAGAGTTAAATTCCTATCATGGAGGACAGACCCTACACCAGCTTAATATAAATTGGAACTCCCAGACAGCTACACCAGGAGTAAAAGACAAGCATGTGTGATGCCTTTGGTCAAGCTTTGAATGAAATCAATTACATATTTGCATATGGTGATCTGCTCCTACTTCCACTGCTTGCCAAAAATAATATTTAATCCTTTACAGAAAATAAAATTATTCAGAAACTTTGTGATTATTCCTAAAAATATCCATCATTGAATCCAAAATGGCTAGGTGTACTGAGGAAAAGGAGACATGACCAAAGCTAAAAGAAAAAAATATGATACTTTAGAAAACAGTATGGAGATTCCTTAGGAAATTAAAAAGAGAGCTTCCCTATGACCCTGCAATTACACTACTGGATATTTACCCCCAAAATACTGGTGTAGTGAAAAGAAGGGCCATCTGTACCCCAATGTTTATAGCAGCAATGGCCACAATCTCCAAACTGTGGAAAGAACCAAGATGCCCTTCAACGGACGAATGGATAAGGAAGATATGGTCCATATATACAATGGAGTATTATGCCTCCATCAGAGAGGATGAATACCCAACTTTTATAGCAACATGGATGGGACTGAAAGAGATTATGCTGAGTGAAATAAGTCAAGCAGAGAGAGTCAAGTATCATATGGTTTCATTTACTTGTGGAGCATAAGGAATAACACAGAGAACATGGGGAGATGGAGCAGAGAAGTGAGTTGGGGGAAATTGGAGGGGGAGACAAATCGTGAGAGACCATAGACTCTGAGAAACAAACTGAAGGTTTTGGAGGGGAAAAGAGTGGGGCTTGGGTAAGCCTGATCTTGGGTATTATGGAGGGCATGTATTGCAAGGAGTACTGGGTGTGGTGCATAAACAATGAATGCTGGAACACTGAAATGAAATAAAATAAAATGGAAAAAAAAAAAAAAAAGAAACAGCAGCTATTAAAATGTCAAGAAAAAAAAAAGACAATGATCAAAATAATTATTCAAATTTTATTTAGTAATTATTTAGGGAATGTGGAGAGAAAGTTAATATTGACAATAATAGTGCCAGTTTCAAAGGAATGTTCAGTGTTTTCTCTCTTAATAAAAAATAAGAAAATTGAATTGCAAAATATTTGTTAATTGTACAGTTCTGAGATTCTGAGATTATAAACCTACCTAGTTTTATTTAGTGTTCCATTGTCGTATTGGGCTTTAAAATTACATTCTAGTTCAGAAATTGAATTTTTTTATTTATTTGCAAACACTGAGAAGTTTCATGTAAAGACATGCAGTGTCTTCTCTCTGGCCCAGACTGAAAGAGAAACGTTATTTCTAAAGCTATGTTTTTGCATATGGATGTATGACATTTCAGTTCTTACTAAGTAGCATGTTCAATGACAACAAATCTTGTTTCTTCTCAGAAAAAAATCTGATAGAAACAGACACATAGGAGATTCATGTATTGGCATTATCCTATGTGGATTTCAAAATAAATGTTCAAGAAATTGGATGCCATATGAAGAACTTCACGTGAGAATTGAGCTATAAAAAGTTATAAAGCAGAAAAAAGCTATAAAAAACAATTTTTAAACTATAAAAAAAGGAAAAGGAAATCCTAGAGTGTGAAACACCACTGCCACTTCATGCCCTTTAGGGTGGTTATAATAAAAGATAGAGATAATAATAAGTGTTGATGAGGATGTCAGGAAATTGGAGTTCTCATATACTACTGATAGTGATATAAAATAGGGAGGACAGTCTCTATGATAAACAGTCCAGGAATTCTTCAAAGGCTAAATATACATAAAGCTACCATTATGACCCAGTAATCCACTTCTAGGTATATACCTAAGAGAAATGAAAGTTATGTTAATACAAAAACTTGTTTGTGAATGTTCATAGCTACATTATTCATAATAGCCAAAATGTAGAAATAACCTGTGTCAGTCAACTGACAGATAAACCAAATGTATAGCCACACAATGGAGTATTATTTAGCAATTAAAAGGAACTAAGTATGGACATAGACTACAGCAGAAATGAATTTGAAAACATCATGCTAAGTGAATGCACTCAGTCACAGAAGATCACATATTGTATGATTCTGCTCATATGAAATGTCCAGAATAGCTAAACATATACAGACAGAAACCGAAATAGCAGGGCCTAGGATAGGAGTATTTGGAGAAGATGGGGAGAACATGCTAATGGGTGTGGGGTTTCTTTGTGGAGACAAAAATATTCTAAACTTGGTTGTGGTAATAGTTATGCAACTCTGTGAATGTACTAAAACCATTGTATAGTCCATTTTATATAGGTGGATTATATAGTACATCAATTACATCAATAAAGATTGATACAATAATTATTAAATAACTGACTTGTTAAAAATTACTAAAAATACAATAATCACAATAAAGTACTCAGCAAATATGTTTAACAGATTAGACACAGATGAAGAGAGGATTAATAAATTAGAAGATAAATGAAAAGAAAACATACAGATTATAACCTAGAGAAATGTTGGAAAATATTGAAAAGAGGTTGAGACATGTGTGGAACATGGTTTAAAAAATCTAACATGCATGTAAGTGGAATCCCAGAAAAAGAATGGAGAGAATAGGCCAGAAGAAATATTTAAAAAGATGGTGGCTGAGAATCTTCCAAAACTAAAATTAAATCACAATTCAGAATGTGCCACAAACCCCAAAATGATTTAAAAAAAAAAACTATGACTAGACACATCAGAATAAAATTTCTATAAAACAAAAGGAAAAATATTAAAAAGATTCAAAGAGAAATGACACAGTATCTTGAAAGAACTAGGTACATATGGAAATATAACATGATCAAGACTGCGCATCAGATTAGTGAAGAAAAGGAAGAAATTCTTGATAAGTGGGGTGGGGACAACTGGAGAGTCATATGGAAAAAAAAAAGATCAAATTGATCTACTTTTCATACCACATACCAAATTAAGCCATAAAAATAAATAAAGTAAACACAAGAAGGAAACCTGAGTGTATACTTTTATAAACTAAAATGGAAAAATCTTCAACAAGAGTCAAAATCTAGAAGCAATAAGGGAAATGAGTGATAAATGTGACTAAAAAATTTGCATGGCCAAAAAATCTCTACACCAGTCACAGTGTTCAGGAGAATGGATTCTCTGGCTCCAAGTTCAACCTTGTGGTAAGAGGGGTAGGGTCATGTGATTATTAAGCACTTGACAGAGAAAGGCCAGTTCCTGAAATGAATAGAAGTCTGTCGCCATAACAACCATGAATCAGATGCTGTTTTTCACATTGCATGTCCACTTTGCAAATATACTTTTTTGGCTAAATCATGAATTGACCAGTTTTAAGTGGTATTTCACAGGCTAGGGTTTGCTTATAGACTAAGTGAAAAGTAAACTTATAATGTTAGTAACTGAATATTTGGTCTTTAAAGCTGGATTTCTCTTCTTCATTTTTAATTACCTTATTTCGTTTCCTGTCATTTCCAATCTGTCATATTTTTCTCTTCAGATAATGTAATATAGTTTGCCTATTGTTAGAATATTAAAGTAGTTCTCAGCAATGAGAGAAAACTCAGTGAACTTTATTTGATAAAGTTTTACTTTTTCTAATTTAATTTATTTAAAAATAAAGAATCTACTTCCTATCTAAAAACTGGGAAATCTCTGTACTACATGCTAATTACCAAAAGCATATGTGCTTAATTTTATGAAATGGACAAATTGAAAGTAATGAAAATAAAAGGCTTCAGATTATTGTCAGATGATATGTCACATAAAAGGGAAATATATTAACCTTTGTGAACATAAATAAATAATAGCTAAATTTTATTGAGTGTTCATTATGTGCCAAACATTTTGCTAAATGTTTTATGTGCACTATATTTTGTTTAATCTTCAAAATAACCCTTTAGGGTAGACATTAATACGGTCCCTCTTTGCCAATAAGGAAACAATGGCTTAAAGAGTTAGTAATTGGTGGAGCTTGGAATCCAATTCACTGGTGTTACTAGAAGCTCTTCTCTTAGCCTCTTCACTACATTGCCTCATACTTTGAAGTTCCTTAAGAATGTCTAAATTTGTTTGTTTACTTTAATTTTTAATTTAAACTCAATTTAAGTAACATATACTATATTATTAATTTCAGTGGTAGAATTTAGTGATTGTCTCAAGGCTTATTTTAATCATAAACTTTTATTGGCTCCATTTTAAAAATCCTTTAATACTTGAAGATCCTGTTCAACAAACAACAAATAATCCATATGGCAACTGGACAAGTAGTTTTCCTATATAAGGATCTGCAGGCTATTCATAATTTAGGAATTATTTTACTAGACACATAATAAGCATAATTTTTCTGATTTTCACCTTTTGTTACATACAAAGACAATTGTTTTAAAAATAGGACCAATAATATTCCTGAACAAATGGCTGTGAACATTTGCATGTTGGTTTAGTCTCCACTCAAGCAAATAGCAATGAAAGATAAAATGTTCTAAACAAAATTAAAGGGGGAAATGACATAGGTTCAAAAATAAGATAATTCTCTCCATGGCAATATCTAGTAAAGGTGAACATGCTTCATCCTGTAAGTTGGTTAATTCCATTTCTAGGTATATATGCTAGAGAAATATCTTCCAAGATACTGAATAAGAATAAAACATAAACTCAACAGAATGGGCATGGCTGAAGTTCAGGTTTGCTCTACTCCAAGAAGTAGGCATTGCTAGACATGGACATTCAGTAAAGTGCTAAAAAGGATGTATGTGAATTGAGAATCATTGCTAGACTAAATGCTTAATGCTAGCAGCTGCGTCAGGCTGCTGAGCTCCTGCATCCCATGAAAAGATGGACAAAGATAGGTTGCTGATCACCTGGGATTTTGTCTGTTTGTAAACTGAGGAGCTTGAGAACCTGAAGGTAAGTACTCTGTATCATGAGTAAGAACTAAACCAATCTGCCCACAACTCAGTGATTATTCTACAACATCCCAGTATTACTGACAGTAGTATTACTTTGAAAGTCACAGGGGATCTGCTTTTGGAATTAGCGTTCCCATTAATGTCAAGAATAAGAGAAAGATCTTTTATATGCATATTTTAAAGAGTACGTGTAGTTGTATATAATGCCAAAGGACTAGAGAAAAAGAAGAGGTACGTGTTTGGAAAGAAAAAGACAAAATAATCTTTATCTACAGATAATACCACTCTCCAAACAGGGCTTCTATATGTAAATTATTAGAACAATTAGAGAATTCAGCAAATTTGTGAATATAAGATCAGCATCAAATATCATTAACATCCTTACATGCCATCAATAATTGACTGAAATATGCTTAGAAGAAAATCTCACTCATAATAACAATGAGGACTATGCAATACCCAAGAATAAATCTTACAACATTTGAAGACATTTTGAAAAGTTTTAACAATATCGTTGCAAGAAATAAAAGACAATTAAATGAAGGCATGAGTCAAGGGGGAGACTCAATAATTTGAAGACAGCAATTCTCTATAAATTCATCTATAAACTCATTGCAATTCAATCAAAAGGCCAGTGGACAAGGCAATTAAAAATCCATGCAGAAGAGAAAAGACCCAGGAATAATGGAGATAAAACTGAAGAAAAAGAGAGGATGGGAAGGAAGGAGTCACTTTTCCTACCAGATAGAAAAAGATGGAAAAGAGTGGAGAGGACTAGAAATAAAAAAAAAAAAAATGCATAAAATTTCATATGAAGATGGCTTAATAAATTAAGAAGTTTGGATAATTTAATAAATGGTGCTAAATTAATAACTTATATGTATAACAATGAAATTGAATCCTTCCTCTTACATAGAAAAATTAAAGTAAAAATAAAACTTTTGAACTTTGCAAAGAAAATATAAGAGAATATGACTAGAGTAGGGAAGACTTCACTAAACAAGTTATAAAACACACAAACATAAAAACTGATAAATATAATTATTTCAGAATTAGGCATGAGTATGGAAAAAAAATAGTCAAGGTTATAAAATAATCCATAATCCAGAAGAAGGCATTTACAATCTATATTATGAATAAAAGCTTAATATCCATAATTTACAACATTAATAAGATACTGATAGTTTAATAGAAAAATACACAAGGAAAGGAATATTGTATGGTCAATAAACATATATATGCTCAATATTACACACTTACCAGATTGGTGAAAATATAAAAATCTGACAGTACTAAATGTTGGCAAGATTATATAGAATCAGGAACTTTCATATGATGCTTGTGGGAATTTTGTAGTTTTCATATACCGTTAGTTGTCATAGCCATTGTGGAGAGCAATTTGGTAATAGTAAAGTTGAGATACTTTCTGACGACCTATGAATTCTATTTCTAGGTATAATTTATAGACAATCTCTCTTACACATGTAAAAAGATATAATAATGTTTATTACACGACTGTTTCTAAAGCAAAAACAGGAAACAACGTAATTGTCCTTCAAAAGGAATACTGACAAATATTCGCAGTATATTCATAATGCTATTCGCTAAACTGAGTGAGCTAGAATTATTTGTATCAGTATGAAGAAGGATCTAAAATATTATACCTCTGGATAACAAATACCAGATGATATCCTTCCATAAAACATAAAACATGAAAAAGCAGGGCTATATAAATCCTCTACCACTGTATACACATGTAGTATATGTGTAGCATTAGTATAAATACATACTTAGGAAAATGCACAAATTCACAAATTCATGCTTACCATTGAAAGAGAGGGGCACTGAGTCTTCAAATGTGTTTGTAATATTTTACCACTTTGAAAAGCCTGAAGCAGTTCTGGCGAAATAAAAAAACTTTCACAGACTGGGTTATCAATAAGATTTTTAAATAGAAAACATATAGCTTTGGGACTCCTGGGTGGCTCAGTTGGTTAAGCGGCTGCCTTCGGCTCAGGTCATGTTCCCCGCGTTCTGGGATTGAGTCCCACATCGGGCTCCTTACTCGGCAGGGAGCCTACTTCTCTCTCTGCCTCTGCTGCCACTCTGCCTGTGCTCGCTCTCTCTCTCTCTGACAAATAAATAAATAAAATCTTAAAAAACAAAACAAAACAAAACAAAACACATATAGCATTGACTACAAATATCAAACATCACATAAAATGATCTTCCTTTCAAAAGCATGGCTTTATCTAAGTCCACTTCGAACTCTCAAAAAGTTGATTTGTCTTCTAAAGGACAGTGCTTTCTCCATGCAAACTGCAGCAAAGAATCCAAGCATTCAAGCGCTGTGGAAAATTTTTTAGGCAGTATGCTTTAATCAGCATCTTCTGCCAATGATTTTTCTTTTCTTTCACATTACAAAGAATGCCAGTAGAGTGAACGCAATCATGTAACTGTACAACATTACTAGGGGCGAACCACAGAACCTGAGAACTGCTGGGGGTTTTTAAATACACATTTTAATTTTGAGCAAAAGAGTTCCTTGTTTCTGTGATGAATGTGATGTGGCATTTTCTGATTGGCAAGTGACCCATAGAAAGTACCCAGGGAATAATCATGTCACAGTCCAATTACGTAATTAAGTGTAGTTTTGTTTGTGGCCTTAATTGCATTTGTTGGAAGCTGAGTAGTTGATTTCCCAATCATGTCTGTGCTTTTACTTGCCCTATACAAAAAAAAAAAAAAAAAAAAAAAGAATAAGAAGAGTATGTCTCCAAAGCAGTCTCCAAAGCAATCCAAATCCGGGAGATTTGTTTGGTAGGGATAGCAGCAGAATACTTATCTCATTAAGTCGCAGCCACCATCCTCCAAGGAAAAAGCTGAGGCTTCGAGGCATGTGGCCATTTTTGCTATAACCGGGAATGGGTCTTGTCAGCTAGATGCTTCTCATCTGATACTTCTCCCTAAACTCTGTCACCTCCATGAATAAATGGGCTGGCTTAAGAGTCTAGCTCCCTTGGCCCAGCTTTATATAGAGAGATGTTCCATCCCAGCATGATCATCACTGTGCTCTTCCCTCCAGAATGATGGAAGGAAGTTTAAAAATATGAGAATGCATACAAAAGTGCTTTGTATGCTGGAAACTGTTTTTTTACAAGCGTCATAAAACCATCCTGGATGCGGGGAAGCATCACATTTATGGAGCTCCATGTCCCTTTCCTTTTAAAGGAGAAGGCATACCTACTGGCCACTGGCCCTTTGAAGCCTGAGGTTTCCTTCCAGGAGAGGTGGATGGAAAGAAAGGGTATGGTATTCACTATAGCCAAGCAAGTCCCGATTTTTCTCTCAAAGATGAACTATCTCAAGCCCACAGTGTCTGGCAAGCAGCAAGTTCCCAGTGTACCCATACTGTTTCCAAAAGCATCATGCTGCGCTAACAATGTGTGGGGATGGGTAGAGTGAGGAAGAGCTCATGGGCAGCTAAGCAGGGTAGACTGGGTGCAGAGACAGTTTGGCTCCCCCTGCAAACTGCTTTGTGTCCACTGCTCACAAGCAGCTCTGAGGACGGACGTCCTCCCCACCTCCACACCTCCACATCTCCACATTGGCCGTTCCGAAGCTCTTTTCTAAGAAGGAAGCAGGTTGTGTTGAAAAAGAAAAGGAAAACAAGGGATAAACAGCAGAACCTCCTGGGGACCAGAAAGATAGTGCCGCCGGAGGGAAGCTAGGCAGTACTGGTTAAGCATTGAGTTGCCACGGCGGAGGTGGGACACAGTCTAAGGGGAAACGTCTGTTCACCTCAGTACCCTGTGAAGTGTGCTCTGATGCCATTTGACAAGCCAGTTCAATCATGTAAGTTCATTTACTTAATTAACTCCTCAAAAGGACCCGTTCTCGAAAGTGATGTCATTTTTCCTTAATTGAGACATAAATGGATGCATCAGGGTTTAGAGGAGGTGGCCCCTTCTGAAAATGCTAGTATCTAAGGGCACACAGGAAAGGTCACCTTTAAGTCAAGAAGGTCCCCACACAGAAGGTCCCCGAGCGATGGCAGGCTGTTGTTCATGCACTCACTCTGAATGTCTTCCAGGAAAATACCCTTGGACAACAGTAGGTAGTAGTAAATATTCTTTTCCATTTCTTCAAGACTTATGCAGCCAAGCAGAGCCATGGAATGTCTTACCTCCCTGCCCCTCCTTGGCCAGTCCTCCTTCTAGAATAGCACTCATGTTCCTTCCCACCTGCGTCTACTCTTGCCCCCACCTGAGACCATCCTTCCCCTGGCATTCTGTTTTCAACATGTGAATGGGGGTGGGGGAGCAGGGGGAGCACTCAGTCAGACCACAGCAGTGCTGACAATTTATTTTCATTGAAAATAAAAGATCATCTTAAAGGTCGATGATGATAACGGTTGTCATTGCCACCATTGTTCATTGCAAGGGGACAAGTTGAGATAATAAGTTGATTTAAGATAATTTAAAGATTCACATAGTCTTCATTTAGTAGAATATTAGTTAATAATATAAAGTTGTTACCTTTTAAGAACGATGATAATAATGCATGGAATTTTTCTGACAAAAGACAGTATTATATAAAAGGACAAACTCTAGACACAGATTTCCTTATGAGCTGTGTCACCTGAGCATGTTCTTAACCTGGTTTACCTAAATTCCCTAAGTAGTATGATCAGGACAACAATAATGCCTTCCTCATAACATTGTTAACTCATATAAAACATTTAGGACAGCGTCTTGCACATGAGAGTTCCATCACCATTAGTGTTATCTTCTTTAAAGGAGCATTAACTCTATTTATTTATTTTTAAAGATTTTATTTATTTATTTATTCCAGGAAGAGAGAGAGGGAGCACGTGGAGGGAAGAGCAAAGGGAGATAGATAAGCAGACTCTGGCACTGAGCACAGAGCCTGAGGCATAGCTCAATCCCAGGACCTGAGCCAAAAGCAAGAGTTGGACACTTAACTGACTGAGCCGCCCAGGTGCCCCTAACTTAAGTTTAGAAGTAAAAACACCTCAGAATCTATAGGAACACTGGCACCATATATGCCTGATATCTTTCTCTCATGGGAGTCAAGTCACTTTAGAAGCCGATGATTTCTGTTGAGTCTGAAATTTGTCATTTAATAATGTCAAGGGGCCTCCTGGTGTCAAAAGACTCTCCACGGTAATTGTCACTAGAATTTGCCCACATCTAGTATACTACACATGAGCACTCCACTACAAATAGATTTACAGAGTAAGCATGATACATTGAATCTTTTCTTTCATCTAGGAAGACCACTTCCCTCTATTTAATCAGTTTTAACCAGAAGCCACAGACATTCACATAGAGATGTAAGGAAAATTTCTATGGGGTTGCAAAGTCCTCAAGGGCTAGAAATGGGATATTGTTTGAAATAAAATAAAAAACTAATTTTGCCACAATTTAAACCTTATCAATATATTATAATACTGCCTAAAAGAGAAATACTCATCCTGGGCTTCACCCTATAGAAAAGAATAACAAAATTTAGAAAGAAACACAATTTTATTTTTTTTACTTTTATTGTTTTTTAAAATTTCTTTTCAATGTTCCAGAATTCATAGAAGAAACACAATTTTAAAAACGGTTTTGTTCACATTTTTTTTTTGTTTTTTGATCTGTCAGCTTTTTCTATCCCCAAAATATTACTACCAAGAACTTTCCTTTTCCTTAGGAAAAAAAACAAAAAATACTATGGGAGTAAATAAATAAAGTTATCAGTAGAAACAGCTAGAAATTCTAGATAAGAAACCTTATTCATGATGACAATTTTTATTAGGGAATTTAAAATACATTTTTTCCTACAGTTTTCCCATATTACAAAATTACTTCTTCTATACGGTGGACCTTCTGAAGAAGTGATCTCTGTGTTTCTCCTCCTGGCCTCCTACCCACTCTCTTCCCCCTGGCCAGGGAGACCACTGGAAGGATCACAGATTGGGAGGACAACTAGGAACTTTGGTCCAGGTCCATCGTCTAAATTCATGGCCTTAAGCAACCACTCAGCCTATCAACCTGGTTCCTGAACTTAAAATTAGGGTTGGAGAGTAATGATCTTCAGGACCCCTTCCAAATGCTCACATTCTGTAAACGTAGTTTTTGGAAGATGTAATTAGCTATTCTATGTTCACTGACATAGGAATATTTGCCCTTGAAAGATGTTTTTGTTCTTATAACCGAATCTACATCAGATAGAGCCCAGCCTACTCAATGAGGAGGCCCCTCTTGTGTGTCTTCCTTTCCAAATACGCCCCAACTTCTTAGAAGAACAGAGTGTAGTATCCCCATGAGAGCAGCAGCCTTTGAGAGCAGATACCACATGGAAGGACAAAGAAGGACAAACAATATTTTGATATCATCAATTTGTTGTCTTTGTAATTATTTTTATTTACAGAGTTTAATATTTTCAGCACAAAATGCACAACATAAGGTGGAAGCACTTGAACTTAAAAAGTTGCCTGATGTTTATAAACCTCTAAAAAGTGTGCCCACGAGTTCTTTGGAAACTCACAAGCACCCGGCACAGCCTCAGAGAGGCTGAGAGACCCAGTCAAGTCCTAGACACAGTGAAGGAGAGATCTTCTGCAGTGACTCCTCTGTCCCCAATCCCTGTATTCCTCTAGCCTGGGAGGCTGTGGACACTGAGGTTCTGTGATTTCTACTCATCTTCTGTAACTGGACTCTTGTTGGCTTCCCCCTGGTCATACCTATCTTTTACTTCTGACATTTTACAGAACTTGTCCTTAGGTGCGGTCCTGAATTCTAGCTGGTTGTTACTGGTATCCTTGTCTGCCACATTTTCATAGCTTTCTGAAAATAATGGTGTCAGTTCCCAGAAGTTTGGGTAACCATGCTTTTACCTTGGCTGTCAAACCATTCAGCTATTGCAACCCTTCCTCCGAGGCTTTGGTCTGAAGCTCTCTGGTTCTTGATGTCTATGCTACTCTGTTAAAAGACCATGAATCACAATGAGTGTAAACCTGCAGATTATAGTGTGGCTATGAGATGTCTGGCTCTTTGTGAGGCATAGGGGTATAGTAACAAGAAAGAAATTGCTGTTGTCTGAAGTTGCTAACAGTCTAGAGGCAGTGTTCACTGTCTGTGGCCTCAAGGTCATCAGAGTCTCCTGAAAAGCCACACGCATACTCCTGGACTTTCAACTATCAGCTCTGGAATTTGAGGGGTTTTGTTTGTTTGTTTGTTTGTTTGTTTGTTTTTTCCTGGGTCTGTCTAGCATCTTTCTTGAAAACATAGCATACACTGTCTGCTTACCAAACATAGTTCAATGATAAATTGAGATTGGGGTTTTGTCTGACTTCACTGGAGAAGATTCCACTATGAAATGAGGTCATAGTCATTTTCATTTCTTCTTCATCTGTCACCTTAAAAAAAATACTCTCAACAGTAGACTTGCATTACATAATTAAAATGTTGGAAGTTGTTTGATACATTGTCCCCAGATGGGAGATGCAAAATAGTATGTTAGCCTGCAACTCCTTTTTCAAAACTTAGCCAACAAGTTGGGTAGAAAAGAGCAAGAGAGTATTCCAATTCTCTGAGTGTGTTTATTTAATTCATCTGCTTGCTAAATATTCCTGTATCTCATTTTTAAAAACATTTTCCCAGGAAGAGATTGACAAACAAAATTACCACTTTATACATGAAGAAACTGAGGATAGGTGAGTCAGAGGGTTTCCTGGAAGGAGTAGTTTATCAGCAGTGGTGTTGAGCCCAGGGATGAGAACTCTAGCATGGGTAAGAGATGTGTGATGGGTGTATTTCCTGTTCTGTTTCCTGATCGTGCCCATTTTCTCCTCGTCCATCCTATGGCCTTAGTGATCCAAGTGGCCCTTTGTTTCCTGGGTCCATCACCTAGACGTCCAAGCAGTAAGGCTCTTGCTCATTTTTTTTCATCACATCTGTCAGCTTCTATATGCAGCCCAAGAAGGTGGTTAGACCCAAAGGAGAGCTCCCAGAAATGCTCTGAAATTCTGTTCCTCACATTGTTCTCAGGGTCCTGAGGAATGGGGGAATCCATAGAACTAGGAACTTCTGTATCTTTGTGTGCAGATAAATTCAGTAAATTTCATCTACATTAAAGCCAGACAAAATTCTTACCTTCAGAATAGAACCCAACAAGTCTCTTGGGCAGGGCAGTCCTAGTTGGGCACAGTTATGTCCGTCTCCTTGGACCTACCACTGACACCATCCCAGGGAGCTTATCAGCTACTGACCTCCTGAATGCTCAGCCCCTATCCATTGTCCCTTCATCCTTGGGTGCCATGGGGTGGGGGAGAGGAGGAGAGGATAAACCTAGAAACAGGTCTGGTACTGACCACAAGACACAGGTCCCAGAAAGAAAAGATAATTTGAATTGTGTGTAGGAAGTAACAAAGCAAAAGAAAGATGAATTGATCTAATTATTACTTAAAATATCAGAGAATCACACAAAGATTTCCTTGTTCATTGCTCACTTGGGGTCAGGGACACAAGAATACATGATAAATATATCATAGTTTGACAGGGTCCAACCCACCATCTGACAAAAGTGAGTGTCTTTGCTCATAATGCTTGGATTTTTAACATAGAAATGAACATATTTTGCTGTTTACATAAATCCTTTTCTTCACTTTACTTTGGCCTTTGTCATTGTGGGAGTGGAAAGTAGAAATAGGAAAAGGATTCAGGACAATTAAAGGGAATAAGAGGACAGGAAAATCATCCAGACTCTAGGCTGGCATCCTTCAGCTCCTAGATCCATTCCTAACAGAGGTCACCCTATGTTTCCTTTGTTTGCTCCCCAGGGCTGGGATAGAGACAGGACCCCATGTGGAAGCTAAGGGTTCCCTGCCACCCCATGTAAGAAAATAAACCACAACTCAATAGCAGGAGATTTGAATTCAAGAAAGGAGATTCTTCAAATAGTTCCCAGTCCCATTATGGAGCAGAATACGTCAAAACCAGATGATTTCATTTGTGCTGATCTCTGGAGGAGAAGGAGAAGAAAACATGTGACTTATCACTTTCTGAGGGATTTGCCAAAGCTTCGTTATCAACCATGCATGTATACATGACTCTTTTTAAAAAGTCTGCAAACCCTTTAAGCAGTATGACAAAGGCAACATCAACACTGACCAGTAACTTCATCCCTTTAACCCACTAGACACTATACAATGCAACTTAAGAACATTTCTACCAAACAAACCGCTTAGACATTGAGCAAAGCTCCCAAAGAGCAAGAGTTGCTAGTTTTAGTAAGGCACAAGTGTCCAGGATCTGGCTGGCTGTATGTGAGCTTGTGTCTATTTTTTTCTTCTCTCCCTTCCAAATATCTATCACTCCTGGGCACACAGCCCACTGCATATGGAAAGTACTTCAAGGGATCATGTTCTGTGATCATCCTCACCCTCACACCAATCTTTCCAAGGAATGGTAGCCAAGGAGATTTTAAAAGCACCTCAGTGGAGAGGCCATGTAAACTAGCTCTCAAGGCAGATGGCCACCATAGTGAGAATTAGCTTCGCAAGAGCAGAAAATGCAAGACAGTCACACGGTTCCATAATCCTGTAGACTGGCTCCTTGAAAGCCTTTAGGTCATGCCAGAATCACAAAGAGGAAGGGCTAGGTTTCTCTGCAGCTCTCCCTGGGAGTGCACTATCAAAAGGGAACAGAGTCATCTTGAGTTGAAATGGGTACTTAATTGAAAGCCTGGATGGTAAGAAAGCAAAGAAGTAGAAAGGAAGCTATCATTTGGTGATGGAGGTCAAGGTATCAAGGAAGTGTGGTAGTGTGACAGGATTATGTTTCTTAACTTAGTGCTGCCTAGTGAGCTGTGAGTAGGTCTCACATTTGTTTTCTTATAGTAGTAGCTTGATAAGAGTGAAGAGCAAATGTATAGCAAAGAGTCCTATGATAGTAGGTGGTCCTAGAGGGCTCTCTGCTCTAAACCATTCTTTAAAAAGACAAAACATAATGGTGATTTTTGGTCAACCGTGAGTGTGCTGAATGTCACTGAATTGTGCACTTAAAAATGGTTAAAATGGTAGATGTTATGTTACATATATTTATTGTCACAATAAAATAAAAATACGCAAGTATGTAGCAATGAGACCATCTCAGGCAAAGCCTGAGATGCTTTAGAGACCAAGTGAGAGAATCAGAGGGCTCCATTCAGTTTGACTTTGGAAGCTGGACCAGAAGCACAAAAGAGCTCATCCTAGAGTCTCAGTAATTGTAGGAGATGAATACATTTTTTTTCTTTACTAATGTAAATCATCCCCTTTGGCTTTTGTTATGATAGAGATGGAAGGTAAAAGTAGGGCCTATGATTCAGAGCCATCACTGGGGGCTGATATGGCTGCCAAAATGATGTCTTCAAAAGAGTTCACCTGTTCTTTACTAAATTATATAAAAAAAGGTAAATCCAAAGCTATTTTCTCTGCTTAGCAGGAGTTCCTTGGGTAGTGTTTATACTTGATTTTTTATTATTTCTATTACTCTATTATTAAAGGATACCCACTATCTGGTAGACTGAGCTGGCTGAGGGACTGAGAAGCTTGGTCTGAGAGCAGGAATACCAGGAGACTGACCCAGGCACAGCAAGGCGCCTAGATAGAACATCACAGGGGAGTCATGGGTCCAGAAAGCAGAGCCATGAATATCAGGAAAGGAGCCATAGCTGAGACAGAAAAGTCACAGTGGAACAGGGTTCCCAAACTGAGGCTTGTTGCTCAGGAATGAGTCAAGAGCCTCAGTCCAACTTACTGAGGGGGAGATTCTCAAGTCCTGGAAATACTAAAGGAGTTTGAGAGATAAGAGAAACTTGGACAAAGGAAGCATATGTGTTAGTTACTAGTACTGAAGATTATATTCATATATGGAGCAACAACTATGTGCCATGCAAAGTACTGAGCAAGACACATATATTCTATTTAATCTTCAAAGCACTTCAGGGAAGCTTGTGCACCTTCGGTTGTGCACATAAGAAAACAGTTTCACATTAAAAGAAATACAATTTGACTGGTAGGACCTCTTAGTTTTATTTGAGGGAGAAGAAACATTATCCTCCTTCGTAGTGATTTTCAGTGGTGCAAGAGTGAGACTATTTCAGCATTTTGAATTGGACAATCCTTTCTTATCTAGGACAGTTCCATAATTATAGGATATTTAACATCTGTGGTTCGAATTCATTAGATGCCTATGCATTCCTATCCCTACATTGTCGATTCTGTCATCAGTGAATAGAAACAGTCTTACTTCTTTTCAAATGTATATGAATTTTGTTTTGTTTTGTTTTGTTCTGTTTTGTTTTTGCTTTATTGCATTAACCAGAGTCTCTAATACAAAGTTGTTTATAAATGATGACAGGGAACCTTCTTGCTTTGTTACTGATCTTAAAGGGAAAGCATTTAATCTTTCACTATGGAGTGTGATGTCAGCGGCAAATATTTTTTTAGATGCCTATTTATCAGATTGAGAATGTCTTTTTTTATACTTAGTTTGCTGAGAATTTTTTTAGTCATAAATGGGTGTTAAATTTTATCTAAGCTTTTTCTGCATCTATTAAAATAATTGTATGGTTTTCTGTTTTAGTCTGTTTACATGGTACGTTATACTGATTGATTTATAAAGTTACCGCAAAGGTGTGTTCCTAGGATAAAGCCCACTGATCATTATGCATTACCACTTTTTATATATGACTAGATTTAGTATGTTACATTTTCATAAGAAATTTTGAGTCTATATTCATAAAAATGATGAGTTTTCTTTCAGTGTATACCTCTGGGTTTTGTATTATAGTATTGATATTCATGAAATGTTTCTTCTCTTTCCTTCTCAAAGAGTTTAAATATAAATCTGACATTATTTCTTCCTTTAATATTTGATAGGGGTCGCCAATTTAGCAACATGGGCATGACATTTTCTCTATGGAAAGTTTTTAAGTTATGAATTTAATTCCTTTAGTTATGTCAAACTAGTGAAGTGTATTTATTTTTTTTACATAGAGCCTTAGTAGTTTGTTCCTTCTTTGAAGAAATATGTCCTTTTCATCTAAGTTATTCAATTTATTTGGTTTAAAGTTGTTAATAACATGTCTTTAATATTAATGCCTGTAGTGACGTCTACTCTCTCATTCCTGACATTGGTAATTATCCTCTCTCTCTCTCTTTTCCCCTTGAACAATATGAATAAAACAGAGTTTCTCAATCTTGGTGCTATTGACATTTTGGGTCAAACAATTCTTCATTGTGGGGAGTTGTCCTGTGCCTGGCAGAGTTTGAGCAGTCTCCTTGGCCTTTACCCACTAGATCCTCCCACTTCTGCTGATCAAAGGCATCTCCAGATGTTGCCAGATGTCCCCTGGTGTGGGGGGAATCACCACTGGGCTACAGGTTTGTAGATCTTTGTCACATTAGTTTTTAAAAATATATCTTCTGTATTTTTTTTTAATTTCATTGTTTATGCTGTTTATAAATACCTTCCTCCTTTTTACTCTGGTTTTCACTTCATTAGTTTAAGATCTTCCTTTTTACTAGTATAAGCATTTAATGCTGTTATCTTTCTCCCTTAACACTGCTTTAGCTGTGTCTTATAAATCTTATGTGTTATGTTTTTTGTTTTTATACAGTTCATGTTACTTTATAATTTATACTTGGGTTTCTTTAACCTAGGGGTCTTAGTCTAGTCTGGATTCTATAACAAAACACCATAGACTCAGTGTCTTATAAACAACAGAATTTGTTTCCTACAGTTCTGGGCCCTGGAAGTTCAAGAACAGGGAGTAAGCATTGTTGGGTTCTGATGAAGGCGCTCTACCAACTCTCTGTGTCCTCACAGAGCTGAAGGAGCTAGATGAGATCTCTCTGGAATTTTTTTCTAAGGGCACTAGTCCCATTCTTTTTTTTTTTTTTTTAAGATTTTATTTATTTGACAGACAGAAATCACAAGTAGGCAGAGAGGCAAGCAGAGGGGGGGGGATAAGCAGGCTCCCTGCTGAGCAGAGAGCCCTATGTAGGGCTCGATCCCAGGACCCTGGGTTCATGACCTGAGCCCAAGGCAGAGGGTTAACCCACTGCCACCCAGATGCCCCCACTAGTCCCATTCTTGAGGACACTGCCCTCATGTCCTGATCACCTTCCAAAGGCTCCACCTTCTAATACTACCACATTGGGCATTAGGTTTTCAACATATGAGTTTTAAGGCAACACAAAGATTCAGAGGTTATTTTCAAATATTTGGAAACAATGACTGATATCTTCTTTTTATTGATTTTTAGTTTAAATTCATTGTGACAGCCATATTTTTTTAAATTTTTTTAATTTATTTTGAGCGTAACAGCATTCATTGTTTTTGCACCACACCCAGTGCTCCATGCAATTCGTGCCCTCTCCAATACCCACCACCTGGTTCCCCCAACCTCCCACCCCCTGCCCCTTCAAACCCCTCAGATTGTTTTTCAGAGTCAATAGTCTCTCATGGTTCACCTCCCCTTCCAATTTCCCTCAACTCCCTTCTCCTCTCTAACTCCCCTTGTCCTCCATGCTATTTGTTATGCTCCACAAATAAGTGAAACCATATGATAATTGACTCTCTCTGCTTGACTTATTTCACTCAGCATAATCTCTTCCAGTCCCATCCATTTTGCTACAAAAGTTGGGTATTCGTCCTTTCTGATGGAGGCATAATACTCCATAGTGTTTATGGACCACATCTTCCTTATCCATTCATCCACTGAAGGGCATCTTGGTTCTTTCCACAGTTTGATGACCGTGGCCATTGCTGCTATGAACACTGGGGTACAGATGGCCCTTCTTTTCACTACATCTGTATCCTTGGGGTAAATATGCAGTAGCGCAATTGCAGGGTCATAGGGAAGCTCTATTTTTAATTTCTTGAGGAATCTCCACACTGTTCTCCTAAGTGGCTGCACCAACTTGCATTCCCACCAACAGTGTAAGAGGGTTCCCCTCCAACACATGTTGTTTCCTGTCTTATTAATTTTGGCCATTCTAACTGGTGTAAGGTGGTATCTCAATGTGGTTTTAATTTGAATCTCCCTGATGGCTAGTGATAATGAACATTTTTTCATGTGTCTGATAGCCATTTGTATGTCTTCATTGGAGAAGTGTCTGTTCATATCTTTTGCCCATTTTTTATATGATTATCTGTTTTGTGAGTGTTGCGTTTGAGGAGTTCTTTATAGATCCTAGATATCAACCTTTTGTCTGTACTGTCATTTGCAAATATCTTCTCCCATTCCGTGGGTTGCCTCTTTATTTTGTTGACTGTTTCCTTTGCTGTGCAGAAGCTTTTGATTTTTTATTTCAATTTTTAAAAAGTTTTTGAGACTTGTTTTTATCCCAGAATATATACTCTATTTTAGTGAGTGCTTCATGTGCCCTTGGGGAAAAAAAAGAGGGGGGTGTTCTGCTGGTGTTTAGTGGAATTTTCAACAAATGCCAGGGCAGTTTGGTTGTATTCTTAAAGTCTTCTATAATGCTACAGATTTTCTGTTTATTTGTTCTATTAACTAACAAGAGAGAATTGCTAATCTGTATAATTGTGGACTTGTCTATATCCTTTTCTAGTTCTACCAATTTTTGTTTCATGTATTTTAAATTTTTTGATGTACATACACATTTGGAACTTATCATCTTGATGAATTTACCTTACTAAGCATCATGATCTTTATCTTGATAATAGTTTTCATTCTGAAGAAGTCTACTTTGTTAGATATGACCACAGCCACTAAAGTTTTCTGTAATTAGGTTTGCATTTTATAGATTTTCTCTATCTTTTTACTTTTAAACTATGTGTGCCTTCATATTTTCAGTAGATTTTTTACAGACGGCATATGGTTGGGTCATGCTTTTTTAAAAATCAAAACTGAAAATCTGGGCCTTTTAATTGGTGTGTTTGGGACATTAACATTTGATGTATTTATTAATATGATTGGTTTTAAATCTACCATCTTGCTATATTTTTCTGCTACTGCTGTCATCTTATTCATTTCTGGTTTGTTTCTATTGGTAAATTTTTCTCCTGCTTTTGGGTCATACTTTCTTTTTCTCATCCTTGCTAATTTTGATTGGTTTATGGACACTGAATCTAAGGGATTTTACATTGTAGGAAGCTAGACTTTGTCATATTCCTTTAAGTAGGATTAAGCTTTTTTCTAGTGTGTAGATAAGTCACTTGAGAAAAGTTTGATCATTTTGAGACTTACTTTTAGGTTGTCTTGGAGTAGACAGGACCAACCTTTACTCTGGGCTGAATTTGTCTCCATTATTTTGGGAAAGCCTTTCTGAGGACTCCATGCAATGCCTTTTGCATTATGATGTCTCTCCACTCTTGCTGTTGGGATATTCTTAGCCCTCTTTGAGCTGCAGGAATTGTTATCTTATGGCTTCAAATGTTCTTTCCTGTACCTTAAGTAATTTCTTCTCACTCATGTGCAGATTAGGGTTTAGCCAAAGATTCAGAAAGATTCTTCTGCAGAGCTCATTCTATGTATGGATACCGGGTGGGTAATGTATTTAGCAACTTCCTCTATGATACTCCTCCCTCACAAATTCTAGATGACTTGTCCTTCCTGAAATCTAATCTCCAATTTCTCTCTCCTGAACTCAGTGAAACTGAAAGGTTCTTTTTTGGTTCTCCTACCTGCCATGATCCTGATCTTGAAAACTCCCTTTGGGTATGAATGGAGGCAGTTGTAGGGCCCACCTTATTGTGTTTCCCTTCTTTCAGAAATCACAATTCTGCACTTCCTGATTTACAAATGTTTGAAAACTGTTATTTCACATATTTCACCAGTTTTCTAGTTGTTCAAAGCAAGAAGGTAAATCCAGGGCCTGTTACTGTATTATGACTGAATGTGAAAATCTGCCACCTTCATGTTTACAGGTTATTTTCATTAAATATACAGTTCTGGTGGTGATTTTTTTTTTTCTTCCTGGTTTTATAAACATATATTTTATAAACATGGAGGCTTAAGTGGGTAGAAGAATAAATGAAACAAGATGGGATTGGGAGGGAGACAAACCATAAGTGACTCTTAATTTCTTCCTGGTTTTAAAGATGTCATTTTACTGTCTCCTGGATTCTGGTGTTTCAGATGAGAAAGAAAAGAGTGCACATTTGTATCATTGTTCCCTTGTGCATAGTATGAAAATTTCCTTGCTCTGCTTTCAAAATGCCTTTATCTTTGATTTCAGGCAGTTTGATTATGATATTTGTAAGCAAATATCTTTTCTTTGTATTTATCTTGTTGGTGGTTTGCTGAGCATATAGAATTGTAAATTTATGTTGTTCTGAAATCGCCAGAGCTATTAGTCACTATTTCTTCTGATATTTTTACTGCCCCAATTTCTCTCTTTTACTTCTGGGAGATTCTAAGTTCATGTACGTTAGACTTTTTGATATTGTCCAATAGGTCACTGAGGCTTTGCACATTTTTCTGCAATTTTTTTTCCTTTCTGTTCCTCAGATGGTCTACTTTATATGAAACTTTCTTCAAGTTCACTAGCACTTTCTTCTATTATCTCCAATCTCCTGTTCTTCCTATCCAGTGGATATTTTATTTCAGATATTAATGTTTCAGTTCTATGATTTTAACTATTATTTTTAACATTTTTTGTTTCTCCTCTGACATTCTCTATTTATTCACTTACTTGAACATAATATCAATGTATAATAATATAGCATTATGTATAATAATGTAGCATTAAGCAAAGTTAAAAAGTTGTTTTTAAGTCTTTGTTAATTTCAACATCTAGGTAATCTTCAGGTTTGTCTTCATTGGTTGCCTTTATCTGAGCACTGGCCACATGTTCTTATTTTTTCACATGTCTACTAATTTTGGATTATATCCCAGACATTTCAAATGATATATTGTAGAGGCTTTGGATTCTCATGGTCCTTATTTAGAATATTGAATTTTGCTTTATCAGGCAATTTTCTTGACTGCACTCAAACTATAAATTCTGTCTTTCCTATTGTGTGAAACAGCATAAATCCATTTTATTTCTTTTAGCCTTTGTCAGGCTACTTGGAGCCTTCCCTATGCTTGTGTAGTTCTGGGATCACCAGGGATTTGAGCAAAACTTTAATATACAAGATACAGGGCTCCTCATCCAGGTTTCTCCTTTCTGAGATTTCCTCTTCAATTTCTGGTACAGTGCCCCTGAAGTTTGTCCTCTGATTCTTCATGCCGGTAGGATAATGGATTTTCTAGCCAAATTTTAGCCACCACTTCTGGATTGGTCTTGGGTCTGTTTTCAGGAAAAAAGTTAAGAAAAAATGAGAAACTTATCCCATGATATTTCTACCTTCTGCTACTAAGTTTCTGCCTGTTTTTGTTTGCTCTCCAGTGCCTTCAGGTAGTGGTTATACTGTTTCTACAGTTCATAGTTATTTGAAGAATACTGATTCCAATAATATTCTTCCATTACCAGAAACTAGAATCCTAGAGCTCTACTTGGATTTTTAAAAAATTCTTTTAATATATAATAGAGTCCATCACAAATGATTTCTCTGTTCATTCTCACAGGTAAATCCAATCTTTCATAAATTCATCTATTCTTATCTCAATTACCTAGAATGTATTATCATCCCCAAATAAAATATTTTGCTGTGTTGTCTCTTCTCCAAATCATTTATCGATCCATTAAGTCCTTACAGAACTCTCTTATTTACTGATTTCTATTCAGAGAAATGTTCATTTATTTGCATTCTTTGTTCCTGTCTCTAAACTTTCTACAAAATAAAATAGCCTCTTCACTACACCATGACCAGTTTTTGAAAGCATCTTTTGTGGAATTTGTCAGAGGCCTTTTGAAAGTCTCATTATATCAACACATGCTTTTTTAGCTCTTCAAGAATGCCAGTAAATTATTTGCATTTTTTTAAAAGTTCCTTTGGAGAACTCAGTTGCCTTGTAGGTTATTTTATTTTAAGAGTTTGATAGTTCAGTCCTTTATTAATTGTAACCTAATCTCATTTTATCTGTATTGGAAATAAATGTAATAATTTAAAGTCCTTGGATTCTCCTTGGATTTTTTTTTAACCAAGATTATATTTATAATCCTCTAGTCTTCTGGCACAGGAGTCATAACATGTCAAACTTTACATTTTGGCCACCCATCTTTGCTGTGATACCTCAGTTACTCTAAGAGTGTGATTGGATTTTGGTAATTTAAACCAAATTTATTTTGCTAATGATAACAACTAATATTTATTGTGCATGTATTACATGCCAGACAATGTTCTAAGTGTATGATCTCATTTTCTCCTCCAGTAACCCTATAAATTGACTATATTCCCATTTAGAGATATAAATCTGTTGGAGCACATCTTAGGTATTGACCACAATTTAGTCTAATGCTTCTAATTTTTTTCAACTTGGAGGAAATTTGGAACTACATATTATCTTTTCCAGTATACCTTCAAAAGATAAGTTTTCATGACGCATTGTTTAAGCTAGTTCTATAAGAATAATAGGTTTCTCCCAGAGAAAGAGGACTTTAAATAGTAGGAGAAATGACAAACCCAAGAGGTTGTCAATCAAAAAAGTATAAATGCTGAAGCAGCCAGTAGAGATAGAATAGCATGTTGGAGGATAATAAATCATATTTTATTACTCTTAGAGTAATAATATTTAAATAAAACAGTCATGTTTTGTAATGTTTTCTTGTGTGTGTGTGTGTGTGTGTGTGTGTGTGTGTGTGTGTTTGCTCAATTTGCCTGCCTCCAAAATCTGTCTCTTTAGGGCTATAGTTTTCTTTCTCTGTCATTCAGTTTGAAGCATCCCTTTGGGATCCTTCTCACTCTTGAGAAATCTTCTCATTTTTTAAAAAATCTTGCTTTTTGTTGAAAGTTTTTCCTCTAACATTGTCTCTTTTTTTAAAAAAAGTTTCTTTCTCCATTCTTCACTTTTCGTATTGCTTAGCCAACTGAGACTTGTTTTTATTCTTTGTGTTTTTAATTACAAGCTTCCACCCGCAGTGCTTTTTCTGTTCCCCAAATTTTCCTTTATCCTTTCACAATTTATTTTTAATGTCCACAGTTAACTGTCTTGTTTAATTGCCCCAGCATTTATGAGTTCTCCGTAGTGGCATCCTTTTTCTTTCTTCTTTCCTTAAAACTTGTCTTCCAGCACTCAATCTGGTAATGTAGTGTGTTGAAATAAGATTTCATTGCTTTCCATTGCTTCAGTCATTGCCCTGCTTTTCAAAAACAGGTCCTTCAAATTATCTCCTCTATTTCATCTTCAGACTATAACCCTCTCTTCAGTGTGTGTAAAAATGTGACAGGCATAGCTAGAAGATATAGTTAGAAGCTGCCTACATCAATCACATAGACTATCTGGAACAAAAGCTCATCTGAATGTAAAGATGGATGTGCAGGTACTCCTACTAATGAAAGCAATGTAGCTATGTGTTAGGAGGGAGTGGAAAATGGTTCTTTTAATCAATGATATGAAAAATGAGGTAGAGTTGGTTTTTGTTCTCAGTGTCCTGAAGTTATAATCCATTGAAAACAAAAGCAATGTTGAAAAACAGTGTTTATACACACACACACACACACACACACGAATATAAATATATATTTATATATTTAATATATATATAAATTCTATACTTATATATGTTTATATGTAACATATATAAATATATATGTTAAATATATATTAAATATATATTTATTAATATATAATATATAAAGATATATTTATATACGTGTGTGTATTTAAATTTTTCAACATTGCTTTTTTTAATAAAATTCATATCCTTGATTAAAATAACATATATTTTTATATTTTATATTATATATATTTTATTTTACATAAATAAAATATATATTTTATATATTTCTCATATATATATATTTTATATATGTATATTCTTTTTCCCTAGAAAACATGATTGTATTTTAGAGTCTTACTGCCTTCCTTTGGAGGTGATATTTTGCTCTACCTTGTATCTGTTTGATTCTTATTTCCAAAGTGTTTTTAATATTATCTCAGTTAATTCTGAGAGAAAAGGACTGCAGGGAAAGGTAAGGAATTTCACTTGTCCGACATGTAACTATTTAATAATAAACAAGGATTGAAATGTGTATCTGTCCTGGTTCTATACTCTTGTTTTTCTCTCTTTTTGTAACTTCTAAGATCTTTTTACATGTGTTGCAAGGAGAGCTAGGATGACTTGTAACCGAGGGAGAAGAAAGTAGTCAGTCATCATTTTCCTATACTTAAATGAAGTTGACCATCTATATATACTCTATGTGTTTAAACCTCATCTGAAAATTATTCAAGTTCAAAGCTAATTCTTTTCCCAGAGGGGGTTCCTTAAAAAAAAAAAAAAATCAACAGAAAGAAAGGACAGAAGACTCAGGAGTGGAAATGATAGGGAAGGCAGTTTAGTAGGGAGGAAGGCTAAGAGCCCCACACAGGTAGGAGGCTGAGGGAGAGAAAAGGTTTTTGCCATCTTTCTTGTTTTTACCTCCATGGCTTCTTGTAGTGTCAGTGAGATCTGTGACCTTCCCCCAGGTTCTACACTACCCAGAAGTCCAACATGCACTTCCCTTTTCTTTCTCATGGAGGGAACAACAACTGAATGCTCCCAGAAGGCTTCTTTTCTTTATCACAAGTATTCGAAAATTCTTTCAAAGTGCTCGCAAGGTATTCTGGTTTCTGTCCACTGCCTTGTTTATTTTCTACAAAGCCTCAAGGGACTGAGACCCTGTGTTTCCATGGAAATACTCACAATCCATTTTTGCCTACCATTATCAGGTTTGTGGCGGAGGTTATCCATTTCACCACTAATGTTTTGCTTCCACTGGGCTTGATGAAGTGCGGACATGGTGTAAGGAAGCTCTGGTCTTGCCCCCAGGTAAAACAGACCCAATTTGTTGCAGAGCATGACATTGCTTAACTTCCTAGAGGTCTTTTGTCACCTGGTAGGCTTCCTCACTAATAACTTCAATTTCAGGCATTTGCTTTATCAGTCTCCAGTGGGGGTGGGGGTGAGGGTGAAGCAGTGTGGGAAGTAGGTAGGAATAGTGGCACAACTGAGCATATACACCCTCTGTCCACCTAATCTTGCAAAAATAGTGATAGCCCTATTGCACTAATTAATAGGAGAAGTCAGCTGGATAGCAGAGGGTCTGTGGTCGGTAGTCACAATTCTTGGTCCAATCTAAGTTGATGAAAACTTCTCTTAAAAATATTTGGTTCTAAAACTAACTTGAATAACAAATCTGGTGTGAAATAGATCTTATCCTATTTCCCTGCCATCAGTCACTTTTCAGATTTCATCCTGGAATCAAACATGTTGGATAAATTTAGTCTGTCTAAGCAGAAGTACTAGATGTTTCTGATAGCCAATAGCACTTTATCTGGAACAATCTATTTTCTACCTCTGTAGCCCAGTAAATGGCTAAGTGAGCTGCCTTTTCCATAGCTAACAACTCTTGCTGATGTGTTTCCAAAGAGCCCCATAAAACAAGAAAACTATGTTGTGAGCATTATTGAAAACAAACTGGTTTTTGAGACAATGAAAACATTTTAGTATTTAGATTAAGGTAGATTGGCAGTGATCTGCTTTTAAACCATGTTGTCAATGAAACTGAAGCAATGCATTCATCTTGATTTCTCGTGTCCATTGTCCCTGTTTTAAAACAGTCAGCTTCAACAACCGCCTGTTATTGGCTTAACTTTGAGGGTGTTTGGGCCCCAAATTAACCAAGTGCATTGAAATGCCATCACTTACACATAGCCAGCAGCCTCCTTGAGCCAAGCCACTTCACTTGGCAGAGTATTCAGAGCTCAGAAGCAGGGATTCTCTTTGATAATGAAGCCATGGTGTGCTCTGGGATTTGGTTAGGGAAAAAAAGTATCTTCTAGGACCAAAGCTAAAACTGAGAAACCTCTTATGAAACAGAAGTCAGGCTGTGGTGGTGCAGCCCATAGGTCCAGTGAGTATGTATATCCCATAATCTCCAGAATCCTTCTGATAATGAATAAGGAGGAAATGAATGATTCACACAGGTTTCAAGGGGTTTTGTATCCTGATACAATCATGTCTAAAATCATTCTTCACCTCCACAAGTCTGAGATGTGCGAAAAGGTATACAGAAACATCTTCAAGATAAAAACTTAGCATTTTTTTTTTATACTAAACTCGTGAGCAGCACCTGGGGGGCTCAGTTGGTTGAGCTTTGAACTCTTGGTTTCAGCTCAGGTCATAATCTCAGGGTCCTGGGATGGAGCCTGGAATTGGGTTCTGCACTCAGCTCAGAGTCTGCTTTAGACTCTCGCGCTCTCTCTCCCTCTGCCTCCTCCCATCACCCTCAAAAGAAATGAATAAATCTTTATAAACTCATGAAATTAAACTGATGACTTATGTTACAGTATCAGCTTTGCACCAGCACAAAATTTAAAAGTGTTCTAGGTATCTATCTAGATCTCTAAATATCTAAGTATTCTAAATATAGTCCAAAATAAATGACAATGTAAGAAATACCATACCTCAGAAATGAAGATGGAAACATTTCTTTGGTCCCCATCATCAGGGATGTGCAGATATATTTTCTAGATGTCCCTTGGGTTGTACATATCAGCACCATTACTCATTTATAATTATTTCTAATTAAGTAATTATAAGCAGCATTCACACATATGCTTTTCTTTTTGAAAAAGATCAAGTCACATAATTAGATAATGAAGAATTTAATTTACATAGTATTTCTTTAAAGAAATCTGATCTTTTTCTTTTACAAAGTGCTTTAAATCATATTGAATATTGATAAACAGAATGAGGTAGAGAAATTATGGTTCTCAAGAGGTCTACATGAAAAATCCAAAAGACCTTTATAAGAAAGGAATTGTTAGACCTGGAGATGAAAGGAACACTAAAAGAATCTTTAATCTTTCAGCTCTTATTTTGAAAGAATAAGAAACTGCTTTGAAATTCAAATATCTTATTCGTAAGAGCCCAAAACATTTTCAATAAGGAAATAATTTTCAAATTTCTATTAAAAAAGAATCATAGGAGTGGTGTTTAAATTATGTAAAATTCTGGATTAGTGGAGTACAAATTAGAGTGGAATTGTAGTAAAATAGAAACAGATTGTACAAGTTTAGTTTTAGAGATACTTCAAAACTTCAGCCACAAAACAGGATTTTGGAACACACTGTGATTGTTGACTACGTGGGTAGTGGCTGTCTCCTGAGTTTGGAAGCGGCTAAATGTCTGAGTTCCCAGGGTTTCATTTCTCATGGTATGCCATATTGCAATGGCTTCACAATCTTTCCCCAGAATTTAGTTTGAGAGGAAGATAAATTTGAACTTCAGAGCAAAAGTGAGCAGCTGAGCTTCCGTCATGGGAGAAAGAGAAGATTTATAACTGGACACATATGATAGTCATTTACTTTGTTATTAATGTTTTTGAACATTAATAACAATGCATCTAGCATTACAGATATCACATGGGGAAGAGGCCATTATTTGGGCTGAAATGAGCTCAGAGAAAGAATCCAAGGATTTCTTTGGTGAACCTGAATACTCTGGGCAAGTTTTTCCTATCGCTCTTTATTTAATGCCACTTTGGCTTCCTTTATTATTTCTATCATGGGCTACATACATTCACTGATTCATAGAGGCCCATATTGTGGATTTAGAGGGAAAATAACACCTCAGATCCTAGTTGGAGCTCTAACCTAACTGAAAAATAGGGTTAAGACTCGTGTGGATGGAGATCAAAAGATCTGATTTAGTAAAAATAAAGCTATTTGTTCAATAATGTTTAAGTGTAGCCAAAAATGAGCAAAATCACATTTTCTGAATTAAACATTCACTCTAGAACATAAGCTTTCTGCAGGCAGGCATCTCCTCAAAGCCCAATTTTGCCTCCCAAACTCATCCAGCACAATTAGTGGTAAAGGAGACCTCAGGAATATTACTTTATTGTGGTGGTTTTCAAACGTGATTCAGGCCTGGGGATTCCATATACCTTTTAGGAATCCACAAGGCTCCATTTACTTATTAAAATACATTTGTGTTTTTCTATGAATCAATAGCTTGTTGTTTTGTTTTTATTTTTTAATAGTTGATTATTTTTAATGAAGAGTTTTTCATTGAATTGAAGCATTTATTCATTCACCCATTGAGAGATATCTGGGTTGATTCCAGGTTTGGCCAATCATGAAGAAAGCTCCTATGAACATTCACATATGGATTTTTGTTTATCACTATTTTTCTTCTTTGCATCATGCTTTGATGATATATTTAAAACTCTTGGTCAAACCCAATACCACACAAATTATTTTCCAATGTTTTCTTCTAGAGGTTCTAGAATTTTGATTTTACATTTATGACTATGGTCTAGTTTGAATGTCTTCTTACATAAGGTATTAATTAGAAGTCTGTCTGGCCTTTTTTCATGATAGGATTAGGAGTATGTTTCTTGCAGTTGATTATACCTCACTGTGAAAACAGAAGTCTACTCAAGTCTACTCAATTGGGTTTTTGTCCAGGAAAATACAATTATTTTCCTTTCCTACCACTGGCTTGGGTTTTTCTAAAAAATTTTATTAAGACAACTTTGACATAAGAAAATTAAATATATTTAAGGTATATAAGCTGATTTTTTGATACA
The DNA here is from genome assembly GCF_030435805.1 of Mustela lutreola. Taxonomy (NCBI): domain Eukaryota; kingdom Metazoa; phylum Chordata; class Mammalia; order Carnivora; family Mustelidae; genus Mustela; species Mustela lutreola. The sequence continues at coordinate 124,833,606 of NC_081290.1, read as the reverse complement.
TATATGCATTGTGAAATGATCACCACAGTCAAACTAAATAACTTATCTACCATCTCTAGATATCATTATGCATATGAATGTTTAGAAGATTTAACTTAAGATCCATAGTGGCAGGTATTAAGAAGGGCACATATTGCATGAAGTACGGGGTGTGGTGCATAAACAATGAATTCTGGAACACTGAAAAGAAATTTTAAAAAATCCATAAATTTTTCTCATTCATGGTAAAAGGCAATAGGTATAATATTTTATATTCAAATAACAAACATTTTTAAGAGCATTCATTTTTAAAAATTTTTAAAGATTTTATTTATTTGAGAGAGAGAGAAAGCACACAAGTTGGGAGAAAAGCAGAGGGAGAAGGAGACGCAGACTCCCCACTGAGGCTGAGCAGGAAGCCCAACATGGGGCTTCCCAGAACCCCAGGATCATGACCTGAGCTGAACGCAGATGCTTAACTGACAATGCCACCCAAGTATCCTTCATTCATTTTTAATTTCTAATGTGGGGTGATTTCATTTCCTTCCAGGTTGAAGTAACAGGGATATATATAACCTCCTACATTAAGCAGTTGAAAAATAAAGACAGAACATATGAAACAATGGTTTTAGACATTGGACAACACGTGACACATGACTGTGACCAAAAGAGAGGGGGAATCAACAAAGAGAGTCCACCATTTGCCCCCAGCTCACTTCCTTGAGTATTTCCAGGCTTGCCTGAGAAGAGGGAGAAAACTACATGAAGTGTTGTCATCTTTTGGAGTTGGGGAAATGCAGCTGGTAGTGTCGGAAGGCCGGGCAACTGGAGCTCACAGGGAAGAGTAGTAGAGAGAGAGCTGCACAGAGAATGAGCATTAAAAATGTGCAGAGAGCCCCCTCACATCTTCAGCAGGGTACAAATGAGCGTGTAAATAAGAGGAAACTACATAACACAGGGAAAAAACTACCTGAAAGGAACATCCAGAACAATCGGATCACTCATGTCCAGGATAGTTTGAGGTTCCCATGTGTCAGAGTGGAAAAAAACCCTATAATATATAAGGTCCTAGGTCAAGTAGTCAGAAGTGCATGGCCTCAGTAGTGAGGTGGTAAAACCTAGGTTTTGGGTATTCGTCCTTTCTGACACTATGGAGTATTATGCCTCCATCAGAAAGGACGAATACCCAACTTTTGTAGCAACATGGAAGGGACTCGAAGAGATTATGCTGAGTGAAATAAGTCAAGCAGAGAGAGTCAATTATCATATGGTTTCACTTATTTGTGGAGCATAACAAAAAGCATGGAGGACATGGGGAGTTAGAGAGAAGGGAGTTAGGGTAAATTGGAAGGGGAGGTGAATCATGAGATACTATGGACTCTGAAAAACAATCTGAGGGGTTTGAAGTGGCGGGGGGTGGGAGGTCGGGGTACCAGGTGGTGGGTATTATAGAGGGCACGGATTGCATGGAGCACTGGGTGTGGTGAAAAAATAATGATACTGTTATGCTGAAAATAAATAAATGAAAAAAAAAGATATGGAAAGAATACAAATATTTAGAAACAAAACAACACATTTAAAAATAATTTATAGGTCAAAAAAATACTAAAAACCGATTTTGAAGTTAATGAAACAAGATGGGATTGGGAGGGAGACAAACCATAAGTGACTCTTAATCTCACAAAACAAACTGAGGGTTGCCGGGGGGAGGGAGTTTGGGAGAAGGGGTTGGGATTATGGACATTGGGGAGGGCATGTGATTTGGTGAGTGCTGTGAAGTGTGTAAACCTGGTGATTCACAGACCTGTACCCCTGGGGATAAAAATATATGTTTATAAAAAAATAAAAAAATTAAAAAACACATCATATCAAAATATATTTGATGCAGTGATTAAAAATACAGGACACAAAATTGCTTACATTAGGAACACCGATGACTTAAGCTTCCAGCTTCACAAATTAGAAATCTAATAGAAAACTAAAGTTGAATGAAGTAAAGGTATAGAAATAACAAATGTAAGAGAGCACAGATCAATAAAACTGAAAATAGGAAAAAAAAACAACCAAATCAATAAAAACAAAAACTGGTTCTCTGACAAGGTAAATAAGCTAATAAATCTCTAGCCAGACTGCTGGTGATATAAAGAAGAGAGACCCACGTTTCCAATATCAGGAATCAGAAAAAAGAATATCACCACAGATTCTATAGACATTCTATATAAAAGAACCTATCATGAATAATGTTCACCCAATACATCCAACAAGATGAAACGGACAAATTCCCTAAAGGATACTATATTAGTTTAGTAGGCTGCTATAACAAAATACCACAAACAGGATGGCTGAAACAGCAGAATTTTATTGGTCATAGTTTTGGAACCTGAATGCCCAAGATCAAGGTACTTGGGGGGATTGGTGCCTTCTGAGAGCTACAAGCACGTGTTCCATGTCTTGCTTCTGGTGGTGCTCCAATCATCTTCTGTAGTCCTTGGCATGTAGAAGAACCAGGCTGATCTCTGCCTTGAGCCTTGCATTGTTTTCTCCCTCCTCTTCCCATAGTCCTCCATCTCTCTCTCCTCGCATGACATTCTTGTGTAAATCGCATGATACATGAAATTGCAACTAATTCAATCTGCAGAAGGCAGGCGGGAGAATCTGTCTTCTATTAAGTCAAACATTGAAGAGGTGTACAAACATGTAAATTGATGTTACTCTTCTCACTAAATTTATTTGTGTTTGGTAAAATGTAGTTAATTTTCATAAATGTATAAATGTTGACATGAAATAAGCTTGTTATCATTGTTTTTTAAATGAATTAATAAATACTTTGAAGATTCACTCATTTTAATTTTTAATATGATAACTACTGATAAGCAGAAGCTATGTAAACAGGTTCTTTGGGGGTCCTTGGCTTTTAAGAGTGTGACAAGGTCCTTAAGTCAGAAAGTTTGTGCACTGGTGTGCAGACCAATTTATTTTATTTTATTTTTTTAATATTTTATTTATTTGGAGAGAGACAGGGAGAGAGCATGAATGGAGGGATAGTTCTCACTGACCCGAGACTCCAATGTGGGATTCAATACCAGAACCTAAGGAGGCAGACACTTAACTGACTGAACCACCCAGGCATGCCTAACAGAACCATTTTAAAGATGACTAAGCTGAGGCCCGCAAAGTGGAAACAAATCGCCCAAAGCAAATACTGTCTGGCAGAGGTTAGATGCCAGGATTTTCCACTCTAGATGCTTCCTTCGTACCATTCTGATCCTCTCTTGCTCTGAGTCTAGGTGAAACTTTTCTCTATTTCTCTGTCTTGTCTGTCCAATTGAGGCCACTGTCCCCAAAGTCACAAACCTATCAGATTTGAGCTATAAACACGGTCACAACTTGTCACAAACCCCACTGACCTGCCCCTCCTCAACGCGGATGATTTCTTCATCTTCATCTGGTTTGGAACGACTTTAAACATAACTCATTGTCGTCCCAGAGACCAATTATGGTAAACAGAATTTGAATCTCCACACCATTCCAGGGTGGTCCTTATGGAGCTTTTTCCCTGCAACTCTATTTCTAAATTCTGTTTCTCTTCTTCAGTGCATTGGCACAATGATGCATTTGCATGAATTTAAAATTTCTATAAATTAACTCTGGAAAACTTAGACTGTGTCAAGGTTATTTAGACAGTAGAGGAATGTGTCTTAACACGAGGGGTGGTAGGAAGGATGCCATCTCCCTGTCTGTTCACACACCAGCAAAGAATGTGTGCACTCTGGAAATGAAAGACATCATTTCTACAGATGCTCATGGACAGACTCTGGATTCCTTGGGGAATATTTTCTGTCTTCAGTTGGTGGTGCCCAGGGGAAAAAGAGTAACCGAACGAAAAAACAATTCCTCAGGCATACTTCTTTTCAGCAAGTAACAAGATTACCTTCCTCTAAGATAAATATAGGCTCATTTAAACATTAAGACATTACTTAACACCTGCAGACATCTCAAAGGAAAACTAATTATTCAATTCACAATATCACTGTTGAATTAGACCTGATAGGTCTTTTTTGCATTCCACAGCCACCTTGTACAATGCAGTGCACCTTCCCAAATGAAGTCATTGAATACCTGAGTAATCTGGCACTTCTGGCCTCGATTTTCATTATACAGTTTACTGGGGTGAGCCTCAATGTTTTGAGCTCTCATAGCTATTGACCAAATGGAACTGGCCCGTGGGTTCTCTCCAGCGGCTCCTACTCCCCACCCAGGTCATGCATTTCTCTCACAAATCATGCACCAAATCTCAAGAGATACAACTTTGTTGTAACTGTCTCCTCTTCTGACTTCTTTAAACTTTATTTGGTATACTTAATATGGACATTTGAAGGAAGGGAAATCTCTTGATAGGTTTACAGGAGATAGTGCCAAATGGAACAGAAATATGTGCATGGATATGTGGATAATTTGAATCTGATCCCTTGTTCATCCAGAGTCCTCAGCATAGCTCAGTGACTGATTTCAGTAACTAAATACCAATCTGGGAGGAAGTTTTCATATCTGCTTTCAATTATTAGCTTTCCCCAGTGCTCAGATTGTTTCTGGAGATTAAAGCCTGAGCCAAGCGGTGACAAAGGGCTCATTCTTTCTCTGAGCACATTAAAGACTCAGCGCACCTCTGAGGAGCCTCCAAACTTCATCAGAGGCATGCTTAGGGCAACGTTTCCCAGAAGCCACTCCTGCAGAGCACTGACTAGTTGGGCAATAAAAGGGAAGAAGGAGGGGGTCGGGCTACCACACTCAACCCCTTAGAAGGAAGGGTCAATCTGTCCCCTCCCTACTTCTTGTTTCCCACCAGACTTTTCCAAAATTGTTTCACTTAACAGGAGGCATTCATTACTATGAACATTGAACCAATGAGATCAAGAAGGGAAGTCAATATTTAGAAATCATTTTAACCATTTCTACACTTGGAAGTCAACGATGCAGCAAGAAATACTGAAGCAGATGTACTGAGCAGCACTCAAGTTGTGAACGTAAGACTTTTCTGGATAAACAATAAACTTCTGAGCATGTCATATCCCAATGACTGTAAAAATGAGGGCTGGAGCCTCATACGGGAACTAAATTTCAAAATGCAGAGCTCTATCTGCAGAAAATGGCAAAAGTAGGAACCACTCATATTTGGTTTCCAAATCCACCCTTCACTCTTTGTAACAGAATTATTGCCCTGTCCTGAAAACCAAAGTCATTCAAGACCAGGGGCAGAAACAGAAATCTCAGATTTGAAACACACACACACACACACACACACACACACACACACACACACACACAAACTGTGTCTTTATTTTCAGCATTTAGTAGGCAAAGTTCTCTGAAAATCACAGTTCCCCAGGCAGTCTGTGAGGAACACACATGAGCCATACTGCAGGCCAAGGCAGCCAGTACGATTGCTTGAGGGTTTTGCCAAATAGCTAAATGCTGCTAGTGGAAAATGTGACCCTCAGCACACTCTCATGTGGCTGCTGTGACTGCCATGGGAGGAGAGGAAGTAGAGAGGATAGGGCTAGTAGGTTTGGGTGGTCCTGCAAGCCACACTCCACTGGGATTGATAATGGAGACCCCCAAATGACACATTAAAGCCTACCCTGCCCCCCAAAGAGGCCGCGTGAGTTGAAGGAATTCACTTCAGATTATCTTTTATCTTTTTTTTTCCCAAGATTTTATTTATTTGAGAAAGAGTGAGCAAGCGAGAGAGAGAGAGAACACGAGAGGGTTGAAGGGCAGAGAAAGGGAGTCCAATGCCGGGCTGGATCTTGGGGCTTGATTCCAGGACTCTAGGATCATGACCCCAGATGAAGAGAAATGCTTAACCAACCGAGCCACCCTGAGCCCCAGATTCTCTTTTATCTTATATTGGGAAAGACAAGGTAAAAACAAAAACTTTCATAATGATCCTGACAACAGAGGAAAAGTTTGTAGGGTTTTTTGCCCTTCAAACAAATCGCTTCTTCTTCCTGCACTTTCTTTCAAAATAATTCTATGCTTTATTCACAAGGACTTATACATAACTTGAGATTCCAGTGTATTATTTGGGGTGGGAAAGCTGACCACTGAAGCAGAAAGCCCCATGTTGTTGCAATTATATTTCCTTTGTGACCTCCCCACTCTAATCCTGCCAAGGGTTCCCCAGTGAAGGAGCAGAGCTGAAACGTGGGGTAGAGCATCCAAGGAGAACTTAGCAACTTTCATGGTGAAAATGTGCTGACTTTGAAAGGTAGTAAAGAGCATCAGTGATTTCAGGTCTGTAAACTCATTTCTTCTTTCTAATGAAAATACAGCTGTTTACTCTTGATTTTTATGCCACTGAAGTTGATAAGAATATTTCATTTAGATGATAAGTAGTTTTTGCTCCAATTAGCTTTGGGGGTAAATCATGTTGTTTTTGCCCTCAGAAGGCAATACGGAAATTAAGGTGAAAGTAATATTATCTCCTGGGAAACACTATGTATAGTGTGACGGGGCTTTCTCTCTCTCTCTCTCTCTCTCTGCATTTCAATAGATGGAAAAACAGATGAGGTTTTAAAAATACACAGTGTTTCCTCAGTCTCTGCTAAGTTGGAATAGAATTGGTTAAGAATTAAAGAATTCATCAACAAATGGAAAAAGCACAGCACATTTTTTCTTTCCTAATTAAAATCTCTTAAAAATTAATAAACACCAAATGTAGAGGTCTAGATTGATTCATGCACCAGGATGCATACACAGACATTATTATGTGTAGAAACACAGAAGTAGTTCCTTGTTGTGTGTTTGTCAGTTGAGTCATCATTACTGCCTCAGAAATGGGAGGAAGCTACACCAGACCATGACGTGGCAAAGCTCTGTGCAGACACCTACATTCAAAATACAAGTCAGATCCTTGGGTGGTTAAAGCTTAGAAATGGAAGACAATTGTCTTGTTTTCAGAAGGGCACTGACTTTTTCTATGGTGTTTTGTTGGGGAGGAATGAGCTTTACACAAGTTGCCAGTTAGGCTCTGAGTCACAGCCTTGTAGGAGAGGTTGAATGGGGGGAGGTGTCTCCAGAAATGGTTGAGAGCAAGAGACAAATAGGAACCACAGACAAAAAGAAAGGCCAGAAGTAGTCCCTGGAATGAAAGTTGGGAATCAAGTTTGAGAAATTGACACCAATTGTAAATAGAAGGTGAGACAAAGGATCAGGAACCAAGGAGGTTATGTGCAGATAAAAATTGTATTGTGTTTTTTAAATATGCAGTATGAACAAAAGAGTTCAATATATAGACTATAAATGAGGCAGGGAAACAATGGAAAGGAAACAGCAGTGGAAAAATGGTGCCCTTGGATGAGCGTTGGTCTCAGAATGCTTCATGTTAAACATGAAGATTTGGGGGCACCTGGGTGGCTCAGCTGGGTATGCATAAGACTCTTGGTTTTGCCTCAGGTCATGATCTCATAGGTGATGAGATGGAGCCTACCATTGTCTCCATGCTCAGTGGGGAGTCTGCTTAAAGATTCTTTCTTTGTTCCTCTCCCATCTCTCTCTCTCTCTCAAATAAATAAATAAATATTAGAAGAAAAAGAGGAAGAAGGAGAAGGAAGAGAAGAAGGAGGAGGAGGAGGAGGAGGAGGAGAAAGAGGAGGAGGAGGAGAATAATGAGGAGGAGGAGGAGGAGAGGAAAAGCTTTAACTTCCAAAAGAATTGCAAGATGCTGTTTGCTCAGGGATCCAACCTGGGAAGGGGATTCTTGACATAGAGGCAAGGGCTGCCCCATTTAACAAACCCTCACTAAGTCATGGATTTTTGTTTATTTTGGTTTTTGATGGTGGTTTATTTAGCTTCTGTATTTTTTAAACCCAAAGAGAAAAGTGGTGATAAAATATTTACCCAAGTAGGTGTAACCATCTTAAAATTTTCTACTCTCTTGTCATGCCAGACTCAATCCACCAACACGTTCTAAAAAACAAGCATACAAACAAAGCCAAATTGACTAAATCCACTTTTTATTTTTAAATTAAATTTTATTATTTAAAAAATGGACTTTATTTTTTAAAACTATTTTTAGGTTCCCAGCAAAATTGAAATGAAGGTATAGAATTTTCCCATATACCCTCCTCTGCCTCCATTTAAAAGCAATGTAGATCTTCCCTGAAGGAGTCTTGGGAAAAAGAGAAACCAATTGTATTGCCTATCTTTGAAAAGCTAAATTTCTTAACAGTCCTCCCTGAAGATTTCTTTTCCTCCAGGAATTCTACTCTGGAAGCCATATCTGCCTACTTATCCTCCTCTTTGCTTGATTTTCCTCTCTTCTTACCCTCTTTGCCCTCCTCAGTTTTGCTCCTCACATCTTGGCTTCTGCTGATACTATCTTCTCTTCCATATCACAATTTCTGCACTCAATCAAAAATGACTTGACATATGGTGACCCGTGATTGGTGTTCTCAGCTGTTCTCATTCTCTCCACTTATCGCCTCTCTCTTTAGCAGAACAAACTTCAGGTACCTAATATGAGAAAGTATTCTTTTTCTTCAGAAAGCAGGAGAAGATAAGGATTGTAAATACTTAAAATTTATTTTTTGTGGAACATAAGGAATAACAGGAAGGACTTTAGGAAAAGTAAAGGAAAAGTGAATTGGGGCAAATTGGAGGGGGAGATGAACCATGAGAGGCTGTGGTCTCTGAGAAACAATCTGAGGGTTTAGAGGGGAGGGGCATGGCAGGATGGGTGAGCCTGGTGGTGGATATTAAGGAGGATATGTATTGCATGGAGCACTGGGTGTGGTGCATAAACAAGGAATCAGAACACTGCATCAAAAACTAATGATGTATTTTATGGTGACTAAGATAACACAATTAAAAAAAAACATAAAACAATTATTTTTTCCCTTCCATGTAAGGAATTCAAATCATTGCTTTGAGTTACTTGATCAGCATGATGCAAATTTGAGTCAAGCATCTCAATTTAGATGCTGGCGTGGAATAGAAAGAGGACTAAGTCCAGTTGGGACTATTGGGGTCAAATCCCAGCTCAGCCACTAAACTGATTGATGTGTACCTGGCAAGACTAGACAATTATGAGCTTTGTGCAACACAAAGATATTGGTCTGGATGAGAGGAGCTCTAGTGATGGCCAGCATTTGTGTATTTTGTCACAGACGGCAAAGCACTTCTCACAGTTATCTCATTAAATTTTCACGTGGTCTCTCAGGCATCAGGGTCCCCATTTGACAGATGATAACCACAAGGATTAGGTAATTTCTTCAGGTCACACAGTTACAGAATGGTCAGAGCTATATCAAGACCATGAACTTTTTGGTGCTGAAGCATGAAATTTTGGTGCTTGGAATTTGATGATGCAAATCCCCTCCAAGGATGTTTTATTTATCTATTGTGAAAGACACTAATACATTTGATGACAATGAGATCCAATAGCTTCAGAGACAACTAGGTATTTCTATTATATTTTAACTTTTTATAAAAATTTACTTCTACTTCTTTTTTTTTTTCCCATTTTTAATGAAACCCAGCAATTGCACTATTGGGTATTTACCCTAAAGATACAAATGTAGTGATCCAAAGGGGCACATGCACCCGAATGTTTATAGCAGCAATGTCCACAATAGCCAAACTATGGAAAGAACCTAGATGTCCATCAACAGATGAATGGATCAAGAAGATGTGGTATATATACACAATGGAATACTATGCAGCCATCAAAAGAAATGAAATCTTGCCATTTGCAACAACATGGATGGAACTAGAGCGTATCATGCTTAGCGAAATAAGTCAAGCAGAGAAAGACAACTATCATATGATCTCCCTGATATGAGGAAGTGGTGATGCAACATGGAGGCTTAAGTGGGTACTTCTACTTCTTAATTACATCACTTAACATAGGAGTCAACGTTTCTGTAAATCCAATTCTCTGAACTTTTGAATAAGCTGACATTATACAGATGGCACCACTATCAGAGAGTCAATGTGCTGGTTCAGTAATTTCCAAAATGTACAAATCACTAGAAAGCTTGTTAGAATGCAGATTACTAGGTCCTAACCCGGGCACTCAAGTGGTCTGGAACTTCGGTCCAGGTGACTTGAGCAAATGGCCCATAGGCCACATATGAAGAAATATAGCTCTCGTTTCAGCATCTAGATATCTACAGCTGTTGAGTTTTCTTGAAACAGAACACGGCATTTCTTTCATGAAAGGCTTTGAGTTTCAGCAGAAATACAAAATCCACTCCACAACCTCCCTGATATTGGCCTGCCATGGTGCTGAAAATCAGGCTTTCCATTTAAAACACTTTTTTTTTTTTCCTCCAAGGCAGTCATTTTGACTTGAGGGCTAATATTACGATTTCATGTTATTGTGAAACAGTTTATGCAGAGGAAAAAAATCACTTGGAGAATGAGGAATTTAGGAGGGAAGAAAGGAGGAGATGTGATGAAGAACAAAATAAGAGGCACAGAAAGGGAAAAGAGAAAAACCAACAAGGGCATGTGTTGGCTACAGCCAGGGAGATCCTCAGCCTGGGTGCACATCCACCTGGGAAGATCTACGAAAGATGAATGCCTGTGTCCCATCTCCAGAGATTCTGATATAACTGGTCTGGGTGCAGCCCAAGCATCAGGATCCTCAAAAACTTTCCTGATGATTCAACTGGCAGCCAAAGTTGAGAATCACCACTTTGTAGGTTTGCCCCTGCAAGCTCTGTCTAGAAAACTGATGGGAAGTTTGTAAGCAAGTGAAAACTATGGCTGTAAAACACAACATCCAGGGAGCCCAGATGGGAGCAAAAAAAACTTTATTTTCTGTGTTGCTGTACTCCTGGGGACACAGGATGTATGGACTAGATCAAACTGGAAGGTTTTTGGTTTTTTTTTTTTTTTAAAGAAACAGCCTTTGACTTGCACTTTGGTCTCTAATGGGATAGATAGACATTCGGTGGATCTAGACAATAGTGAGAAGATTGCAAGCCCTCTGGTGTTTAGTGTGTATGTAAAAATTTATGGTTTATTGAAATGTGAACTAGCAAGGGTCTCCTAGCCCACAAATGGAGTCATTAACAGCATGTGGACTGGACGCTTACAGTAGAGAAGTCAGTTTTCTTTTCTCTGTGTGTTGAGGGAATTGGGTTCATGAGTTTTCATGATTTCCACATATGTAAAATCCCAGCCATAATGTTGCATTTCCATTAACTTAGTGGATTACAGTTGTGTGTTCTGGCATGACTTCCAGCAATAGTCCCCATACTGGTGAAGTCTTGCTGTTTGACACTGACCTATAAAAACGTGTTATAATGATCTAAAATAAGGGAAAAAATGAAAAATAAAACCAGCCACAAAGGCATTTTAAAATGAGGTAAGATTTGGAAAGCCTTCGGCACGTGCAGTGTTCTGTAAAGTCAAGTCCAAGACTCGGGCTTTCTTTCATTTTGAAAATATTTTTTCAAATAAAACAGTAACATTTCTATGACAAAAGTCTAGAGATTTTGAGTCCATAATAAAAGCAGTCTTAGAGACACAACCCAGAATCGAAGGCCTGTGTGCTCATAGTTTAACTTACAACATCTCAGAGCCAGCCGGCAGTCACAGAAAACTTGAGACTGTATCTTTGCCAAGCTCAGGGAGTTATATAAAAATGCCTAAGACAGTAATCAGAAACCACTGCCTCCCCCAAAAACACCTAACACATGTTTGACCACCATTTAATGGCCAAAAATAAGATCATCAACATTCTTCTAAAGAAGACGTTTACACATGCCAAACTCAAAAACAATCGTCTCCTACCAAACCAGACCCCAGGGCCACCTGCAGAGAAGATGTCTGTTTCAAGTCTGAGAAACACTTCCTAGACCTGTACGTCCCTTAAACTCTCTTTTCCACTTTTTAAGTGAAAAGCTATGTAGAGTCATGGTTAAGAATCAGCTTTGAAGATAGGAAAAGCTAGGTGGGACTCCTAAGCTCTATTATTCACTGACTGTGTGACCAGGTGGGCTACTTACCTTCTCACAATGAGTATAAAGTGCCTAGTAAAGTGTGTGGTATGGAATAACTTCTCCATACTTCACAGCTGCAGTGCTCAAATTAACATGGAATTACCTTAGACCTGGCATCTGCTGGGTGTCAGACATAGAGGACAAAGAAAATTAAAGATGACTTGCAAATACTGTGTTTGATTGTTGTATCTCCTCATCCTCCTTTTTATCATTGTCTTCATTACCAGGATGCTCTTTGGGGTTTATTTAGAACTTTTTACCCAAAATTTTAATAGTGGATTTTCTGACACTGGTCATTTTCTGCATTTTACTAGCAACCAAATCTCCTTTTCTTAGTCCTTACCAAGAGAAGCAATAAAGAAAGAGGGAGGGGGGAAGAAAAGGAAAGAAAAAAAGGGAGAGAGAAAAAAAAAATAAAAGACTGGGTTACACTTTAGTGAAGTGAGATCCTTATAATGAAAAGTCCACGAGACTGGGCTGGAAGCTGATGTTTGAATGGTAGGTGGTTAGGTGGTAGGGCAGCCACGTTTTTTTCTAGTTCCCACTACCTCGTACTTAGCATGTGGCCAACAAATATTTATAGAAATGAATGAATGAATGAACTCTGCTCTGTTCTGTCCTTGCAAACAAATACTGGAGTGAACTAATGATGGCACATTCTGCCCTGAATAGTTCAATTTCTGTGGAAGTCATTAATATTTATTCTGAGAACACTAGCTTCATGGTGTCTGAAATATTCAGCTCTTCCTAAGTTGTTTACCCATGCATAATACCATTGCCAGTGTGTTGGCTATAAACTTCATTATGAAAGGAGTGCATAATTAGGAGCATTTTTTGGCCTTCCAGCATGTAGGCTTCCTTCCCAATATTTGGGAAATCTTCCATTGTATGGGTCTTAATTGGAAGTGGAGTGCCACCTCACAGAAGCCCTGAATACCCTTATTGTTCCATACTCCCCGCAATTGGAAGGGACCAAAACTCAGCTCCACAGATAATCACCATGAGACCCTAGAGTCTGGGAGTGAGTATAACACAAGGAACAGAGACAGTTGACAATGCCTTCCAGGAACAGGGGAAGTGCTTGCCTCTGATGTCCACCCTCAACAGAGATACAGGGTCAAGGGTCCCATGATGCAGCCAGGCATTCATCCTTTGTGCTATAACACTATGTTCTTCACGTGTGTTCTTGCCTAAATTGTCACCTACTCCTGCTAGCCTCCTTAGGGGTCCACCCATTTTCTCAACCTGGTTCTTCAGACTTTCAGTTTGGTCTGTAATCTACTAGGTATGGCTCCAATCAATTCCTTTTCTGCTTAAGTTAACCAAAGTTGGTTTGTATTGCTTTCAACCAAACTGGCAGTCACAGTATTACCAGATAGCATTTTCTGTGCATTTTTATCACCCACCTAATGCCTCGCATGGGAGTTGCTCAGTAAATATCTTTATTGAATGAATGAAAAGAATGCAGTAATTGGAATTAAAAACTCAATAGTTGAGCTTGAGACTGGATTGGACACACAAAAGGTGAGCAGGAAGAAAGCAGAGCAGAAAATGCCCCAGTTGAAGCAGCACAGAAATCTAAATTTGTGGTTAAATTCCCCATGAAACTTACAATCTAGTCAAGAAATGGAAACCGGAGACTGACATCCAAGAAACATTTGCAAACAACAAGACATGATTGTATATAAATAAGGGGTAAATGGGGAAAAGTGATGGAAGAGTGTACATATTGTGTATGTTTGACATTCCGCCTTTGGTGTTTGTCTGTCAAATTATCCCTCATTTGCCAAGCGTAAAGATGTGGGCAGGAAGTAATCCAGAACAGAATATCCATGTTCTCATTGTATTAGTTTTGAATGATGTCAGATGAAGCATTCATTCTCTGGGATCCGCATACTGACAGAGCCATAATACCAGGTTTGTCTGCTGGGTTTGTTTCAGAAATAGCTATTGTGCCCTCTAATTAGAGAAGACAAGAAACAAGAAACACTGCTCAGTGACATCCCTCATCCCATTCAACCTCTGTTGAAGTTCCTGAGTCATGCAGACAGCTCCTCACTCCCTCTATGCATCAGCAAATCACACTCAAGTTAAGATTATTTAAGGAGAATTTAATAGATTATTTTCAAAAAGTGCACAGAAGTCACAAGGGAGAGTAAAGTCCCCTGAGGCCATTACTTGTTCTAGTCCCAAGCGGACAAGAGGAAAGAATAACTACCTATAACTGGAAGGAGAAAGTCATAAAGAAGTGGCCATTTAGGAAAAACCATGACCTTGATTCAAGGGCGTCACCCTTCCCTAGGGAACCCTGCTGAAAATAAACACCCTGGCCTCACTCTCTTCCCTAAATCACTCAATAAAGTTATCCAGAAGCCACCAGGCAAGAGAGGCTGATCAAATTCTCTTTTTAGATCAGCCTTCATAAGCAGAGGACAAGGTGGAGGAGAGTAGGGAATTAATTTGGAGGGGAAAAAGGAACATTAATTATCTAGTGGACTCTAGAACAGTGGTTTTCAGAGTGGTACATCCTCCTCTAATTTGAGAGATCATGAAGATTTCCTGAGGGGCCCATGGCAAGGAGAAAGGAGAGCTTTAAGAGGAGCAAGTTCTAGATCCTTGAGTTACATTTGTATTCTTTCCTAACATTGACCTGCCTGCAAAGATGCCTTGGGTTGAGGCTACATCTTTCCCACCTCCCTTTTACAGATGTCCTTATTAATCTAACCAAAAGGCAGATCTTTCCTACCTAGAAAGAAAAACATAGCTCTCATCCATTTGGATGTATCCAACGAAATATGAAATTTGAAAAACCTTTGATGTGACAAACAAAGGTACAATTTGAAGCATTGGTATCTGTAAACTCTCTTTTCTCAAAATGTATAATGTATTTAATTTATTGTAATCAATTGTATGCCAGTAAGTTTGCAGTTGTTATTCAAACAAGAATAAAATGTTAACATTGAGAGCAGTAATTGCCAACAGTGGCTTTACATTACAACTGCTTGGAGAGACTGAATTTATCCTAGTGCCTAAACTGCACCAAAGACCAATTAAATAGGAATCCTTAGGGGTAGGACCTCCATGAGAGCAATTTTTAAAGACCCCTAGGTAAATCAAAATGCAGACCAATGTGAGAACCATTCAATTATAGACTTACAGAACTGGAAACCATAGGTCATAGGAAATGAAAATTTTAAAAACTTATGTGCCCATTTTGTTTAAGAAAATGTTATACAATGATCAATAGACATTTAGGTCTAAAATTATATTACATAAAGATCCTATGTGTTACATAGAAATGGATTGTAGTTACGTTACAAATAAAGGTGAGCTGATATTCTTTGAAACAAATTTCAAATGGAGCAGCATTTGCTGAATCTAGCCCTGGACAAGAGGCTAAAACTCAAGGACAGAATCGAGGCAAAAAGTCACTACAGCCCACAGCCCTTTAGGCAATTCTATGGGTTTGAGAGGCAAAAATTATAGTTTATGATGCCAAGGCATCTAGGACTTGGGGGCCAAGAACTTTAAGAAAGAACATACAAAGAAATAAAAGCTCAATACTTAGTGTTGTCCCCCTATCAAGAAATTTGCATATCTCCAAAGAAGCCTCTCCTCCTCCGGACTACCTTTTCTTTCAAACCGTAGAACTTGACTGACCTAGCCCCCTTCTCAACAGCTTAGTCTTCATTGCTCCCTTTTGTCATCTAGCCCTATCAGAGAAGGAACTCCTTCAGGAACTGTGCTGAGAACGTCTTTCATTGCACCACACACTGTTGCTGCTTGTCTCCTCCTTCCTTCCTGATGTGTTGGCCTTACCCATGTGAACTACAAATATGAGACCTGAGGCTACTACTCCAGTGAGGGCTTTAGGGTGGTATCTGTTGACCCCTAAGATGTTTATTTGGTTATTTAGTCCCTCCACAGGATAACATTTACATGGTGTTTTGTGTGTGTACGGGTTTGGAATTAAGCTGGAATTCTTTTCAGTTTGAAGGTACCCAAGGGCAGAGGCCGTGTGCATTAATCTAACTCCCTGCTCTCTGGTCCTGATGATGCCGGTGATTTGAAAGCTTCATCTTTCTTATCATTTTGAACCTCAGAATAAGATCCCAAGCGGCCATCTTGCCCCTGATGATTCCAGTTTTCACCAACAAGTAAGTATCCAGATATAATGGCAATCCATGTGAAACCAGTCAGAAAGAAACCGTGCTTCTCAGGCATTGTGTGAATCAGCAGCCACAAGTTAGCATTTTGGAAATAGTTTTGGTAGCTGGGGAAATTATCCTGAGCTCGCTGGGACTGTTATCTCTGAGTGGAAAGAAGGAGTCATCTGAGGGTGAGGTGGGGCAGAGTGAAATCAGTGGAGAAGAGGTAGCAATTAGGATAACTCAGCAGCAGCATGGGAAAGGTTAGAAACAAATATTCTGCTGAAACTGAATGTGACTGAGAGCCAGAGAATTCCTGGCAAACCACATAAGCCAAACCTCTCATTTCATAGATAAGAGGCCCAGAGAGGTCGTTAGGCAGTTACACAAGGAAGTCCATGGCCGAACCACACCAGGACTCCCTGGTTCCATTTCCAAGCCCGCACTGCCTCAGATGCCTCCAGAACATGCTCTGTTCAGTGTTAACATGATGGGCTTCCTCCATTTGGACTTTGTGACTCCTAGGATTCTTTAAAAGTATGATCAACTGACAATTTAGCAACACTTTCCCAGAAAGTCAAATAGGGCAACAATTTTTCAAAAGCTAAATTTCCCATGTTGTATGTATATATACATTTTTTTCTTTAGTCAGAGCCTTAACATCATCCTGAATGAGATGGTAGATGTGTTGACTCAGCCATCTTCCCAGCCTGTGGTTCCTTGACTTCATCCTCTGTTCCTCCACATCAGTCCACTCCGAAGCCCATGGTCCAGATATTGCCATTACCAGGACCTGTGGTCTTAGGAGAATTCTACTCTCTAATTTCTGTCTCAATTCTTCCATTTCTCACTCTAGTTATATCTGTTCTGTGACATTTCCAGTCCCACCATGCCTCCCTCCCTTCTCCAATGTCTCCTGGCTCCCATTTTCTCACCCAACTTGAACCCCATAGTCAGTAATCCTAACCACAACCTCATCGGCATCTCTGAGTCCCTCACTCCCGTGATCTCTGAGTGATGGGTACAATAATTCATTACCTTTACTCAAACCCATCACAACCACCTCCTCTGTTCCTAACCCACTGAGTTCAGTGGAAGACAACACAGTTGCGAGAATTAGCCACCAGTGTATATTTATCATTGCCACCCTCACTTGGGCCCTTATTACAGCCCATCAATCTTCTTATTCTCAGCCTTACTTGTTTCACGCACAGCAGTGAAATCAGAATTCTCAAGCCTCCTCCTTTGCTCGACTTGCCTGACTCCCAGAGGGAACCTCATTCCTACAACACTGAAAAAGGACCCATTGATGTAAACTCCTTCAACTTCCACTTTCCCACCTCCAAATACATGTATCTCACTTACTCTTACCTTCCTTAACCTTCTCTCAAAATATGTGGAGCTAGTTGGAGACAAATGCTGGTAAGCACCTGCTGTCCACACTCTTCCCAACTTACTGCACGAGGACATTAAAAATAACTGTTTCACTAAACCTTCCTCTTTCTCACTTTTTACTTGCTAATTGAATGTCTTGGCCTATTTTCCTCTAAATTTTACACACATACACACATACTCAGTTGCATATAGAAACACACATACACACCCATGAATTTAAGAAGTCTGTGTAAGCCAGTAAAATTAATTTCTTTATTATGGATCACTGTTAAAGAGCTCAGGGAAAAATAAATGTTGGTGCATGTTTAGTTTATGCATTGGGTTCCTACACAGTCTTTAAGTGGGCAGCTTTGGGGTCACTTTATAAGGCACTTCTGATACCTAGGAACTCCAGGTATGTTTCTCAGAATTCTTTTTTAACTAAGTCACAACCACACATGTGAAATACGCCCCCCCACCCCGCCAAACACCATTTCCACTGGGAGAAATTACTTAGCCATTTGCACAAGAGAAAAATAGACACTGTGATGGCCCAGGTGTATGGCAGAAAACACACTCTGCATTTCACAGAGGAAAGTTGATAGAAACCACAAAGGGATGACATCCCCTAAAATTGAAATATTTGTCCCTTCTTCTCAAATAAATCTAAGTGTTCCTTTGAGCCCATCTTGATTTGAATCTAGACTCCATCTACAGTGCCATTGAACAAAAACCCCATAGTTTAGGTGAAGAAGAGTCCATGTTCTTTGGATAAATTTCAGTATTTTCAGTTTAGATGTGTACAAACCCCAGGCTGATGGCCACTGCGACGTTCTGTCTTCCATAAATTTAGGGAAGACATACATTCAGACTTCCTAACATGTCCCTAGGTCATTGATTCTGACCCTGGAATCCCTTAAATCCTTGGAAAGGGATGGAATGGAGAGAATAAAAACATTTGTTATTATCTTTTATCGTGACTTGTTCTTAACCTACTTATTACCCTTGGCGCCTGACAAGGTGTCCACAGCCATATCTCTTTCCTGAATTTATTTGGTGCTAATAGATGATGGTCCCTGAGCCAGATTGGACTGGCTCCCATGAATAGTACCTTTTTGCAAAACTCTTGCCCTGTGTCTGAAGTAACTTTGCATAACTCATTATTTTTCTTTATTGAGTCTAAATAAAGATGCATGCCATCTGATAGTTTATGAAGTAACGCACACATGCTCTTAATATAGCAAGCGACACACGGGGCTTGGCGAAACGAAGACATTCAAAATCTCTTGCCTTTTCTCCCTTGTTTTTTCTCAGAAAAAAAAAAAATAAAGAATAGGGAAAGTTATCTTGCGTAGGACTTGACTTAGAGCTTCCTAGCTCTAAGAGTCTGGGATAGAGTTTAAGGAATTTTTTTGCATGTTTATATGTGTTTCATCTTTTAAAATAGCCACAAGGTGAAAACCTGTGGAGAGTTCAATGGAGTGTAAGGATTTGTGGATATTTAGTACCTGAGGCATCTTGAAGAATCCAAGAAAGAATAGGAACCTCTCCTCTTGCACTTGCTGTCATGGTTTCTACCAATGTTGCTGCGGCCCTGATCACCTCAGTATACCAGATCCCCAAACAATAAAGGCTGTCAGTTAAATGTGGCTCCAGTGGTTTGGGACCTGGACCAAGAAGTTATCTTTACTCATGTTTTCGGGGAAAAGGTCTCAACTTTATGACGTTGTTTCCTTAATGATAAAGGCAGTAACAGCACTGAACAGAAACACACCCAAGAAATCTGTGGCTTTTGGCAGCCAGGTTAATCCCCCTGTGGGTTTGGTACAGTTGGGATTCAGCACCGTACAACAAGCCCACTCCCCGTTTTCTCATGCTGTCGCTCTTTGCTCTCTCTGACGTTTTCTTGGCTTTGGCTGGAATTTTGACACATAAATCCCACTTGTCAAATGATATTGTAAAACAAGTATCCAAGTGTCAGCACATGGCACCACGGTCTGGGGACTAGAGGAAAGAAGGAGGAACACCTCTTGGGCAGCTTTCATCTGCCTCCAGCCATCTGCAAGTAATTGGAAACCAGTTTCCAACACAAGCGAGGTTATTTGGCCTGGTAACACAGGCCCAGCAAAAAGAAAGGGTTAGAGTCATCAGAACCTGTTAACTCTGTGAGGAGGAGATAAAAACATGTCTTTCTAAAACCTGTCTCAGACCAATCCATTAGCATTAGTCAGACGGTCCAAAATCTCTTTTTAGTTACAAGTCCCAGCAAACAGCTCTAGCCTGTTCCAAACTCAGATTTGCCAAACAGTCCCTCGCCTCTTGGCCTCACACTCTGGGCTTGAAAATGGCTGGGACCTTGCTACAACTTCTGTGCTCTCTTTCTTGGAGTATGAATCTGGGATGTTTCCCCATCACTTTGGGATAACACCAAGCCTCAGAGTCAAGATGTGGAAAGTCTCTTACAAAGAAGCAGATATTCTCTTTAGCCAAATCCATTAAATGTCTGTGGTTCTTCTTTATCCTTAGTAGACTTACAAGGATTTCTGTGATGATTTTGGTTTGGTCTGTGAGAATGGTAGAAAGTTCACATAGAACGATGAAGTGAAAATCAAGAAAGACAGATCTTAGGAGCTTGACTGCTAGAAGATCCGAGTCAATACCATGTTCCTGCTTAGACAAAGTCAACCTCCCTGGATATCAGTTTTCTCATTTACAAATGGGAACACTAATTAATAGGTATCTCACAAAATTGTTCCATTTAATCTGGCGATTTAGCTCAACCACTCATAATATTTAATGATTATCTCCTCCCCTCACCCCTGCAGTAGGGATCAAGTATATGAGTCCATCAGAGATGGTTTTACTGAGAGGCTAAAGAAGGTTAAGTTCCCAGGTCCCTCAGTTGCACCTTCTTTCACCTAAAATAGGGCCCCAGCAGTGTAGCATGATGTCCCTATACTTGTAATATTTTAAATAATAAAATATGGCTATAGTAACAAACCGGTTTTTGAAGGCCATTGGTTTAAAAAGAACTGAAGGTCAGCTCTTGTGCAATAAGCTCGAAAGAATCCAAAACCTACAGTTTTCTTTCTTTCTTTCTTTCTTTCTTTAAGATTTTATTTATTTATTTGACAAAGAAAGGCACAATGAGAGAAGGAAAACAAGCAGGGTGAGTGGGAGAGGTAGAAGCAGGCTTCCCGCTGAGCAGGGAGGCCTGTGGGACATGGGACTGACGTGGGACAAGGGATGTGGGACTCGATCCCAGGACCCCGGGATCATGACCTGAGCTGAAGGCAGACGCCTAATGACTGAGTCACCCAGGCGCCCCCAATACCTACAGTTCTTATGTAAAAGTGACCTCATAGAGCATTTTCCAAATCTGACAAGAATCCTCAATATTTATATAACGATGTCGTTAACAAGTTGTGAAGCTGAAAGGATGTTATTCAACAATGAGAAAACAACAAATTTTAAGCATCCACACTCAAAGGAAAAATGTTGAAGGAAATGATCATTTTTTGTTTCTCTCCATAAAAAAAAATCACAAAAGCACTGTTGCAGGATGAGGTAAAGGAAGAGCATGCAGACAAAAATGTAGGGAAAGAAGTATTTTAGACGTGTGCTATGAAATCAATTATTTAAAATACATAAAAATTTGTGGTTTGTCATATGGTAATTATGGTGTTTTCAAATGTTGTAATTTGCTGTGATCGCCCATCTCATTATAAAATATTATTCACTTCCACATACAATCTTTTAATAATTTTTTTAAATTTTTCTCTAAGAGGACCCCTCAAATTATACAAGCTGCAGGCCCCAGGAAATCTGGATTTACCTATGCGGCCATGGAACAGACTACACACACCTGAGACCGAAGGCAGGCTGGGCTGAGCTACTTTACTGTGGATACCATGTCCTTCTGTTCTGCTTTCTGGTCCTGGTTTCCACTTCAAGATCAGCGCTCCTCAACTCTAGTGCCTCTCCAGGAAGGCCCAGAAGCCAGCCCAGTTGCCTGCACCCTGTCTTCCCTCTTCTCTGGTTCTACTCCCTCAATATTCACCTGTGCCAACTCGTGCTCTAGGTCAGGACTAAAAGACCATTCACAGCTTACCATGTGCCAAGAAACTACCTGAATAAATACTAGACTATATAAATTAACCATACAATCATACCATCATTGAGTTTTCCAAACCTCTGAAGAAGTACACTGAAAAGCAAGAATACCAATGTTTGGTGATAGTGGGACAGGAGATATTTTCTGCCTACCTCAGCAATGGAGGTTGTTTTTCTAGCTTGCTGGTGGTTAGCTGTACAAGTCTCCATGATAGCTTCTCATCCTGCAGCCAGTATGGAAGAATATCTAAAGACAACAGCTGCCTGTTTTGTTTCTATTATTTAAACCTTTTCACAAACTATTTCCAAGATGTCTGATTAATGCAATCATCCCAGAGGACAAATGTTGTAGACTTCCCACTCTTCTCTGAGCCGTAGCATTGAAAACAAAATCTGCCCTCATTTCCTGCTACCAAAACCCTTCCCTTAGCAGCCCCAGCCTAAGTCAATATTGTCCTCATCACTCACCACCAGAGGACCACACGCACCTGCCCAATTTGGTCACCAGTCACCTTTCCAACCTCTTTCTTGTACACAGTGAGGTCCATGTACCTCAGTGGCCCCAAACCTGGCTGATTGGCAAAGTCACATGAAAGCCTGTGATGAGGACACCTCCTAGCCTTTAGACACCCTGAGTTGGAATTTTGGGGGTGTGGGGCTAAGAGTATTTGATATGTCCCTGGATAATGACAATGATCCATTCTTCATTCTCAGATGTATTTTCTACTCCAGTTGCTGGCTAGTCTCCCTTGTGCTATTTTACCAGCTTCACTATTCAATTGTTCTTTTCCCATAAAGCCTCAGTCTACCATCCTATCAGAAAGAGATCCTACTCCTCCATGTTCAAGGACTAGGACAGTCTCCATCAGGTCCCCATCATTTTTTTGTTTGTTTGTTTTGACAGTACCAAACTGTAGACCAGCATCCATTCTCGGCCCACTTAGACCATGTTCCACACAGCAACTAAAGTGATCTTGGAAAAATCCAAATCCAAATTATACCACTTAAAGTCTGTCCCAGGCCTTGCACAATGTAGCCTTTCCCTGTGTCTCAATTTCCCTTGACACATTTTCCATGTCAGTCACACTGTACTTCTCCAGCCTGCCCCACCTCAGTTCTTGGAATGTCCCATGTTATCTCCCCTGCCCCATGACCTTTGCACATGTTTTTCCCCAATGCTTATTGTCCAGTCAAAGATGAAGCATATTCTGAAAGCTACTAAAGCCCAGGCAACAAAAAACCAGCAAAAAGCCTTCAGAACATATTTGGAAATTGAACAGAAAACACGCAATTAATTATCATAGGAAAAGATCACAATTTTACTAATCTTCCTAGATTATTTGAAATTTCAGTTTAGTTAGGTATTTGTTTTTAAATACATGCAGCAGGGAGGGCACCATCATTCTGGTCTGGCCTCTGCTCCCAGAGTCTCTCATTCAGTAGGTGTGGGATGCACTTGAGAACCCATGGTAACAATTTTCCAGGTGCTGTTGGTGCTACTGGCATTGATCATCCAGCATTTACAAATTTTTTAAATTAATTAATTTATTTATTTGACAGAGATCACAAGTAGGCAGAGAGGCAGACAGAGAGAGAGGAGGAAGCAGGCTCCCTGCTGAGCAGAGAGCCTGATGCAGAGCTCGATCTCAGGACCCCAAGATCATGACCTGAGCCGAAGGCCCTGATGTGGGGCTTGATCCCAGGACCCCGAGATCATGACCTGAGCCAAAGGCAGAGGCTTTAACCCACTGAGATACCCAGGCGCCCCCCCCCCAGCATTTACAATTTTGAGTGCACAACAGAGTCTGTACAATTTGCTGAGCCCATCAAAATACAGTTGCCTGGGCTTACATGACAAATTAAATAGGGCTTTCTGGGGACAGGGGCAGGAACATTTATGTTAAGCTTCCCACAGGATTTTATTAGGCAGCCAGTGTGAAAATCCACTCATTTAGGAATCACGGTCTGAAGCCACAATCTCTTCCCCTTCCCCCATCCTGGGACATTTCCCACCCTCAACTAGTTAACTATAATCCTACCCTTTATTTTTTTTTAAAGACTTATTTATTTATTTCAGAGAGAGAGAGAATATGCACAAGGGTAGAGGATAGAGAGGAGCAGAGGGAGAGAGAATCTCAAGCAGACTCCACACTCAGCCAGGAGCCCTACACAGGCTCCATGTCACCTCCCTGAGACCGTGACCTAAGTCAAAACCAAGAGTCGGATATTTAACCAACTCTGCCACCCAGGTGGTCCTTTACTTGTCCTTTAGATGCAATTTGTGTTACTTCTTTTTTTGTATTTCCTAATGTATCCATGTCTCTTTCCTTCAGAGGCAATCACAGACCATAATTGATATGATGATTTCTGCACTATTTCTTTGCAAGTCTCTAAGTTCCACGTATCTGGGTCTGTCACTGAAACCCTAGACTCTAATGGAGTTCATAGCATGTCACAGTTGCTCAATGAATATTTGTGAAATGAACCAACTATAAATTACATAGTTGCTACCTACCTCTTTTGTATATTGTGAGACCAATTCCAAGAAACATCAGAAAGAGCTTGATCACTTTGCTGGCATCTCAGTAGTTAGGAGACAGCTCCATCTCAAGCCACAGTGTCACAAACAAGTAGACACATAGGGCTCAGAGGCTGGAATGAGTGCCCACGTCTTACAGAGAAAAGAAAACTCTATCTATGGGCTCAAGAAAGAGCAAGCAAGTTCCCTTTCTTCTATGAGTTGCTGACAAAAAGCCATGTCATCCAGGAGAAATCAAAAGCCCAAAATTGCCTATGTGTGAATGAGGAGCCTAAACTGAGGTGATTTGCACAGTTCTATAACACCCAGCCAGAAAGTTTCATTGATGGGACAGGATGGAAGGCGCAGGCAGAAACACCTACTGAAGATGCACTACAATAAAAAAAAAAAAAAAAAAATCAGGGGTGCCTGGGTGGCCACTGCCTTCACCTCGGGTCATGGTCCTAGAATTGAGACCTGTGTTGGGCTCCCTGCTCAGGGGGAATCTGCTTCCCCCTCTGGCTCTGCTCCTCCCCCCAGGCTGTGCATGTGCACTCTCTTTCTCTCAAATAAATAAAGAAACTCTTGGTTGAGAGACTTAATGCAAAAGGATCAGCAATACCAATGTTTAAAATAAATATGCTAAAGAATGATTAAAGTATAAATGAAAAAATAAAAACCTGAGAAAAAGCAAGATGTGAATAAAGGGATATTGAAGAGGCTTTAGTGTTGAGTGCATCACAGGCCCAAGAGCTGCCTTGGTAAACCAGGAAGGTCTCAAAACATCCCAAGTATGCCTCCACACCCCCAAGAGGGCAGAGGACTGAGCAGAGAAGGGGGCAGTCCTAAAATGAAGCTTGAGCAAAGAAAGAAGAAAAGGAGTCTCTGCATGAACAGAGGTGCCTGGAGGTTAATGAAGACCTACTGTCTCCTCAGCAGATATGCCAGAGCATCACGGATCAGGGAGGCCAGGCTAAGTGGTCTGGCCAGAAGCTGTCTCCCTACTGCAGGGAAAGAAGAACATCATGCCAGGGGAAAGGAAATTGAGGTCAGCGGAGGATTTACTGGAAGGGGCCAGCTCTAAATCAGAAGCAACCAACTACCTGGAATTGACAAGCTCATTATCTGCCATCAAGGAGAATGGGGACTGAGATAACAGAAATAAAGAAAGGTACTAAGCTGCCATGCCTAATTTTGCTTTTCATAACCCTGAAAGCCTGATCCTTTACACTACATGAGTGGACCTTTGCTATTTTGTAAGGAGAGGAATCTTCCTATCACATAAATAATTCCATGCTTGTATTTGTCTGCTTGCAAGTGAGGAACTGGTACTCATTTTATTTTTTATTTTTAAAAATATCTTATTTATTTATTTGGCAGAGAGAGAGGAACGCAAGCAGGGGGAGTGGGAGAGGGAGACGCAGACTCTCCGTCAAGAAGGGAGCCTGATATGGGGCTCAATCCCAGGACCCTGGGATCATGACCTGAGCCAATGGCAGATGCTTAATGACTGAGCCACCCAAGCACCCCACCGGCACTCATTTTAAACATTGTGTTTCATGATTTAAAGGGCAGTCCTCTGTCAAGGACCAAGGCACAGATCTCTACAAAAAGGGTTTCTCATTCCTAGTCTACATTCCCCCATCTGTTGGATGTGGAGGATATGTAGGACCCCCAATTCTGTTACGGAAATAGCAGGTCAGACTCCAACAGCAGCACTTTCACTATAGACGAACACATTGGTGTCCTGCTCATATAGCCAGTCACCTAATGCAGTGAATGCTAGGCTGCCTTTAAAAGATAGTGTTCTACTCCATCTCCCTCCCTTTCTCTCTCTCTCTCTCTGGTAGGCAGTCAAAGTCATCAAAGCCTAAAAACCTAAACGTCAAATTTTGGACAGAAAATTCACCCTAAAGAGTCCAGGGGACATGTTGTCCATGTTCTATCCATTGGAGGCCAGCATCATAAATAGATGTTAGCACTGCCATCCCCTCTGTGTGTGCCCTCATTGGAATTC
The DNA here is from genome assembly GCF_030435805.1 of Mustela lutreola. Taxonomy (NCBI): domain Eukaryota; kingdom Metazoa; phylum Chordata; class Mammalia; order Carnivora; family Mustelidae; genus Mustela; species Mustela lutreola. The sequence goes on along the minus strand of NC_081290.1, from coordinate 124,807,446 downwards.
TGGACCAGGCAGAAATGATCTCCCCTCACTTTAATTCTACCTGGTAGCCCATCTCCATTCACACTCAGACCCATAAAAGGAGCCAACTAAGAAGAATATGATTAACTCAGGGCTTCTAGTCTCCATTAGCAACTGTTTTCTAAATAAGAATTTTTAAAATATCATCATTGAAGCCTCAAAAGAGATAAATTCCAGCCCTAGTCTGATATGAATTTCATCAGAAAAACCCCTACCAATATATAAGACCCAAAAGAGACACACACAAAATATAAAGTACTATAGAGTAAACCTAGCAAGAATGTGCAAAACATTTATGAGAAGGACTTTAAAATATGCCTGAATGACATACAAGTTGATTTGAACAAATAGAGATAAACCTTGTTCTTGGAAAGGATGTGTTAACATCATTAAAACTTCACTTCTGTCCAAGTAAATATATAAAGATACAGTGATAAAAATGCCACAGAGGGTTCCCCCCCCGCCCCGAAGACTGACAAGTTGATTCCAAAGTTCTTATAGGAAATAAACATGTAAGAATTGGCCAGGGTAATCCTGGAGTGGATTAGCAACTACTGTGAAAAACTCCCAAAGCCCTCTTTCCTGATTGCATTCTTTTCTCAAAAGCCTTAAGGCCCTAGGGAGAAGCAGCAAACTCTCCAGCTCCAGGGCATAGGTAAAGACACATTGGTGCTGAGGAAAAGAAAAAGGGGAGAAATTCTCTCATCCTGCTAGAGTGGCAAGAAACAGTCCTGGGCCCTAGATCCTATATCAACAGTAGTCTTCTGTCCTAGGGAGGTCTAAGATACTCTCTCAGACAAGGCCCAATATAGATACAAGGCAGTGTTTGACTGACTGCCACAAGGAGGACGGGTAGAAAACTCCACACCAGACACCCAAGCACACAAGGTTGACCAAAGACTGAGGCTAGACCATGATGGCAGAGACTTCCCCTGGCACTCAACTCTAGCCTACCAAGGAATGATTAACAAGAAAGATCACTCTATCAGTGAGTAGAGGCATGGGGGTGGGGGAAGCAAGACCATGGAAAGAGATCCCTTTGTGATACAGGTCTGAAAACTGAGGCTGAAGCAAAATACTAAGAAAAGGCTCCATTATCCAATCTGCACCCTAAGCACAATACATCACAACTGGAAACTGAAGACAAGAAAAACAACAGAAAATTCAAACCTAGCTCATGTCCTAACTAAATTGACTCTTTTCTGATTTAACTGCCTGAGAGGAGGTATACCTATTTCCAGACATATATTCTATTTATTTTAGTGTTTTGGTACCTAGTAAAAACTTATGAGGCACACAAACAAGCAAGGGAGAAAAAAAAAAAAAACCTACATCCTCTAGACAAAGCAATCAACATAAGCACACTTAGAGATGACCTGGATTTTAGAACTATCAAATAAACTTTAAATTACTATGACTTATGTAAAAAGAGCTAATGAAAAAGATGTACCACATGTACAAATAGATGATAAATTTCAGCAGAGAGATAAAAACCAACAAAAGAACTCATGTAGAAATGTTATAAATAAATATGTGGCATCAAAGGTAACTGTATATAGAGATGAAGAATTCTATTGATGAGACCATCAGTAGACTTGAACCAGCTGAAGAAACAACCAGTAAAATTGGAGATAGTTTAATAGAAACTACCCAGAATGAAATATAGGCCAGAATATTATAAGAAAAAAAACATACTTCATAAACATACACATAAGACTCCTCACCAAATTATCAGTAAGTCAAATTGAGTAATATATAAAAGGATAAGACATCATGACTAAGTGGGGATTTAGCGCAGATATTCAAGGTTGGTTTGACATTTCAAAATCAATTAATGCATTTCAAATTTTTTTGAATTAATTATTAATGCATTTCAAATTTTTAAAAAAGACAATAGAATTATCGCAATAGATTCAGGAAAAGCATTTGACAAAATTCAAAATCCATTCATAATAAAAATTCTAAGAAAAATAGAAGGTAATTTTCCCAACCTGATAAAGAGCACCTATGAAAAATTTATAGTTAATATTTCATAGTGAAAGACTTAATGTTTTCTACCTTAAGATAAGGAGCAGGGCAAGAATATCCTCTCATGACTTCTATTCAACATCATACTATTAGGCCTAGCCAGTCATATAAGAAAAGAAAAAGAAATAAAGAACATACAGATTTTAAAGTAATAAATTAAAAAGTTTTTCTTCATGGTTGACATAATTGTCTACATAGAAAAACTCAGAGTCCAAATAACTTACTACATAGACGAGCTTAGAAATATTAATATTAAAAAATAATTTTATTTCTCTATATAGCTAGCTTATTTTTAGATTGGAAATTGAAATTAGGAAAAAATACTATTTATTAGAGCACCAAAAATATGAAATTTTTAAGTATGTATATCTAACAAAATATGTGGAATATTTTTATTTAGAACTAATATACATTGATGAGAGAAATCAAAGATCTAATAAATGGAGACATTTATGAAATGGGAGACAATTTGTAAAGATGTCAATTCTCTTTCAAATTGATACACAAATTTGAGCCATGCCAACAAAATTCATAGTGGGTTTTTTGGAGAAATTGACAAAATGAGTGTCAAATTATTTTGACAAAGCAATAAATAACCAGAAAAGCAGATGCAGGGTACAAGTATTAGCATTCTTATAAGAATAAGAGAATATGGGAGGAAATCCTTCCTACCACAGGTTGAGCAAAGACTCATATAGTGCACAAAAGTGTAATTCATTAAAAAATTGATTAATTGGACTTAATTAAAATTTAAAACTTTTTTCCTCAAAAAAGTCTATTCAAAACACAAAACTTATACTCAGAGAAAATATGTGCAAAATACATAACTGATATAGGAAAGATATAAATAGAACATATAAATAATTCTCAAAACTCAATAGTAAGCAATGAAACAATCCAATATTTTCTTTTTTAAAAATATTTATTTATTTATTTGAGAGAGAGAAAGAGAGCATGTGTGCCACTTGGGGGGGAGGGGCTGAGGGAGAGAATCTTCAAGCAGACTCCCTGCTGAGCACAAAGCCCAACATGGGGCTCCATCTTACAACCCATGAGACCATGACCTGATTCAGAATTCCACAATGTGTGCTTCCCTTTACATGATATTTTGGAATAGCTTAAACCATAGGGAGAAAAGACAGATAAGTGTCAGGCAGGGGCTCGGTGTTAGAGGAGGGGACTGAGCAGAAAGGAGAACAAGAAAATTAGTGGGGTGATGGAAATGCTTTATAGTTTGACTATGGTATAGCTCTATGACTTCCACACTTGTAAAAACCTCAGAGAACTCTACCAGAGTGAATTTTACGGTGTGTACAATAAAATCCACCTACAAATTGTAAACATAATTAAACTTAGAAAATGATTAATTAAATTAACTTTTATATACAATTCCTCTAATTGTACATCCTCTATAGGATAGAGGACCAAAAAGAATGAAATAAAATTTTAAACTTAGTATTCTTAGTGGTAATAAAATCAGTATTATAATTATGAAAAATATATATATATTTCATATATATATATTTTATATATAGTGTAGGATAAAGCACACACAAAAAATATTCATATTAACATTATTAAGAACTAGTGTTTGAACTGTAAGAGAAAAGAAGCATTCATATAAAATTAAGGTGAGTAAAAATCTTAAAACTCTTTATTGTAATTGGAATTCATATGAAGTCATGAGTTACATGCATTCTAGCATTGTCTACCTAAAGCAGCAAGAAATAGTAACATCTCAATAAGTATGAGCAGAGTTAATATATAACTACTGATTACTAAGCTATGATTTCTCAACATTCCACAATATAAGATACCAAGGCTTGTTATAGTAATAGCTAATTCCAGGTTGGGAGCAAGGAACACACAGTGACAGTGTAGTATAAGAAAACAGCAAAGTGCTCAGATACTAATGGCATCATATCAAAGAAACACAGAAGTCTTCTTATAGTAGCTTTCACTAACCAAGTTAGAGACACTTGGTTGTCAAATAGAACAAGGATGGCAATGAATCATAACACACTGAATTTTTTTTTAATGAGTCCATGACGATTACAGAGAAGGAACAAGATTGAGAAATAAAAATATCTCTTCCTTGTGGAAGAATACCAGTTAATAGGTGACAAACAAATAATAGTGCTGTAAAAATTACCATTTTCAATCCTCAAGTAATAATTGTAGCAGGCAAGAATCATTGATGGATCATGAAACTATAAGATGAGGAGTTGTTAGGGAACAGAAAGTCAAATAGTCAAGTATTTCCCCATGGATTATTTATTAAAACCAGAAGGTGAAATGTACTTCACTGTAGAGAGACTGCTGTGGTCACTACTTTAACCAAGTGATCAGATCTAGGATTACCAGTGGTGGGGCAATCTGAAATCAGCACTCCTGGTATAAAGCATTAAGAAATATACAAAATCGATGTAATATTCTTGCCAAAGCAACTGAATCTAATGATGAAAAATTAATCAGGCAAATCCACAATATAGAAAATTCCATAGGAAGACTAGCCTGGATTCTTTAGAAAAGTCATTGTCCTGAAAACAAAACCAAACAAACAGAAATATGGGAGATCTGTTCTAGATTAAAGGAGAATGAAAAGGAAATAAAAGACAAAAATGAACTATTGGGACTTCATCAAGATAAAATGATTTTGCACAAAAAAGGAAATAGTCAACAAAACAAACAAACAAAAAAAACCTACAGGATGGGAGAAGATATTTGCAAATGTATTACTGGATAAAGCGCTAGTATCCAAAGTCTGTAAAGAACTTATCAAATTCAATATCCAAAGAACAAATAATCCAACCAAGAAATGGGCAGAAGACATGAACAGACATTTCTCCAAAGAAGACATACAGGGACGCCTGTGTGGCTCAGTTGGTTAAGCATCTGCGTTTGGCTCAGATCATGCATAGTCCCAAGGTCCTGGGATTGAGGCCCACATCAGTCTTCCTGCTCAGCAGGGAGTCTGCTTCTCCCTCTCCCTCTGTCTGCCACTCCCCCGCATATGTTTTCTCTCTCTCTATCTCACTTACTCTTAACCTCTCTCAAATAAATAAATAAAATCTTTAAAAAAATTAAATTTAATTTAAAAAAAAGAAGACATACAAATGGCCAACAGACACATGAAAAAATGTTCAACATTACTCAGCATCAGGGAAATACAAATCACAACCACAATGAGATGCTATCTCACACCAGTCAGAATGGCTAAAATTAAAGTCAGTAAAGGACAGATGTCAGTAAATGCAGAGAAAGAGGAACCCTCCTACACTGTTGGTGGGAATGCAAGCTGGTGCAGCCACTCTGGAAAACAGTGTGGAGGTTCCTCAAAAAGTTAAAAATAGAGCTACCCTATGACCTAGAAATTGTACTACTAGGTATTTACCCCAAAGATACAAATGTAGTGAGCTGAAGGGGCACCTACACCCCAATGTTTATAGCAGCAATGTCCATGATAGCCAAACTAAGGAAAGAACGTAGATGTCCACTGATAGATGAATAGATAAAAAAAGAAGTGGTATACATATACAATGGAATATTACTCAGCCATAAAACCCCCAAAATCTTGCCATTTGCAACAACGTGGATGAAACTAGAGGGTATTATGCTAAGTGAAATAAGTCAATGAAAGAAAGACAATTATATGATCTCACTAATATGTGGAACTTAAGAAGCAAAACAGAGGAGCATTGGGGAAGAGAGGGAAAAATAAAATAAGATGCACTCAGAGAGGGATAAACCATAAGAGAATCTTAATCATAGGAAACAAACAAGGTTGCTGGAGGGTCCAGGGGGAGGGTTGGAGTTGGGTTACCTGGGTGATGGATATTAAGGAAAGTATGTAATATAATGAGCACTGGGTGTTATATAAGACTGATGAATTACTAACCTCTACCTCTGAAACTAATAATACACTGCATGTTAATTAATTGAATTTGAAATTTTAAAAAAGGGGGCACCTGAGTTGCTCAGTGGGTTAAAGACTCTGCCTTTGGCTCAGGTCATGATCCCAGGGTTCTGGGATCGAGCCCCACATTGGGCTCTTTACTCAGCAGGGAGCCTGCTTCCTTTCCTCTCTCTCTCTGCCTGCTTCTCTGCCTTGTAATCTCTGTCTGCCAAATAAATAAAGAAATAAATCTTTAAATTAAAAAAAAAAAAAAGATTAAAGGAGAACAAAAAGACAACCAGATGCAATGCATCAACCATGATTGAATCTTATATCAATCAACTGACCAATCAATCAATATAACAAAAGACATTTGGGAATTGGAGAAATTTTAATATTCACTTCATGTTAAATGATATAATGGACTTGTTCTTATTCTGGGGGATATGATAATGGTTCTGCTGTTACATCCTTACACTTAGAAGAGATATGATGGAGACATGACACTTCACCTCTGGAGGTGAAGTGTCATAGTGTCTGGAACTTATTTGCAAGAAGTTCAATAAAAATATATGAATAGATAAGCAGGAGGAAAATGTGAATAACCAACACATTTAGATATGAGGTCTATGGGTGTCTTTTTTTTTAATTATTACACTAACATTTACCTTTTATGGAGATTGGAAATTTTAACAATAAGAAGTTTGGAGAAAAACTAACTGCCTTGATCAGTGAATCCCAGGCTAGAGAGATGTCTCTGCCCCATACTGAACAACACATCTAGCATTGTGGTTGGGAGGAGGAGGTGAGCTTCTGAGGCTGCTACCTGGGGGACTCTGGTGCTGCCAGTAAAACCTGAGGCACTGATCCCTATATCCTGGACCCCACTGCCCAAGGCCAGGTTATAGACTGCATTGTCCTCAACTGAGAAGCTGGAAGACCTTTCCAATACTGAACCACCAAAGTCTATGCTTTGAGAAAAGGCACTGGGCCAAAAGGTTATTAGTTTTAATTTTAAATAAAACCACTTACAAAAATGTATGGCTGCCCTCAAATTCCTTAGGAATGGATGGAGAGCACAGGCTTCACTGGAAACCTGCAGCAAGATTGCAGTGCGATTGCTTTGGGAAGTCCTTTTCATCCATTAATCAACTTAACAAACAACCATTCATCATTACGCATCTCTCCTTAATCGTTAGTATCACATCTAGTCAAATTTAGATATACGAAAAGACAAAGACTTGATATGAAATTCCACTGTTTTTTAAAAACCTCATCAAGCATTTGTGAAACTGTTTTCTTGATTTTTTTTTTTCTTCTCTTTCTTTACTAGATGTTTTATAGAGGACTAGATGTTCCTCAAAGAATACTGTGAGGAGAGAGGGCTCAGGGCTGGACACAGAGATGAAAACAGCAACTTTTCCAATGAAACAAATGGAGAAAGTTCTCCAAGCCACGTGTATATGAAGGGCCCATCCCAATCAAAAGACTTGATCCTCTCTACTCCAATTAGAAGAGTATGCTTTGAATACTCAATTTTAATAAAATTCAAGCCAGGCCTTTGGTTGCTCAATCTTTTTAACCAGGTGCCAAAAATCTGGCTAAATGTATGGAACCAGATTCCTCTTCTATGAACCACCATGAGAACTTTGATGTTTATGCCTAGTAAAAGGAATCTAGGTTGATTACGCTTTCAAAAGACGATCAAAAGATCATCCCTTTCTTCGTAGAGAGCATTCTTCTTGATTTATCCAACTTGGAAGGACACCATGAACTTGGCGTTCCAAACCTACTTATTAAAGATCCTTTCCTTTCTTTGGATCAATCTTAAAAATTAAAGACTGTCACACAGCAAAGTAATTAACTTTGCAGTTTTTTTTTTCTCCTGAGAAAAAAATCACTTTTCAGATAACCCAAACATATTCTATATTTGCATTTTCATTTCAATATTATTCTTTTTAAAAATCAACAAAATGAAAACTCTATCTCTTTATACTAGGGTTCATAATTCCAAAAATGAGTTTTCGTTGTGTTTCTCCTCTGACCTGAGATTTCTCCTGACAAACTCTTCTTGCACAATGCACTTATAGTCCACTGTTAAGACATCATTGTTGGGGCCCCTGGGTGGCTCAGTGGGTTAAGCCTCTGCCTTTGGCCTAGGTCATGATCTCAGAGTCTTGGCATTCAGATCCACATTTGGCTCTCTGCTCAGCCAGGAGCCCGCTTCCCCCCCCCTTCTCTCTCTGCCTGCCTCTCTGCCTACTTATGATCTCTCTGTCAAAAAAAAAAAAAAAAAAAAAAAGACTTCATTGTAAGCAACTGGATATTCCAATGAAATATTAATGTAAATTAATTTCATTGAAATTAATTTATTCCAATGAAAATTAATGTAAATACCTCAGTACATAACATTTTTTAAAGAGTTGCTGCATATAACACCTCATTCCTGTTAGCACTCTGTGCAAACATCTTGTCTTAATTCAACAAGTCCACTTTTCCTCAGAACTTGACCACTCGATTAATTTCTGAATCCCAGCTGACACTGCCCTAAAAGGGTGAAAAAATTAATCACTCTGATGTCATTCCAGATAAGGCAAGCACAGATTTTAAGATGCTTGTTTTGCAAGTGGTACTGGAATTTAAGACATCCTATCTAGAAAATTCTTGTAGGGCAAGCGGGAAGTTAGTTGTGGACCATGGCACTAGAAAAACATGTTTGTTTTTTGATACCTCTGAAAGGTAAATTTCATTATCCCCTCATTAAGGGTTATATTGGGTAATTCCACAGCACCCATCATCGTCACTTATATGGAGAATGCTAGATTAGTTGTTTATTCTATGCATAGGTACAGCCAACCAAACATGCTAAACCACTTAACACAGTTTATTGACACTGGCAGGGAACAGACGGAGATTGTATATTGTGGAGTTTTCAAGGTTTTTCTCCCTATTTCCCAACCCCGCCCTACTTTTCTTTAGAACAGCTTTCTACATTGAAAACATGTCAAAAATTTGGAAAGCAACAAGCAATCAGGTATTGCTTTTTTTTCTCCTAAAGCTATGATTTGATTTTCTGCTGCTGTCAAGCTATGGACCTTTCAAATTTAACCAGATTTACCTATCCAACAATGAATACCTGTATTTGTCAGTTCTTCAAGCCTGAACCAGTGAGCAAAAATCAAGCTAAAGCTTTATGAGGAGCAGCTTTGTAACCATCAAATTTCAAGGCAAACAAATAAAAAACACTAATATCATTCACATATTTGTTTTACTTTTGCCCAAATACCACAGTTAACTTTATGTTCTGTGAAAAAATAATACTAGCTCAGTCGACAATCAACCATATGAATAGATATCCTTTAAAAGACAAATTGAAATTTAAAGTATGAATTGCAGCACAATCTAGAACTATGTGATATGATGATTATTTCATCACTGATCATTACTGCATCATTAGACCTCATTAGTTAACATTTTGGCATGGAGGTAATGTGTTTTTGTTTTGTTTTGTTTTGTTTTTAATTTTTAATTTTTTATAAACATATATTTTTATCCTCAGGGGTACAGGTCTGTGAATCGCCAGGTTTACACACTTCACAGCACTCACCAAAGCACATACCTTCCCCAATGTCCATAAGCCCAACCCCCTTCTCCCAACCCCCCTCCCCCCAGCAGCCCTCAGTTTGTTTTGTGAGATTAAGAGTTACTTATGGTTTGTCTCCCTCCCAATCCCATCTTGTTTCATTTCTTCTTCTCCTACCCACTTAAGCCCCCATGTTGCATCACCACTTCCTCATATCAGGGAGATCATATGATGGTTGTCTTTCTCCGCTTGACTTATTTTGCTAAGCATAATACACTCTAGTTCCATCCATGTTGTCACAAATGACAGGATTTCATTTCTTTTGATGGCTGCATAGTATTGCATTGTGTATATATACCACATCTTCTTGATCCATTCATCTGTTGATGGACATCTAGGTTCTTTGCATAGTTTGGCTATTGTGGACATTACTGCTATAAACATTCAGGTGCATGTGCCCCTTTGGATCACTACATTTGTATCTTTAGGGTAAATACCCAGTAGTGCAATTGCTGGGTCATAGGGCAGTTCTATTTTCAACATTTTGAGGAACCTCCATGCTGTTTTCCAGAGTGGCTGCACCAGCTTGCATTCCCACCAACAGTGTAGGAGGGTGTCCCTTTCTCCGCATCCTCGGCAGCATCTGTCATTTTCTGACTTGTTGATTTTAGCCATTCTGACTGGTGTGAGGTGATATCTCATTGTGGTTTTGATTTGTATTTCCCAGATGCCGAGTGATACGGAGCACTTTTTCATGTGTCTGTTTGCCATCTGGATGTCTTCTTTGCAGAAATGTCTGTTCATGTCCTCTGCCCATTTCTTGATTGGATTATTTGTTCTTTGGGTGTTGAGTTTGCTAAGTTCTTTATAGATTTTGGACAGTAGTCCTTTATCTGATATGTCGTTTGCAAATATCTTCTCCCATTCTGTCAGTTGTCTTTTGATTTTGTTAACTGTTTCCTTTGCTGTGCAAAAGCTTTTGATCTTGATGAAATCCCAATAGTTCATTTTTGCCCTTGCTTCCCTTGCCTTTGGCGATGTTCCTAGGAAGATGTTGGGGCAGCTGAGGTCGAAGAGGTTGCTGCCTGTGCTCTCCTCAAGGATTTTGATGGATTCCTTTCTCACATTGAGGTCTTTCATCCATTTGGAGTCTATTTTCGTGTGTGGTATAAGGAAATGGTCCAATTTCATTTTTCTGCATGTGGCTGTCCAATTTTCCCAACACCATTTATTGAAGAGGCTGTCTTTTTTCCATTGGACATTCTTTCCTGCTTTGTTGAAGATTAGTTGACCATAGAGTTGAGGGTCTATTTCTGGGCTCTCTATTCTGTTCCATTAATCTATGTGTCTATTTTTGTGCCAGTACCATGCTGTCTTGATTATGACAGCTTTGTAATAGCGCTTGAAGTCCGGAATTGTGATGCCACCAACGTTGGCTTTCTTTTTCAATATCCCTTTGGCTATTCAAGTTTTTTTCTGGTTCCATATAAATTTTAGAATTATTTGTTCCATTTCTTTGAAAAAGATGGATAGTACTTTGATAGGAATTGCATTAAATATGTAGATTGCTTTAGGTAGCATAGACATTTTCACAATATTTATTCTTCCAATCCAGAAGCATGGAACATTTTTCCATTTCTGTGTCCTCCTCAATTTCTTTCATGAGTACTTTATAGTTTTCTGAGTATAGATTCTTAGCCTCTTTGGTTAGGTTTATTCCTAGGTATATTATGGTTTGGGGTGCAATTGTAAATGGGATTGACTCCTTAATTTCTCTTTCTTCTGTCTTGTTGTTGGTGTAGAGAAATGCAACTGATTTCTGTGCTGTGATTTTATATCCTGACACTTTACTGAATTCCTGTACAAGTTCTAGCCGTTTTGGAGTGGAGTCTTTTGGGTTTTCCACATATAGTATCATATCATCTGCGAAGAGTGATAATTTGACTTCTTCTTTGCTGATATGGATGCTTTTAATTTCCTTTTGTTGTTTTATTGCTGAGGCTAGGACTTCTAGTACTATGTTGAATAGCAGTGGTGATAATGGACATCCCTGCCATGTTCCTGACCTTAGCAGAAAAGCTTTCAGTTTTTCTCCATTGAGAATATTTGCGGTGGGTTGTTCATAGATGGCTTTGATGATATTGAGGTATGTGCCCTCTATCCCTACACTTTGAAGAGTTTTGATCAGGAAGGGAAGCTGTACTTTGTCAAATGCTTTTTCAGCATCTATTGAGAGTATCATATGGTTCTTGTTCTTTCTTTTATTGATGTGTTGTATCACATTGACTGATATGAGGATGTTGAACCAAACTTGTAGCCCTGGAATAAATCCCACTTGGTTGTGGTGAATAATCCTTTTAATGTACTGTTGAATCCTATTGGCTAGTATTTTGGTGAGAATTTTTGCATCTGTGTTCATCAAGGATATTGGTCTATAGCTCTCTTTTTTGATGGGATCCTTGTCTGGTTTTGGGATCAAGGTGATGCTGGCCTCATAAAATGAGTTTGGAAGTTTTCCTTCCATTTCTATTTTTTGGAACAGTTTCAGGAGAATAGGAATTAGTTCTTCTTTAAATCTTAGGTAGAATTCCCCCGGGAAGCCGTCTGGCCCTGGGCTTTTGTTTGTTTGGAGATTTTTAATGACAGTTTCAATCTCCTTACTGGTTATGGGTCTGTTCAGGCTTTCTATTTCTTCCTGGTTCAGTTGTGGTAGTTTATATGTTTCTAGGAATGCATCCATTTCTTCCAGATTGTCAAATTTGTTGGCATAGAGTTGCTCATAGTATGTTCTTATAATTGTTTGTATTTCCTTGGTGTTAGTTGTGATCTCTTCTCTTTCATTCATGATTTTATTTATTTGGGTCCTTTCTCTTTTCTTTTTGATAAGTCGGGCCAGGGATTTATCAATTTTATTAATTCTTTCAAAGAACCAGCTCCTAGTTTTGTTGATTTGGTCTATTGTTTTTTTTGGTTCCTATTTAATTGATTTCTGCTCTGATCTTTATGATTTCTCTTCTCCTGATGGGCTTAGGGTTTCTTTCTTGTTCTTTCTCTAGCTGCTTTAGGTGTAGGGTTAGGTTGTGTACCTGAGACCTTTCTTGTTCCTTGAGAAAGGCTTGTACTGCTATATATTTTCCTCTCAGGGCTGCCTTTGCTGTGTCCCACAGATTTTGAACCGTTGTATTTTTATTTTCATTTGTTTCCATGATTTTTTTCAATTCTTCTTTAATTTCCCAGTTGACCCATTCATTCTTTAGAAGGATGCTATTTAGTCTCCATGTATTTGGGTTCTTTCCAAACTTCCTCTTGTGGTTGAGTTCTAGCTTCAGAGCATTGTGGTCTGAAAATATGCAGGGAATGATCCCAATCTTTTGATACTGGTTGAGTCCTGATTTAGGACCAAGGATGTGATCTATTCTGGAGAATGTTCCATGTGCACTAGAGAAGAATGTGTATTCTGTTGCTTTGGGATGAAATGTTCTGAATATATCTGTGATGTCCATCTGGTCCAGTGTGTCATTTAAGGCCTTTATTTCCTTGTTGATCTTTTGCTTGGATGATCTGTCCATTTCAGTGAGGGAGTGTTAAAGTCCCCTACTATTACTGTATTATTGTTGATGTGTTTCTTTGATTTTGTTATTAATTGGTTTATATAGTTGGCTGCTCCCACGTTGGGGGCATAGATATTTAAAATTGTAAGATGTTCTTGTTGGACAGACCCTTTGAGTATGATATAGTGTCCTTCCTCATCTCTTATTATAGTCTTTGGCTTAAAATCTAATTGATCTGATATAAGGATTGCCACTCCTGCTTTCTTCTGATGTCCATTAGCATGGTAAATTCTTTTCCATCCCTCACTTTAAATCTGGAGGTGTCTTCGGTCTTAAAATGTGTTTCTTGTAGGCAACGTAAACCTGGGTTTTGTTTTTTTACCCATTCTGATATCCTGTGTCTTTTGATTGGGGCATTTAGCCCATTAACATTCAGGGTAACTATTGAGAGATATGAATTTAGTGCCATTGTATTGCTTGTAAGGTGACTGTTACTGTATATTGTCTCTGTTCCTTTCTGATCTACCACTTGTAGGCTCTCTCTTTGCTTAGAGGACCCCTTTCAATATTTCCTGTAGAGCTGGTTTGGTGTTTGCAAATTCTTTCAGTTTTTGTTTGTCCTGGAAGCTTTTAATCTCTCTTTCTATTTTCAATGATAGCCTAGCTGGATATAGTATTCTTGGCTGCATGTTTTTCTTGTTTAGTGCTCTGAAAATATCATGCCAGCTCTTTCTGGCCTGCCAGGTCTCTATGGATAAGTCAGCTGTCAATCTAATATTTTTACCATTGTATGTTACAGACTTCTTTTCCCAGGCTGCTTTCAGGATTTTCTCTTTGTCACTAAGACTTGTAAATTTTACTATTAGGTGATGGTGTGTGGGCCTATTCTTATTGATTTTGAGGAGCGTTTTATGAACCTCCTGAATTTTGATGCTTGTTCCCTTTGCCATATTGGGGAAATTCTCCCCAATAATTCTCTCCAGTATACCTTCTGCTCCCCTCTCTCTTTCTTCTTCTTCTGGAATCCCAGTTATTCTAATGTTGTTTCGTCTTATGGTGTCACTTATCTCTTGAATTCTCCCCTCGTGGTCCAGTAGCTGTTTGTCCCTCTTTTGCTCAGCTTCTTTATTCTCTGTCATTTGGTCTTCTATATCGCTAATTCTTTCTTCTGCCTCATTTCTCCTAGCAGTGAGAGCCTCCATTTTTTATTTCACCTCAATAATAGCTTTTTTGATTTCAACTTGGTTAGATTTTAGTTCTTTTATTTTTCCAGAAAGGGCTTTTATATCTCCCGAGAGGGTTTCTCTAATATCTTCCATGCCTTTTTTGAGCCTGGCTAGAACCTTGAGAATTGTCATTCTGAACTCTAGATCTGACATATTACCAATGTCTGTATTGATTAGGTCCCTAGCCTTCGGTACTGCCTCTTGTTCTTTTTTTTTTTTTTTTAAGATTTTTTATTTATCAGAGAGAGAGAGGGAGAGAGAGTGAGCACAGGCAGACAGAATGGCAGGCAGAGGCAGAGGGAGAAGCAGGCTCCCCGCTGAGCAATGAGCCCGATGTGTGACTCGATCCCAGGATGCTGGTATCATGACCTAAGCCGAAAGCAGCTGCTTAACCAACTGAGCCACCCAGGCGTCCCTTGTTCTTTTTTGTGGTGAATTTTTCCACCTTGTCATTTTGTCCAGATAAGAGTATATGAAGGAGCAAGTAAAATACTAAAAGGGTGGCAACAACCCCAGGAAAATATGCTTTAACCAAATCAGTAGAGATCCCAAATCGTGAGGGGGAAGAAAAGGGATAAGAAGAGGTTCAAAAAGAAAGAAAGAAAAAAAAAAAAGAAAAGAAAAGACTTAAAAAAAGAAAAGGAATAAAGAAAAGTATAAAAAAAGAAAAAATATATATATTAAACTAGTTAAAAAACATTAAAAAAGAAAAGGGTAAAAGTTAAAAATAAATTTTAGCAGAAGAAGAGAAAAAAAAATGAAAAAGAAAAAAATTAAATTAACTGCAAGACTAAAAAATCACAGGGAGAAAGCCATGAGTTCTGTGCTTTGCTTTCTCCTCCTCTGGAATTATGCTGCTCTCCTTGGTATTGAAACCGCACTCCTTGGTAGGTGAACTTGGTCTTGGCTGGATTTCTTTTTGATCTTCTGGGGTAGGGGCCTGGTGCAGTGATTTTCAAGTGTCTTTGCTTCAGGCAGAATTGCACCGCCCTTACCAGGGGCCGGGCTGAGTAATCCGCTCGGGTTTGCTTTCAGGAGCTTTTGTTCCCTGAGCGCTTTCTGTAGAGTTCTGGAGGACGGGAATACAAATGGCAGCCTCCTGGTCTCCAGCCCGGAGAAGCTGAGAGCCCGGGGCCCCACTCCTCAGTGCGCCCTCAGAGAATAGCGTTCAGTTACTCCAGTCTGCCTGACCTCCAGCCATGCTCCGAGCTCACCGAGCCTGTGGCTGGTTCAAGGTAACCTCGAGCTGTGATCTTACTGTCCGCTCTGTCTCTGTAGCCAGCTTTCCCATTCCAATACCCGCAAGCTCTGTGACACTCAGACACCCCCGATCCTTCTGTGACCCTGCGGGACCTGAGGCCACGCTGACCCCGCGTGGGCTTCACCCCGGTTTAGCCTCTGGAGTGATGTCCCTCAACAGAACAGACTTTTAAAAGTCCTGATTTTGTGCTCCATTGCTCCGCCGCTTGCCCGGAGCCGGCCCCTCCCCCCGGGGTCTATCTTCCCGTCGCTTTGGATTCACCTCTCCGCCAGTCCTACCTTTCAGAAAGTGGTTGTTTTTCTGTTTCTAGAATTGCTGTTCTTCTCTTCGATCTGCTGATGGATTTGCAGGTGTTTGCAATCTTCAGATAAGCTATCTAGCTGATCTTCTGCTAGCTGAAGTAGTCTCAGCCTGCTTCTTCTCCGCCATCTTGACTCCTCCTCCTGGCATAGAGGTAATGTTACATAGTGAATGACAACACAACCAAACTGTATTTTGTCTGGTCATTCGCCAGTTCTGTAACCTTGGACAAGTTAACTAGCCTTGCTCTGCCTCAGTTTCCTTGTCTGCAAAATGGGGACGATAAAATCTTCTCCTAAGTAAACTATATTAAGATTTCAATGAAAAAATATCTGCAAAATCATTAGCACAGCTCCCAGGACATAACAAACAGTTATTGACTGCTATTTCTTTTAAACCCTAGATGCTATCTTTCTAAAATAGTATTTGGTTTCATTCACAGAACAAATACACCATTCTAATGCACAAGCAGACATTTCCTTGAGAAGCTCTGATCTTTTTCTGACCTCATCTGATCCCTGTCTAGCCTGCTAGGGCTTCTGTATTCCTAGAGACAAAGAAGGTAGTACTTGCTTGCTAAGTGCATTACATTTGGTAATCAGTCCACACACTAATTGTATAAAGCAGGAATCAGGACTGTTTTCATTTTACAAATTAAGAAATGGAGGCTTAGAACCCTAAGGTTATATAACAGGTAAGTGGTAGAAGCAGTATTCAAACCTGTGAAATCTGATATTGAGTAATAATCACCAACTTAATATTTCAGGTTCTATATAAGGGCATACTTAAAGTATGCCATAGAGAGGAAAACAATATTTAGAAGGTGCAGTAAAGGAACCAGGTACTTGAGACTCACCTTATGGAGAGAGAAGAAGATCAGCTCAATGAAGCTTGTAGTCTGTTTTGGCATCTGCAGGACAACAGAAATATCTCATGATTCAAGAGCACTGGTCTCAGGGCTGACAATCCCATCAGTATGCACCACATGGATTTAAATCACATTCCAAGTTGGCTGTTGATTCTGTCTTCTGATCCTAGAATGTGAAAACAAAATCCAAATACATGCAGCTAATAAATTACCCTCCAATTCAGAGATGGTTACATTGTCACAGGAAGAGAGCAGTGGAGTTAAATATCCATTTCTACTTGGACAAGCTGAAGTGCCATGAGGTTCTTGGCCAAATGCCAGTGGCTTTCCTGGTTCTCATCCTTGTGTGGAGTTTGGAACCGAGCGCTTTGTGCTTATTAATTTAGTTTATCCACACAGAAATCCTATCTAGATAGCACTGTGATCAACTGTACTTTGTAGGTGAGAAAACGGAGGGAGGGAAACTTGCATAACAACCCTTGCCGGGAGGAGAAAGATGATGGAGGAGTAGTAGATCTAACTACCATCGGGTCCCAGGAGTTCAGCTAGATAGTTATCAAACTATTCTGAACACCCACAAACTCAACAGGAGGTAGGAGAAAAGAGGAGCAGCAATTCTAGGAACAGAAAATCGACCACTTTCTGAAAGGTAGGATGTGTGAAGAAGTGAATCCAAAGCCACGGGAAGATAGACCACCAGGAGGAGGAGCTGGCTCCCAGGAAGTGGTTGAGCAGCGAAGCACAAAATAGGAACTTTTAGAAGTCTGCTCCACTGAGGGATGTTGCTCCAGAGGCTAAACAGTGGTGGAGCCCTCATGGGGACAGTTTGGTCTTAGGACCCACAGGGTCACAGAAATATCAGAGGTGCCTGAGTGTGGCAGAGCTGCCAGGTATGGGAGCAGGGAAGCCAGCTGCAGAGATGGAGACAAGGAGTGCGCTCTCAGCTCAGGGTGACCTTAAACCATGATCTGTGGCACAGCTGGGCCACTGTTCTTCAAGCAGGGACCCCAAAGGGGCAGATATGGAGAGACCCCCCCCTCCTTCCTTCCTGGGGAGGAGTGGCACAGAGCAGGAAACTACTGGGTTTAGAGACTCCAAATGGGCCCATGTGCCAGAGATTATGCTGAGTGAAATAAGTCAAGCAGAGAGAGTCAATTATCATATGGTCTCGCTTATTTGTGGAGCATAAGAAATAACACGGAGGACATTGGGAGATGGAGAGGAGAAGGAAGTTGGGGGAAATTGGAATGGGAGATGAACCATGAGAGACTGTGGACTCTGAAAAACAATCTGAGAGTTTTGGAGGGGAGGGGGTGGGGGGCTAGGTGAGCCTGATGGTGGGTATTATGGAGGGCACTGGGTGTGGTGCATAAACAATGAATTCTGGAACACTGAAAAAAATTTTTTTAAAATAAATAAAAATTTAAAAAGAAAAAAGATTAAAAAAAGAAAAAAGAAAAAGAAATGCTCGGTCAGAGGCCAGGTGAGCACAGAGTGTGGCCAGAGACCAGGGATACAGGAGGGATTGACTGCTTATCTCTGAGGGTGCACTGAGGAGTGGGGCCCTGAGCTCTTGGCTCCTCCAGCCAGAGATTGGGAGGCAGCCATTTTCATTCCCATCCTCCAAAGCTCTACGGAAAGTGCGTTCAGGGAACAAAAGTTACTGAGAGTGAACCCGAGCAGATTATTTAACCCAGCCCCTGGCAAGGGCAGTGTAATCCCACCTCAGACAAAGACATTTGGGAATCACAGCAAGAGGCCCCTCCCCCAGAAGATCAGCAAGAACTCCAGCCAAGACCAAGCTCAATGATCAATGAGATCTGCAAAACTTCAGAGCTAAGGGAATACAGCATATAGAATTCATGGATTTTCCCACGGGATTCTTTAGTCTTTCAAAGTTAAATTTTTTAAATTTTATTTTAAATTTTATTTTAAATTTTATTTCTCTTATTCTATTTTTAAATTTTTCCTCTTTCCTATTTTAATGGTTTTTACCTATTTTACTTTATCAAAACCTTTTTAAAATATTTTAAAATTTTTATTATTACAGTCATATTCTATCCTTTCATTGTATTCAAACTTATTTTTTGTATACATATAAGTTTTTCTTTAAAATTTTGGAATACAGTTTCTTCTAACAGATCAAAAAACACCCTAAATCTAGTGCATGGCTTTATTCTAGTCTCCAGCCTGATCACATTCTTTCCTATTTTTTTTCTTTTTCTTTTTTCAACCAACTTCTTAACTTATCAATTCCTTTTTTAGAATCTTTTTATTTTTTATTTTTGTTAAAGGTTTTATTTATTTATTTATTTATTTGACAGACAGAGAGGCAGGCAGAGAGGAGGAAGCAGGCTCTCTCTGAGCAGAGCACTTGATGCAGGGCTCAATCCCAGGACCCTGGGATCATGACCTGAGCTGAAAGCAGAGACTTTAACCCACTGAGCCACCCAGGCACCCCTAGAATCTTTTTAAATTTTCATCTTTACAGTAGTATTCCATCCCTTCATTATTGTGTTTACCCTTATGTGTGTGTCTGTGTGTGTACACACACACACACACACACACACATATATATATATACATATGTGTATATATATATATATATATACACATACATACATATAAAGATTTCTTTCTTTAAAATTTTGGGAGGCAGTTTCTTATAACAGACCAAAACACACCCAAAATCAAGTGTGTGGCTCTGTTCTATTCACCAGTCTAAGATTTAGATATATTTTTTATTTTTTTTTCTCCTTTCTTCTCCTCCCGGTTTCAGGTTCCTTCCAATTTGGTTAGTGCATATTTTTCTGGGGTCATTGCTACCCTTCTAGTACTTTGTTCTCTCATTCATCTATTCTTATTTGGATAAAATGACAAGGTGGAAAAAATCACCTCAACGTAAAGAACAAGAGGCAGTACCAATGGCTAGGGACCTAATCAATATGGGCATTAGTAAGATGTCAGAACTGAATTCAAAATGATGATTATCAAGCTGGGTTGGGTTCGAAAAAAGCATGGAAGATGCTAGAGAGTCCCTTTCTGGAGAAATAAAAGAACTAAAATCTAACCAAGTTGAAATTTTAAAAAGCTATTAATGAGATGCAATAAAAAATGGAGGCTCTTACTGCTAGAATAAATGAGGCAGAAGAGAGAATTAGTGATATAGAAGACCAAATGATGGAGAATAAAGAGGAGACAAAAGGGAGCAAAAGGGAGACAAATAACTACTGGATCACGAGGGGAGAATTTGAGAGATAAGTGATACCAGAAGACAGAACAATATTAGAATAATTGGGATCCCTGAAGAAGAGAGAGGGGGGCAGAAGTTATATTTGAGAAAATTATAGCAGAGAATTTCCCTAATTTGGTGAAGGGAGCAAGCATCAAAATCCAGGAAGCACAGAGAATTTCCCCTCAAAATCAATAAAAATATGTCAACACTCCATCATCTAATAGTAAAACTTACAAGTCTCAGAGACAGAGAGAAAATCCTGAAAGAAGCTGGGGACAAGAAGTCTGTAACATACAAAAGTAGAAATAATAGATTGGCAGCAGACCTATCTACCGAGACCTGGCAGGCCAGAAAGAACTGGCATGATATATTCAGAGCACTAAACAAGAGAAATATGCAGCCAAGAATACTATATCCATCTAGGCTGTCATGGAAAATAGAAGGAGAGTTAAAAAACCAACCCACATCGGGTTACACAGTAAACACTGGCCTGGGCAGGCCAGAAGCCAGGGGTTGTGACAACACATGCTTGGTCTCCAGGACACACTGAACACATGCATGGGAGGGAAAGCATCCAGTGGCCAGTACTTTTTGGCTTAACGATGGTCTCTCTCTCTCTCTTTCCCTCTTTTCTCTCTCTCTCTCTTACACATACCCCTGCACCTTCACTTTTGCCTTAAAGTCTCAGATACATTTAGATTAAAAAACAAAAAAGGAGGGGCACCTGGATGGCTCAGTCAGTTAAGCGGTTAAGCACCTGCCTTCAGCTCAGGTCATGATCTTAGGGTCCTAGGATTGAGCCCCACATTGGGCTCCCTGCTCAGCACAGTCTGTTTCTCCCTCCACTCCTCACCCTTCTTTAAAACAAAAACAAAACAAAAAAGGATGTGGTTTCCAGGGACTGTGGGATTAGTGTTTAATGGGAAGGAAATTTCGGTTTCAAAAGATGAGGGATGCCTGGGTGGCTCAGTTGGTTAAGCGGCTGCTTTCGGCTCAGGTCATGATCCCAGTGTCCTGGGATCAAGTCCCACATCGGGCTCCTTGCTTGGCGGGGAGCCTGCTTCTCTCTCTGCCTCTGCCTGCCACTCTGTCTGCTTGTGCTCGCTCTCGCTCCTTTCTCTCTGACAAATAATAAAATCTTTAAAAAAACCAAAAAAACAAAAAGATGATCTTTCTTAAAAAAGAAAAAAAAAAAAAAAAAGATGAACCAGTTCTGGAGATCAGTAACTGTTATCTATCCAGTTGGAGGTTAATGTAGTCAGGCTGCAAGAGGTGAATGTAGTCAGCTTCATGCCACTGACCTATACTCTTCAAAATGGTTAAAATGGTAAATGTTGTGTTATATATAAATGTGGCCCCTACAATAAAATACAGTAGAAGCCAAAGGAGAAAACTTGCTTTGAGATTATCTGGCCCAAAGTGCCAGACGTGTGGAAAAGCCCTGGGTGACAGAACATGGGACAGATGAAGGACATCCTGTATTGCTTTGACTGATTTTATTTTTACAACTTGAATATTTGCTGTCTACCCTTTCCCAGAGAGAATACAGGACAGAGGTTGGTAATGCTCCTGAGAGAGTTAGAAGTTCTAAAGAAAGGTGCTCATTTCAAGATTCACTCTGAATTTCCATGGCCTGGGATAAAGGTTTTAGCAAATAATGATGGTCATGGTCCAAAGCAGTTTCCAGGCTGAGAAGATCCTGTCATCTCTCACTGTGTTTTGGAAGAAAAGTGATGTAATTACAATATCATCTCTGCTGGTTTATTCAAAATTACAGAACAACCTTCAAGTGAGAACAGATTTTCAGATTTAGAAGATAATTTTTGCCCATTAATCAGCAGCTGGAAAATAAGAATAAAAACCTTGGAAAGAGCTAAGACCCAGAACTGTCACATCCAGGCCTTCTGTCCATAAGAATCCCTCCTCTCAGTGGATCAAAACATTACCCTGGGAAGGTTGGGGTTTTCGTACCAACCAAGATAAATAAAACTATTATTTTTTTCAGAATGTCTGTTAGAAATATAATTCCACATACCTGCTGATTTTTAAAAAATCTGGTCTTAAAAATGGAAAATAAAATTTAATACCATGTTATTACTTACAGTTGTCATTGGCAGAGTTTCTAGCTGCCTTCTGAATTTTCAAACACCACCCCAAGTTGTTTTTGTTTCAAAAAGGATTTTTCCCCTCAAGATTTTATGAAGATCTCTAAGTAGAATTGCATGCAATCCTATGAAGGGTATATTTTTTATTCATTTCATTTCCAGTTTAAGTTTCACAATGGGAACTTTGTAATTTTTCAGAAAGAAAAAGCTGTATGTTGTGGGATTCTGCCATCATGCTCTGTAAATCTATAGTATTTACACTGTACAAATCTGCGTGGGCCTGTGCCTGGAAATCTCTACACCCTTCATCCTTACAGATCCCCCATGGGGGCTTTATCTTTGGAACCAAAATGCTGGAAAATTGTCTGTAATATTGAAACTTTTACTTGGTAAAACTGTGGATGGTGATAATAATAGAGATATGTGAGACAAGGCAAAACAGTTTGTGTAACATTTTTTGAAAGACCTAAATTATTTCTAAAACTCTTAGCAAACCTTCCTTTCATTCACTCATTTCACAGATAATGTTGAGCACCCTGCATGTGCTGGATACAGTTTTAGACAATGGAAATACAAAGGTGAAAAAAGACAAGAGTTGGTTCTGGGATTGCAAAACTGACTTTATTAGTAAGGGGGTTAGGCTTTATATTGCTATTTAAACATAACTCATTAAACTGTGAATCATTTAATCATCACTGTAAGTGCTACAAAGAAAACTGGAGTGCTATGAAAGTTTGACTGGAGAATCTGGTCTTGTTTGAGGGTGAGGGTCAGCTTCTTCAGAGAGGGATGCCTTAGCTCAGCATCCCCCATAGACCTAGCCAAGAGTCCCCAGACCTACAATTAAGAGGAGCCCATATTTCCCATTGTAGACCATGCTAAGGATTCCCTGAGCCTCTAAATCACCATCTTAAGGACCTCATCTGTGTCTAACATCCTAAAGAGGCAAAATATGAATACCCTAGGTTTCCTGGGTGGGGAACTGAGGCGGGAGGGACTGCTTGCATTGGTGTGAGCACACACAGACTTTGATGTACACACTGGGCTGCTCACAGTCCTTTCACAATGTGCAAAGGAACGAAGGATGGGGAAAAAAGGGAGATGAGGTTTTGGCCACTAGCAGAAAACCATGAGTTGTTGCCCTTATACCACAGCATTCTCATGTGGAACTGCAGGGGGTCTGAGAAGTCTGTCTTCTCTCTGTAGCATGGGAACCTCCATTTGCACTCTTGCTTTGAGCCCTAAAAATGTTATGGGTGGTCCCATTTGATCTGGGCTTTGCAGGATGAGTTGGCATTGACAGTGCAAGGACAGGAGGAACATCCTGAGCAGAGGGGCCCACAAAAGGATGACTCTGAGGTGGAGAGGAATAATGATAGAATGATGTATTTAAGAACTTGGAGGAAGCCAATACCTCTGGGATATGGACACTCACCATAGTCTGGCTAAAGAAATGCCCAGAACAACAGAAGACCAGTTTTGAAGGAACGTTGTATATGACCATAAATGAAAGCTCTCCATGGCATGTTTTTTAATAGCTATTTAAAAAATTATGAGGTGATTGATAGTGCTAAACTAGAATCTCTCTACAATGTATCCAAAAACATTGAAACAGATGTTTGAAAATAATTTTCTTTCAAATCCTGAACTATCAGTGTTCCATTATCTTCATAATCCCATGATGTATAGACAATCATCTCACATGTCCCTCAAGTCTCAAGCCTAAGAAGTGGGTTCTGTTCCCACGGCTACTCGACCCCAATTTTTACATCTAGTAAGTATTCACAATATTCATTCATCTGCTTACTTATTTAACTCAGCTGTAGTTTCCTCAGCGGCAATATAGGAATGATATTATAATAGAGATGTTCAGAGGATAAAACAAACATATATGAAAAGTACTCAGAAGAGCACCAGGAAACCACTAGGCTCATAACAGGATGATATGGCCCTTGGACTCATAGGAGCTTGCAATCAGAAGACAAGGAAACATGTAAGCAATTCTGTGATAAGTCTAGAAGAGCAGCAAGATTCTAAAACCACAAAGAAGGAACTGATTCGTTCTACCTGTATAACAGAGTAAGGTTTCACAGGGGGAGATATTTGGTCATAGGCCCAGAGGGAAAAGGACAGCAACTTCCTTGGCAAAAGAGATGACCTGACAGCATGGGGTAAAAAAGTGTGCTGGGACAGACTGACTCACCAGGGTGACAGAATGGAAGGGTCTAGTGTTGGGAGTTAAGCATGCTGGTACTCAGTGTTGAGCCAGAGTAAGAAGGGACTTTCAGGAGTTGGACCTTAATTTTGTAGGGCAGTGTTTCTCAAAGGGTGGCCCCTGGATATTAGAATCCCCTGGGGTAGCTTGTTAAAAAGAACCCTCCCTGGGTCCACTCCAGAAATCATGAATTGGAATAAGGGGCCTGGGGTACTTTAAAAAGCTTTCCAGAGGATTCTTGTTTATCTTCATGGTTATAATACCATATGGAGTTAAAGGAAGTTTTTTTAAGCATATAATTTATATATTGAGCTTTGTCTTACAAAGTGGCTAGCTAGGGGCACCTGGGTGGCTCATTTGGTTAAGTGGCAGACTCTTGATTTAGGCTGGGATCTAAGAACCTGGGATGGAGCTAGGTATCAGGCTCCATGCTCAGCAAGAAGCCTCCTTCAGGATTCTCTCCCCCTCTCTCTCCCTCTACCCTTCCCACTGCTCTTGCTCGCTCTCTCTCTCTTTCAGATAAATGACTCTTAAAAAAAGAAATCAAAATAGTTGGCTATATCCATACTATTGAGAAAACCCAAAAGCTCCCCTTTTGGGTTTCCCTCTCAGAAAATAAACTGGTGTCAGATGCTTATTGGATAGATGTGTGTGGAGGGGGGGAATCTCAAAAGCAAATATATTTTTTGGTTATATTATTCTCACTGTTCCCTGGGATCCTGACATCCAATGCAGAAAAATAAAAATTCTTCTGAAAATAATAAGACTTGTTAATTTTTTCCCTATTATGGAACACCTATTAAAGATCCCTAACCTAAAATAGCCTCAGGGTTTGCAAAACAATACTCAGAAGACAACATATGTCACAAAGCAATGGCTAGTGTGAAAATCAGTGACTGTTTCAAATTTCTAGGAATTAATGTCAAATGTAATACTTTCAAGTAATACTTTCAAGCCTTCTTCCTTAAGATGCATTATCCTAAAACATTATATATTACTCAGTGCAAGCTCCTTAAGCTTAAGATTTTTGGTTTTACAAGTCTCCTTCCAACCAGCCTGAGTGTTTAATAAAGAGAATAAAGAGTTTGTGGAAACCTAAACACATCAAAAAGTTCTATTTTTTATATTATTATTACCCTTTATTCTATGGAACATAATGTTTTCAAAGAATGTTTAAAATGGGAAAATTCTTGTAACATGATAAAAGGGGAGGAAAATATACAAAATAAAAATGTACATATACAATATATATGTATACTTATACATGTACATATGTATATAAATGTGTGTGTATATATATATAGTCATTATTAAAACTAGATCCCTAAGTACAGAGTAAAGATGAGAAAAACATAAAGTATCGGTTAATTTTGTGATTCCAAGAATGCTGACATTATCAGTGATTTCTGGCTCCTTCTTGTGCTTTTTATAATTTCAAAAACTTCAAAAATGAAATCACGTTAATTTTATCATTTGAAAAAGCCCCCAGACTCATGCATGGTGACGAGGGAGGGGTGAAAGAAGAGGGAATGGGCCACTGGCAACCCCTAGGGAGTACCTTGGGCCCCAAGAAAGACAAGACCTCTTCAAGACCCAAGACCCAAAGCAGAACCAGCTTCTCTGTCGGGATCTGCTTGGTCCTCAAAGAATGAATTCTTAGAGGTTGGGAACTACGTGTAACCTCTACCTGCAAGTTGAGGCAGAGTCTGGCCCAGAGGTGTTCCAAAGTGGCTCCCATGAGTGACTCCTCTTTGGTTCCTCAGAAGCCAGGGCTGACATCTCATCCTATAGAATCAGATTCTGGATCCTGCTGTCCACAGGTGCCCACTTTACCTAGGGCGCTGATCTCCAGCCCAGGCAGGGTGAAGAGAAATGCTGATTTTGTGCTCCAGTCCAGAGAGGGTAGGCAGGGCTAGTTTTCTGGTGTTAGGATCTATGGAGAGAGCTCCCTGCTCTAATACCCAGCCTGACTCCCAGCATTCTTTAACAGTTCCCTATTAAAATGCAAACGCCTCCAGGAGGTGGTCAGCCCCTGTCAGCAAGCACCTTGCTTATTAACTAAACCTGAGCTGCTGGCCATCTGAAAGGGCGTGCCTGTTGGGAAGTCTGCTCTTGGAGTGGTGGGAAATGGCAGAAGGCAGGGTGAGGGCAGCTGGAGGACACCTGGGACCTTAGGGTGACTGGGCTCAGAATGTAACAAAATGTCTAGGCCTGGCAGTCAAGGTAAGACCCTGGTGGAACAAATGGTGGGTAGGAGTGCCCTGGGCCTCCATTCTCCCGCCTTCTGGTAGTTTCACTTTCTCCTCAAGTGCACAAGACTGGGACTACAAAACTAATTGGTAAGGAGTCGGGTTGTGTTTTTATTTATTGTTGTTGTTTGGTTTGTTTGCTTGTTTGGTTGATTGGTTTTAGGTTTGTGTTTTGGTTTTGGTTTTGGTTTTGTTTTGTTTTGTTGTTTTTTGTAAATAAGATTAGTAGTGATTTTTTGATTCACAAGCATTCACATTCAGTGTTTGGGCCCAACTATATATCTCAGCATTTAAATTAATAATTCTTTGTCTTACATTAATTACTCAACACATATTTAACGCCTCTCATTGCTCTACAAAATTCAAAGCCTTCATTTCTTAAGCATTTTTTAAAATGTTCTCTGACAATCTTTCTGTTGGTCTGTGTTTTTCTGGAAATGCCAGGACTAGAGAAATATGTTGCATTTTCCCACTTTTGTATGTATTATTAGTCATCATGGGAGAGCTAAACAGCACTCTGAATTGAGTAAGATTGCCTGAACAGTTTTCAAGTATTTGGGGTTCAAAAAAACCTAAAATGTGTTTTGCCAAAGCATTTGCTTTTCTCTTCTTTTTTTTTTAAACCGATGTTTATTTCAAGGAGCATTTATTCCATGTGTTTTTAATGCATTTACACTTAGTTCATTAAAATGCTACTCTATAATAGTTCCTTGGCATCCAAGAGAGCCGTGGAGCCCTTCTGTTTTGAAGGGATAGGTGTCCTGTGCCCACCCCACCCCGTAGTCTGGAATGGCTCAGCTCCTTCCTGGAGCCCAGGGAGTCTAGGACATGGTGGGCCTAACACTTGGAGCCCTTGTGCCCCAGGTCCTGGCGCCATGTTGCCTCGTCTACTTCTGTTGTGCACCTGGGCGAGTTAGTAGTCAGGAAGGTCCCTCGAAGTTTAGGGCTTGGTCAGTATCTAAGTGTTTTGTAATTCCATCCTGTCTCTGTGAATCCTGGTAATGCTGAGGATTTCAGGGCCAGGTCGCAGGCCACATGGCCTTATTAATTATCAATACCAAGACGGAGCGGGTGAGTAGGTGCTGAAAATGTCGTCCCTCTCTCCATTTCTGTAGTGGCAGGGAGTGACTCCACCCTCTAGGAGAGTTGATATGAACCTGGCAGGTAGAAATTGCTCATTAGGTAGCAGAAGATGCTTTTGATGGGCCATCTCCCCATTTTGGGGTCAGTGGACTAGCTCAGGGTGGTCTTTTGCCAAAATAAAATGTCTCCATGCCTGCTTCTTGCCGTTCTCCATTGACGTGGTCATACCAGATGTCAAGAACTGGGCTAAATTCTCTACAAATGTTACCCTACTTAATCGTCACCAGAGTCCCCTGAGGTAGACATTATCATCCCCACTTTACAGATGAGTAAAATGAGGTGCAGGAAAAAGCAACTTGCCTCTGGTCCTTTGGTGGGTGGCAGTGAACGGTGGGCAGGGTTTTCTTTGGCTCAGACCTGCCAGGTTGGCATTTCCTAGGCCAGTCCAGGCCTAAAGCTGGGCCCTCCGTCACCCGAAAGCCCCAAGTCTCACCTCTTTACCAGAGATCAGCCCTGGAGGACAAGTCATTATTTTGATCAATCTTAGTGAGATAGGGAAACTGAAGGACTCCATAAAAATCTGCTTTTTGCTCCTTTTCCTGCTTCTGTTCTTGCCAGGACCTGCATGCCAACTCGATTTTGCACATGCTTCAGAATGCAAATAGTGTATGTCCTCTTAATAAAGGATAAGGAGTTAGTGATTTTTTTAGACTAGATAACATCTAGCCAAGGACCAGGTGAGAATGACCAAAGGAAGCTATCATATGCATATTCCAAACCAGTAGCACTAGACATCTGGATGCCAAAACCCACTAGCTCCAGAGAATAACACCCAGCTCTTCTCTTGGTTCTAACCAGCTGCTGCTTGCCTGAGGGGACATGTCCACCCAACCACTGTCCTCAATAAAAACCCCAAACCCTGACAAAAATCAAGACTTGTGCTCATCTCCTTTCCAAGTCTACCAGATGCTCTGTCTGTAGCTACACTCTCTCTATATGTCTTCTTCAGTAAACTCTGCTCTCACTTCCTGCTGTCTCACCTTTGACTTCCATCCTGCAGGAAGCCAAGGACCCTCTTGGCTGGTCCTGCAGGATCCCCTCTGGGTCCTTGGACCCAACCTGCTGACATCATCTAGAAAAGGGCAGTGCTGGGGTAGGGGAGGGAATTTTCAGGGGCCAATCTCAGCACTAGAAGTGACTCAGATTCATTTGTCCATCTTCCCTAAACTTTTTCTCTTTCAAGACAAAAACATGTGCTCCAGTTACTCATTGTCCCTCCTCAAGTGTAAGTCACAGCATGGGAGACAATCCTCCAGATGTAGTCAGGCCATCACCAAAGGGTGGGGCTGCCTATGCCTGCTTTCAACACTCGAAGTCTCTTAACAAAACCCCGACGTTCCTGCTTCCCAAGCCAACCCATTATGTGGCTGCCTCGTGTCACTGTGGCCTCACACTCAGCTACCAGTAAACAAAAACTTTAATCGCATACTCATTTACTTACTTCTTTCTTATTTTCTCATTCCCCATCAGCACCCATCCCATTAGGTTCCAGGTGGTCTAAACACATCTCCTGTCCCTGAGCTGCCTGAGTCTAGGTTCTCAGACTGGATCTGTACTGGATCTGGCTGCCCATTTCATTAAAAGTCCTTTCTCATTTGCAGCAAACACAAGTATGTGCCGGAGAGGCAAGTGCTGTTTTTGGCTCCTGTCTGTGTACTTCTCTACGGTTTCTGTTAAAAGCCCTAAACTTTCTTGCTCTTCTCACTCCATGAATACCTTAAGAAATATCCCTTTTCAGTGTCTCTGGTATTCTGAGAAAATTCAACTCATTCTGACACTGTGTCTATCTGGGATTTTTGTCACAGAACAGGCCGTGATTTTGGTATCCTTCTTTTTTTTTAATTTTCTTTTCACTTTATTAAAGACTTCATATAAACAATGGTAGAGCCTACTTCTTCCTACTAAATTTTTTAAAAATTAATTTATTTATTTTCAGCATAACAGTACTCATTATTTTTCACCACACCCAGTGCTCCATGCAGTCCATGCCCGCTATAATACCCACCACCTGGTACCCCAACCTCCCACCCCCCGCCACTTCAAACCCCTCAGATTGTTTTTCAGAGTCCATAGTCTCTCATGATTTACCTCCACTTCCAATTTACCCCAACTCCCTTCTCCTCTCTAACTCCCCATGTCCTCCATGCTATTTGTTATGCTCCACAAATAAGTGAAACCATATGATAATTGACTCTCTCTGCTTGACTTATTTCACTCAGCATAATCTCTTCCAGTCCCTTCTATGTTGCTACAAAAGTTGGGTATTCATCCTTTCTGATGGAGGCATAATATTCCATAGTGTATATGGACCACATTTTCCTTATCCATTCATCTGTTGAAGGGTATCTTGGTTCTTTCCACAGTTTGGTGACCATGGCCATTGCTGCTATAAACATTGGGGTACAGATGGCCCTTCTTTTCACAACATCTGTATCTTTGGGGTAAATACCCAGGAGTGCAACAGCAGTCAGACAACAAAGAGAAATAAAAGGTATGTAAATTGGCAATGAAGAAGTCAAACTCTCTCTATTCGCAGGTGACATGATTCTTTATATGTAAAACCCAAAAGACTCCACCCCCAAACTACTAGAACTCATACAGCAATTCAGCAACGTGGCAGGATACAAAGTCAATGTGCAGAAATCAGTGGCTTTCTTATACACTAACAATGAAAATACAGAAAGGGAAATTAGAGAATTGATTCCATTTACTATAGCACCAAGAACCATAAGATACCTGGGAATAAACCTAACCAAAGAGGTAAAGGATCTTTACTTGAGGAACTACAGAACACTCATGAAAGAAATTGAAGAAGACACAAAAAGATGGAAGACCATTCCATACTCTTGGATCAGAAGAATAAACATTGTTAAAATGTCTATTCTGCCTAGAATAATCTATACTTTCAATGCCATTCCGATCAAAATTCTACCGGTATTCTTCAAAGAGCTGGAGCAAATAATCCTAAAATCTGTGTGGAATCAGAAGAGACCCCAAATTGCTAAGGAAATGTTGAAAAAGAAAAACAAAACTGGGGGCATCACGCTACCTGATTTCAAGCTTTATTACAAAGCTGTGATCACCAAGACAGCATGGTACTGGCATAAAAACAGACACATAGACCAGTGGAACAGAATAGAGAGCACAGATATGGACCCTCAACTCTATGGTCAAATAATCTTCGACAAAACAGGACAAAATATACAGTGGAAAAAAGACAGTCTCTTCAATAAATGGTGCTGGGAAAACTGGGCAGCTATATGTAGAAGAATAAAACTCGACCATTCTCTTACATCGTACACAAAGATAAACTTAAAATGGATAAAAGACCCCAATGTGAGACAGGAATCCATCAGAATCCTAGAGGAGAACATAGGCAGTAATCTTTTCGATATTAGCCGCAGCAACTTTGGTATCCTTCTTAATTTAAGGGGCTCCTTCCACCTTGAGAACGAGTCCTTCCCTAGCTACAAGAAGACCTGGGAAGGCATGATGATTTCTTGAATCTTTCCTTCTTTTTCACTCAAGTTTTAGAGTCAGAATCTTGTCTGTTTCAAGCCTCTTCTATCTTTTGTACCTCTCTACTTTAGAATCTCTGGCTAT
This sequence comes from Mustela lutreola, assembly GCF_030435805.1. Lineage (NCBI taxonomy): Eukaryota > Metazoa > Chordata > Mammalia > Carnivora > Mustelidae > Mustela > Mustela lutreola. The sequence continues at coordinate 124,776,166 of NC_081290.1, read as the reverse complement.
AAAATTATCCAAACTTCCCCTGACTTTTTTGAAGCCTGCTTTTCCAAATCTCAGTTTATGTCTAATGTCCAATACATTCCTTTCTTGACAGAATTGTTCCATGATAACATGGTCCTTTTTTATTTTATAGTTCCTATTATATCCAGACTCCACCTTGACCTGCATTACTGTTCAAAATTAAGACCACATAGCAATTTCATGTATTGCTTCCTTTGTGTGCGGCAAACAACAAATTAAATTAAATGAAGACACTATCTTTAGAGAAAGGAGTCTTTAAACAGATACCAAATAGATGAAATCTTCCATCTCTGCCAGGAGGTGGTTTAGGGATGGTTTTGTACTCTACAAAAGGAAAGATTTGACCATATCTCAGAGGTAGTAGAATTGCTTGACTTCCCTTGCCCAGTAGTATTTTTCTAATACATTTTCTTTTTATTGTTTCTCAAGGCTTCTCCAAAATTCTTCCATGTAAAATCTCATAGACTCACGTATTTCTGTGTACTTGTGAAAATGGCCCGGAGTATGAAAGTAGAAGATGTTGGTCTACTACTACTCTTGCCTCTTCTATATATTGGGGTGGGAATATTTTCCTTGAAGAGATGTTGGGAGAGTTGAGTAAGACGGTGTTTGGGCAAAGAGTCACGCAAACTGGAAGGTGTGGTACAAATGTTTACAATTACTTTTACTGAGTTATTATTCCTCTATCTCTTCAGTGAAACCTGTCTGTGGAATGAGATATACCTCTCCTTAACAACACTCCAGACTTGAGTCTTACTCTACAACTCTTTGTAAAGCCATCTACAAATTCACCTTCCTGTATTAGATTATCCAGGTCCCATTGCTGATTAGATCTAATCAATGTACTAGGTAATAAAGAAACTTCTTGAAGAGAGGGAGCCTCTTTTATTTTGGAACACTGGGCACTAAGCACACACTAGGACCAGGCTGTAGGTGTCTAAAGAATATAGCTTTTCCTGCTTTACCCTGTTGGTCTGGATTTTGCTTAAACACAGTCAAGCTCTGAATAAGAAAGGGAAGTAACCAGATGAGGTTGACAACCTATAGGTAGAAAAAATAATACATGTGTTTTACTATCAAGCAGAGAGAAAGAGGAAGAGAAAATTACATAGTGTGTGTCTGGGATTTCTATACTTAAAACCACAATATTTATTTTTAAATACCTTTCATTAAGATGTAATTCACATACCATAGAAATTTGCCCATTTAAAGTATACAAACACTTTAATAATTTTTTAACACTTTAATAATTTTGATATGTTCACAGACAGGTGTACCATCACAACAATCTCAATTTAGAATATTTTTATTGCCCCCCAAAAACCCTGTGCCCAGTGGCATTAGCAATCACTCCCCAACTCCACACCTGCACAGCTCTAGACAACCACTAATCTTTCTCTAGATATACATTTACCTATTCTAGGCCTTTCATATTCATGTCATACAATCATTACATGATTTTTTTTATGACTGGCTTCTTTTTCTTAGTATAATATCTTCAAGATTCATCCATATCATTAGCATGTGTCAGTGTGCCATTCCCTTTTAATACAAAATAATATCCCATTTTATAGATATATCACATTTTATTTATCCTTTCATCGGTTTGAGGTGGCCTCCAGGTTTGAGTTGTTACAGATAATCCTGCTATGAACACTCATGAGCAAGGTTTCATAAAGATGGGTGTTTTCACTTCCAGGAGTATGTTAAACATTCTGAGGAATTGCCAAAGTGTTTTGCAGAATTGCTGTACCATATTATATCCCACTGGCAAATTTATGAGGTTTCTTATTTCACTATCTCCTTGCCAACCCTTGTTGTTGTCTATCTTTTTTATTACAGCCATCTCAGTGTGAAGTGGAATCTCACTATGGTTTTGATTTTTACTTACCCAATGACTAAGGATATTGAACATTTGCTCATGTGTTTCTTATCCACTTCTACATTTTCCTTGGAGAAATGTCTACTCAAATCTTTTGCCCACTTATTGAGTTATCTTTTTATTATTGAATTTTAGAATTATTTATGTATTTTAGATACCAGTCCTTAATCAGATATATGATTTGTAATTTTTTTCTCATTCTGTAGGTTGTGTTTTCATTTTCTTGATGGTACCATTTTTAGTATATTTTTTCCTTTCAGTCATTCATTTGTTTGTTTATTCATTCAACAAACATTAAACAGACTCTTGTAATTGCATTTCCATCTCTCTATCAGGGGAATAAAAGGGAGAGGGGTGGACTAGAACAGCACAGCACTGGCATTGGAACTGGGAGTTTCTCCAGGTTTCTGGGCGCTGGTTTGCTCTTGTTCACATCCCAGACGTTGACTCTCTTGACCAACCACACATCATTATTCAGATAATATAAGAATATGCATAGACAGTATGTGTAAATCCTATGAAAATCCTTTCATGTCTGAAGGAATTCAGGTTGCAAATGAGCCACAGTGATGCATATCCAGGTCTGCATGTGAGAGAGGTGTAAAATCACAGAGACTTCTCAGATCAGAACAGATCATTAAGTTGTTTTTATCACCTATGTCAGGAGTGGAACCTTGGACACCTGCACAAAATCAAGTCCTGTTACTGGAAACTAGAGGGATGGAAGGCAACTGGAAGCATCTACTGTAGACATTTACTATGAATTCCCTTTGCCTATCCAGTCACAGTACAGGACCTGAGAGGGAAGAAGACACTCTCTGGAAGACTGTCTTTCAGGGATCACCTCTGGCATCCATCACACCGTGGACAAATAGCTATTAAGCAAATCTGGCTTCAGAGAACTCACCTAAGTTCATTACAGGTTGACTATAAAAGAATAGAACTTAGGAACAGCCAGATGAAAGAGATACACCAAGCAAAATATATGAGAAAGGGTGCAGATCTTCCCTCTCCTCTCCAAACTCCTTTCTCTCCAAAGCTGCAAATGGTCACCAACCCAGGAGCTCTCAGGACAATTTTTTTTTTTTAATGAAAAAGTTCAATTTGCCTATTTCTTTTTTAACTGCTTATGCTTTTTGTGTTAAATCTAAGAAACCATTACCCAATCCTAGGTCATCATGATTTATTTCTGTTTTCTTCTAAGAGCTTTATAGTTTCATGTCTTAAATATTGATCTATGTTCCATTTTGAATTCATTTCTTTATGTGGAATAAGGAAGTAGTTGAAGTTCATTCTTTTGCATGGGGATATACAGTTGACCCAACAGCATTTGTTGAAAAAACTATTTTTGCCCCATTGACTTGTCATGGCACTCTTGTTGAAATAAATTGTAATGTAATGGTTTACTTCTGGACTCTAAATTCCATTCCATGGATTGTGTGTCTATTCTATGTCAGTATGTCAGACTATCTTGAATACTGTAGCTTTATAGTCAGTTTTTAAATTGGGAGGTGAATCCTCTAGTTTTGGTCTTCTTTCTCAAGATTGTTTTTACTATTCTGGATCCCTTGCATTTCCATATGAATTTTATGATTTGCTTTTCCATTTCTGCAAAAAAAAAGATTTTTTGGATTTTGATAGGGATCACATTGAATCTATAGGCTAATTTGAAAAGTGTTTCCCTAATAATTTTAAGTCTTCTGGTCCATGTACATGGGATATCTTTTTACTTGTTTAGAACTTCTTTGATTTCTTTTAACAATGTCTCATAGTTTTCAATATACAAGTCTTGTACTTTTTTGTTAAATTTATTCCTAAATATATTATTATTATTGATACTATTTTAAATGGAATTATGTTCTTAATTTCTTTTACAAATTTCTCATTGCTAGTATAGAAAAACAGATGATTTTTATATGTTAACCTTGTATTCTAACTCCTTACTAACCTTATTTTATTAGTTCAAGTAATTATTTAATAGATTTCTTTTTTGTTTGTTTGTTTTTGGTTTGTTTAATTTTTTAATTTTTTTTTTAGTATTTTATTTATTTATTTGACAGAAAGAGACACAGCAAGAGAGGAAACACAAGCAAAGGGAGTGGGAGAGGAAGAAGCAATCTTCCCGCTGAGCAGGGTGCCCAATGTGGGACTCAATCCCAGGATCCCAGAATCGTGACTCGAGCCAAAGGCAGATGCTTAACAACTGAGCCACCCATGCGCACCTTGCTTTGTTTTTAAATTTAATTTAATTTTTTCAGTGTTCCAAGATTCATTGTTTATACACCCAGTGCTCCACACAATATGTGCCCTCCTTAATACCCACCACCAGGCTCACCCAACCCTTCACCCTCCTCCCCTCCAAAACCCTTAGTTTGTTTCTCAGAGTCCACAGTCTCTCAATAGATTTCTTAGGATTTATCATATACAAAATCATGTTATCTATAAAGAGGGATAATTTATTTTGTCCTTTCCAATATGGATGCCTTTTATTTATTTTTCTTGTCCAAATACCCTAGCTAAAAATTCCAATGTGAAGTTGAATAGAAATGGCAAGAGCAGATGCCCTTGTCTTTTTCCTGACCTTAGAGAGAAAACATCCAGTCTTTCTGTATTAAGTATGGTAGTAACTGAAGGTTTTTCATAAATGACCTTTATCAAATTGAAGGAGTTCCCTTCTGTTACTAGTTTGATGAATATTTTTATCATGAAATGTATTGGATGATCTCAAATGCTTTTTCTGCATCTATTAAGATGATCAGATAGGGATTTTTCTCCTTTATGCTATTAATGCAGTTTACTATATTGATTACATTCTTGGGGTAAATTCTACTTGGTTGTATATAATCTTTTTATATATTTATGGACTTGGTTTATTAATATTTGTTGAGGATTTTTATATCTGCATTCATAGGAAGTATCAATCTCTAGTTTCTTTTCTTGTGTTGTCTTTGCTTGGTTTTGGTTTCAGGGCAGTCATAAAATTAGTTTGAGAAGTATTCCTTCCTTTTCAATTTTTTTTTGAAAGAGTTTATAAAAGATTGTATTAGCTCTTCCTTTGGTAGAATTTATTAGTGAAGCCCTCCGGACCCGAGATTTTCTTTATGTGAAGATTTTAATTTAGAGTACCTTTACTTGTTACAGGTCTATTCATATTTTCTATTTCTTTTTTAGTCAGTTTCAGAAATTCGTATTTTTCTATAAATTTTTCTATTTCTTCTAAGTTATCTAATTTGTTGCCATTTAATATTTGTTTAATTCTTTACTATTGTTCTTACTTTTTTTGGCATTTTGGATCCTTTCAACATAAATTTTGGCTACAAACCTATGTAAATTTTTTACCATATGCCACAAAAACACACATGTTTTTGTGCATGTGTCATTACAACTTTACTGTTTAATCAGTTCTGTTTATGCCCCTTAGAAGACTGGGGTGACTTAGCTAAATGTAAAGCACATGGTCCAAATTATTATAATTTTTGTCTCATGGTGATATTAGTACAGCCAATACTTATTTAGACAAGACTGCTTTTTAAAGCCGTGAGCTATTCTGTCTTTTAAAAATTCATTTCCACGTTCATTCTTTGCTACCTTTTGTGGAATATGGAAATTCATATAAGCAGTGTGGATTGCAAAAAGGAAAAACCACAAATTCAAGAACTCATTTTCTTTCTTTTTATTTATTTATTTTTTAAATTATTTTTGAGACACCCGGAAGCAATGAGAAAGAAAGATAATTTCGTTTCTTGGATTGTAGCTCTCCACTTGGACATTTTGCAAACTCTCCTACCTGAAGTCAGACTAAAAAATAAAAAATAAAAAAATAAAAAATAAAAGATAGCTTTTATCTGACAATTATCATAGAGCTTTAAAGGCTAAGCACACACAAGTTAGCAAAACTTGGCTTAAAGTTAAACAACTCATATTGATTTGTATTAAGTTAACTTAAAGAAGAATCTATGTTCCTTCAAGGCTTGTCTAATTCAATAGTCGAGAGATTTCTTCCAGCGTTATAAAAAATGAGAGTTAAAGAATGACACTCTTGTCTTTGCTTTTCATTGAAAGAACAAAGTGCATACTTAACGTTCACTAGAATAGAAAAAGCAAAGAAGCTTCCTTGTTTTTAAACATAGCACTAAATATTGAAAGTACATTCTCTTTATTCTATGACTATAAATCTAACTACAGTATATAGCAATTCTGTTCCCACAGTTGCTCAGGAAGTCAGATATCCTTAATACCTCTCTTTTAGTCATTCACTTAAATGCAGTAAGTCTCTTAACTGTGGCCACTAGGGTTAATTCTGAACCATCTCATCTAATTTATTTTCCTATTCAACTGCAAAGAAAATCTTCTGGCCAAAAGAAAATCTGATACGGATTTGGGTTTTGCCTAAAAGTCTTTCCAGTTTGCTTTACATGTACTCATTTTCAGTATAGCATTAACAAGCAACTAATTGATCAGAAATTGAAGTAAATTGATCTGACTCCGGCTTCCTGATTTCACCTTAAATCCTTTCCTGTCTAATTAAATCTACTAGGTAAACATTTTTTATGGAATTCTCAAACTGATTTTCCTCTAACATTTTTTTTTCCAGGAAAGAAACACAACCTAGAGAACAAGAATAAAGCTTCCATGGAAAGCCCCAGAAGGAATTCAAGTGGAAATACCCTGAGATCCCTACTCACAAGACCTGGCCTAGAAAATAATCACTAAAGGTGATTGCCCTCAACTCTACTACCCACTGACTCAACCTTTCTTCTAACTGTGTGGTGAGTACCCTACCCACAGGGGAAAACAGTGGTCTGACCTGTGGCCTGCCCTTGTCACCCCACAAGGCACTTCCAGAGGAAATTACATTTAGCTTTTAGGCCTTCCTCTTGCAGTGTATCCCACAATGCCTGTGGGATACAATCCATGGATGCTTTGTTTTGTCCAGATCACAGGTTCTCAGTGTATATGTTCTGTGGTCCAAAAGCATCAGCATCTCCTAGGGGCTTATTAGAAACACAGACTCTTAGCTTCAATCCAGGCCCCTAAATGCAAATATGCATTTTTATTTAGCAAGATCACCTAATCATTCCCATGCACCTTAAAATCTAGGAAGGACTGCTAGAGAGCCATGGTTTCCAAACTTTCATTTGTACCAAAATCCTCTGGTAGGCTTGTGGAAATAGATTGTGGGTCCAACTCCTAGGGTTTCTTATTCAGTAGGTCTGTAGTAGAACTTGAGAATTTGTTTAAAAGTTCCTAAGTGATGGTGAGACTATACTTTAAGAAATACTTCCCTAGAGGTATCCCATCCTGCCCCACAAGGACTAGGAATGTTGAAGAGTCTTTAGGATCTAGAATGATGTGATCTGCAAGTTAAAACTCATCATGTGATTGGAGCTACCTCCTTATTTATTTATTTATTTATTTCTGCTTTGCCACATCCTCCTGCTACCTGTGGAAAGTCCATAGGTCTGGTTTCCTCTAATAGCTCCTGGTTCATAGTGATCCATCCTCTCAACATGCCCTTCCCTGCCTCTAAGCTGGAACATACCAGGGTTGGCCAAGTTCTGGCTGACATTGCTGGGAGATGTCGCCCCTGTCCTGCCATGGGCTACCTCCAGGTAAGTCAGCCCCAGGACTGTCTACGGCTGCTCTCTTGCCCCAGGTCCTCCTATGGGCCATTTCGCTCTATGTACAGCCGTTTGACTCTTCTCCTGAGAAGGCCAGCTCAGGCTCTGCCCTTCCACACCTCTAAACTTCATGTGCCTCTCTCCCCCTTTTCCTCCTTAGTAGAGTTGGTTGTATTGTTTTCTTTCTTTCTTTCTTTCTTTCTTTCTTTCTTTCTTTCTTTCTTTCTTTTTTTCTTTCTTTCCTTTCTTTCTTCCTTTTAAGATTTTATTTATTGATTTGACAGAGAGAGAGAGTACAAGTAGGCAGAGTAATAGGCAGAGGGGGAGGTAGAAGCAGGCTTCCTGCCAAGCAGGGAGCCTGATGCAGGGTTCAATCCTAGGACCCCAGAATCATGACCTGAGCCAAAGGCAAATGCTTAACCGACTGAGCTACCCAGGTGCCCCGGTTGGACTGTTTTCAAGAGATGTCTATCTGTGCCCCTGGACGAGAGTTATAACACAATTTTGGCAATGGACTGATTTGCCAGAAAGGACCCAGTGCCAGAGCAGGACAGTACTGAAAATGCTGAGTGGCAGGGCTCCCCAGCCCAGGGCAGAGCAGGCCCAGGGAATCAGTGCAGTCTACTCCCCTGCAGGCAACCAGCTCAGAAAGTGTGCCCATTTCCCTGAAGAAGCATCTCACATCCCCAGGTCCTGTGGAAAAGTGCTCTTGTCATGTGCATGTGTTCAAGCCAGTTTTTAAAGCCACAGTTGAAATCCATCAAAAATGTTCAGCTAAAAAAAGTTCAAAGCGTGGTTTATAGGAAGCCTACTTGAATGTGAATCAGTAATGGATTAAGAGTGCAGATAGATTACAGAGCACTCCCAAGTCACTTTTCAAAGCAATTTCTACTTCCAAGGCAAGGGAGACTATTTCCTTTATATAAAAGCACTACCCCCTCACCCATGCCCCCAAAAACTGTTTCATGTAAAACCCTCCCATTTGCCTGAATGAGCAAAACATCTTTAATACAATTGTACAAATGTGATTTCCTCACTGGTGAATATCACATTTTTGTGGGTTCACAAAAAATAAAACTCCTTTTCCTTTTGGCTGAAAATTGCTTCTGAAAAGGAAAGGCGGTTTTGGGTTTTGGTGCTTTCTTTCCCAAACAGAACACAGGTTTTTTTTTTGTTTTGTTTTTTGTTTTTCTTTTCCTCCAGTAGTGAGAAACTGCCTCTGTGATACACACAGTCAATTTTCACCTGCAACTAAATTGGTTTCACACTAAATTTCCCATTTGGATGAGGAAAGCAAATCTTTACCTGGTGAACTGGTAAAATGTTATCCTGGACCACATTTGCCAGAACCTATAAAACTGCCAACCATGAAGGAACTTTCCTCACAAGCCAGGAACCACAAGGACCTTAACCCTTTTGCAGTGAAATTAGGTAAAAAAAAAAAAAAAAAAAAAAATTCAAATTCTCAAACTGAATGCAAACCATGTCCTCTTGGGGCCCAACTATATCTAGTGGCTGGGTGTGATCTCAGAAATTTGTCCCTCAGCTGAGCGACCCAGATAATTTGCAGATTGCCTCCCCACAAGATACCCCCCAGCCTCCCACACCCCAATATTTAAGAAACCCTCAGGTTACATACAAAACAATGAGGTAAATTCCTATTCAGACAAAATGATGTTTGCTTGATCGTGATTTACCAGACATTTTGTTTTTCTCACACCGGATTTTTATTGTCTGGGTTTTGGTAAATTCCTTTGTCCTGGGTTCCTTCACTCACTGAGGTGCTGAGGAGGAAGGACCCTGACATCAGTGAGATGGTATGGTTCATGGCCTTCTGGGGCCCACTGTGGTGAAAATGAGTCTTTGTGCATTTTGCCAATTTGCAGTGAAGTGGAACCAAAAGCCAGTGAGGTGGTCCTGAATGCTTTGTTCACAGAGTTGTGCTGCCTCAGATGACTGGCAGTCTCTCACGAGTCTGTCTTCTCCTCTATAAAGTGAACACAACATAGTGGAGTTGCTTCTAAGAAAGGTAGTGAGGAAGGCAGTGTCCAAAGCCTATAGTGTATAATCACAACTGCCTTAGAAATTTTCCAGTGTGGGACAGATCTGTTTCCTTGATTGAGCCTATTTTCAGGAGCCACGTTAAAGAGGGCTGTGTATCTCTCTTTCCTCAGGGTGAAGCCATCAGCCTCTGAGGGGCACAGAGGAAATGAAATACCAAGGAAAGAGCTAATTCACAGCTCAGGCTGAGGCAGAGACTTACTCAGGGGACAAGGCTACTCCCTCCTGTCCCACTCCCTCCCTACTTGGCTACTTGCTGGTAGGGATTGTTTATGGAATACAACTAAGTAAATACACACTTAACTAAAATTCCATTGTGTTGTTTATGAACAGGAGGAGAACAATGAAGCTGATGAGGATATATTTACCTAACTGTTAAGGCACTTTTATACATCTTGTTTTCATAACAACCTGATGAGTTGATTCTTTTAATTTTATTTCACAGGTCAGTAGTGAAGTTCAGAGAGACAGGATGGAGACAGGGCCAGCGCTCCCTCCCCAGCTCAGGATGCCTTCATAGGCACATACCTGACCTCAGGTGAGGCACAGAGAAAATGATGGGATTCCAAATCAGCCAACATTGAACAGCCAAACTGCCAGGTATAGAGGAAGGTTCTCATGCACACAATCTATTTAAAGGTTTTGTTCTTATGACTGAAAACATTGGGTTCATCATTTGTAACCATTGTAGTCTCTGGTGCATTTACAAAATATAAACATAACAACACGTTTCTAACTTTTTGGTTTCTTAGTTAACATATCTTGTCAATATAGGATGCCTACCCTGTGGGAATCAATAACTCTTACAATGATTTGGCAGTTAGGTACCTTAATTTACTACTTCCCTCTCTAGCCTAAATTGAATATTTTTAAATGCTTTCAATTTTGGTGTTATTTATAATTACAAAAACAAAAACAATAAAAAACAAAAACAAAACAAACAAAAACCTTATAGACAAGCTAAATCCAATGATGGAAGATCCTACTAGGGTCCATTCTTCCTCCAATATCACTTCTGACACCAAAGGAGGGGGGTCTTGGTTTTTTTTCGCCCCACACTGACCAATTTTCTGACACAAGCTTGGTGTCCTACAATTTAATTCGATTTAATTCTGACACTTAGTAGAGTGGCAGTGAGTGACAGATCCCACAGTTTAAGGACTCAGTCCCATAAGTCTCCCACTTCAGATACCAGTCATAAGTCCAGGCCACCTACTTCTCACCTACTGGCTATAAATCGGGGGTTCCCACATCCCACTCCTTGAGCTTGGCAATTTTCTCGAGTAGCTCACAGAACTCAGGAAAATTATTTACATGCTATTAACAGTTTATTATAAAGGATACAACCCAGGAACAGCCAGAGGGAAGACAGGCACAGGGCAAAGTGTGGCGGAGGCAAATGGGTGGGGCACATGAAGTGACCACGCCCTCTCCAGGTGTATTACCCACCAAGGATCTCCATGTGTTCACCAACTCAGAATCTCACTGAACCCCACAGTTTAAGGGGACTTATGGAGGTTCCATCATATAAGCAAGATGGATTAAATCACTGGCCATTGGCAATGAATCCCAGCCCTTCTTTTCTCCCAGGAAGTTAGAGAGGAGGAGGTAAGGTTGAAAGTTCCAACCCTCTAAGCCTGAGTTGGTCTCTTTGTTGACCGTCTTCCTTCCCAACCGTAGCTAGGAGCTGTCAGGTACCAGTCGTCCCACAGCATGCAAACACTCTCATCATTCCAGAGATAACTTCGAAGCTCTCTGGCAGGAACCGGGGGTGAAGACCACATATATATCACAATATCACAGGATATTTACATAGTAATTAGGATGAAAATGTACAATGGGACACAAGTACTGGCATTAAAAATTCATATTATAGAAAACTACCTATGAGCATGGGAAAATGGTCATGAATACTAAATAGACAGTAAGCTATCAAGGCTATAAAATCTGTAAATGTCTATGTGATACAAGCACACAAGGAGCAGTTTTTGTTTGCTTTTTAAAATAATCGTCCTTTTCCGTGTTTCTCCAGTTTTCTACATTGAAGATGCCTGAGTTTTGAATCAGGGGAGACTCATTATTATTTTTTTAAGATGTTATTTATTTATTTGACAGAGAGAGAGAGAGATAACAAGTAGGTAGAGAGGGAGGCAGAGAGAGGGGGAAGCAGGTTCCCTGCTGAGCAGAGAGCCTGATGAGGGGCTCAATCCCAGGACTCTGAGATCATGACCTGAGCCGAAGGCAGAGGCTTAATCCGCTGAGCCACCCAGGGGCCCCTCTTTATTATTTTTTTAAAGATTTTATTTATTTATTTGACAGAGAGAGACACAGCAAGAAAGGGAACACAAACAGGGAGAGCAGGAGAGGGAGAAGCAGGCTTTCCGCTGAGCAGGGAGCCCGATTCGATGCAGTGCTTGATCCCAGGACCCTGAGATCATGACCTGAGGCGAAGGCAGCTGCTTAATGACTGAGCCACCCAGGTGCCCCAGACCCATTCTTAAATAACAAAACCAAAACTTCATTTACTCTTTTAATTAATTTATTTATTTGACAGAGAGAGACATAGTGAGAGAGGGAACACAGACAGGGTGAGTGGGAGAGGGAGAAGCAGGCTTCCCACTGAGCAGGGAACCTGATGCAGGGCTTGATCCCAGGACCCCAGGATCATGACCTGAGCCTAAGGCAGATGCTTAAAGACTGAGCCACCCAGGCACCCCAAAACTGAAACTTAAATTGCACACATCCTTAGGTATGATTTTACAAATCTCCCTTTGGGTACCAGGAAGTTCCCACATTGTCAGAGCTAGCCTGACAGTCTGGGAACATGCTGGCACCCCAGAATGGTGCCCTGATTTCCTCCTGACCAGCCCTCGCAACATGCCACCGCAACACTGAAGGATTCTCTTCCCCCAACTTCTTTACCTCATGTTGGAATTCTCCTCCTGCAAAAGAACATGCAAAGACCAGTTAAAACTACAATATAGCCAATATATCTATTTTCATTTTCTATCTTCCTTCTCTGGTAAGATAAACTGTGCATGAAGAATGAAGGATTAAAGCATTTTAAAAGTATATGAGGAATGAAAAATTACATACTAGTTGTGCTTGTCTGTGTGTTGTGAGAGAGTGGTTGGGAAGGGGTTGACTTGCATTATCTACAGAATTATCTCAGTTTCCTCTCACTGTGAATGGATCAGACACTATGTTCTAGTGAGCTAAGTTTAGTTTAGAAGGTCATGGCTTTTATAATTATATGAATGAAGGAAGTGCAATTAACTCTTCTAAGTATCTGTATTTCTTAACTGAATTTTTTATAGCTCTTTAAAATGTAACTCATGGGGTGCCTGGGTGGCTCAGTCACTTAAGCATCTGTCTTTTCAGCTCAGGTCCTGATCCTGGGGTCCTGGGATGGAGTTCCACATCGGGCTCCCTGCTCAGTGGAGAGCCTTCTTCTCCCTCTGCCCCTCCCCCTGCTTTTGTGTGTTCTCTCTTTCTCTCTCTCTCTCTGCCAAAGAAATTTTTAAAATCCTTAAAAAAAATAAAATGTACATTCTAATATCTGTTGCTTAAACTTAAAATTTAAACAGTTTTAGCAAAATAAGATTCCTTCTCATGATCTATGAAGCCTACATAGAAGGACTTCTACAGATCTGAAAATCTTTTTAAAAATCATCACCATCTTTACCACTAGGTAAGAAAATCTATGGTATGAACTTCTTTTATTTGTTCTCTTGAATTATGAGGTTGCAGAATTTTCACACTAAATTCATAATTCATTTTCTCCAGGTCCTTAGATGTTGGAAAGAAATGTTTCTGTTGTGGAATTCTGTCTCTATCAAGACTTTACAATGTTCATGGTTCCAGGAATTTAAAAATATGCACTGTCCCTTTAAAAGAAACATTTTGATCCTTTAAATCCATACCAAGTCTCTTTTTGCCTCTGTCAAAAGCTGGTTAGCCTCCAAGGAACAGCAATTTCATTCTGGCAGAATATTGTAAAGATCTTTTGCAAAGCTTATTGCAAATATTTTCATCCATTCTCGCCATTCAAAGCTCCACAGAACTCAAAGGTGGCTACAGCCCCATCCTGTAGAGGACCATGATGGATCCCAGAGACAGGCTGAGAACCAACTAGCAAATCCAAAGCAGCGGGAGCCTACAATTCTACCACCATCACAAGGTTAAACCTTTCCAAGTGCAACCTATCTGTCTTTCCCATTGTTCAGACTGATTCCACGTGGACTTTGAGAAGACCATGTTCAGTGTAAATGTGATTTAAACTTCCATCTGTGAAAGCAATTCAACAACGCATTCTGGTTTTAAATTCTTGTGTTGAAACAAAAGCAAGTCCCCATCCCATCGGTGAGTTATCCGTTCTTTTTCTCTTCGCTAAAATGCGGGAAGAGGACCGCTGAAGAAGGGAAAGGGAGCGAATAGTGCTATCAGGTGTCACTGTTCATGTGTGAGTTACAGGGAGCTCTAAACCTTCCCAAACCAGAAATGCTTTCTGAATTGGAGGGCTGGATACAGTTGGAATCCAGTGTTCCCTCAGCCCCTTACTTGGGAAGGCGGGTGCAGAGAGTGAGAGAAGAAATCTTTGGGGGAGGACATTTTTTTTTCTTTTTTATAGAAAATCCATAAATATTTTTCATTTTTACATATTTTACATAACAAAAATACTAAATGTTAATTGCATATTTAAGCAAAAGAATTATTGAGAAGGAGTAAAAAAATATGTAAAATCTTACCACCCAGAGACATGCAGAATGAATATTTTGGTCTATTTCTTTCACATTATTCTATAACAGTTTGCCTATCTGTGCATCTACTGCTTGGGTTCAGTTTGCTTCACCAACTTCAGGTGTGAACAAAATTCTGTTTTCTTTTCTTTCTTTCTTTTTTTTTTTTTTAATTATTCTTAGATAGGAAAAAAAATAAGCACCTTGCTCCTGAACTAACCAATGACTCTGGCATCTCCTCTACTAAATAGTTTTGACATTCCCTGCAATCTGAGCCATGTAGGAGGACAAAGTGGGTATGAGTCATGGACACACAGAGTCACAACTGAATAGTCTTCCTCCAGTCTACTGGCCCCATGACCAGCCATGTTGCCCCCATGCCCTGAATGGCTTAAGCTCTCCATATAGCCGGCTGTGATCATTCTCAGTGGGGCACCGTGGTTTCCATTCAGGTCTTAGGGGTTCAGCTTCTGTAACCTGTTCCAAGATGATGGCATCTGGAATTTTATGGGCCAGATTCAGCCTTCACTCTGAACGCTTGGGCTCTGATTTGACCCTTATGTATTTAGTAATTGGTGATTATTCTATTATTCACATATAATGATTTACTCAGCCTTTCTCCTATTGGATACTTAGAGCTTTTATTTCTATTTCCCCAATGTTATAAATAACTGTAATGAATATTTTGTTCATATGTCTTTGAACACATCTCTGATTACTTTCTAAGGGTGGAATTACTGGGTCAAAGTATGTGAACATTTTAAAGCTCTTTTATATATAATATAAAGTTGCATAGTAGACTCTTCCAGTTAAAATCATAGTGAGATATCACTTCACACCTGATGGAATGGCTATCATCACCAAGACAAGAGACGGCAAGTGTTGGCAAGGGTGAGGCAAAAAAAGAAGACTTGTGCATTGTTGGTGGGATTGTAAATTGGTACACTCACTGTGGAAAGCAATATGGAGGTTCTTCAAAGAACTGAAAAGAGAACTTCCATATGATCCAACAATTCTCCTTCCGGGTATGTATCCAAAGGAAACAGAATCACTGTCTTTAAAAGATGTCTCTACTCCCATGTTCACCACAGCATAATTTATAAGGGACAAGACATGGAAACAACCTTAGCATCTTAGTGAAAATGCGATCTTACATATAATGGAATGTTATTTAGCCATTAAAAAAAAAAAAAAAGAATATCCTGCTATTTTCAACAACATGGATTAACCTTGAAGATATTAGGCTTTAAGTGATATAAGTCAGTCAGAGAAAGATGAATACCATACAATTTCACTCATATATGGAGTGTTAAAAAGAAAGAACTGAGCTCATACATACAGAGAACAGATCCGTGATTGCCAGAGGGATGGGGGCACAGGGGATAGGTGTAATGGATGAAAGTGGCAAAGGGTACAAACTTGCAGTTATAAAATGAAAAAGTCCTAGGGATGTAATGTATAGTGTGGTGAGAATAGTTAACAATACATATTTCTAACTGAATGAAGCAATGGCTGATGTGGCTAACAGAGTAGAGCCTAAAAGTTCTCATCACAAGGAGAAAAAAACTATAACTGAGTGTGGTGATGGATGTTAACTAAACTTATTATTGTGATCATCTCACAATATATACCTATATCAAATCATTATGTTGTACACCTAAAACTAACACAATGTTATATGCTAATTATATCCCAGTTAAATAGTAGAAGATAATATACCATATGAGCAATATTAGAATAATGATAATATTAGTGACAATGGAAATGGGAAATAAAATATTTTTTTTTAAAAAGAAGGAACAAATGAGAGAAAAAGAACATACTTGTGGTAGCACAAAAATCAAACACAAAAGCAGTGGGGTCTAAGTCCCCACAGGTAGGATTGATGTGACCAAAAGGAACTGGTAAAAGAAATGCTGTAACAGTTATATTTACATTGCTTTATACTTTGTGTAGGTGCTCATCTCATTGAAAAAGGCAATTTAACAGGGATTTGACTATAGTAATCTCAAAAAAAAAAAAATCTCCCAAATTTTTATGTAAGAATGTACCTCTTACTCAACCTCTTATTAGTAATATCTAATGTTAGCATAATCAACAAACTTTGCCAACTGAGTATTTGAAAATTGGTGTCTTACTGTTTCAGTTTGCATTCTTTAATTTCACAGTAAAAAAGAAAAGTCAGTATTTTTAGTATGGACTATAGGATATCTTTTTTCTGTGACTTCTGTGTCCCTGTGTAAAGGCAGAGTTCTCTCGTGCTCCATATTGTAGGGGATAGACTACTATCTGATTGGGGACCCATATTGAGGGTCCCAATCAGCACTCTGAAAGATAAAGACACCAAATACCAAATACCTGGGGGGAAAAAGAAATGACACCTATTTTACGTTTTCCTCTATTTGCTGACTGAGCTATTTATTCTGGGTTGCAAAAGGAAGCTGTTTTTGACATTTTTAGCTGGGAATTCTGGTTTATCAATTTTTAAACTTTTATTGTATTTTCTTCCTAGGTTTGTCTTCTGATCGAAAAAATATATATGGCTAAGAATTACTCCCAGTACAAGATAATGAAGTCATACCAATTCACACAGGGAATCAGAAAATTCAGCTTTTTCCAGTGGTTGCAAATTTACGTCATTTTTGCCAAGTGCTATGACCCAAGAAACTAAAACTTTGCCTGGCACCATGAAGATTTGATCCTGGCCTTTCTGTAGATGATCATGTAAAACTGTTCAGAGACATAAAACTCTTCTGGGATCTTACTCTGGGCTTCTGGTCTTACTCATTGACCATTTTGTAGTATTCTTTATTAAAAAAATAAAATGTCAGAAGCCAGTGAAGAGAATTTTAAAAGTAATGAAAATACTGTTTTGTAATAAAAGAAGATTTTCAAACTCTGGGGAATTTTCCTAGATATTGCCAGGTCCAACTGAAAAGCCAATATTCCAGAAAAAAAAAAAAAAAAAACACAAAGTTCCACCTTTAGAAGGGTGTTTTAAATCTTGAGCCTAAGTTTTATTTCATTGTTTTGCTTTTTTTGAGGTTCAAGTTTTTCTGAAAGGTAAAATAAAGAAAGGAGTCTTTAGAACCCTGAGAAGTTCACACAACCAAAGATGGTCACTTTTTTATTGGGGAGATTCATTACTTGGATTTTTCACTTTAAGTTCAACTAGACCTTCCACTTATAGACTTCAAACTTCCAATAGTTTGTTGTTGTTATTTATTGTTACTGTCTCTTCATCTGCCACAAACATTAATACATGGCCCAATTCCAAGCAGCCCCTTGTTAAAGGAACTTAATCAAATGAAAAAACAAACCAAAGGATTATGAATTATAGGGAACCTCTCTAAGAAACATAGAGTCCCAGCATTAGAAACAACATGGAAATAGATCATAGAATCCTGTCAAGTATTCCAAATCTAATTTATGTGGTCAATAATGTAATTCTTTCCATCTATGCAAGAAACTTATCCACCACACTCTTGTGACTATATAGTTCGAATACAATTTCTCCTCTAACCATGCTCCGATTAAAATGTAACACATGTCTATAGCAAGCATTAAATCGAAAGACAAAGTACAGGAAATTATTTTCATGTGTTGCCCATGCTTGAAAAGGACAGAAAAGAGGAAACTTTGTCAGTGCTGTCTTATTCCTTCAAGGCTCAGTATGAAGAGCCACGCCTATTCTTGACCTCCTCTCTACTCTTCTTGAGAAATGATACGATCTCAATTTATTCCTCCTCTCAGGTAAACCATGAGGTTTGTATTTGCCAAATGGTATTGAAATAGATTTTCTCATATGAAAGTAAAAATGAAGAATATTTATGTGTGTGGTCTTCCCATCAATGTAATTATAACCAGAAACAAAATATAAAGTGCTACTACAAGTTTTAACTGCCTTCACCAATTTCTCAATAAAAGCAGGAATCTCCTAGAAGAAGATATATATTCTGGAAGGACTGAACATGCTCTAAGAAGGAAGGAAAACACAATTGCCTATAAAACCAACATGAGCATCAACTTCACCCTCTCAAACATGGTGTGTTAGAGCCCATGCTGTGGACAAGGGCTACTTGCTTGGTAGGTGAGAATAGCTCCTCAGCTTGGCCCTGCCGTGAAACACAACCTGTCATCTCCATTTGGTAGATCAGCTTCCAATTTATCTAAATGGGAGCTCAGAGGTATTGAGTAACCTTCTTGAGGTATATAGGCATTGTTAGTTTGGGGGGTTCTAATATTCATTTGTGAAAAAGGCAAAACTTCCATTTACTGAGACACTCCGTGAATTGAAAAAAGATTGGTTTTTGTTCCTCCCATGTACGTAATAGAGTTAGATACTCCTCTCATGAGATGAACATTATTGATATATATGAATATATATGAATACTTTAAATGACCCAGACACTCCTTTACGTGCAAACTGGCTAGTTTCTGAAAAGTATTCTGAAATTCAGTTGTTTATAAGACCAAAATAATTTTGTAACAGCAACTGTTATCCCATTTGTTGGCAGTGAACAGACTCACAATTCTTATGCTCTGACTCATACCTTTTTTTATAAGCATGAAAATGTGCAAGTTGAAAGTTTATAAAAGGTAGGCATCAATACTATAAATAAATATATAACCCATTGCTAGCTTCCTAGGACTGCTGTTACAAATTACCACAAACTGGGTGGCTTAAAACAACAGAAATTTATTCTCTCATAAGTCTGGAGGCTAGAAGTCTAAAATTCAGGTGTTGGCAGGGTTGGTTATTTCTGGAGGTTCTGAGAATCTATTCCATGCCTCTCTCCTAACTTCTGGTGGTTGCTGGCAAATCTTGGTGTTCCTTGGCTTATAAATCTATGACTCCAACCTATTCCCATAGTGTTCTCCCTACGTTCCTGGTCACACTGTGTCTAAATATCCTCTGCTTATGAGGACATTAGTCATTGGTTAGGGTCCACCCTAATTCAGTATGACTTTACTGTAACCTGATTACATCTGCAAAGATAGTATTTTCAAATAAGGTTGCAGGCACAGATACAGGGGTTAGAACTTCAATATACCTTCATTGGTGACACAATTCAACCCATAACATCTCCCAAACAGGTATTTCTATTCAATAAATTATCTTTGTGAATAAGAATGAACACATTATGAAAATGTCTTATGTGGCTCAGACAGTTGGGTGGCTGACTCTTGGTTTTGGCTAAGGCCCAGATCTTAGGGTCTTGGTATGGAGCCCCACATGAGGCTCCATGCTCAGTGCAGAATCTGCTTAGGACTCTCTCTCCCTCTGCCTCTCTCTCAAATAAATAAATCTTTTTAAAAAATAACAAAGAATGCATTACTTATATCTTACACTCTACTGGGAACTTTAAAATATATATCCACTTCAGTTGAGAAACATTCATATTTTACTATTGATGTAATAGCAATGGTTTGTGTTCATGTGGATTATTTATGAAGATACATATGTGCCCATTCAGTACACACGCACACACACACACACACAATCTTTTTATATTACAATACTTCTGTCTGAGAATGTAATGAAACTTTACTGTGATGCTTCTCTTGCTAGTATTTACACATATATAAGCTGAACATATCTAAAAATGCCCA
Source organism: Mustela lutreola (assembly GCF_030435805.1). Taxonomy (NCBI): domain Eukaryota; kingdom Metazoa; phylum Chordata; class Mammalia; order Carnivora; family Mustelidae; genus Mustela; species Mustela lutreola. Next base: position 124,756,232 of record NC_081290.1, on the reverse strand, counting down.
GTTACCTTTGAACACATTCCACAAATTTGCAACTGTCACTGAAGAAGGACACCTTCCATTAATGAGGTTCAGCATGTCTGTTTCTTAAAAAGTGGAGGTCATCAAATGATGCATTTCAACCAGCACCCTGTTCCCCTTCTCTTTTTAATTTTTTGAATCCAGCGTTCATGGATGTTATAGCTGACTGTTCATAAAACCTATTCTTTCTTCAACCTGTACACACACCTAGGTAACATTTTTAAGCCAGATAAATGTGGCCACAAATCTGACCTCTAGTCAATGGAGCATGAGCAGAAGAAATGGGTGCCATTCTAGACCTGGCTTAGGAAAATCTCCTATACGTGTTTCCTCCTTCCTTGGCCTTGAATCAGACAAGCAAACATCCTTCAAAGCTCTGGGTGGATGGTGGAGGAGCCACAAGATGAAAGCAGCCTGGGTTTCTGAATCACTGAGTGGTGATCACGAACACCCACCTTGAACCGAGTCCTGTTTGAGTAATCCTCATTATCATGCAACTTGGGAAATGTTTGTTATAACTCCTAATGCGACCTTACTTTAAACACATTTGCTACTACTGGGGGATGGAGCTCACCTATCTCAGGATAGAGGCAGGTGAGAATGACAGAAAAGGAGCGTCATTATCTCTTGGTTGCAGTGGTTCTCCACCCCAGTGTCATGGAGCCTGTGCAGCTGATCACTGACTGACATGACTTCAATCAAGTTGCTGAATTCCTTACGTATGGTGCGTTGCCATTCATATTTCTCTCTTATTTCAAGTCACAGTCTTCTCTCCCTCACTAAACAGTAAACATGTTAGAGACTTTTGTTTTTTCTCTTATCGCTCTTAGTTCAGAGTCCGGAACTGCTGAAAGGCTCAATATATGTTTATTAATCTTTGGGTGGGTTGAAGCTTAACAAAGCCAAGGGCAAGTTTTACAAGTTAAACAAGTTTTGATGTACTGGATGACTTTTAAAACCTAGTTTCAAGGCCATAGATGAATAAAAATGTATAGCATATGTATATTAATAAATATACTTAATGTAAAAACATTTAGAACCATAAATACTACTAAAATCAATTGGACTGTGTGTTGCTTTCTTCATTCAAGGAGATGAAAGAGGTTTTATTGGATTTTTTTTATAGCATTTTTTGAGAAAAGGCAGGATATTTTTAGAAACAAATTTACTTTGAACTAAAAATTTCAATGTGTTTGCTGCCACACCTCTTCTAATTTATCAAATCAGTTAAAATTAAATTAAAGGGAGGGGAACCCACACTATTTCTCAGGTTTAATCGCAGTAAAGAGGCTCACACTACTAAACAAAGACCATCTGTAAATTATATCTTATTCCTGCATAAATTCTGTTTCATAACGAGGTACTATACTAATGAAATATAATTCAAGTCCAGGTCAGATTAACCCCATTTATATATATATATATATATATATATGGCTGAGGACCTATAAGCAACATGTAATACTAGGAGACAAATGGAAAGGCAAAAAGTAATAGAAGGTGAAGATTTGTCCCTGTAGTATCTGTTGTCTCTTTCTGACCAGCTTTTCTCCATTTTTCTGGTAACACAGAAAGGTCTGTGTAGAGGTCTTGGTATGATAAGAGGTCCAAAGATCCACATGAGATCAGTTATGGTAGCAGTCTGTCCCCAGACACTGAAGAAGCCAGGGTGACAAATGATGTTCAGGTGATCTAAACTGAGCTCTCTCCGGAAATTGTTCCACTTAAGGTGGATAGGACAGAACATTTTTACCTTTCTGGTGGCAGAATTGCTGGGCTAAGGTGAGGGATGTCTTTGCCCATTACACAAAGGTTGAACATCTGGAAGTTAGAGATAATGAGGTCAGTACAGATAAAAAGCCAAGATGCTGAACAGAAATAGAGAAAGGGATAGTCTTGATAGCATTTGGGAATGATATTGAGTCATTCCTGAGGCCAATATAGTCTTTCATTCTTAGTTTGGTTTTGTGAGCCTATAAACTCCCATTATTGAATTAAAGCTGGCTTGTGTTAGATTCTCATTGCTTGAAACCAAAAGATGGTTCCTGTATCAACACCAACAGTAAGGTTGGTGTTTCCTCTAACTCTGGCATGGGACCATACTCGGTTTCTGATGGCTTGATTTTTCCTCTACCTTCAGTAATTTCCCTTTGCAATTACCCTGGCTCTGTTTTTTCAAACAGTTTTCCAACAACACCTTAGAGTGTGTACCTTCTATTACATATGCATGATAAATGTTCTGGAAGATTAAGGATAATATATGTTCATGTTGTAGAAATCACATAAATGTTTGTATATGATCTACCTAAGACTCTGGACTTGGTACTTCATGGCACCTCATCTCACAATCCACTCCATTTAACAAGCTAGGAAATGGCTTGCAAAGTAGACTCAGTGGAGTAGTAGGCCACAGCTTCATTGTTTTAGTAAAAGAGCATTTGGTTGACACATAAAACAACTTCTATTCTTCTTGCACGAATCCTGTAAAGACTAGGATTCTGGGAAAGGAATATAATAGGAATAACAAAAATAACATTTTCCGGGATTCATGAGTAATTGAGAGCCTATCAGATGGTGGAAGAGTTATTCACTGAATTTAGAATCAGAAAACCTCAGGAACACGCTTAGCTGTAATAGAAAGAAACATAACTCCAGTGATCTCAAGCAACTTTAATAACCACTAGTCTAGTTAAAACTGATACTGATTGTATCAGTGGCTGAGTCATACTCACAGAGTGATTTGCCATGGGAATCAGTCACGAGAATACAACCACTTTTTGCCTGTAAATAAATTTTAATTTTTTTATTCCAACATCTTCCTAATTGTTGTGCCATTTGAGTTCTTAGTATGTTACAGAGGTGTAGATGATTGTTGTTATGTAAGTATCCATTTTCTTTTCTTTTTTTATAATTTTGTAAAGATTTTATTTATTTATTTATTTATTTATTTTTATTTTTTATTAATTTATTTATTTTCAGCATAACAGTATTCATTATTTTTCCCACACCCAGTGCTCCATGCAATCCGTGCCCTCTATAATACCCACCACCTGGTACCCCGACCTCCCACCCCCCACCACTTCAAACCCTTCGGATTGTTTTTCAGAGTCCATAGTCTCTCATGGTTCACCTCCCCTTCCAATTTCCCCCAACTCCCTTCTCCTCTCTAACTCCCCATATCCTCCATGCTATTTGTTATGCTCCACAAATAAGTGAAACCATATGATAATTGACTCTCTCTGCTTGACTTATTTCACTCAGCATAATCTCTTCCAGTCCCGTCCATGTTGCTACAAAAGTTGGGTATTCATCCTTTCTGATGGAGGCATAATACTCCATAGTGTATATGGACCACATCTTCCTTATCCATTCGTCCATTGAAGGGAATCTTGGTTCTTTCCATAGTTTGGGCGACTGTGGCCATTGTTGCTATAAACATTGGAGTACAGATGACCCTTCTTTTCATGACATCTGTATAAGTATCCATTTTCTAAACCTCTGTAACTCTATAAAGTTTGAGAAGAACCAATAAATCATAAATATACTTACAAATCAGCTCTCCATTAATATTAGTCCTCACCACAACATTCCACCCAGCTTTACTCTGGCATCTTCTTCTTCTTCTGTTCCCAGTATCCTTCCAGTTGCATCATGACACTGCAAATTTTGCAAAGAATGTAGGGCTTTACAAAGGTGAGTAAAGATTTTTCTAGAGAAATACTGGAATCACATGGAAAATGATTAAAAAAGAGAAGCTTGCGGGTTTAAATACATTACAGTTGAAGACAAAAATCATAAATATAGGGATGCAAGGATAAAATGGTTTGGATATCAAAATAAGATGACATCGGTCCTTGGAAAAACTGATAAAACTCTTGAATAGCTTTGAAAAATAATCTGTGTATGATAGTACCCTCTTGTCGTAATGCCATTTGTCACCAAATAGCTTTTTTTATCCCATCTTTGTATGTTCTAAGAACTGCAACATAGATAAAATTAAATAATAATCCAAGTTTTGTTTAATAAGTGAAAATTATTTTCATAGTTTTAATTTTAAGACTAATCCTCAAAAAAATCTTAGTTTTCCAATTTACTTGGAAAAGTTGGTGTCAATTGTATTTATTTATTTATTTATTTATTTATTTATTTATTTTAGAGAGAGAGAGCATTGTGGGGGGGAAAGTGTGCCAAGAGAGAGGAAGACAGAGGATCTTAAGTTCCATGCTCAGCACAAAGCCCATATGGGGCATAAACTCAATCCTTGAGATCATGACCCTCACATCACTACCTGAGCCAATCAAGTTGGACACCTAACTGACTGAGCCACCCAGTCACCCCATTTTGAATGCATTCATTTTAAGTAGACTTCTCTTGATTCCAATTTTCTTTTAGTAATAAAGGCCTCTGTACCTCTCTGACAACCCTCAGCAGACTGTTGGTATTTTTACGTTTCTTTTACCTAAATGTGAACTGTTTAAAGATCGGTAACTTCTTTAATTATGTTTGGTTCTTCTAATGCCTAACTCAGCACTTTCTCATAATGCCAGGTGAATAAATGAATGGGGGAATGGATGAATATAATAGGCTTTCAGCACCTAACTTGTCAAAGGTCCTGCAATTTCCACTGAAAATGGTTGTCCTGGGTCCTGGTGGTTTAAGTAGTCTATTTCTAGAGGCAGAGACCTGGACCGGATAGTCTCTTAAAGTCCTTAAAATGTAGCAATTCCTAAACTATTTTGCATTTGCCTTCCTTTGAAAATAGAACTTAGAAGTTCTATTTTAAGTATTTTAAATATAGATACTCATGAACTCATATAAAAAAATGGGTTTTCAAGATATCCAAAGGACTTGATCACTCACAAAACTCTATCTTGTCACTAACAAGGACCAACGTTTAGATGGGGAATCAATGAGCACAACTTCCAAGAACTATAATACATGGTTGAGAATGGCATAGTGTAGACTCTAGGAGCCAGAGGCATAATAAACTGCTGCCAAAAAAAGGTCTTGGGACAGTCCAGAAAGTGGCTAGGAGGCTGGCTGGACTTGAAATGGGATTGGCACCAACAGGGTTCACACACTCAGCCCATAGTTGCCGACAGACCTCTTTGATTCACTGCATGGAAAGTCACCCTACGTGGGGCCCTCTCTGGCTGGCCTGGAACTATATGGCTCAGACTAAACATATTAAATTCATTACAGCAAATTGGTCTTTGGCCCCCACTGGCTGCAGGGCTACAAGGAGGACAGAAAGCCCTGCTGCTGTCAGGATGTTGGAAATCTGCCGCTGGAGATACAGATGGAGGTGGGGAGGATTTTCCACAGATTCAAAAATGGGAGTCATTATCCAATTAAAATGGATTAATTTAATGGCTTGGAGGATGATATAATGTGCCTGAGGAGGGATCCACAAAGAGCTTTTGTGAGTTTGAACCAGCACTTTGCTAAAGCTTCCCTGGACGTCCGTACAGGCGTATATAGTTCTACATGCAGAGCTCAGCATGTGTAGGATTTTAAGTCCACGCTCAAGCCTGTTTTAAAAGAATACCCTTCTATCACCTCTCAGCCCTAAAGAAAGGACAGTGAGAAACAACAAAATGCAATTCAAGTTGTTGATCACCTACTACGTGTCAGATGCTCTGCGAGGCACAGGACCATGGACAGGTCTTACAAGTTCTCCAAGACTTGGCGCAGGCTTCTGAAGAGGGTCCAGAGAGGAAGACTGAAGTATCTGGATATCTCTGGATCCTTACACTATCGATCCAACGCAAACATTTCTTTGGAGGAAGACAGGGAGGCTGTGAACAGAGAAGCTGAGTAACAGACACGGCACAGTGGAAAAAGCAAAGCATATTCACAAAGCTGTGCAACCACCACTGTAATCAATTTCAGATCATTTTCACTGCCCCCCAAAGAAATTCCATGTTGGAGAGGTGATGTCATCCAAATGACAATAGAGGTTGTTCCTGACTTCAGTTCCCCCCAATAAGAACACCAGCTAACAACCCTCTGCAGACACTATATGACTGTGAAAATCTGATAACCTGGGGGTGATGCTGAAGCAGCTCTCTGGACCACAGAGGCCAAGAAGGACCACACTGGAAGGGGAAGAAGAGTAGTTTCACTTTTTCTCTTCCCCCATACTGGCACAGTGCTAGCTGAGAAGGCCGCCTTGGTCTATGGTTCCTCCAGAGGGGAAAGAGAACCCAAGATGGACATCCAGCAGCACCCCCCAAGAACTGTGGGATCCAGGAGGCCCACTTAGCATCTTGCTTTGAAGGAATCACTAGGGGGAATCTCCAGGGCTTGACCACCAGAGATCAAAAAGAGAGGAAGAAAAGCCAGGCTAACAGCAACCAGTGCTCGTATCTTGGCAGGCCATGCTACTGCTAACAACAGTGCCTAAGAAGAGCTCCCAGCCAGTGGCTCTGCCCATCTATAGAGCTGAGTCAGTGGCTCCATCTCTCTGGAGAGCTTAGTTGGCAGCTTTTTCTGACTTGGGTTCCCAGTCAGTGGGCAACAGCAGCGATGAAGTTAGTGCTATGGTTTTGCCTAGATGGAGAAGCAAGTCTGAAGCATGACCCAATGGCTGAGTGTAACCTCCAGTCCTTCCCTTCAAGAAAGCTGGCCAGAGAACCCAGGTGACTATGGAGCCCATCCTATAGCCTGCCTTGAGCAGTGAACCAAGACAGCAGCCTTGCCAACTATCGAGTATAGCCTCTGGCTCCTCATAGCAAGGGAGCCTTAATGGTGACCATGGGCAGCCTCAGAGACCAGCCTATGGTATTCCCTAGCCATGGAACATAGCCTACAACCCTACACAGCAGCAGATCACAGCATACAACCCTGCCTAATTACTAAAAACAGCTTATGGCTCCCCTCAGGCAAGGAACTGACTCAGTGATCTCAATCTTTTTTTTTTTTTTTATAAACATATATTTTTATCCCCAGGGGTACAGGTCTGTGAATCGCCAGGTTTACACACTTCACAGCACTCACCAAAGCACATACCCTCCCCAATGTCCATAATCCCACCCCCTTCTCCCAAACCCCCTCCCCCCAGCAACCCTCAGTTTGTTTTGTGAGATTAAGAGTCACTTATGGTTTGTCTCCCTCCCAATCCCATCTTGTTTCATTGATTCTTCTCCTACCCACTTAAGCCCCCATGTTGCATCACCACTTCCTCATATCAGAGAGATCATATGATACTTGTCTTTCTCTGCTTGACTTATTTCGCTAAGCATGATACGCTCTAGTTCCATCCATGTTGTTGCAAATGGCAAGATTTCATTTCTTTTGATGGCTGCATAGTATTCCATTGTGTATATATACTACATCTTCTTGATCCATTCATCTGTTGATGGACATCTAGGTTCTTTCCATAGTTTGGCTATCGTGGACATTGCTGCTATAAACATTCGGGTGCACTTGCCCCTTTGGATCACTACGTTTGTATCTTTAGGGTAAATACCCAATAGTGCAATTGCTGGGTCATAGGGCAGTTCTATTTTCAACATTTTGAGGAACCTCCATGCTGTTTTCCAGAGTGGCTGCACCAGCTTGCATTCCCACCAACAGTGTAGGAGGGTTCCCCTTTCTCTGCATCCTCGCCAGCATCTGTCATTTCCTGACTTGTTAATTTTAGCCATTCTGACTGGTGTGAGGTGATATCGCATTGTGGTTTTGATCTGTATTTCCCTGATGCCGAGTGATATGGAGCACTTTTTCATGTGTCTGTTTGCCATCTGGATGTCTTCTTTGCAGAAATGTCTGTTCATGTCCTCTGCCCATTTCTTGATTGGAGTATTTGTTCTTTGGGTGTTGAGTTTGCTAAGTTCTTTATAGATTCTGGACACTAGTCCTTTATCTGATATGTCGTTTGCAAATATCTTCTCCCATTCTGTCAGTTGTCTTTTGATTTTGTTAACTGTTTCCTTTGCTGTGCAAAATCTTTTGATCTTGATGAAATCCCAATAGTTCATTTTTGCCCTTGCTTCCCTTGCCTTTGGCATTGTTCCTAGGAAGATGTTGCTGCGGCTGAGGTCGAAGAGGTTGCTGCCTGTGTTCTCCTCAAGGATTTTGATGGATTCCTTTCGCACATTGAGGTCCTTTATCCATTTTGAGTCTATTTTCGTGTGTGGTGTAAGGAAATGGTCCAATTTCATTTTTCTGCATGTGGCTGTCCAATTTTCCCAGCACCACTTATTGAAGAGGCTGTCTTTTTTCCATTGGACATTCTTTCCTGCTTTGTCGAAGATTAGTTGACCATAGAGTTGAGGGTCTATTTCTGGGCTCTCTATTCTGTTCCATTGATCTATGGGTATGTTTTTGTGCCAGTACCATGCTGTCTTGATGATGACAGCTTTGTAATAGAGCTTGAAGTCCGGAATTGTGATGCCACCAACGTTGGCTTTCTTTTTCAATATCCCTTTGGCTATTCGAGGTCTTTTCTGGTTCCATATAAATTTTAGAATTATTTGTTCCATTTCTTTGAAAAAGATGGATGGTACTTTGATAGGAATTGCATTAAATGTGTAGATTGCTTTAGGTAGCATAGACATTTTCACAATATTTATTCTTCCAATCCAGGAGCATGGAACATTTTTCCATTTCTTTGTATCTTCCTCAATTTCTTTCATGAGTACTTTATAGTTTTCTGAGTATAGATTCTGTGTCTCTTTGGTTAGGTTTATTCCTAGGTGTCTTATGGTTTTGGGTGCAATTGTAAATGGGATTGACTCCTTAATTTCTCTTTCTTCTGTCTTGCTGTTGGTGTAGAGAAATGCAACTGATTTCTGTGCATTGATTTTATATCCTGACACTTTACTGAATTCCTGTATAAGTTCTAGCAGTTTTGGAGTGGAGTCTTTTGGGTTTTCCACATATAGTATCATATCATCTGCGAAGAGTGATAATGTGACTTCTTCTTTGCCGATTTGGATGCCTTTAATTTCCTTTTGTTGTCTGATTGCTGAGGCTAGGACCTCTAGTACTATCTTGATGCATTGCCTGCAGCCCCACCCTACTGGAGCTCAGACAGAGACTGTGCTGCACTGTGGAACACATTCCTCAGTCCCACCCAACTGTGGGGTACAGCTGGAAGCATTGCCTGACCAGAAAGCCCAGCAACTGACCTTGTCTAATAATAGGACATAGCCAGTGGCCTACTTGATAAGGAAGCCCATGCCTTCAGTCCTACCCAATCACAGAGCACAGCTTAAGGCCCCACCTAACCAGGAGCATTGCAGTACTCAGCCTATAGCCCTAATCACTCATGGAGTACAGTCGATGGCACTGCCCTGACAGGGAAAAAAGACTGCAAACTCACTCAACCAGAGGTGATTACAGAGCCCAGCTAGTGGTCCCTCCTAATGACAGAGCATAGACTGCAGGCTTCCCCAAACAAGGAGCCAAGCCAGTAGCTCCCAGTAGCTCCCTTGAATGCAAAGCCCAGACAGGGGGCCTATCCAACCTTTGGAGGCCAGACAGTAGCATTGCCCCTCTACCTCAGAGTTTAGGCAGTGACTCTGTACAATTAAAGACCTCAATAGCAAGTCCTGCTCACCTGAAGACACTACTAGTTGACCCATCTTACTCCAAATCAGCTATCTGGTGAAGGTCTTTCCCTGCCAAAGTAAACCCATAAAATATGGAAAAGGAGAAGACCACTTACCAACACAAAGACACAAAGATCATGAAGAAGCAAGTGAACATGACACAACAAAAAGAAAACAATAAAGCTCCAATGATTGATCCTAAAGAAATAGGTTTATGAACTGCCTGACAGAGAATTTGGAATAATCCTCTTAAAGAAGAAATGTTGAAAACTTTCTTCTGGTTGAAATAGACACTAAATAACAACATGAAAATTTAAAACATACTGGTAAAGATGAGTCAAATTCAGAATATTCTAATATTGTAATATGGTGATGTATTAATCAACTCTAGTATAAAGTTTAAAGAACACAGGTATTAATAATGATAGCTACAATAACTTGTTAATGGTTATACAATATAAAAGGAGGTAACTTATGAAATAAAGACACAAATGATGGGGGTTAGGGATTAAAAGGTTGAGTGTTTATATACAAGTGATTATTAACAATGTAACACAGACTGTTCTATCTATAAGATATTTTATGTAAGCCTTATGGTAATGGCAAAGGAAAAAACCTACAGTAAACACAAAAGACAAGAGAAGGGAATCAAAGCATCCACCACAGAAGATCATCAGCCTTCAAAGAAAGACAGCAAAAGAGGCAGAGTAGAACAAAGGAACTACAAAACAGCTAGAAAACAATAACGTGGCAATAGTAAGTCCTTACCTATCAATAATTACTTTAGGGGAACCTGGGTGGCTCAGTGGATTAAAGCCTCTGCCTTCCACTCAGGTCATGATCCCAGGGTCATAGGATCGAACCCTGCATTGGGCTCTCTGCTTGGCAGGGAGCCTGCTTCCTATCCCCCTGCCTCTGCCTGCCTCTCTGCCTGCTTGTAATCTCTGTCTATCAAATGAATAAATAAAATATTTAAAAAAATAAATAATTACTTTAATGTAAATGGATTAAATTTTCTATTCAAAAGACACAGAATGTTTAAAGAGGTTTTTTTTTTTATTTTTGGCTAAAAATACTTTTAAAAATCCAACAATATGCTGCCTATAATAAATTTACTTTAGCTTTAAGGGTACACACAGGCTGAAAATGAAAGAAAGGAAAAAGATATTTCAAGCAAATGGTAACCAAAAGAAAGCAAGATAGCTATACTAGATAGCTATAGCTATACTTATATATAGCTATATATAGCTATCCTTATATAGCTACTTTTATATCTTTAAAAAGGAGACCTTAAGTTAAAAATGGTCATAGGTAACAAAGAAAGTTATTATGTAATGACAAGTGATCAAATCATCAAGAAAGTATAATAATTTTAATGTATCCAACATTGGATCACCTAAATGTGCAAAGTGTATATTAGCAGAATTTAGTAATAACAATAAAATAATAGTAGTGACTTTAATACCCTACTCTCAACAATGGATAAATCATCCAGATAATCAATAAGGAAACAACATATTTGAACAACACTATCAATCAAGTGGACCTAACATACAAAACATTCTATTGAACAACAGCAGAATATACATTCTTCTCAAACACAGAAAACATTTCCTAGGATAGATCATAGGTTAGGCCACTGAACAAATCTCAACAGACTCAAGAAGATAGAAATTATGTCAAGTATATTTTCTGACCATAAAATGGTATGAAACCAGAAATCAGTAACAGGAGGAAATCTAGGAAAATTACAAATATATGGAAATTAAACACTATACTCTTTAACAAACAAGGGATCAAAGAAGATATCAAAGGTGAAATAAAAAAAATTCTGAGACAAATGAAAATGTAAACAACATAGCAAAACTTATGGGATGCAAGAAAAGCAGTTCTAAGAAAAAAGTTTATAGCTATAAATGCACACATTAAATAAATAAACAACCTAACATTTTACCTCCAGAAACTAAAAAAAGAAAGACTGGACTCAAACAAAATTAGAAACAAAAGACATTACAACTGATACCACAGAAATACAAAGGACCATAAAAGATTAGTATGAGCAATTATATGTCAAAGAATTGGACAACTAGAAGAAATGGATACATGTCTAGAAACATACTACCTGCTAAGAGTGAATCATGATGCAATAGAAAATATGAACAAACCAGTAACAAGTAAGGAGATTGATCAGTAATCAAAACTTGCCTAACATAGAAAAGCCCAGGACCAAATGGTTTCACTGGTGAATTCTACCAAACATTTTAAGAAGAATTAACACCAATCTTTCTGAAACCCAACTCCCCCCCCCACCGAAATTGAAGAGGAATGTCACACTTCTGAACTTAGTTAACAAGGCCAATATTACCCTGAAAGAAAAACTAGATAAGGCGCTTTAGAGAGAAACTTACAGTACAATATCTCTGAAAAAAATAGATGCTAAAATTCTCAACAAAATACTAGCAAAACAAATTCAGCAATACGTTCAAAAGATCTTACACCACAATCAAGTGAGTTTCACCCCTGGAATTTCAGAATGGTTCAAAATCAGCATACAAAAACCAGCTCTATTCCAAAACACTAACAATGAACTATCTAAAAAATAAAGAAATTATCCCATTTACAATAGCATTAAAAGCAACAAAATACTTACCAATAAATTTAACCAAGGAGATGAAAGATCTGTACACTGAAAAACATCAGACATTAATGGAAGAAAGTAAAGAAGATACAAATAAATGGAAAGATATCTCATGTCATGGATTGGAAGAATCATTAAAATGTCCATACTATCCAAAGCCATCTACAGGTTCAATGCATTGGCATTCTGGTGGAATGTTTTTAAAAAAATAGAAAATAAAATCCTAAGACTCATATGTAACCATAAAGACCCAGAATAGCCAAAGCAATCTCTTTTTAAGTTTTATTTTAATTCCAATTGGTTAACATACAGTTTTATATTAGTTTCAGGTGTACAACATAGTATTCAACAGTTCCATATATCACCTGTCTTCATCACAAGTGTATTATTTAATCCCCATCACTTACTGAACCCATCCTCCCATTCCCAAGTGAAAGCAATCTTGAGAAAGAACAAACCTGAAGGCATCACACTTCCTGATTTCAATCTCTATATAAGGCTATAATAATCAAATAAGTATGGTACTGGCATAAAAACAGACACACAGAACCATAGTACAGAATCAAGAGCCCAGAAATAAACGCATGCATATATGGTCAATTAATATTTGACAAGGAAGCCAAGAATACCTACTGAGGAAAAGATAGTTTCTTCAATAAATGGTGATGGGCAAACGATATTTATATGCAAAGTATGAGACTGAAACCTTACCTTATACCACTCCCAAAAATTAACTCAGTGGATTAAGAATTACATGTACAATCTGAAATGACAAAACTACTAGAAGACATAGGAAAAATCCTTCATATTAACCTTGGCAATGATTTTTTGGATATGACACCAAAAGCACAAATATAGCCAAGTGGGACTGTATGAAAACTGAAAGGCTCCTGCATAACAAAAGAAATGATCAAGAAAATGAAAAAGGATTTTTTCAGATATCAGATATCAGATAAAAGAAATATCTGATAATGGGTTAATATCTAAAATATATAAGGAATTCAACAACTCAACAGTTAAAAAAAAATTTAAAAATGGGCCATGGTTCTGAAAAGACACTGTTCCAGGAAAGATATGCAAATGACCAACAGGTATATAAAAAGTGCTCAACATCATTAATCATCTGGAGAATGGAAATCAAAATCTCATTGAGATACCACTTTATTCCTGTTAGAAAAGCTGTTATCAAAAAGATAACAGATAACAAGTATTGGTGAGAATATGGAGGAAAAAATGCCTTGTAGACTATTGGTGGGAATGTAAATTGTTACGGCCACTATGAAAAACAGTATGGAGTTTCCTCTAAAAATTAAAAATAAAACACTCAGATGATCCAGCAATTCAACTTCTGAGTATATATGGAAGGAAATTAAATCACTATCTCAAAGATATATCTGCACGTCCATGTTCATTGCAGCATGATTTACAATAGTTAAGGCATGGAAAACAGTTAAGTTTCCATGGAAAATGAATGGATAAAGAAAATGTGAGCTATTATTTAGCCATAAAAAAGAAGGAAATCCTGCCATTTTGTGACACATGCATGAACCTTGAGGGTATTAGGCTAAGAGAAACAACCCAGACAGAGAAAGACAAATACTATGTGATTTCACTTACACCTTGATTCTAAAAAAAACTAAATTCATAAAAACAGACAGTAGATTGGTTGTTATCAGTGGCAGGTTGGGAGGTTGATGGTCAAAGAATAGAAACTTCTAGATATAAGATGAATAAACTCTGGGGATATATTATATGGTGAGTATAGTTACAATGTTGTATTGTACACTTGAAACTTGTTTAGGGAGTAGATCTTAGAAGCTCTTACCAAACACACAATAAATAGTAACTATGCAAGGTGATAGATTTATTAACTAACTTTATTGTGGTAATCATTGCACAATAAATAGGTATTTCAAATCATCATATTGACACCTTAAACTTACACAGTGTTATATGTCAATTATATCACAATAAAGCTGGGGAAAACAGAATGTTCCAAGAGTTATCAGACAGGGTATATGGATTAGAACGCCATCTAGATGTGGCCTGAACACAAAGAAATTCTACTGAAATGGAGTGTAAGAATTTAGGTAAAACAAACTCCTTGTCTTTAAGAGTGATGGGAACAGGCCACCATCGAGGTGTTTAAAACCTCACATGTACAGGTTGTTGGACAAGTCCATCTTGAATAATTTCTGTCTTGAATAATTTCTGTCTTGAATAGTTTCTTGGAGTCCTTCTCAGCCTTTTGAAGGTAGTTCTGTTCAGGTGCAAAATTCTTTGAAGATTTCAATGCTTTACGCGTAACTGTTATTAAATTATGGATAAGTTGTTATCTCAGACGAGGCATTTCATCTAGAATGGGGAATGAGTAAGTCCCAAACTCAAGGCTGCTGCAAACCTTGGGCATGGAAGCTACCTAACACCACACCTGTTAAGGTGAATAAACTTTTCCATAATTTTCCTCTAAAAAGAAATTTTGAATTGTCTTATAGAAAAGCCAATTAACCAAAAGATTAGTAAAATAGAAATATGAATTCATAAACAAAAAGCAAGATTGCACATATGCTTTTTCAACAGTGTAAGCTAAAAAGTTGCCTATAAACTTCCTTGCACCCAAGGCCAAAAGGGCTAATTGTTACATAATTCTCTTATTGGAAAGGAGGAATCAAATCAGTGTGTTAAGGAAAAAAAGAATCTGCTACATGTCAGAAGAAATTTCTTACATGTCACTTGGTGCAGAAAGCATTAATGATATAATGAAAAATCCTCTTATCTTTTTTGTATGGCAAATTAAAAAGTGAATGTGATGTTTGTTTCCTGTAACAACTTTTGCTACAGGCTGAAAAAAAAAAACTGTTAAAGCAAAACTTAGGGTAGATAAATTATTTTGCATTCCAATAGTTTTAGTTGAGCCTAAGTTTGAAATAAACAGATCCTTAGAAAAGTTATGGACAACTTTACTCTTCCTTTTAGAGAGCTCATGTTTTTCACTCTTTTCCCACAGCATTTATAATTGCATAGATAACACCTACAACATAGAGTGATTTTCAAATAGGTGGGGTAAAGACAATGGAAAGTAACCAAAACATATTCTGAAAGACTGCTCTTCAAGGGGTAGGTCTGCCTCTGTGACTTGAGAATTTCTGGTAGATAAATTTCTTCCACCTTTTTTTTTTTTTTTTTTTTAAGATTTGTTTATTTATTTGACAGAGAGAGCACAAGCAGGGAGGGGCAAAGGAAGAGGGAGACACAGACTCTCCTCTGAGCAGGGAGCCCAATGTGGAGCTCCATCCCAGGACCCTGGGATCATAACCTGAGCAAAAGGCACAGACGCTTTACCGACTGAGTCACCCGGGTGCCCCCCCATCCCATCCTGATTTTTGATGGGAGCATAAAAGAAGACATTTTTCAAGCTGTTTTCTTGGATGAGTCAGAGTACAGCCTATGAGTCAGAGTACAGCCTGCAAGCACATCCCAAGGGGAGTATCTCATTGTCAGGAGAACACTGACAGTTTCACCAGGGTTCTCCCCAGGAGGCAGGTTACAGGAATGGCTGTGAGCAAAATCATGAATTTCCTATGAATAGGATTATATATTCACTCTGGTTTGTTTTTGTTTGTTTGTTTGTTTGTTTTTTAATCTGAGTGAGTCTCCAAAACCTCTTATTCTAGAAGAGCAGAAATGATATGGCCTTGATCTTCTTTGTGGAACTGCTACAGTCACAGAAAAAAAAAAAAAAAAAAAAAAAAAAAAAACCAATAATTCTCCTACAGAGCCTGCTGAGAAAACACCATTTCTATAAAGGAGCAGAATTCATTCTTCATCATTGTGCTCGGAACCTGAGCTGCATAGGAGCAGTACTATTTAGATGAGTACCACCAGACAAAGCTTGACCAGAGAAGCAAGACATGAGCCTAAATGGTCCTCTCTGCCTATTGAACTACCATCTCTTTCATCCTTCAATCCCATCTCTTCTCTAACCTAGCAAAAAGATGACTGAAGAAGGAGGAACAAAGGCTTCAGAACAGTCTATAGAAGCAGCAGAGTGACATGAAGTCTCTGCTCCAAGAAGACATGTCACTTTCCCCACTTGGTGCCTTTGAATCAGGTAAATGCCAGGTATTTATATATAACTGTTTAATAAACATGGTGTCCTTGTCATTGAATGAACAGTAACTAAGGAAATGACAACTTCTTTTGAGCCCAGAATATTGAACAAACCAACTGATTAAATAAAAGTATAGTAAAGTTATGTCCTTTGTCATCCACTAGGAAAAAATATATGGGATAATTTTTAACAATCTTTTTTATGAGCTCAATCCATGAAATTTATGATATAGAGGAATGGAGGTAAAGGAGTAGAAACTTTAGTCATAGGCAGTTGTACTTCACCATAACTTATGAAACAGTTTAGGCCATATTAGGCCTCGATTTGGCTCAGGAGAGCTGCCATCTTCCTACTAACTGACCCCCTCTTATATTTCTCCGTATGTGCATAAAGTTAAGAATATAAGTTTCTTACTGAAGAGGACATAATCCTAAGCAGCAGCAAGCACTGAATGCTGAGGACACCTGGTAGAAATGGATGCATGGCAGGGAGATTTTACCTGCATTCTTTCCCTCAACTCCTGCTTCCACACAACGTCAAGTCTAGTGGACTTGGCCCCATCT
Organism: Mustela lutreola; assembly: GCF_030435805.1. Taxonomy (NCBI): domain Eukaryota; kingdom Metazoa; phylum Chordata; class Mammalia; order Carnivora; family Mustelidae; genus Mustela; species Mustela lutreola. The sequence continues at coordinate 124,739,345 of NC_081290.1, read as the reverse complement.
CTTTCAAATCATTCTATTTATTACACTGGCTCTGGCCTCGTCCACAGTCATCTCTTCCCTGGTTACTGTAAAGCCCTCCCAACTGATCTTCCGCTTTCCTCTCCAAGGTCTCCTTTTCACCTCATCAATCCAGATTGAACTCACAGATATGAGCATGACATTCACAACATTCACCTGCGTAAAGATTTTCATTGTCTCTGTTATATTTAGGGTCGCGTGCACGTGCACACAAACACACACACAGTAACAAACATAAGAGCAGAGCCTTGGGGCTTCATGCCCCACCCCCATGCTCTGTCCTGCAGACACAATGGGTTTCTTTTGGGTCTTCATACAGTCTACCTCTTTCTGCCACAGAGGATTCACCCATGCTGTTTCTTCTACCTGCCAACTCCTTTAGTCTAAATAACCTCCTTCTCCAGGTCTCACCTGCAATGCTATTTCTTCCATGACTCCAGCCTGACCAGACTGGCCGCACAAGTTAGGTTGTGCTCCATCTTCATTCCTCCACCACACCTCAGAGCACTGAGCTACTTCCTCAAAACCCATCTTTTCTAGTAACTGAAAGCTTCATGAGAGGAGAAACAAGGCCCCTTTGTTCAAATTTATAGCTACAGATTGTAATATAGATTTCATTTTAGAGAGAAAAATGTTGAGGCTTTGAGAATTAAAGTTATTTTTCCATGGTCCTTAAATGAATAGGCAAAGCTGAGCTAATCAAAAGTCTGAGATACTTTTATTTTTTTGCTTGCCTCCTTATCTGGGATTCAGGGATAAAGAAAAAATGTGAGAATTAAATACTGAATACCTATTATATTCTAGGAGATTTGTTGTTTCAATTAATCCTCATTACCCTTCGTACTACTCTAATTTGTCTCTGATTAGATGTAAATCTTTTGAGATCAGGGACGGTTTTTTATGTTTTTGCATATTTGCATATTTGCATTTTGTAGCATTTGTTACTGAACAGAAATGAAGAATGGTTTGCTAAGTGATAATGACTATTCACTGACTGCTTGGAGAGTGACAGCCTCATAAGAAAGGTCTTGGGAAGGTCTGCGGGAGAGGAGTCGGGTCGGGATGGCACAGTAAATTCAAATCCAATCATATGCACAAATATACACCCTCTAGATCAAAAAACAGAGCAACAACAACAGATAAAGTATGTAAGCAGAGAGCCATAAAAACATAGTTGGTTGAAAAAAAAATGAAACATCTGCATTGACCAAAAATTGATCATAAATGCAAACAGGTGAGTGAATCGAAAAATGGGCCTACTAGGAAGGACTGGAAGATGGAAAACAAGGATTGGGTAGTTAACATAAAACTGGCTTCTATAGAATGACTGCAACTCAAAATGTTTGCAGTAAGAGGAAGCTAACGAAGAGAAATCAGTGACTAGGATATGAATTTATCCCAGATGAAGCTAGCTTTGTAGAATAGTCTGATAAAATATGAAAGATGTTTCAAAACTCAGACAAGAAGTAAAAAATAAATCAACAACAAACATAAATAAATGGAGAAATCTTAGAAATAAAAAGACATATAGATGAAATAAAATGTCGTAGACTGCCTGTATGCTAGATAAGAAATCGCTGAAGACTGCTTTAGAGAATTATAAGATAGAACTAAGGAGTTTACCCAGAACATAGAGGCACTGAAATCGACTATAAAAGAAAAATCCACAATCATGGCAGGTGATTTTGAGATATCTTAATAAGATTTAAAAAAATAGATTAAGCTGAGAAAAAATAGCAAGGACTTAAAATCTGAAGAAAAATAATAAGCTTGAGCTAATAGGTGCATTTGCAGATATCTAGGTTACAAAGATACCTTAACAAATTTCAAAGATTCAGCATCACATAGGCTATATTCTCTAACCAGAAAATTATTAAACTATAAATCAAATAAAAATATAATTTAAAAAAAATCTCATGTTAAGAAATTGAAAATCCAAATCTTAACTTACTCATGAAATAAAGAGGAATCACAATGTAATTTATTTAGAACAACATGCTAATGAAATTAGTTCACATAAAAATTTAGAGGAATCAGCTAAAGTGGCATTTGTATAAATTTTTTAAATAAGAAAAACTGAAAATGAATGTATGAAACCCAAGCACATCGAAAAGTGAAAATAAAAATAAGCCTATAGAAAGTAGATGAAAGAAAAAAATAAAGATGAAAACAAATAATAATAAATACAAAAAAAAACAGAAAGAATTAAGAACATAAAAAGCTGAATTTTGGAAAAATCCAATAAAACACACAAATCTCTAGCAAGGTCAGTGAGAAAAAATAATATGAATATGCACAAAAACCATTAACAGGAAAAGAGAGAGGAAATGTAACTATGGAAACAGTAGAAAACTTTAAAACTCATAAGAAAATATCAAATGCAATTTATATTCTAATTCATTTTTTAAAACTTAGATAATATCTCACAAAACAAACTGAGGGTTGCCAGGAGGTGAGGGGTAGGGAGAGGATGGTTGGGTTATGGACATTGGGGAGGGTATGTGCTATGGTGAGTTTTGTGAAATGTGTAAGCCTGATGAGTCACAGATCTGTACCCCTGGGGCAAATAATACATTATATGTTAATTAAAAAAAAATAAAAAAGAGTCTCCTCTTGAGAAATAAACTCTCCTGGACAAAAAACAAAAATAAACAACAACAACAACAAAAACACCTTAGACAATATCTATAAAAATATCTATTACCAAAATTGTCTCAAGAAGAAATAGAAAATCTGATAAAATCAGTAACCATTGAAAAAATTGACTAAATAATCAATTATCTTATTAGTGGGAGTGTCAGTGGGTTGGGAAGGTGGGAGGAAATTGTCCCAGAAGTAAGTTCTAACAAATCTGCAGGAAAGGATAAATATGTATTTTACAAATCTATTTCAAAGAAATGAAAACGAAAGAAAGCTGCCCAATATTTCCCAAAGACTAGTTGGTCCTAAAATGAGAAAGGACAACACAATTATAGCCTAACTTTATTTACAAATACAGGTGCAAAAATTAGTCAACTGAATTTAGCAGTTTCATCATGACCAAGTAGAGTTTAGTTCAAGGATATAAAAATGGTTGAGTATTAGGCAATCTACTAATTTCTTAGATGAAAAAAAAAAATCGATAGGAGCACCTGGGTCGCTCCATGGGTTGAGGCCTCTGTCTTCGTCTCGGGTCCTGGTCCTGGGGTCCTGGGATCAGTCCATGTCTGGCTCTCTGCTCAGTGGGGAGCCTGCTTCCTCCTCTCTCTGTGCCTGCTTCTCTGCCTACTTGTGATCTCTGTTGCTAAATGAATAAATAAAATCTTTTTAAAAATCTTTGAAAAAAAGGAAATGCCTTTAACCTGGAAAGAGGATTTCTGTCAAACACTTGCATCTGACAGCATTCTCAGTTGTAAAACTGTAAATCCAGTTCCATTAAATAAGGAACAAGATGCTTTTAATTGCCACTAGGTACTGAAGATACTATCCAATACAACTCACCAACAGAAAGTAACAGGAATTGAAAAGAAAAATCCAAATCCCCACCCTCCCATTCAGTTTCCCAGTCTTCAACCTCATCCAGCATGTACCCTTACTACTTCTGATGGATCAAGTCCCCTACTCCACTCTCCTTTGAATCAAAGACACCCTCTCCTCTGTCACAGAGACAGAAAAAGAACTAACTTGCCGTTTCATGGGTAGGGACAGAAGACATATCAGGGATTTTCTATCCTGATTTATAAGGCTTATTTTTCTGTAAGAAGCTAAAAATTGCAGTTACCTCTCACATGGTAAAAATTATCTTTCTCCTAAAGTACCTCAATAAGTTACAAATCAGATTTCCTCATATAATTTTGTCTTTATTGTCATTTGTCCTTTGCTGGACTCTGAATTAAAAGATAAACACTTGCGAAGGACCTCCATGATAATCACCTTAACCCAGCTCTTAGGATTTTCTCCCAATTGGCAGACAGAGGCCGACCATCCTAATACATAATTATATCAACATTATCAGTCCTTGAAATTATAGCTGCTCTTTGATCCAAGAATCATGCTTTAAGAAATTTATTCCAAGGAAATTATCAGCTGTCATAAAGGATACCTGTCCCAGTGTTATTTATGACAGTAAAAATTTTCAAATAATGCATATGTTTACCCACATGGAATTCTATAAATTATAGGCCATTAATTTCATGAAAATTTTTCAGACAATAAAAAAATCATGCTCTCAGAAAATATTTGTAGACATGAGAAAAAGCTTCTTGATATCTCAGTGAAAATTACATCATAAAACCTTGTTTGACAGATGTTACTATTATTTTGATGATAGTGACATGACTGGGAAAAATCCTTAAAAAATGTACAATGAAAATTTCAATTTGCTTATCTCAGAACAGTGTGATTATAGATATTTCTGGTTTATTTGTTTGCTTGTTTTCTTTTTTTTTTTTTTTTTTCTCATACGTTCTAAGTGAAGAAGAAAAAAGTAGCCCCTGACAGCTATCAGCTGGGAGCTATGCTGGCTCTAATAACTGAACCACGGCATTCTCCTGAGGAGCCTAAACAATTTCACACCTTAATCTGGGACTGTGATACTATAAGGCAAACATGAGACTGTTCTGTAAACACATCGAAGCACAGACAAAAACAAAATCACTGTGCAAACCACAACCCGCCAGACAGGAAGTGACTGCAGCTTCTCTGCCAATTACAGCATTAGCCCACTCTTCTTCCACCTCCTAGATAAAAACGATTAAGGTTTGCAATCACATTCCATTCTCCCACTTCCTGTCAGCACCCAATGCAGAGCAAAAACAGGTGCCATCAAATCACCCGACCCAAGCTTCCGCCTGGAACAATCCTTCAAAGAACAACCCTGCTGCTATGATTCCCAACTGCCTCCTTTACCACAGTTAACCAGTAAATCTGATTAATTAATTAATTAATTAATCCTGGGCGGCAAAGATGGTCAGTAACAGGAGATATATGCATGGAGCGTGCATGGTTTTGTAATGAAAGAGAAAAAACTTTTAAAATGGAAATTAAATGATCTCCAATACATTAATAGTTCAGGTGACTTTCTTTTTTATTACTTATTTATTTATTTATCTTTATTATGTTCTGTTAGTCACCATACAGTACATCATTAGTTTTGATGCAGTGGTCCATGATTCACTGTTTACATATAACACCCAGTGCTCCCTGCAATCCGTGCCCTCCTTAATACCCATCACCAGGCTCACCTATCTGCCCACCCCCCTCTGGTTTGAAACTCTCTTTCTCAGAGTCCACAGTCTCTCATGGTTTGCCTCCCCCTCTGATTTCCCTCCCACTTCATTTCTCTCTTCCTTCTTCTAATGTCCTCCATGCTACTTCTTATGTTCAGCCTCCAGGAAAGAGGCAGATCTTCGGCTGTCACTGGCTTCTTGGCATTTCCAACCAGCCAGCCCTCCAACTGAGCACAGCTGCACTTACTTAGCTCCTCAGGTAGTGTGACCTTTCGGAACCACTGGAACTACTTCAGGCACATGTTAAGAACGGTTTCTCAACAGCAATACTACTGTATTTGGATCAGATCATTCTTCATTACAAGGGGTTATCCTGCGCACTGTAGGGGGTTTAGCGGCATTCCTGGGCTAATCTAATCTAATCTACATCTAATCTCTAGATGTAGCTCATACTCACTCCGTTGTGACAACCAAAAATGTCTCCAGAGAATTTCCTCTGCGGGGCAAAGGGTGGGGACAGATTGCCCGGTGATGTAGAGGAGGTTGATGGAAGGCATAAAGGCCCTGGTGAGTTACTAGAAGGACTGGAGATGATTCTCTGCCTCTGTGGGGCATGGATTCCTCATCCTTGAGAATGGAGATTGTCATTCTTGCCTCACCTACCTCATGAAGTGAGTGTGAAGAAGGGTGAGAAAAGATATAAACAGGCTTGAAAGTAGCAAACAAGGTAACTATTTAGTCAACAAAGATTCATCCAGTGCCTTCTGAGTGATTTTATATGTATAGATATATAGAGATACAGTGTTCTAGTACTATCAGTTAGAGTTCCAAATGAAAACATCCAGTACTGAATCCCAAGTCTGACTGTATGAACACAGGGAAATGACAAAATGGCATTATTGAGGATAATCTAAAATAATACAAAACAGCAACAATGATTCCCTCAGAAATAATCATATAATTAGGGTAAATTTATTTAATTTGGATTTGTCTAATGTTGCTTTGTGGGGAAAATCAATTTGCACCTAAGAAATTTAAAAATTGAATTATTTGTCCTAAAAGCAGTGTTTCAGAGAGTTTTCAAAATCTTGGCATTAATTTTAAGGCAGAACTCAACTACAGCCAGTTAGCTCTGAATCATTCTTGATGGATTTACTCAGGAGAAGGAGGGAAGAAAATAAGCAAGGAGAAACAACACAGTATGTATCTTCTTGTGTACTTAGATGCTAGGAACGATCATTTTGGAGATTCTAAATGAATAAGATTATAGAGCAGTGATCAAAAATGAAGAAATGTGGGTCATAAGGTAATAATTTAAATAGACTTTAAATAAGAACAGCAAAAGCCAAAAGTGAAAGACCTCAATGATGGTCTATCAGGCTGAGTCCAAGGACCCACAGTGGGTCCCGCAGGACCAGCCAAAAGGGTCCTTGGCTTTGTGCAGAAAAGAAATCAAACTGGAGTGGAGAAAGCAAAAGCAGAATTTATTGAATATTGTGAATAACAGAAAGAGTATGGCATACAGAGTGCCTGGGAGCCTGGGAAAGGAAAGGAGAAAGAGTCTCTTTGTCACTTGGGATTATAGGATTCTATTGGAAGGGGTCCAGGATACCTGTTCTTTCTGGAATCTAGAGTAGGGTCATCAAAGGTGAATGACAGGTGAATAATAGGTTATTTTGTAGATCAGTGAAGAGAGGGAGTATTGATGCCAGCATCGGCAGAGGTTTTTTTTTAAGCCAATGTCCTGAAACGTGCTCAGGATCTGGTTCTTCTGACATGTTATCAAGTGTTTGGGACCTAGGACAAAATTCAGAGAAAGATTAACTTTCTTGCTACCCCCTTGAGGTAGGACCATGGCTTCTCTGGGTTTTTCTGGGGCCTAGCAGAAAAACCACAGAAACGGAGCCTTTCTAAGATGAAGTCCCTTCAGATTCCCCATCTCATCAAGATGATTCTTCAGGAAGTATTATAGTTTACTCTGTGAGCACCTTATAACAGTTTAAAAAGGTATTCCAAATAATGAGGTGAGTTTTGGAGTCTTATGAAATTAAGCATTTCTCATGGTTTTTTTGTTTGTTTGTTTGTTTTGTTTTGTTTTGTTTTAAGATTTAGTGTTTATTAGAAAGAGAGAGTACACACTCAAGGGATCAGGGGAGGGGCAGAGGGAGGGAATCTGAAGCAGAATGCCTGATGAACATGGAGCCCGACAAGGGGCTCGATCTCACGGCCCTGAGATCACGACCTGAGCAGAAACCAAGAATCGTTCACTTAACCGACTAGGCCGCCTAGGCATCCCTCATAATATTTTCTTTCTAAACATAATGGTTTTTATTTCTCTTTTTTGTTTTCTGAAAAAGAGAAGTCACCTGTTTTCATTTAGAAATATTTCATTGAAAATGCGTTTGGAGGAACCTTTTAAACCAGCTCTTTAATAACCAAATGGGATACTTGCCCTGCTTTGCAAAAGATCAGATGTTTCTTATCTTACTTCTTGAAATGTAAGAAATGGGAACTGGTCTGGGGATATAAAGTCTCACAGAACTGAGATGCCAAGATTAAGATCTTTCTCCTACATGGCTATTTAATGCAGTAACGATGAAGGGAAAAATAAGACTGTTCAAAAATGGTTTCAGAGAGTTGAAAGATGTTACAGGGAAGCCGGGTGAGAGGCTCCAAGATCACATGGTCCCAGCAGGTCATGGGTGGGAGCTTCCCATTTCCTGTTGATGTCACAGTTACTTAGCAAAACAAGTTTCAGTGAGAAGATACACAGCCAGGTGTCCACCTAGTCCACTCACTCACAAGATCCTTGCTTTTCCCAGTCAGGCTACAGGCCCCCCACCTACCTCAGTCAGCCCCCCAGATTCCCCAGGTCCCAGAAAGTGCTCCCCAGTATGGGAGCTTATTATCACTTTCCTTCTTTTACACTCCCTGGTGAAGTTTCACATGTTCCCCTATAGAAGTATCTGGCAAAGTTTACAAGATAAATGAAATAAAGAGGATTTCGACACACAGAATGGTTTGTGGGAGGCAGAAATCTCAATACTTGATATTTGTAGCTAAAGAGAAAACTTGACAATCAATTTGACCTAGGTTTACTATCTTTCCTGTGCTGTTTCACGGGGGGGGGGGGGGGGGGGGGTTGTTGGGTTTTGTTTTTTTAAGAAAACAGTGCTGTCTGCAGGGCGCCTGGGTAGCTCAGTGGTTTAAAGCCTCTGCCTTTGGCTCAGGTCATGATCCCAGGGTCCTGGGATCGAGCCCCACATTGGGCTCTCTGCTCAGTGGGGAGCCTGCTTCCTCCTCTCTCTCTCTCTGCCTGCCTCCCTCTCTACCTACTTGTGATCTCTGTCAAATAAATAAAATCTTTAAAAAAAAAGAAAAGAAAAAGAAAACACTGCTGTCTGCAAACAAGTCTTTTTGGTCAGTATCAGAGACAATAGGCTGGGCCCATCTTCTCTCTTTAAGTTTGCACTCGACACTTTGGACTCCAGGAGACTTGAAATTGAGATTGTTTTAGAGCTGATACACTTCACTGTTTATGTCTATTCCAAATCAAAGACACCAAAAGGTAAGGCAATGGGCTCTTACAGTTTCACTCTCATGTTAATACTGTCCTTAGCTTCATCTTCATGTTTAGATCCTCATGCAGGATGGGCGGTTTCCTGTTGTTCCTGTCATAACATTGAGGTATGAGGGATTCACGTGCCTCTAAAAGATGGACGCCTCATCCTGAGGCTGATTAATTACAGAAGAGACAGAGACAATGCTCTCTCCTTCGGAAGCTGGCAAAAACAGGAGAGATACTTACCCACCTGGAAAGGCTAATGTGTGTCTATCTGGCCACCAGAGATGCCATTTCTCACTACCTTACCACTTGCTGTAGGTGAAGCAAGGGAGCTCCACACCTCTGATAGTTAAGAAGAAGGTGGTTGAGACTTTTAACGGCTTGAAGTTTTAATCACCCCCAGAAGCATGGACCTTACTAGACTGTTGATTATCCACCTGTCTATACATTAGAATACCCAGGGGAGCTTTTTAAAAAATACCTCATGTATTTTTTACATGTCCCAGAAATTCTGATTTAATTAGTCTGGAATGGACCTGTGGTATCTGCATTTTGCACAAGCTTCCTACATAACTCTCATGTTCAACCAGGATTGAGAACCACTGTGTTAGACGTAGACGCTCAGTCATTTCTTATCCACCGAATCAGAAGTTTTTGAGGGAAGTCTCTCGTGATATGTGTTTGCCACGCACAGCCAGAACTCTGGTGAGAGCAAAGAATTTGCAGATTCAGTATTTAATGGTCCTCATTCTGACCCTGTTTCATGGCAGTGGGCCATGAAGATGTTTTCCCCCTTTTGCAGATGACGAATCTGTGGTTTAGAGAAGTTAAATGATTTGCCCACGTTCATCTACCAGATGTGAGAGCTTGGTCCGGGCCTTCTGCCTCAGAACCCTATGCGCTACTGTTGCTTAATACATAGAATGTCGACTACATAAATGGATGGTAGGTCTAGTTCTTGGCTAGGTTCTTCATAAGTACTTCCCTCTTTCATTGTATTTCCATAGCTTCTTTGTGGATGGATGGCAGAGATTTCCCTGAAATTGTGCACCCCCCTCAGTGTCCTTGTGCACCCCCTTCAGTGTCCTAGTTCCCTTCTGAATGCTGAAACCCACTCTGGAAGAAGCCAACTCAGTAATGCTCAGTATCCAAGTCCTGGCAAGCTGGGCTGCCCAGGGACAACAACCACAGACCCTCTAGCTGCCCTCATTGTGCCCCTGGTGGGTGCAGAATTCTCTGAGATTTGGGGCTAAAATACCACAGGGTCTCTACTCTTAAAAGTTGTAGAGGCACTATCTAGAGTCCACAGAATGGGTAGAAGGAGCATCATGTCAACTCAAAAGTCTGGATTAGAAGGTCCGACTGCAACCACAGCAGCTGAGCAGAGTACAGGGTGCAGATGGGAATAGTCATCGGGGTGACTCAGAAGGACTGGCTAGATTTTGAGCCAGATTTGTGGTGAGCACATTCAACCAGGTAGCCTGGAAAATATTTTAGAAAACAATCCATCAATGTCAAGCATTGTCCTTAGAAATGTGGGTCTCCAGGTCCTGTGAGGATGCTTTACAGCCAGTGGAATAAAAATGATTATGTAAGGGTGTGTTCGAGTTCAATGTGGGTGCTTTGTATGTTATTTTTCCTAGCTTGGCAACCTCCACAAATAATGGTACACAACAGAATTCAAGGGATTGGAAATTCTCTTCCTGGAACCCAGATCATACATACTGTTTGGGAATTTGCATCAGATTCCTATTTATTCATTTGCTCTTTTTGCTGGTAAGCCCATGGTGTGTCCAGCACGTTGGAGAAATCTTTGATCCCATCTCAAATAAAACAGACTAATGCACATTTATTTTTACCATTTTCATTATCACTAAGTGACGTGCCAGAAAACATTTCAATATAACCTCTGGAGAAAATAAACCAATTTCCTAACTAACATCAGTCTGTCTCTTCATATAATGGAACCACACATTTGGAATGCTCTAGCTCCACCAGGGCCAAAAGCATAGCTCCTCCCCTCAAGCCGCTTTGGAGCTGCGGTACATGAAGTGCCTGTCCCGGGTCTCCTTCTGGAAAGTGCTGGTCTCTGGAGTCCCACGAACATTAGGGAAAATGAAGCCCAACAAAAATACATATTGAGGGAGGTCTTACAGTTTCATATTTTTTTCTCTGGGTATAGACTCTGTGCTCTTTCGTTGAGGTAAACAGCAAAAGATGGTTTCCTGCTTTTTCTGTATTAATCATAAAACTGAAAGCAAACTCAATAGCAGAAGATAAATGTGGTTCACAAATCATGCTGAAGGCAAAACAGGGCTAGAAACTGGGCCAGATTGGCCATTGAGTAGTTTAGGAAATGTCTTTGAACTGGCACCTTGAAGAACCGAGAAAACTCAATATAGCCTGCTCTCTGGAGGTGAGGGAATGTCTAGCATTTCAGCCATTTATTCATTCTAAAATGATTTGCAGAGGACCTCCTACAGGTGCTGGAAATAGAGCAGTAAAGAGCACATGAAAATCCCTAATGCTAGAGACAGAAGATAAACAAGACAAATAGGGAGAGACTCGCCTGTCTTCCCATCCCTAAGTCTCATAATACTCTGCATACAGTAGGAGCATAATGAGTGTAGTCAGAAGATTTTCTGGGGCTGGAGCCTATGCAGCACTGAGTAGGCTCTTCCCAGTGGAGCCTCTTCCTGGGCCTTGAAGTTCGAAGAAGTTCAAGTTGCCTCCTCTGCATTTTGGGGTCACTACAGGTGTCAGGAAAGGCATTTTGCAGAAAGTGGAGGTCAATGGGACAGCTAATAAGAAAGATTCTTCTGTGTAGACTCCCATGAGATGGCAGCTTGGGCCTCAGTTCTTCCTGGTTGTTTTGCTTATACCTGATAGAGCCCAATTCTAGAGAAATGAGTTCCATCTCCATTGCTGTTTTATATCATGTTTCCACCATCCTTCCCCGGTCCATGTATTTTCCGTTTTGCCCTTTCTCCTTTCCTGACCCTTCTTTCCACCCACTGCCTCCCTTCATCCTTTCCTGCCTTCACCATCGCGGTAGAGTTTTCCACAGACTTCATGTTCAGTGCTATGCAAATTCAAAGGTGAGCAAAACTTGATCTCTGTCCCATAGAAGCTGACACCCAGCCTGGTGATATGAGGCCTGAACACAGGCAGGAGCTGAATGGCCCTCTCAATGGATGGAGAGTTCAATGAGGCCACATTATACAAAGATGTTGACAGTGTTAGGAGAGCTGGAAGGGATGGTGAAGCCCCCAGGAACAGGTAAGAGAGGGAAGCCATTCCATCCCCTAAGCCCAAAGCAGCAAAAGAAGTTTCTGAAACCCAGAGAAAACATGTGGTCCCAAAAGAGGGGCTTCCCAGCAGGATCTGTGGCCGTGTGCCTTCCACACGGATGCTGTCTCCCTCCTTACCCCTTGCTGCCGGATCAGTTGCCCTCCTCCATCCTCTCCCCATAGCCCAAATTCAATCTTCATTCTCTCTTGTCTATACCTTTCTCCATCAGAAGACTCCATCCAGCCCTGATACACTGAATCTAAGTCCAAGCCCCTACCCCCTTCTTGCGTCTTATAAGCCAGCATATTGAGCTTTGGTCAAGTGATGATGGAGGCTTTGTTTGATTGTTTGTTTGTCTAGTTTTTCCAGCTAAACACTGCATGAAGGCGTGCTGATATCACAATGGGGGGCAGGGCAAGAGGAACTGTCTCCCCACTAGTAAGGGGGGGGCATCCAGTTTTCCCACACCTCACCATAATGAGTGTTAATTTTCCTTCCAAGAAAAACACAAAATCACTTCATGTGGAGAAGGAATATACCACCCGTTAAATGACTCGAGAAATATTCATCCCAGAATTTGTGTTCTTCTTGAGCCTTAATATATTTAAAATCACTATGCTGGCTGAAAATGAGTTGGTCTTTACCATCTGAGGTATAGCACTAGCCCTAGATGACTAATTCCTCTCCCATTGGCTAGGGATGAAGGAGAGACTCTCTCCAATCGGCCACAAAGCAGAAAAACAAAGAAGGAGAGAAATACATTTGGAAGAGGAAAGTATTTAAAGAGAATTTATGACATATATTAGAGCTTCTTCAAGAATTATTTTGTGCCTTTAATCTTTAAAGAAATATTTACTTGTGCTGTGGGTTGGATTGTGTCCCCTTCCCCAAATTCATATGTTGAAGTCTTAACCCTCAGGAGGTGACCTTATTTGGAGAAAGGGTCTTTGCAGATATAATTAGTTAAAATGAGGTCATAACTGGAGGTGGGTGGGCCCCTAACCCAATATGACCAGTCTCCTTACAAAAAGCAGAAGTAGAAAAAAGGACATGGGCATCTATGCAGGGGGAACGCTGCATGAAGGCAAAGGCAGAGATCTGTGTGATGCAGCTACAAGCCAAGGAACTTCAAGATTTCCCAGCAAATCTCCAGATGCCCCTCCTAGGCCTCTGAAGGAACCAACCCTGCTAATACCTTGACCTTGGACTTCCCGCCTCCAGGGCAAGGAGACACTAAATTTCTGTTGTTGAAGCCACTGGGTTTGTGACACTTTGTTATGGCAGCCCTAGCAAATTAATGCAATTTGAAACTCAGTGCTTTAAGAATAATCAGATGGTAGCTTGGCTGCAGAGCCACGGCTAAGCCTAACACAGGAAGAGCCTCCTCACTAGGAAAGTGAACACCCTTCATGGGCAAGTTTCCAGGCTCACCAGCATTTACACATGGGTGATTTTCCACAAAGCACAAGAAGGAAAGTTCCAGATTTGAGCAGCCCATCTGGGGAGAAACCAGGGTCTGGGATCGTGAATCCTGTTAAGATTCTCCACAGTGGTGATCATCATAAGGATTTGCTTATAATCCCCACTAACACCTTTGAGGGTCCCAGCAATATACGAGACGGGGCTTTCTAAGATATCTCACTCATTACCAGGCAAGTATAAGGGTTGTCATTGATATTAATGAGGTTAATCTTATACTTAACAGAGATAAGTTGGAAAAACTCAGATAACTTAAAATCTGTAATATAATTTTAAATCACAGTCACTGGTGTTCATGAATAGACACACATAATGAAAATTACATCTGGAAGTCAGACTACAATGTAACTCTTGGCAACCTAAAAGATTGACATGTTCTGGTGCCTAAAATAACAGGGAGAAGTGACTGAGTCCCCTAATCTAACACTCTGCTGTCTTCTCTTTGCCTAGAATCTTTAGGTCAAGTCGATTGTCCTGGACTTCCAGATTCAGAAGCTCTTAACTTTAATGACTTTTGTCAAATAATGCCTTGCATTTCTAAATACATAAGTAGACTTTTTTAAAAACAAAAAGCTATAGTCTTACATTTACCTGTACAAGTTAAAAGAGAGGAGTTGGTACAGATAGATGATAGATCTATTGATCGATCGATCAATCAATCTTGATGACAAAGAAAGGAGAGACCAGTAGAATGCAGAAGAGTAGAGGAAATCCAAAGAACAGCGTACAGGGAACCCCAGAGCAAAGACAGACAATAACTTACAAGTAGAAAACAAAGTAATAGCAAGAAATCAAAAGAGATGAGACAATATAGATTGTAAGCGGCCCTCCAGGAATGCTTTTGAATTCATGGCAAACATTACTTATATCTCCCAAGAAACTCCTCTATAAAATGGTTCATGTCAACTACATTTGGGTATGACCAGCATGGGAACAATAAAAGGCCCACAAATCAAAATCACACCATTTCCTAAATACGCTCTGTTGTAAATTCTATATTTAATTACATGGAACTTTGACACATGCAGAATTCCATCAAAACGTCTTTGTATAATTTCCTGGGAGGTACATTTACCATCAACTCTGTTTGGCTAACTTTGAAGGAACCATCTTCTGAGTCTGTTTCCCTCAGCTACTCAGATCAGAGCCACAGCCTGGAACATAGCTGGAGCCTGGGATGAAATCCGTGATAACGCTGGCGGGTAGTCAGCCAGACATGTACAGAATTATTTCAAATAACCGCATGCATATGGCTTTATAAGCTTATGCACTTTTGATTTTAATGATTTTTAATGTTTTTAACACATTTAAAGTTTGCATGCCTTTAGTTTATACACAGAGGCTCAACCCGGATCCAAGGGTTGTTTTATTTTGGGTGTTTTGTTTTGTTTCTTTTTTTGGTTTGTTGTGGATTTTTTTTGTTTTGTTTTGTTTGGTCCTACTATCACTATGAGAAGCCACAGGATTTATTTTCAGCTCCATCATCACCACTGAACAGCAGTGCCTGGGGCTGTCTTCCTGGCCCCTGGCAAGATGAGCACAGTGGCGTGACTCAGATATTAGCCACTTCTAGTCATTTGACCGTGGACAGCTCCACAGATTCTAGTGGTATTGTTAACTTCTGAGTCATCCCTAGAGCCCTCAATCCCTGCTTTTTTGCAGATAGGAAGGCTGGACATCAGAAAGGAGCTGGTCCAGGCCACAGAACCACTCTAGAACTCAAATTCTGAGCTGTTCTCTATTAATAGGCAGACTGCACTGACATTTGAAACCTACCATTAATTAAACCATTAATTAAACGCCCACATATGGAGAACAGTGTCTTGGTGCCTACCAAAAAAAAAAAAAAAAAAAAAAAAAAGTACATAGTTTAATGAGTCTTTCAAAATCTTGAAGAGAGAGGAGGGGAAAATGTGGCCAATATGATTAATTTTCTGCTATTTTTTAGCAACATACTAACCAGAAGTCATTTTCTCTGTTGTACCACAATGGAGTTAGGGTTATTTCTTAATAAATAATATTTATTAGGTTAAATAAAACATTAAATAAAGTTAGTTCACATTTCTTAATAGCAGGGGTGGCTTAAGTTTGAGATTTAAGGGCTAAAGGGTTTTGTAAGTTTTGAGAATTTTTTTTTTCCTCTCACTTCCCCCAGTTCATTTTTATCTCTCTAATGTTTCCACTTCCTTAATCCCTGCTCTACAGCTTGAATGTCCAGGGGAATGAGATGAGCGTGTGATGTGGAGGTGGGGGGCGCTAAGCATTGTGCAAAGTTGGACCAGTGGCTTAAAATCCCAGTGACCCACATCCTGGTATTTAACAGGAGAGTGAGCCTCCTCAATCCCAATGGCTTACTCATTCAGTGATCTGGAATCATGATAATGATATCAATCACCTTACAATTTAAATTGTTTCTATACACACCATCTTCTTTAATCTCAGCCTCATGAGTTAGGCATTGTAGCCATAAGCATTTCAATAGAAGTTGAAACTGAAGATATGCAAAAGGATAAGTGTGCGGAAGGGCACAGCAGCCCAGGGCTGACATACAGCTGTGGTTCTGAGGGTAGAGGACTGTGTGTTGGTTCATTTACTGACCTTGTGTGTAACAAACTGTATTTGAGAGCTGCTCTCTCAAGTAGAGAGTGTTCGTGGCATCTTTGGTTCAGAATGCCTATGACATTCTTAAGGCATAGGTTTCTCCCTCTGCCAGCCCGTACCCAACCCAGACCTGTGAATATTCTTTCTCTTCAAAGGGTTACTTACTCTGCACACGGGCACTAGACCTCTGCTATCACCACTTCCAAGGCCACGCTTTCACACCTCCGTGCTTCTCCCCCTTCTGCCTCCTTTTTTCCTTTCTCTCAGTTCCTCTTGCT
The DNA here is from genome assembly GCF_030435805.1 of Mustela lutreola. Classification (NCBI taxonomy): domain Eukaryota; kingdom Metazoa; phylum Chordata; class Mammalia; order Carnivora; family Mustelidae; genus Mustela; species Mustela lutreola. Next base: position 124,722,906 of record NC_081290.1, on the reverse strand, counting down.
TCTCCAAGTACTTCTGCTTCACTTATATGATCATGGGTGAGTTATTTCATTTCCTGTTTCTTAGTTTCCCCAGATATAGAAAAGGATATTAATGCAATCAACTTCCTAGGATAGTTATGAGGGTTGAATGAGTTACTGCTTTAAAACACGTGTTTAGGGGCACCTGGGTGTTTCAGTTGGTTAAGCTCAGGTCATGATCCCAGGGTCCTGAGCTCCTTGCTCAGCAGGAGCTTGCTTCCCCCTCTCCCTCTGCCAGCTGCTCCCCCTGCTTATACTCTCTCTCTGTCAAATAAATAAATAAAATCTTTTAAAAAATTAAAACACACACACACACACACACATACACACGTTTATGGGATGCCTGGGTGCCTCAGTCGGTGGATCCCAGGATCCTGGGATCTTGACGTTGAGTCCTGCATCGGGATCCTTACTCGGTGGGGAGCCTGCTTCTCCCTCTGCCTGCTGCTCCCCCTACTTGTTTATGCTCTCTCTCTCATAAACAAACAAAGAAACTCATTCCTGAGGTAATAACTCACAAGAAAACTAAGGAATTTTTATAAAATTTGAGATTATATGGCTGAAAAAATAGCACTAGCATCATGGAGGAAAGCAAAATATCTATTTTCTTTTGTCTTCTGGAAAGAATGTTTCACCCTCACCTTTCTAAGCTTCTATGTTTTTTTCGGGGTCTCCATTTCCCCAGAGTAGCCCCTGAAGCCTCAAGTGATGTAAAGCTCTAAATCTGGTCATCACTACCATCACAGATTCTCCCAAACTATGAATATTGGCTTGAAAATTCATCCTTCCTCAGAGCACTCTGCAGCATGTATTATTCTTTCAATAAGTCAAATAGGGGCACCTGGGTGGCTCAGTCATTTGAAGGTCTGCCTTCATCTCAGGTCATGATCCTGGATCCTTGCATTTGGCTCCCAGTCAGCAGGGAGTCTGCTTCTCTCTCTGCCCCTCACCCTGCTCCCGTGCTCTCTCTCACTCTCTCAAATAAATGAAATCTTTCAAAAGATAAGTCAAATAAAAATATTATGTCTCCATCAGAAAGGATGAATGCCCAACTTTTGTATCATCATGGATGGGACTGGAGGAGATTATGCTGAGTGAAATATGTCAAGCAGAGTCAATTATCATATGGTTTCACTTATTTGTGGAGCATAAGGAATAACACGGAGGACACTGGGAAATGGAGAGGAGAAGTGAATTGGGGGAGATTGGAGACTGTGGACTCTGAGAAACAAACTGTGGGTTTTGGAGGGGAGGGGGTGGGGGAGTTGGGTGAGTCTGGTGGTGGGTATTAAGGAGGGCATGTATTGCATGGAGCACTGGGTATGGTGCATAAACAGTGAATCTTGGAACACTGAAAAAATAAAGTTTAAAAAAATATATTTCAAAAATGTATTACTCTGAGGTAACTTATGATAGCCCAGAATGTTATTACAAAACTAAGGCAGGCAATCACCAGCTCATGGAATCCGCTGAGAATGAAGATAAGTTGGTATAAAGATAAATAAGGAGTCAACAGTAGGGTTGCAAGCCAGATTAATCACTGCCTTAACACTGAGTTTACTAGGTTGTGGGCACATTGGAAAAGGCCACAGGGAGTCTTCAAACTGGTCCTAACTTACCTGTTATTTATCTGAATCACAGCAAAAGAAACTTGGGAATCGTGGTCCTGCTGCTCAAAACCCTTGAAGACAATCAATCAGCCTTGGGGGGAAAGGGCCAAAGGAGATTTGAATCCTTTTTGCTGGTATAATCCTGGCTAAGTCTACCTCCACACAATACGCCGAGTGCACAATTGATTCAATGTTTTGGGTCATTTAAATTCTGTAACTGGGTCACCAGGCACTTAATCCTGGGGAAAAGGGAAGCAAACATTTATTAATATAACCCAAGATATAAGTGGCCCACAGCCAGTATTTGGAACTATTAAAGACATGGCCATGACTGGCTCTCCATGTTAAAACACACAAACAAAACAAACAAAAACTACTCACAGTTCTTTTATTTGTTCTACTTTTCCAGAAATCAAGTTTTTGTGTTTCTGATAGGTGGGTTTTGAGATGGCCTCAAGTTTGATATTTGTGAGCAACGATCCCTTCACAGAGTTCCTGTGAGGGAACCCCGCCTCCAAATTGCCAGACTATCATGTTTGGACAATTTTGCTGTGTTTTTAAAGAGCTTACAAAAGAAAAATTATGCTTGTCAGTACATAAAGCCTGGCTATAAGGGAGAGACTTTGTGAATTGAAAGTCTTGTCTTCAGAATTTTCAAAATGATGGCAAATTTAACCAAATTGGGCAAAAATGAATCAGGTTTCACAAATTTAGGAGTGTTTATTTAAATCTTTAAAACATGTGTTGCCACAGCTGTGTTTAGCATAAAATTATGATGAAAATAATCCTAATGAAAATGACGGCATGTTTATATAATGCCTTCCATCCAACAAGCTCCAAACCAGCTACACAACTGATCTCATTAGGCCTGACTAAATCCCTTTGAGCTACAACATAAATATTAGCTCCAATTTGCAGATGAAGAAATTGGGACGTGGGCAAGATTATTTACAGCTAAATAGATTAAGTTATAACCAGCCCGACTCTCCCATCTGTGGAGTAAGTTACAATTTAATCAGAGACCCCAAAAAGAGATGGTTGAGGAAAAGGCATCTTTTCCTCCAAGTTCCCCACATGGGTCGCTTGTTCTAGCTTTGGGGGAAGGAGGGAATGAAGAGCATCATACCAGAGCTTTTGTATGCAGTGTTCTTTCTAGGAATTCACTGTGTGGATCTATGGCCAGATACTATCTTTTCAAAACATACCAGTGAGTCTAAGAGATGGGAAGGTGGCAGAAAGTTTTATATCTTGGGTTTCATTAATGGGAAACACAAGATATAGGAAGGAAGAAGCTAATTCGAAGCCCCACACAGCAAGGGCCAAGAATCACCATCACCATTCAATTCTCTGTCTTTTTGAAATGTTAAGATTTAGTAAGAACTTTTTACAAAATGCCCACGATAGGCTCAAATACTTCAGCATGGCCTACAGAACGCTGCCCTTTCCTAAACCTAGATTCCCTTTGTGTGATAGAGTTAACCCAAGCATTCGAGCAGATTGCAGGTCAGTTCCTAAAACAGTCCCCCTGCGTTTCTGCCAGCTAATGGCTAATTCCTGCATGTCCCCTCCTCCTTCTATAAGGAGCTGTGAGATCATTACCTTACAATGTGTGATTCAAATGCCTAATTTCAGAACCTGCATAGCACCTGAACACTAAAGTATTCATTTTGACTCCGCTTTCAGAAGCACATTTTGAATTGTAGTTTTAAAGGGGAGAAGAAAGCTTTACTTAATCTCTGCCAATCAGTATCAATGTTAGGTATGTGCTTTCCAAATTCGATTTAAAAAGAAAAAAAAAAAAACCTGCCTTTCTTTTATTCAGAAAAAAAAAAAAATTCCATGAAGCCATTTTTGCCAAAACCTGAATTTAAATCTGCCCAGGAAAAGGCATTCATTCTCTAGAAACAGAGGAGAAAAATAAACCCTTTTGAATGTGTTATAGACTTTATCTAAATTTGAATCCTCCAGGTGCAACATATATTGAATTTTAGTAAAAATGTGTTTAGCCATTCGTGGAATGAGACTCTTCTTTCCACACTCCTTTCCCAAGGAGGTGGGCTGGTTTCTTATATGAAACATGGAAATAAAATTATAGTGAAGATTAAAATTAATGCAGAGCTTAACCAAAGTAGGCCCTGAATGAATGATTTCCTTAACTATCATCTTTCCAGCCACCACTCCTCCTCAAACTCTATAAAAGTTTCCAAAATCAGTGTATATTTTATATACAGGGTTTATGTGTGCGTGCGCACGTGTGTGTGTGTGTGTGTGTGTGTGTGTGTGTGTGTGTCTGGTCTAGGTACACCAAAATACCAATAGCAGTTATCCCTGAGAAGTAGAAGAAAAAACAATATTCATTTTCTCCTTTCTGCTTTTATGATTTTCTAGACTTTCTGTCATTTTGTAACAAAGATGTACATTTTTAGAAATTTTAGGGAGCTAATTTTTAGAAAATCACTTTAACTATATTCTTTGGGAAAAACAAAATCAAGTTATAAATATTTAGAACTGTTTAAAAAAAAAAACCTAGACATGTTTAACCCAAGTTTTTCCAATTTTATATGGAAGAAAATTAAGGTCCCAAGAGATAATTACATCCAAAGCCTCCAATTTCACTGAGACTGGATCCCAACTCATTGTGTTACTAGACACCCTAGAATTCTCCAGCCCATGAGCATAAATAAGGTGGCAGTTTGACCTTAAGAGTTCTGTTTAATACCCCTGACACTTGGAAGACTGCAGCTCTCCCTCTCCCTTTCTTTTTATGGCTCTGTTACATGTCTACCCTGCTCATTAATTCCACTGATCTGTACAGATTTGTATAATTAAGGTTACCTGATCTCTATATAACAGTGGTCATGAAATTATTTGACATGTGTACAGATTATATTAGGGCCCTTGCTAGTCACTACTTTTCTCAAGGTCTCAAAGATGGGTGGCTGAGGAGCATGGCTGGGTCTAGAGTGAGTTGAATGAGGCCTTACCCAAGGCACCAAATGTAAGGGGATGCCAAAAAGCCCAGGAAACAAATCATATTTTAGTGGAATATTTTTTGAAATCAGAATGAATTAAAAAAATAAATACTAAAATTTTAAATAAAGACAGGGTAAAAATTAATAAGTTATATGTGTTGGTCTTTGTCTCAGTTTTCTGGCAAAGTTTCTAAAACACTTGGAATTTCCTGAATATCAGGAGCATTATTTGTTATTCATAACAAGACCATTTCAACTCCTGTACCTGAGTTTATCCGAATCAGGTAACTCTTGGCTGGGCCCTAAAGAGCTTCGGGATGAGGCTAGTAGGGAGAGACCAATATGTGATTAGAGGGTTGGAACTTCCAGCTCCACCTCCCAACTTCCAGGGAGAGGGCAGGGGAGGAAATTAAATCCAGTCGCCGAAGGTCGATGATTTTAATCAGTCATGGTTATCTAATGAAACCTCCATAATGACTCCTAGAAGATGGTGTTGAGGAAGATTTCAGGTAGACGAACACATGGGGGTGCTGTCCTACCCTGAGAAGGCACAGAAACTTTGCACCCTTCCCACCCCAATACCTTATGCATCTCTTCCATCTGGCTGGTTTTGAGTTGTATCTTTTATTAGAAACCAGTAATGGTAAATAAAGCACTCTCCTGAGTTCTGCGAGCAATTCTTATGAATTATGGATCCTCAGAAGGAAGTTGTAAGAACCCCTGAATTGGTAGTCAGCAGGCAGAAATGTGGGTCACTTGGTCACCCCATTTGGAGCTGGCATCTCAAGTAGGGCCATCTTGTGGGTCTGAGCCCTTGACCTGTGGGGTCTGCCCTAACTCCAGGAGTTTGTGTCAGAATTGAATTGAATTGAATTGATTGAATTGAATTGTTGTACAATTGGTGTTGGAGCATTGGAGAATTGGTATGTAAAAATGACAAGCATTTGGGGGCGCCTGGGTGGCTCAGTGGTTTAAGCCGCTGCCTTCGGCTCAGGTCATGATCTCAGGGTCCTGAGATCGAGTCCCGCATCTGGCTCTCTGCTCAGCAGGGAGCCTGCTTCCTCCTCTCTCTCTGCCTGCTTCTCTGCCTACTTGTGATCTCTCTGTCAAATAAATAAAATCTTTAAAAAAAAAAAATGACAAGCATTTGGTGTCAGAGGACAAAACCACACGTTTGCTATCAGAAGTGATGTAAAAAAACATCGCACAGAGAAGATCAGTAATAATGCTGTGCTGGGTCATATTGGAACCAAAGGCAAAAGGAAGAAAAGCAATACTTACCCCACCTTAATTTAAAATTTTGATATTATGAATTGTTGGTATTAATTTTTACTTTTTAAGAAATAAAGTACTAAAATATTTATCTTGATTACTGAGTTTCTTGTCTAATTAAATGAATTAATCACAAATGAATAAAATATGGTTAGAGGGGTGGCTGGGTGGCTCAGTGGGTTAAGCATCTGCCTTTGGCTTGGGTCATGATCCAGGGTCATGGGATTAAGCCCCACATTGGGCTCTCTGTTTAGCAGGGAGTCTGCTTTCCCCTACCTCTGCCTGCCTCTCTGCCAACTTGCGATCTCTCTCTCCTTGTCAAATAAATAAATAAAATCTTTAAAAATATAATAAAATAAAATATGGTTAGAGTAATCAAGGAGTCTATAATGGGAGCAAATATTAGGCTCTGGATTTCTTATCTGAGTAAGTAGCCATGGAGAATGAGCTGCTTCATAATTAAGCAAATGCCCTCTTCCAAGATAAAAATCCTTGAGCAATAAGGCTTTTCTCCTCTGTAGACTGTCCCAGCTTCTCAACATCCAAAATCAAGGAAGTACCAATCTAACAAAGAGAACCACTAAAACACAAACGACTTGAGTGCTGGCAGTATCTTCGCTGGATATGGTCACAGCTCAGTCTGGCACATAGCACTGAGCAGGCTGTGGGTCCCAAAGCTCACCAAAGGCTGACTGGCAATCAGCCACATGGAGGCAGCAAGACTAGAAAGGGAGTCAGGAGCAGGACCCAGAGGCAAGGGATCAGGTAGTCCCAGATCCCCACCACAGGAGGCAGACATCAACCCATGGTGACATGGATGATGCTGGCTCTGGTTAATTCCTTGTAAGAGCCTTAAAGGAATCAGCTTAGCAAAGAGCAATTCGGAGCCCACCCTATCCATGGTTTTAGCATCAACCTCTGGTGCAGAAAAACATGAAGAGCATATTTCTTCCCTGTGCTTCACATAACACTCACACAGCTCTCGATTTCTGGAACTCTTAATGTAAGCTTCATATCTCTTATCAGCAACCGTGGAACACCACAGGAGCACCTGAAGTGCTCGCAGCTCAAGGGGGCTGTGTGAGACCACGGGCAGGCAGCTTGGAGCCATGGCCGACAGGACTGAGAGCGAGGGAGTTCTCCGAGCCAGAAGCCCAGGCTCTGCAAAGAGGATCACATTGTCTACTCCAGGCCAGTTGTTTTTCCAAACTATGCACTTCGGATTTTGCCACTTGAAAGATTTTTTTTTTCCACCCCCCACTTGAAAGGATCCTTTAAAATAGCTCAGTTGGTCTCCACAGCCACTTTGGATACTTGTGGAACATCAGAAGTAATAAAATTCACCAGATTTTATGAGACGTGGTGACAATTTTATTTGATAGGTTTTCATTTTTTCTAAACTGTCCTTACATGATTTTTTTCTTCCAATATTTTATCATGCCTTTAGGATGACTCTGCAACCTATAAACTATTTTATCTTCTCTTTTTCCAGATTGTGATGTTGTTGCTATTTGGTGGTTTAACTTGGTTTTGCTGTAGCCTGGAGTTGCTTAGGAGAGAAGGGATACAACAGCAGTTTTCCACTCGGCTCAAATTGGCAAGTATGAAGGCTTACGTCTTGGTCCCTTCATCAACAGAGGTGGAAAATGAGGCCCTAAGAAGTCAGGGATCTAACCAGTGTCACCTAGCTGGTTGGTGGCAGAGGAAGGGATGGTACTCAGCTGCTGGCACTGCTTTCGTGAAACCACACAAAGGCACAACTGCCTGGAAACATCTATTGCAAGAGCCAGAATTGGTTTGTTGTTGTTGTCATTGTTTGTAATATTTTTATTTTATTTTAACAAAGAAAAAAGAGAGCAAAAGCAGGTGGAGTAGCAGGCAGAGAGAGAGGGAGAAGCAAGTTCCCCATTGAGCAGGGAGCCCTATGCAAGGCTCCATCCCAGGACCCTGGGATCATGACCTGAGCTGAAGGCTGTTACCCAACCAACTGAGCCACCCAGGCACCTCAAGAACCAGAGTTGTTACAGGTGTTACAAGCTCACTTCCTTAGAAGGCTATGAGATTCCCAAAAGCTTTCATGGAGCCTGGAATGGGGGGGGGGGGGGAGTGTGAACCTTAAACCATTGCTACCTACCTCTCCATGAAGCTGCCAGTGAGATCTACTGCTCTTCTGTCTGTCAGGCATTACTGCCCCAGTGACTTCTGAGATGTTCCTCCCCCACATCTATTCCATGGGCCAACAAGGGTCCCCTCAGCATCCTTTAACAGCAACCAGTGTCCCTCTCTACTGGTATCCTTTGGCTCCAAAGCACTGCTCACACGTGCTACACCCCACCCCCATCCCCTTCCTTATCCCTAGGAAGACACTCTTCTCCCTGCCTCCAGACCAGCTTTTGCCTTCTGATCAACAAACTGGCCTCCATCTCCTACCAAAGCTGAGGTGATCTCACTCTGTCTCCATCACAGGGTCGAAAATGCAACAGCTGTTTGTTTCCTGGAAGCCATGTAAAGCAAGGCCAACAGTGTTGGTCTGGTTGTAAAAATACACAGTGATCTTTTATTTCTTGTTAATCACTGTTCTTGAAGGTCTTGCGTTCTCCTGAGGTAATTTCATGGAGGCGATTGCACTCTTGGCCAGGTGAGGGGGGTCTCTCTCACAGCTCTCTCTCTCTCTCTTGTTCATTCTGCAAAAATTTCCACCCTAGGTGGGCATCCCCAGAAGCCTTCCCAGCCACGACTCCCCTCCATCCACCCTTTCTACAAACCTCGGTTGTTACCTCTTCAATAGGTGTCTATAGCTCTGGGCTTCAGTGATCTCCATTGAGCACCATAAAAATCCCTCTGAGCAGAAGCACATACTATCCCCACCAGCTCTAAGAAATGGGAGCACAAGAGAAAACATTGGAAGGATAAGTAATTCAAATTTTCCCATCATATTTGGCTGATTCTTGGGGGGAGAACAGATTTTGTGCATTATAGAGAAAACATGTGAAAACATTACTCAAGAGCTTTAAATTTCTTTATACTAACTAATATTTTAAGGCTATCATATCCAAGACAATAAATTACACTTCAGAGAAGTTTGATGATGGACTTTTTTTTGTTTCTACTTGCCTTAAAATTAAGGTCAATTTGTTTTTTAAAATTCTTATTTTATGAAATAAAGGATGACACTGGATCTTCTTCCCTCCTGCACTAGTTTCTTTTGGCTTCTGTATCAAATTATCACAAACTTAGTGGCTTAAAACAACACACATTTATGGTTCTACAGCTCTGGAGTTCAGAACTCACAAAATCAAGGTGTCAGCAGGGCTTCAGAGCCTTCTGAAGGCTCTAAGGGAGAACCTGTTTCCTTGCTTTCTCCAGCTTCTAGAAGCTGCCTGCATTCCTTGGCCCTTGGCCCCTTCCTGAAATCACTCCTCTTGCCAGCTCTGCTTTCATCTTCCCATCTCCTTCTCTGCCTCTGACTCTCCTGCCTCCCTCCTTCACTTATAAGGATCCTTGTGATTGTATTGGGTCCACCTGGATAATTCTAGTGTAATCTCTCCAACTCAAGATCCTTAGCTTAATCACATCTGCAAAGCCCCTTTGCCGCATAAGGTAACATCAAGTTCTGGGGACTAGGATGTGGAAACATTTGGAGACCATTTTTCAGCCAACCATGAGCCCTTGACCCCTATGACTTCATCACAGCTTCCTTGACCTCACACTCAGGCCTCTACAGCCACCTTGGACTCTGGCCCTTCTGACACCATGCCAGACACCAGAGCCATGGTCCTGGGCAGCTCTTCCCCTGTGAACTCCCAGGCCCACTCGCTTAACAACTCCAGGCCTTTACTTGGTCTTCCCCTTCTCAATGAGCCCTCCTCTGACTGCCTGGTTTATATTCACCTCCAGACACATGCCATCTCCTTTCCCTAATTTATTTTTCTCCATGGTAATTAGCATCACCTAATATACTATACATTTTACTCATTTACTTTTTTGCATTATCTCCTTCACTTGTCTCAAATTTGGGCTTTATGAAGCAAGGATTTCTTTTTTTTTTTTTTTTCTGCTGAATCTTTGGACATAGAAAATTGTCTAGCACATAATAGATCTTCAGTACATAATGGCTAAATGAATACGTTTGGGTCATTTATGAAGAACCTCCCAAGTCTGTATCTTGAAGTTTTATGTCTTGGGCTGGTCAGAGTCTGGATAAAACACTTATCCCAACTCCTTCAGAGTGGCCAGGATCTGGCTTCCCAGTGATCTTCAAGCCTGACGGAGGAAGAGGTCTGGGTCCTCCCTCTCCAGCATACAGAGATTCTTAAACTCCACCATTATGTCAGATGCCCTCTGTCTTCCCTTCTCAGAGATCTCCCTTCTTAAGTTAGGCAGGAAGGCAGTGACCAGGCTGAGGGCAGCGGGAGAGCCAACTGTTATTCAAACAGACTTTCCACCAATCTTCCTTATCCTAGATGCATCTCACCCCTGCCTCCAGGGGTACCAGGAGCTATCAGTTCCTAAGGCTCTAGAGGACTCTGAAGCAGGGGTTTTGTGGGTTCCCTTACTTCCTACTATTATTCACTTAAAAAAAAAATCCCTTACCACTCCTTCAATTGCTTTTCAACCTCATGAGTTGGGTTGTTGTCATAAGGGCTGTAGTCCCTTCCTCAGATGTTTATGCTTTTAGCAAATTCTTTCACTATTGTTTTATTTGGGTTTTAGGAGGAACAAAATTACATGTGGTTCATTCCATCACCTTTACTAGAAATGCCCCATATTTTCCTACCGTTTTGGTACATACATTGATCTATTGTGTGCTTTGTACATGTTTATTGAGTACTTAACTTGAATTTTAGAAGAAACGTGTGTCAAATCATAACACGGTTGGAATTAGGCACACTTCTGTTTATGAATGACACCTCACCATTGACTAAATTAACTTACACAGGGCAGTTTTCAAAAAAATTATCTCACTTAATCTTGTGAGGTAGGCAAGGATCTAAGACCCAGAAGCATTAAGTAACTCTACATCCTAAATCAACGCAGCTAGTCAGTGGTAGGTCAGCTCTCCAGCATGTCTTCTGGCTTCTGACTGGACCACGTGGTTTCACTCTTGGTCCTTTTGCCTTTCTTTTGACAAAGAAAACAAATTAGAAAAATGTGTAATGTGTAACTTTTCATAAATGTGACACAGCACAGAAAGCTTGCTAAAAAAAAAAAAAAAGAAAGAAAGAAAAAAGAAATAGTCACATTCCTGAGATGTGAATCCTGGCAACCGCCCCAGTCCGGTCCTGTTCAGGGAAGACGTTCTGTGCCTCTGTCAGGTCGGCCCTGTCAGGTGGGATCTGATGAGAAAGTGTTGTCAGTCCCACCTGCACCACACCAGGGCCTGCCCGTGACCTGGCTTAAACGGAAAGTTTTCCCACATAGTCTCTCCGGTGTCAGAGCTTTCCGAAATCTCACAGAAAGCAGCTCCCTCCAGTCCCCACAACATTCTCATGTCTTTGCTCCCGCAAGGAGATCAGCACAGATGTTTCCCATGACTGCGAGCTGTGAGAAGTTGTCAGGGCCTTTCAATCACTCTTATGGCCTATAAAAGCTTGTTGTATTTTCAGTTTTACTAAATATTTCTATAATTCAAAAATTATGGAAATGGATAATGTTTCTGTTCTCTGGGAGTATACTTAACAGCTGTGTGCATACCAGATGCAAATGAATATAAAGAAATAAATTGTGCATTTTATAGACTATACTTCATGTTACCCGCTTTCCCCTTTAGACACCTCTGGCTTTGCTCCGGCCAGAATGGCGACGATGCCAGAGCACTTTGCAGGAGACTGTTCAGTCCTTAGTTCTACCGGGAAAAGAGCTGAGGTTCCCTCTGGCCTCAGCCGGCACACCTTGGGCTGAGAAGCAACTTGCTCAAGCCGATTCTGTTGTTAGATACTGTATGAAGTGGTTTCAGTTACTAACCTTCCCTAGTTCCAGTCCCCACAGTTGTGAAACAGGGATATTGATCCAATAGACTTTACTAGGGATTACGTGTGTCAAGTTAGGTTCCTGAAAAATTGATCGGTAATCACATGGTGGCAAGTTGGAACGCTTTTTCGATTCCGAATTGGTGGCTGAAAAGGCCAGTCTTCACTCTTCCTCACCTCTGGCCACTTCTGCTCTCTGGGATTTGAACATCCACCGACGGCTTATTGTGGCCTGACTTTAAATCGGAGGCTAGTGACAAAAAACACAAAGGCGACTGCAAGGTTCTGTTGGGGCCTTGGCCTCCGGGTCCAGCCCATCCACAGGGCAGGGTCCACAGGCGGTGGCTGAAGCCGAGGGCCAGGCCATTTCTCTGTGCAGCCCTTCTTGCTTCCTCTTCTAGTTCTGAGTTGGTTTTGCCGGCCTTCCTACCATTCTGTAAACTACTCAGTAGCCCTCTGAGAAGTTCATCGGGGGCATAAGAGAGCCTAACATAGAAAATTTCTCATCTGTAAACTACTCAGTAGCCCTCTGAGAAGTTCATCGGGGGCATAAGAGAGCCTAACATAGAAAATTTCTCATGTTTATCATTAAGAGCACTGACTCTTATGTAACACAGCTTTGTTTCTAGAGTTCGGGGGCCCCTAACTCTGTGCATCACAGAGAAGTTCCAAGGACGTTAACGGAGACCAGAGCAGAGATTCTCCAGAAGATTTTTTGGTGGAAACCAACCAGAGGTCTTATGAACTGGGTTTACCTCCTCCTGGTCTCCCTTCTGTCTTGTCCCTCATACTACAAGCCTCCAGCTTGTTTAGGCCATAATCAGGCCAGGAATGCAGGCCTGAACAGTGTGGCCCTGCTTGGGGCAGACTGTGACTCAAGGGTATTTTGGTAAGGATCTATTGGTTCATGAAGGTTGGGAACCCTCAGGAGACTACTGGGGAGAAAACAACTGCCCCTGTGGCTAGATGTCCTGGACAAATCTCTATAGAAGAGCCCCTGCAGCCTTAGTAAGCACTCTGGTTCCCAGACAGGTAAGCAAGACCACGTTTTGTGAACTCCCTCTCCCAGGTTTTAGACCCACGCTTCAAATGAGGTGACGTCATACACTTTGTTTCTACACCAATCTGCCTGGGTTTAAATCCCAGTTCTATCATATACCAGCTGTGAGACTTGGGGGAAAATTACTAAAGATCTCAGTGTCCTGGTTTGCATGTCTGTGAAATGGGGATACTAATCGCACAAACTTCACAAAGGTGTTGTATGGATTAGAGACGTCAGAACATCTCATGTGCTTAGAGCAGGTCCCGGCACAGCACAGGAACTCAGTAGATGGTAGCAGCTACCACCGAAAATTTCTTGTTGCCGAATAAATGGGGCTTGCAGCCTGAGAACACTGCTTAAAGTAACTGAAGTTACCTTATAAGATGACGGTAACCAAGTTACGAGAACCACTAACTTATATAATAGCCAGCATCTTAAGAAGAAGTTTTTTACATAGAGAGCAGTGGCTAGTTAAGAGAATCGGTCTGGACATCAGATGCACTTGGCTTTAAATCTTCATCTGTCACTTCATAGACAGGTGAACTTGGGCCCAGGTTACACATTCATGATATAGGGGTTAATAATACCTACTTCTTGGGTCTAGCTTGAGGATTAAAGTATATAATATACACAAAAAGTGTAGTTCAGTTTCTGACACATGGAAAACATGCTATGAAAACATGCTATGAAGGAGTTAAAATGGTAACTTCTTCAAGATCACGTGACCCCTAAAAAGGCAGAAGAAGGACTTCAAATTCTGTATTTTCCACCTAAATATATTTAGCATCCAACAATGCTCCATGATCAGCATACTGTTGTGATTTCCATTTTCGGTGGATGAACTGTCAGGATCTGTCCAAATTTCTCAACCAGGGAAGGAACTTTCAGTGATCCTCAAAGTTATTCTAGCATTGTTTCTACCTCTAGTTGTGCCCTTTTAATAGGTGATTCAGGTGATCCCAACTCAGGTTATTGAGGGTAAGGAGAACAGAAGCTAATCTATGTTCATATCAAAGGAAGGACAGCCTTCATCCAAAATTGCATTTTGTCAAGTTCAGGTGATTTTTCTCTCTTGCCTATGAGCCCCTTGGCTTTTGGTACATTTTACTGAATACAACTGTGTCACTCTATCACCTTTATTTATGTTAAACAGGATAATTTCAAGCCTGGACATGTCTCAGTTTCCAGAGTGAAGAGCCATGGTTTCAGAACCTTACATTAAAAACAGGGAGAGAATGTCCCATTCCGTTCATGAGAAAGAACTCTCTCTTTCTCAAACTCACTTTCCCGTATTTCAGCCCCGCTTTCTCTCTGGACAGACTTGACAGAAAAATTATTTGAATGTGTTTTGTGCTGTCATCTCAAGCCAACAAGCTGATGGTTTAATACAAAATGACATGGCAGCCCAGGAATTTCTTACAGAAACCTACTTCACACTAAAGTTGCGGGGACCAAGTCTTCCCACCTGGGAATTTTAACTAACAGTTTGACATTGCCCTACTCTTCTGGTTGTTGATTTCTTAGGGAAGGAAAAAGCCCTGGGAAGTCGGGGGTGGGGAGGTGGGGAACAGGAAATATATTCTCTTGCCCCTAAAGACAAGGTTATTTCTACCCAAGGAAAAGGAATCTTCTCCCACCTTCTCCAGTGGAAACAAATTTCTCTGTCTGTTCCTCTCTCTCCATCCTCTCCCTCCTTGTTCCCTCTCTCAACCCACAAAAATGCTCAAGAGAGCTTGAAACATCCAACAACTCAAAAACAATGTCAGGAGTCAATTTACTATTCAGCTTTCAGGATTACTAGTTTGCCAAGTGAAATTGTCCAATATTGAGTAATTGAGTAGTTATGGCACAGCTGGTTGCCAGAAAGCCTCTTGCCTGGGACAGTGGGACTAGTTTCTGACAAATGTGAGCCTTTGAGCAAGTCATTTGACCTCTTTGGGCCTCAGTTTCTTCATTTGGGAAAATAGGTGCTGGGTGGTGGGGAAGGATCGGATAAGTTAATATTTAATGATGTGCATGTTTTATATAGACTTCAGCTGGGGAAATTCTGGCTATTCCTCAAGAACACATATTAATAAGAAATTGTTCTAGAAAGCCTTCTCTCAAAAATAGGATAATCATTAGTTTACGTGTAGAAACTGTGTTAGAATGAGGGGATCTGTATACATGGCAAATAAAAAGGTTAAAAAGTAAGGTCCCTAAAAAACGTAGAGCCGGAAGGGTTTATATGAATCCTCTGTCTATCCCCTCCTTCTATGAAGATGGGGCCAGAAGTCCAGAGCGGCCAAAAGTCAGAAATTCACATCCCCTAACTCCCAGCATCCCTCTCTCCATGCATAGGAGGACTGATGCGGTCTCCCAACCACCGGGGTTCGAATTACTCAGCCTGTAAACTCTCGTTGTGTTCTCTTTTTGGCAAATAGAATTTTAGGACCAGAATGACGGATGGAGTCCCATTATTGCCTTTGAGATGTTAGGATTCTCTCACGCATTTCTGTGGGTATAGAGGAAGAAACAAAGAGCGAGATCCACTGGGTACTCTTCTTAGGGGAACAGCCCTGATAGTCAGTCAGTGTTCTTAAAGAAGAACAGGCCTAGGCAAATTACTTGCTTGCTTCATGTTGAAGTATTCTGCCTTTACCTAGAAAGTTGTCATTTATATATGACCTTATCCTTTATAGAGGGCATTTTTTTCTTCAAAGTCAGAAAAAACATTTTTGTCTCATGGAATCTCATTTAATAATTATTTTTCCCATTACAAGTAAAATTAATAAGCTTAGACATAAATATGCACATCTTTCCAGCTGTTGACCTAACCTGATTCTGTCGTCAGCTCTGAGTATATTAACTTAAAGTCATGACAACTCTCATGTGTCAACATTAACTAGCCTCAATTACCTTTTTATACATAACTAAACTGTTTATTTAACTGGTGGCTGCATTGCTCACTAGGAATGCTTATATTTAAGAAGGGAATTAAAAATCAATAAACCACCTTATGAGCTAAACTGCAATATAATCCTGAGACACCATTTTGCCAGATTTGACTGATACAGTGCCCCAAAGCCTGCTTAGAGCCATCAGTTAAATAGATCATCTGTGGTACATTGAAGGCAAACAGAGAAAGGAAAGTTCTATGGCATTTGACTTAGGAAGAAAACCAAATTCACAGTTGAGCATGGGAGAAAGGTAGAAAAGTCAGTGTGCTAACTCTTCTAGCAGCTAACTGTTCTTTTCTATGGGGTTGGAAAGGAGCCAAATTATCAGCTGAATCACGGGCAACGTTTTTGAATCATATAAACCTTTAGACAACACAATTATTAAAAAAAATTGGGAGGATGAAGATTTAATTCTTTCTTCCTCATTTTTAGCAGAAAGATGTGAGATCATTTTAAACTTTACCCCTTTGGTGTACTATTTTAATAAAGGACTGAATTTATCCAAATACCTAGCTTTAAAAAATGTGGTTCCATGTATTTTGAAAACCAAGCCAAGAAACACAAGACCCATAAAATCCAAGCATATTAAATGACGGTTCCTTTCTCCTTAATCCACCACCACAAATATCAATTAAACGTAATTATATGAAATAGGTTCCCCTGAGAGCAAATAAAGATCTACCAGGACACAAATTGCTACCCAGGTGAACAATATATAATTTTCTTGAGTACACAGACAAATACAGATGGTATATACTCCAGAATGTAATGTAACAAATGTGTGTTTACTGTAACATATGCATTTATTTATTTATTTATTTAAGCTACCAAATGGCAGAGAGCCAAAAAGTACTAATAAAATATATGAGTTTTTCTTTCTCTTTTCTTGGATGAGAGGATAAATATTGCAATTTATATTAATAACTTCTAATTAAAAGGCTATTAATCTGAGGTGATAATAAATACACAGACTCAACTAGAAGCAAATGCCAAAAATGAACTTGCAAGTTTGGGTTAAAAAGAAAAATAAAAGGTTAAATTGATTTAAACAAGTATTTTTCTTTTTAAAAACAAACGTTTTACTGAGCTTGCTAGGACAGGAAGGAATAAATCCATAAATAGGAAAGTAAAACAGGTAGGATTGAATGTATTTTGTTAGCTCTTCTAGGAGCTAATTATTCCACTCTTGTGGAAATAAAAGAGCAGAAAGAGAGAAATAGGATGGACGAGTAAAAGGAGAAAACAACTTTTCCAATTATGAAAACGAGCTGCTCAACAGATGTTGAAATTCAAAGATCTCAAGGAATATTTCTCAAGAAAGGTTTTTTCCTCCTCCTTCTGCAGGAAAAATGAGCAAATGTCGTGCTCAGGTTCTTTTTCATTATATGATACGTAAGGTCTGAATTTCTTCTGTCAGATGTTTTCAGGGATGGAAATTTAATTCATTCTCAGTGTTGTACGGAAAACCCTGAAAAATAATCAATTTAAGATTGACTCTGCTGATATGTCAAGTATTTTTAGTCTCTGCCCTTTTTAAAGTAATACAAATAATTATCTCCAAACAGAATCTTGGAAGCGAAGGCATTTTCCTTTTCCTATTGCTCACTCTCTTCAGGTTGGAATGTCCACCCTCCCCCTGCCCCGCACTGACTTCCATATTAAGAATATTCCACTTTCAGATCTAGAAAGGGCTATTATAGAAAGGCAGAAGTTGGAGTTTTTGAACCTATTCATCCTCAGCTTTCTTGGCTAGAAAACATCAAACATGACCACTAAGCACCCTTCAGTGATTCTATGATTTCCCATAAAATATCATATAATACGACCTTGACATAGGACTGATCCCGAGGTGTTGCTATATGTGTTAGGTGTTGCTATATGAGTAGCTGTGTGCTTCTCCCCTCTTCAGGGCCCAGGTAACCCTTGGGTGTCACTTTCATCTGACACTGGGCTTGAGGGACTCTTCTCCCTCCCATGGACGTCCCTCTCCTAGCTGCCTAGAAATCTTGGGGGTTGGGTGCCCCAGCTCTGTTGAGCTAGTGCTGGGACAATATGAGGACCAGAAAAGGTACAATCATTCACCTGGAATTGTGGTCAGGTGGCTACCCTTCTCACCAGGCCAGGGTTTTCTCCAGGAGGGGTGGGCAGATGGACCCCACAAGGATCCCTTTTCCCTTCCTCACCTATGCCTCTCCATCATACCCCCTGCCCCCATCGTCAGTACCATACATCCTTGTTCCCCCAAGTTTCTTCTTTACCTTGTTAGGCTTGTTATCTACACTAGTACAAGGAAGGCTAATCCCTTGTGTTCCTTCCTTCATTCTTTCGTCCTCTCTTCGCTTCCATTCCCTTCTTTTTCCCTACCCACACTGGGAAATCATTGTAATGTTTAACACAAATTCTCTTGTTTGTATATGGGCTTTTACGAGTCATAAGCTGCTTTTCTATATATGTCTTTTAATTGATTTGAGTGGTATTATATTATACATCTCATAATATTTCTTATAAGTTGTCACTCAGCCTCTGATGCTTAGTATCTCGCCTGTTGCTTCTACCAGCTACATACCATTTCACATGACATATATTCAACACATGTTTCCTGACTGGTGATTGCCTCAACCAACCTTCGACCTCAAACAGCACTGTAATGAACATCCTCGCATATTTCTCTTTATTGACACTTGTGAAAATTTACCTGGGACTACTACTCAGGAATGGAATGCCCTAATTTGGCCCATTACTGCGAGATTATTTTCCAGACAGGTCATGCCAAGTTTCACATGCACCATGGTACATAAATGTTTCTCTATTTCCACCTCCCAATAGCATCTGGTCCCTGGAGGCAATTTAATGAAGAATGATTATCACAGATCATAAAATGGCTGGAATCTTCTCTACATTCTCTGGTCCATTTCTTCCAAAATTATTCCCCAATTTCAAAAAGAATGATGTCATACATCTGGGTACATACCAAAGATTTTATTTTTAGAAAGCATGTGACAATATTATTATCAAATTGCAAAAAGAATGAAAAGCATTATTTTGGTCTAAGAAGTCCCCAAATGTCCCATGCAAGGAAAAATAAATGATGTGTTAGACTCCAGAAGGAATACATTAGGGTCTACTGGTTAGTCTCATCTGGTAATGCTCTTATCCATCCCAAAAAGCTACTCCTAACCTTCAAGTTTGGATAGGTGCACCTCCTGAATGTCAAGCCTATTTGCTTGTCTGTCTCTCACCCTAGGCTCTGTTGGGCAAGCTCTATGGGAGCTGTGCCTCCTGTCTTGTTCGTTGCTGAACTCTAGTGCCTAAAAGAGTGTCAGACACGTATAATGTTTGTTGAGTAAATGAATGCATAAATTGGTAAAATGATTTTAGATTGCCAAAGCCTAACACAGTGCTTGATCTGGGCCTTGGGTTTAATAAATGGATAAATGCACAAACAAATGTCCATGGCTATCCCTGTTGCTCCATCTCCCCTTCTCCCCTTTGAGCTCCTCCATCATCTATTTCTTTCTTTCTTTCTTTCTTTCTTTTTTTATTTGACAGGCAGAGATCACAAGTAGGTGGAGAGGCAGGCAGAGAGAGAGGAGGAAGCAGGCTCCCCGCCGAGCAGAGAGCCTGATGCGGGGCTCCATCCCAGGACCCTGAGATCATGAAGATCATGACCTGAGATGAAGGCAGAGGCTTTAACCACTGAGCCACCCAGGCGCCCCTCCATCATCTACTTCTCCTTGAGTTTCTGCTGGATGGGAGGACAGGGTGGAAACCATCAGAGCCTTAGCTCATGCTGCTGTCAGCTGTCCCTTTCTCACTCCAGGATATAAGGTGTTGGGGAAACTAGAAATGACTCATGCTCATGAAAAAGTTGTGAGACTCAGGGAAGGAGTGAGAATAGCCAGGAGGTAATACTCCAAGTTGGTGTGCATGAGCACAAAACAAGCCTTCCCTGCCCTCCCTTCTTCTGCCCCCATCCACTCATCCCCTTCCTCTCCTTCATGACAGGAGAAGGCTTTATCCTTCATGACAGTCTAATGAAGGGCTGGTTTGGAGGTGGAGGTCCCCTGATTACACACAGATCTATACAGCACATACCAAAGAGAAAATGCATATAATCATATTAAGACCATTTGTTTTCATATCTATACATTTTATAGTGATCTAAAGTTGACAGTTTCTAGGCACACTGTTCCTTAAATAAGCCCTCCATATTTTTCCTGGATGTGAAAGACCAATTCACAGCCAGAAAAGAGCACTTGAGAAATTCTTGGGGACTGAGTGGAGCTTCGGGCCATCTTCCTTGGTTAACAAGCACTTAATAACTCATCTTCAATTGTGTTTCTACCTAATTAAAATCAGCAAAAGAACCTTTTGAATCAAAGCCATCCCACCCAAACTATTTGGACGGGAGAACTCTGACATTTGATAGCTCCATCTCAAGCCAGTTGCATTCCAAATATGATAACACACTTGCCTTTGCAATAAAGTCTGAAGGGCTTTTCACCTCTTTGCATCAACCTTGGCTTTCACACAGAGATTACAATGGGACCTTGACAGCACAAATTACGGGGCCCTGCCATAGCTTTCACTCAGTGATTTCTTTAAGAGAGTATTTATGCTAAATTTATGTTCCTTGAGGACACAGCCTGTAACTTACAGCTTTTAGCATAGGGTTTTACTGATAGAGTAAGATATCAAGATTGGTTGACTTATTGATAAAAATTTTAAAACTCAGATTAGTCCTATTGTTCATGTGATTTCTCCTTCTTAGGCTGAGGACAGTCTCACTGTCCTGCCCTACCTCTGACACATTCCAGGTCTAAGAGCCCCACCTCTTCTGGCATGTGATCATCTTGGGCTCCATAGAAGAAAGGGGCCATTTTAGGGCAAAATAAATAGCCTCTATTTTCAATAAACCAAGTTACCTAAATAAGCCAAGAGAACTTCTTTTTAAAAAGGAAAAAGATAGATTGAACAAGCAGATTTTTTAGAATACCTCCAACCTTGGAAAAGAAATAGGGTTTTGTTTTCATGCCATGGAATTTTCTCTGAATGACCTGAGCCAGAGGGCAGTTTTGCCTATAATTAAATAGTATAAAAACCCTCAATAACACCACTTCATGAGAGTGTTTAGCTGCATAGGCACTGCCTTCTAGATACTTAAACTTTTTGGAGAACAAATGGATGAGTTGGTTTGGGTCAAGTGACTTGGGTACATTGGGATGACTCCTGGTATCTGTCTTCCAACACTAGGTTGTAGATGTCTTAGGGAAATGTATCCTGTAAGCCAAGACATAAATGCTATCAGAAATTATTTCTGGAACAAAGCAGGGAATGCATACACACTACATTTTAGATCTCCATATGCTAGGCCCAAATAAAAGGAAGACGTGAATGCCTAGAACCTCAGTCTGACTGAAAATAATACCTAACATTCATTTGGCAGTTATAGCTGTTTCATGGCCCTGTTCTAAGAACTTTGGATATATTAACCCATTTCATGCTATTACTACCCCCATTTTACTGATGGGGAAACTGAGGTACGGAGAAATTAAGCAACTTACTCAAAGTTACACAATTCAACCAAGGCATTTTGGTTCCACGGTCTTTTTTTTTTCTTTTCTTTTCTTTTTTTTTTTTTAAAGATTATTTATTTATTTATTTCACAAACAGAGATCACAAGTGGGCAGAGAGCAGGCAGAGAGAGAGAGGAGGAAGCAGGTTCCCTGCTGAGCAAAAAGCCCAATGCGGGGCTCAATCCCAGGACCCTGGGATCATGACCTGAGCCAAAGGCAGAGGCTTTAACCCACTGAGCCACCCAGGCACCCCCCAGGGTCTTTTTCTTAAAGAGGATTCTATATTACCTGCCTGGTAGACAGCCTGGGCTCCAAAGGGGCCAACAGAAGAAGCACAAAGCCTAGTTCCTGCCTACCAAGATCTCATCATCTAGGGAAGAAAAGGTTATGGTAGAGCTTCTGGATAATACAAGTGTTGAATATATATCCAGCAGGCTCAATCCCCTGGAATAAAGGGGAAGAGATTCCCACCATGGAGAGAATGCCTCTGTAGTTGTTATTTTGGCTTTTTCCCATCATTTTATTGAATAATTGCCCAGACTTGGATGCCTTACCTCCTGAAGACCACCCCACCTGCCTCTGGAACCTTCTTCAGGGTGCCAACACAATCCCATTGAAAATAAGACTTGCATCCAACTGAGTTTGTTTCAAGAATTTCAAAGTCAATGTTTTCAATCTCCAGAGCCTGTTTACAAATATGAAGCTATTCTATATTTTTCCCTCACTTGAACTATGCGTGTGACAACACGTGATGACCAGGACTTACACAAAAGATATACTAAAAGACGAATATTGACGTATTTACTCTACAAAAATTCAGCCAATTCCTCTATAGAGCAAGCTTCCTTAGTGGGTTTAAAAATATGATTCAAACTCCAACCCCTCCCTTAAGCTCTACCATATACACTCCATCTTGTTTCATTTTAAGTGATTTTTTTTCTTCCCAGGAACACATTTATTGTGTGTTTACTACATATGCTTATCTGGGAGCTTATCAGCAGAATTCTCCCCAACACCTAAAAATATGTAGAACTAATCTAGAGTTGAATACAAGTGGTTCTATAAACATTGGAGTCCCCACCACCCTTTTATTCTTGGCACTCTGAATGACTGAGTCCACATCTCCCTTGGGCTCTGGATGAGCACATAAACTTGCTGCTGAAAAGAAGAAACTGCTGTTCCAATTACAGATCAGGGCTGGAATGAGCCTTCTGAGTCATAGCTGCAAGCCACAGAAGAATATTGGCTCCAAGGAGGCGCATCAGAACTGACAGTTACCTCAAGGTAAACAATTTGACTATAAAGTACAGTTTTATGGTCCCAGTAAGTGATTTCCACTCTGCCTCACAGGTGTTATGTGCACATTTTTTTTCTTTGTTGAGGAAATTGTAATATCCTACTCTTAGCACCACAGACTCCCCTCTCCCAGAGAGCGTATTAAATGACTTTCCAGTTTCCAAGGCTTAGTTAAGAGCTCTGTAAAAACAACTACATATTTTATTTTACACAGGCTGTTGCTAAGCATGTTGACTGATTCTCTCCCTGAAAGCTGTTTTTAGCCAGGAACCCATTCAATTTCACGTGAACGGACTTAAAGAGATTGCTCCCCCCCCTTTCCTTTTTGCTTGATTTTGTTCTGTTTTGTTTTGCTAGGACATCTTATCTAAACCCCCTAAATAATAGATCATCATTAGCCAGTGCATTGGGAGTACAGAGACATCTAAAATATCTTGTATGCCTTCCCCGCCAAACACTCATGTTGATAGCCCAGGATCTGGTTTATTTAAATGTTGTAAGATGTTCCTGAGGAGCCACACTTCTATCTCTAAGCATCCTCTTTGGTTTATCCTCTAGAGTTTGGCCAGATGAGTCTCATGAAAGAAAACTCTACTCCCTGATGGAGCAATAGAGAGGCAAGTACAAGTACCATGATGGGCTGTGATTCAGACGATCTGAATTTTTACTTTGTCTGTGTCTCAGTCAGTCTGGGCTGCTATACCGAAGTGACATTGACTGGGTGGCTTAGACAACAAACATTGTTTTCTCATGGCTCTGGAGGCTGGGAAGTCTGAGATCAGGGAACATACACATCTCATGTGGGGTGACTTCCCAAGTCCAGTCCCACTTCCCCACTTGAAGATATATACCTTCTCTCTGTATCTTCACACGGCAGAGAGAAATTGAGTTCTGGTCCCTTTATCTCTTTATAAAGACACTAATCCTAATAAGGGCTCTGCCTTCATGACTCAAATATCTCCCCAAAGCCCCACCTCCTCATACCATGCCATTGAGGATTTAGGTTTCAACATAAGAATTTGGAGAGCACACAAATATGTAGTCCATAACAGTGTACTAACTTCCACCAACCTTCTTTAATGATATGTGCTACTTCTCAACAAATTTATTCTTTCTTTATGACAGAGCAGGATGCAAATCAGGTCTTTCAATGATCTTATATTTTCAGCCTGGCACAACACTTGTATAACAAGTGTTCAATATTGTTTGAATGAATGAATAAATGTTTAACGACTCAGATGAGGGGGAGAGAAGATTTTCCCAAATGATGTTTAAGAAAGCAGTCAACCCCTAGACTGATTATATTATAACCATCTCTGTTAAAAGAATGTTGTGGCCCCACCTTTTTCCTCCTCCATGACTGGGGATCCTTGTCTGATTTCTGCTCTCACTCTTGGGGGGAGGAAAAGCAGAAAGAGAAAGAGGAGACTGAAGGGGTACAACAAATTTTCTCAATGAATTTTAACTACGCAGAGGCTATAATTACTTTCTTCAAAGTATGGTAGACAGAATTGTTCTGAAATCTTTGCTCATTAAGGAGAATTTACTGAGTGTAAAAAGAACAACAATCCAAATTTTTCTGGATGTTTGTTGAACAGATGAATCTTAAAAGTTAATCCAAAGGTGTGTCTGGGTGGCTCGGTCAGTTGAGCATCCAACTCTTGATTTCAGCTCAGGACAACATCTTAGGGTCGTGAGATCAAGCCCCATGTTGGGTTCTGTGCTCAGTGAAGGGTCTGCTTGAGAATCTCTCCCTCCCTCTGCCCCTCCCCCTGCTCCCATGTGCACATGAGCTCTCGCTCTAAAATAAAGAAATAAATCTTAAAAAAAAAAAAAAACCCAGGATTCCTCTTAAATTTTTATAAAAGAAGCATAACATTTTATATTAATATGTTTCTTATGCTCGTTCATTTTTCTTTAATGGTATATGGTTTTTTATACTGAGCTTAGACTTACTTCCATATGAGATAGCTAATCTGGCAATCTCTGTTAGAGGGATTGAAGGAAGGGGCTTGAGGAGTGGCTTAGGCTTCTATGTTAGCTCAATTGACTTTGAGACTTGGTTTTCAGGGTGGGTGAGTTTGTAGATGTTGAGCTTAGAGAATGGTCATGTGTGGAGGTGGGTTTGTGATCATTTTAAGCTCTAATGTTTATGGTTAGGTAATGTTTATTGATCTGAGGTGATAGTTTGTTAGATCTGTAAGATTTTCTCTGATCAAAAAGAGCTCTGGTTTTAAATGAATAATGCTAAAGACGGTCCCTTGGAGTTTCAGTGCAAATGGGTAGGGGTAATTTGGAATTTTAACCCTTTACTAAAATTGCAATAAAGTGTTGAATCTTCATTTCTAAAGCAAGAATAGTCTGCCATCTCTGAGGATGAGCATATGGTAAAATTTGATGATACCCTCTCTGGAAAGCTTTGGATCCCACATAGAAGGCCTGCTTCATGTAAGAATCCCAGGAGTGGCAAAGCAGAGGCAAATAGCAAAGGACCATACCTCTGCCACTGAGTGGGGAGGTGGTTTAGGGTAAGAAGACAGGGGCAGTGTGAGAATCTCAGTGAGGGAAGTTGTGGGAGAGAGTGGCTCTGGAAAGAAGGCAGGCAGTGTGGAAGGGGGAAATAGTTATATAGTATCTAATTAGCTTGGAGAGGAGAAAGGTCACGTGAGGATGCTTCCACTGGCAGAACCCTGCAAAGTCACATTGGGAGAGGGAGGAGGAAATAAGAAGAGGGAGAGAAGTGACAGAACAAAATTAGGAGAACATGGTGACAGTTTAACAGGCTTTCTAAATAGTGCTTGCCAGGTGTGCCTGGGTGGCTCAGTTGGTTGTGTTGAGTGTCCAACACTTGGTTTCAGCTCAGGTCAGGATCTCACAGATTGTGGGACTGAGCCCGGCATCTGGCTCCTCACTCAACAGGGCGGGGCAGAGGGAGAGGGAGAGAATCTTCAAGTCTGGAGTCTTCAAGAATCTTCAAGTAGACTTCAAGCAAGACTCCAGACTTGAAGATTCTCTTCCTCTCCCTCTGCCCCTTGCACACATAGGAGTTCTCTCACTCTCTCTTTTTCTCTCTCAAATAAACAAGTAAATAAATAAAATCTTATTGAAATAAATAAAAATTAAAAAAATTAAAAGTGCTTGCCAATGGAAGAGAAATAAAAGGTTATGATCCAAAGAAAACCAAGTACAAATATCACAATAAAAGGAAAAAACAAATAGGAACACATACACACCCCAGAATGGAAAACAAGAAGAAAAGTTGAACTTGGAGGATTTGGCCCAGGAAGAGTCCATTTTAAACCACATAAGAAAAAGATGCATCTTTGGTGGAAGTTAACAGTCGTAAAGATTCACTTTTGAGTCAAACTATCACTGAAGGATCTTACCACTGCCTCACAAATAGCTGTGTTCATTTCATGGCACTCAAAGGGCTCAGAACACACTCTTAAAACATCTTAGAGCTAAAATTCTAGGGCTAACACCAGCTTTTATTCACACTTTCCTACGTATGATCTGTACAGTATTTATTTCTCTTCACTTCCTCTTTCTGTTAGATTTTTATCAGTGCTTTACAAAGTCTTTGAGGAAAACAAGGAAGATGCAGATTGCTACAGAAAAGGAAAATAAACCTTGTTGAAGGAAGTGATTCTGATGAAGATCTAGGGAACCTTTTGCAAATCGAAAAGGTTAAGTCATTCTGGGCGCCTGGGTGGCTCAGTGGGTTAAGCTGCTGCCTTCAGCTCAGGTCATGATCTCAGGGTCCTGGGATCGAGTCCCACATCGGGCTCTCTGCTCAGCAGGGAGCCTGCTTCCTCCTCTCTCTCTCTCTGCCTGCCTCTCTGCCTACTTGTGATCTCTGTCAAATAAATAAATAAAATCTTTAAAAAAAAAAAAAGGTTAAGTCATTTAAATATTAGATCTTGTTTCTGTGGAAAGTTAAACCAGGTCTATTTTTAGTCTTTAGTCACTATGAATTCTCCATACCCACCAAAATGGGCAAGGTGAGAATCTGTGAGAAGTGACAAGCCAAGAAGGTCATGTTCCCTTCAGGTTTGAATCTTTCCGTGGAAATTCTACTGAGTCTGCCCTGAAATTTGTCACTGTCTCTCTTTTAAAACAATGACAATTAGTATCCTTTTTTGATACTAGATATAAATATTTATTTACTTATTTATTTGCCTTAGTCACAGAAGTAAAAACAATCTATGAAAGAAGGAATGGTGATCTTAGGGGCACCAGGATGGCTCAGTCGATTGAGCAACTGACTCTAGGTTTTGGCTCAGGTAGTGATCTCAGGGTCATAGGATTAGGCTCCATGCTCAGCAGAGAGTCTGCTTGGGATTCTCTCTCTCCCTCTACCCCTCCTCCTCTCAAATAAATTAATTAAACTTTAAAAAACAAAGAAGAAGAGGTGGTCTTAAACAGTTTCTGAGAGCTGAGTGCCCAACACCCCAATAATGACATTGAATGTTTAATGCAAATAACAAATTTTAAAAGACCTTGTTTTGTGCTAAACCCATGATGGAGAACTTCTAAGGTGGTTTCCTCCTTGACAGGAAAGGACACAGGCTATATTATTTTTCCTTTCTGGAATGTGACTAATTGAGATGATTTGCAAAAATCTTGCTCTACAGAAATCCCTCTCCTTGTGGGCAGGACACTTCCTTTCTTGCATGCTATGGAAGGAACAAAATAAAAACAAAAACAAGCCCAGGAGGGAGCATTGCTGGAAGGGTGGAGAAGCATGGTGTTCCTAGGGTGGCCAAAGCCAAGGAAGCCTTTGCATCTCTGCACCTCCTCTCACCAAAGCACAAATGTGAAGAACCAGGACTTCCAGTCCCCATCCTAGTACCCCTTCTTTTCCCTAGTGTGGCCTCCCCACTCTAGCAGGGCTAGGGCCCATGGAGCCCCCTAAACCAGTGCATGCCTTTTCACCTTTACTTTGCTTTCCCTCTGCATCTCATTTGTCCCAGGACACCATGAAAAACCCCCTCTTCTACCCTCCTTTAACCTGTCAGTGCCCATTCCTCCTTCTTTAGATTCCTTCCATGCCACAAGTCTGACCTGAGAACCTGGTATTAAATCTCCAAGTACCTTTTCTTTTTCTCTAGATCAAGGACATTTGGTTTGCAATCCCATTCAAATGGTGAACTAAAAGACAGGAAGGCCTCTCCTATCTTTTGCTGTCTTCATGGTCTTAGCCTGAGCCTTATCCAGGAATTCCCTGCTGAGGTGACTGTTCAACCTGGACAATGAGGGCAAAGAGGTCACAAAAGCAAATCCCTCCAGAGGTAGGTCAGAATTCTCTCTTTTCCTTAAACATGCAAAGAGGGTGACAGACTTGCCCACCAAAGTCCCTCTCTGCTCATAGTTGGGGTCAAATGGTAGCATCTGAGCAAGGAAGAAGTATTTTGGGGGGTCAGGGTAGGAAAAGAGTTTTAAGTGTGTGTTGTTTTCCCCCTATCGGAGGCTTTTCCTCTCTCCGTGGTATTTCCCGTTTTAAAAATTGTGTCTGATTTTAAATTAAAAGAATATGTGGTTTATTTAAGCCAGTTTCTAAGCCTTAGAAATCTATTTTTTTTCTTTTTATTCATTCATCATGTATCTATTAAAAATACTTCGTTATCGAGGGGTACCGCTGTCTGCTACAATACAATAGGGTGTGCACTAATAAAGAAAACATGCATGGCTGTTACCCTCACAGAGCTTGGACTCTCTCTCAAAGGAGGCAGATTCTGAGCAATCACTTAAACGTAAAAGCAAAATATTCATGGGTAGATGGTAGGATGTGTGAACGATATTTCAATAAGACTGTTACCAAGAAGGTAAAGACAACAGAGAGGGGCCTTTATAAGCAGAGCCCCAGGGAGACCTCTCTACATGTGTGCACAGTAATTGCACATTATCGTCTGCATGTGCTCACGTGATACCCGATGCCCACTAGGTGCTTCTTGAAATATATATAGCCCAGACAAAGCTTGGTGAGCCAGGATTGGACCTTTCCTCATTTAACATTATGGAGAACAGAAGGAAACACACAACATCTGGCTACCACCTCCTGTCACAAACGTTCTGATCCCATTTTAACTTGGATAATTGGGTCGGCTGTTCCTGTGGCCACTCCTCTTCCCTGCTTTTGGGGGGATAACTTTAATCTCCAACTGCTTCATTTTCCACTTTGGTGAGTCACTGGGCAGAGGATGGAGAATATAAGTCATTACTTTCCTCATCTTTGCAGGTAATTTGATACTGTACATGGTCCTTTAGAATGTTTCTTCTGTATTTAAATCTTGGCAAGGGCATGCTACATTGTTTGCAACTCTTCTATTCTCACTGCCAGCTTTTTCTGGAAAAATCATAGAAAATAAGATGCAGGATACATCAAGCCACAACCACTTGGCTCCCTGGTGTTTTAGGGTTTTTCTCATTCCCATGCGCCTCTCATTGGTTTCTAGCACTTGCTCTCTCATGCTCGCTCTTCCTCTCTCTCCCTCTCTCTCTGCCTCTCTGCCACTACCCGCCCCCCCCCACCAACTAATTCTTCTGAAGAGACCCTCTGGAGTCTCTCCTGGGACCCCACCGTGTACTCAGGGGCTCCTTGAGAACAGGTTAATCCCCTTCTTCTTTCACACCCCGAAAATTAAACATTCCACAAATGCTCTTCTTCCAGGTGACATTGACTGGCTTAATCTCTTACAGGTTTTCTACTTGCATTGACATGAGAGGCAAAGAAAAATTAGGTGTTCTCCAATGGGCTCTCTAAGAATACAATGCAAGGAAGCTCCTAATCTAAACCAGCCCAGAATTCCAGTGTTTTGGACATGTCCTACGATCTACAAATTGCTAGAGCTAAGCTCCTCTAATAACAGCAGGGACTTGTTGGACTTCCAAAAGATAAATTAAGTTACCATTCGCTGCCCAGTGCCGCATTTAGGGAAGTTTTCTGTTCAGGGCCAAACCAACAGTTACAGGCATGAGAGTATTCCTTTGGTGATCAAAGATGAAAATGAGTTATTTACCATCATTCATCACTAACTACATTAAAATACAAGCCTTGGTCCTTGAGTCAGAATAAAACTTTGTTTTCTTGACATTTGGGTTTGGATGTTTTCAGTATATTAAAGCAGAGTCTGCAGTAAAACGCTGACTCTATACTTATCAGCTTTATGTCAGTCACATGCCTGAAGTGTTTCTTCTGATTCAATAGTGCCACCCAGGTTTATTTGTGGGTGGCACTGGATCTTTATTCCCTACTGCATCCACTGAGCATCAGCTGCTGGGGGGCATCCCCAAGTAGAAACAGCAACTAACGTGTTGTGAATAGACAACAAAATAAGGAGTTTGGACCGTTCCCAATGGAATAGCGTATCTGATTCAATTCTTGCAAAAAGGGTGGTATCAACAATTCAGATTCCATCACAGGTTTGATCATGAACTTGAAAATGCTCAGTTCCTTATACCGTATTGGCAGAGCCAAAGGATGTATCATTTCAGTATGGATTTAAGACAACCCAGCAATTATATTGATATAAGCACAGGAGAGAATTCCATCAAGGGGCTGAGCGCACAGGTAGATATTTTTTTCCTCTAAATTTTGGAACTTGACAAAGTAATCAGTTAAATGATTCGATCTGTTAGGTAAAGGGGTCTCCTTGGCTCTTCATTACAAACAACCCCACGACCGTGGCACTGCTATGTGTTGTCCCTGGATTGAAAACCACTGATTTTGTTACCTGAAAGGTTGCCTTATATTTCTGAAAACCAAATATGCAAGTGGCAGTGATAATTGGGCGAGTGCACACTTAGCTGTGGCTTCCAGTCTCCGGTCAATGACATGTCCACCCTTGCTCACCTGCAGGTCAGAGTAAGCAAAGAAAGGATGGAGCTGCAGGTGCTAAGATATTAATGGAGTATACAGCAGATGCAGTCCCTCTCAGGGATTTGGATCTTATTTCCTTTGACTAGCTTGGGTCATATTTTTTTCTCTATGAAAATACTGAGGTGGGTTGTGGGTTGAATTATGTTCCCCAGAAACACACACTGAAGTCCTAAACCCTGGTCTCTGTGAATGTGACCTTATTCGGAGATGCAATCTCATTAAGATGAGGACATCCTGGATGACAATGAGCCCTCATCCAATTACTGGTATTCTAATAAAGAGAGGGAACTCCGGACACATGGACCCACAGTGGGTGAGGACATGTAACATGGAAGCAGACACCAGACTGAGGCACCTACAGGCGATGTGATGCCAACAATTATGAGCAACCACCAGAAGAAGCTAACAGAGGCAAGGAAGGACCCTTGAGCCTTTAAAGAGGATATGACCCAGCTGACACCTGGATTTTGGCCTTCCAGCCTCCAAGACTGTGAAAGAATAAGCTTCTTTTGGTATAAGCCACACAGGTTGGGCAAGGAAACTAATACAGAAGGATTTTCATTTTTTTCTTCCATATTAGTTACTTAATCTTTAAATCTTCTATTTTTAACTTGTACAGTGTTTGCCCATCAAGATTTAAAGGTTACATCTTTATTTAAAAATCTGTTTCTGGAAATGGCAGTTTTTGTTGCCGACTTTGCAATGGAATGTTTGCATATCAAGGGAAAAGAAAGGAAATGCTTGTTTGTGTGTTTAAGTACAGTGCTCTTGCCAAAATAAAACGAATGTCTATCCATGATATGACAGCTAAATGGGGATTAATTCTGCAGCAGAAAATCTGCAAAGAATGAGCTTTCCAGCAGCACTGCTCCCAAGGGTACGTGGACGCAATTCTTTCTAAAGCTGGGGCCCACCAGTGGGCTTCTCTGTAATATTTACACAGTTAAGTACAGATGGAGTGAGGAGCAGACAAGATTAAAATCCTCCTCATAAAGCAGTGTTTACAGATGGAGTGAGGAGCAGACAAGATTAAAATCCTCCTCATAAAGCAGTGTTGTCGTTTAGAGTGGCAGTGAGGATTCAGTGGTATAACCTAGTTCCTGCTATGCTCTGAAGGCCTGATGAAGAGAAACTACTGTCATAATTATTACCTGTAAGGATACGGAAGATTTTCTTATTGCAAATCACTCTGGATCCTTTACGAAAAGAAACAAACTCCAGAAAAATAAGTAACATATATTCAGGAGGTAAAATTCACTAGCTCTTATTCCAGAACACTTACAAATCTCTGGATTCCCCAGATTCTCTCATTTCTATATCCTGGCTACAAATCTGTGAGCTCCCCCCACGACTCCTTCCCTACGACCACATACACACACCCCAAACAAGAGCAGCTAATGTTCACCCTAGCTTACATGGATACGTTCAATGTTAGCGATTGATGTGGACAGTGATCTAGACTTCAAATGTTGTGTTTCCCCAACAATAACCAGTGAATCGGATAATATTCTATTGTACAGCCTAAGGCCAAGCCAACACAATACATTCCAGCTATGTGCATTCTTTTTTCTTTTTTCTGTTTGTGTGATTTTTTTTAATATTTTTTATTTTTTATAAACATATAATTTTATCCCCAGGGGTACAGGTCTGTGAATCACCAGGTTTACACACTTCACAGCACTCACCAAAGCACATACCCTCCCCAATGTCCATAATCCCACCCCCTTCTCCAAAACCCCCTCCCCCCAGCAACCCTCAGTTTGTTTTGTGAGATTAGGAGTCACTTATGTTTTGTCTCCCTCCCAATCCCATCTTCTTTCATTTATTCTTCTCGTACCCACTTAAGCCCCCATGTTGCATCACCACTTACTCATATCAGGGAGATCATATGATAGTTGTCTTTCTCCGCTTGACTTATTTCGCTAAGCATGATACGCTCTAGTTCCATCCATGTTGTCGCAAATGGCAAGATTTCATTTCTTTTGATGGCTGCATAGTATTCCATTGTGTATATATACTACATCTTCTTGATCCATTCATCTGTTGATGGACATCTAGGTTCTTTCCATAGTTTGGCTATTGTGGACATTGCTGCTATAAACATTCGAGTACACGTGCCCCTTTGGATCACTACGTTTGTATCTTTAGGGTAAATACCCAATAGTGCAATTGCTGGGTCATAGGGCAGTTCTATTTTCAACATTTTGAGGAACCTCCATGCTGTTTTCCAGAGAGGTTGCACCAGCTTGCATTCCCACCAACAGTGTAGGAGGGTTCCCCTTTCTCTGCATCCTCGCCAGCATCTGTCATTTCCTGACTTGTTGATTTTAGCCATTCTGACTGGTGTGAGGTGATATCGCATTGTGGTTTTGATCTGTATTTCCCTGATGCCGAGTGATATGGAGCACTTTTTCATGTGTCTGTTGGCCATCTGGATGTCTTCTTTGCAGAAATGTCTGTTCATGTCCTCTGCCCATTTCTTGATTGGATTATTTGTTCTTTGGGTGTTGAGTTTGCTAAGTTCTTTATAGATTCTGGACACTAGTCCTTTATCTGATATGTCGTTTGCAAATATCTTCTCCCATTCTGTCAGTTGTCTTTTGATTTTGTTAACTGTTTCCTTTGCTGTGCAAAAGCTTTTGATCTTGATGAAATCCCAATAGTTCATTTTTGCCCTTGCTTCCCTTGCCTTTGGCGTTGTTCCTAGGAAGATGTTGCTGCGGCTGAGGTCGAAGAGGTTGCTGCCTGTGTTCTCCTCAAGGATTTTGATGGATTCCTTTCGCACATTGAGGTCCTTCATCCATTTTGAGTCTATTTTCGTGTGTGGTGTAAGGAAATGGTCCAATTTCATTTTTCTGCATGTGGCTGTCCAATTTTCCCAGCACCACTTATTGAAGAGGCTGTCTTTTTTCCATTGGACATTCTTTCCTGCTTTGTCGAAGATTAGTTGACCATAGAGTTGAGGGTCTATTTCTGGGCTCTCTATTCTGTTCCATTGATCTATGGGTCTGTTTTTGTGCCAGTACCATGCTGTCTTGATGATGACAGCTTTGTAATAGAGCTTGAAGTCCGGAATTGTGATGCCACCAACGTTGGCTTTCTTTTTCAATATCCCTTTGGCTATTCGAGGTCTTTTCTGGTTCCATATAAATTTTAGAATTATTTGTTCCATTTCTTTGAAAAAGATGGATGGTACTTTGATAGGAATTGCATTAAATGTGTAGATTGCTTTAGGTAGCATAGACATTTTCACAATATTTATTCTTCCAATCCAGGAGCATGGAACATTTTTCCATTTCTTTGTGTCTTCCTCAATTTCTTTCATGAGTACTTTATAGTTTTCTGAGTATAGATTCTGTGCCTCTTTGGTTAGGTTTATTCCTAGGTATCTTATGGTTTGGGGTGCAATTGTAAATGGGATTGACACCTTAATTTCCCTTTCTTCTGTCTTGCTGTTGGTGTAGAGAAATGCAACTGATTTCTGTGCATTGATTTTATATCCTGACATTTTACTGAATTCCTGTATAATTTCTAGCAGTTTTGGAGTGGAGTCTTTTGGGTTTTCCACATATAGTATCATATCATCTGCGAAGAGTGATAATTTAACTTCTTCTTTGCCGATTTGGATGCCTTTAATTTCCTTTTGTTGTCTGATTGCTGAAGCTAGGACCTCTAGTACTATGTTGAATAGCAGTGGTGATAATGGACATCCCTGCCGTGTTCCTGACCTTAGCAGAAAAGCTTTCAGTTTTTCTCCATTGAGAATGATATTTGCGGTGGGTTTTTCATAGATGGCTTTGATGATATTGAGGTATGTGCCCTCTATCCCTACACTTTGAAGAGTTTTGATCAGGAAGGGATGCTGTACTTTGTCAAATGCTTTTTCAGCATCTATTGAGAGTATCATATGGTTCTTGTTCTTACTTTTATTGATGTTGTATCACATTGACTGATTTGCGGATGTTGAACCAACCTCGCAGCCCTGGAATAAATCCTACTTGGTCGTGGTGAATAATCTTTTTAATGTACTGTTGAATCCTATTGGCTAGTATTTTGTTGAGTATTTTTGCATCTGTATTCATCAAGGATATTGGTCTATAGCTCTCTTTTTTGGTGGGATCTTTGTCTGGTTTTGGGATCAAGGTGATGCTGGCCTCATAAAATGAGTTTGGAAGTTTTCCTTCCATTTCTATTTTTTGGAACAGTTTTAGGAGAATAGGAATTAGTTCTTCTTTAAATGTTTGGTAGAATTCCCCTGGGAAGCCGTGTGGCCCTGGGCTTTTGTTTGTTTGGAGATTTTTAATGACTGTTTCAATCTCCTTACTGGTTATGGGTCTGTTCAGGCTTTCTATTTCTTCCTGGTTCAGTTGTGGTAGTTTATATGTTTCTAGGAATGCATCCATTTCTTCCAGATTGTCAAATTTATTGCCGTAGAGTTGCTCATAGTATGTTCTTATAATAGCCACGCTGACCCCGTGTGGGCTTTGCACCGGGTAGCCTCTGGAGCGATGTCCCTCAGCGGAACAGACTTTTAAAAGTCCTGATTTTGTGCGCCGTTGCTCCGCCGCTTGCCGGGAGCCGGCCCCTCCCCCCGGGGTCTATCTTCCCGTCGCTTTGGATTCACTTCTCCGCCGGTCCTACCTTTCAGAAAGTGGTTGTTTTTCTGTTTCCAGAATTTCTGTTCTTCTTCTCTTCGATCTGCCGATGGATTTTCAGGTGTTTGCAATCTTTAGATAAGCTATCTAGCTGATCTCCGGCTAGCTGAAGTAGTCTCAGCCTGCTACTTCTCCGCCATCTTGACTCCTCCCCCTGTGCATTCTTTTTGATCCAGAGTAGCCCTTAAGTTTGTTGATACCTCTAGATGCTAAATTTTAAGTAAGGTCATTTAATTTTGTGGAAAATAATAGTTTGAGTTAAGACACAAAAGCAACATTTGAATAGCACTAGGTTTAGAGATAACATCGGCAAGGACTGGTGGGTCCCGTGTCCATGTGTGACTTTCATCAGATGAATGCCTATTCTCCCTTGCCAAGACAGCACCAGCTGGGACGCTAAGCAAAAACTCCCAAAGTCCTCTCTATGGAGAACCCCTGTGTTTTTGTGATTGCTTGTGCAACCTCCTTTAATAATTGCTGAGCCTTCCCTGGCTTGGCAAGTTAGACCCGCATTCCTCAGGGGCCCACAGACCACCAGAGGGTGCTCCCACCTCTGCCATCAGCATGCAATGCCCTGCCTTCAGTGGTGAGAACCTCTCTCCCCGCTCGGGTAGGACCTTCTCCTCCCTTACTGCAGGGTCAGGGAGGCTAAGGTACCAGGGATGCTTGCTCTTGTTTTACTTACACGAGATGAATGTGTGGTCTTAGTAGAACAATCCAGAGTTAGTAAGAGACTCCTTGCCCTGGCTGTACACATTGGGCAGAGAGTGGCCAGTAGATTCAGATAGAAAGCAAGTGTGGGAGACCATGGAGTTTCCCAAGTTGTTTGTGGACATCAAATTTAATCAAGTTCATTCTTATAAGTATTTTGGAACTTTTTATTTTTAAGTGATTTGAATATTAGGTTGTAAAAACAACACAAGGTACACCCCATATACCCTTTACCCTGTCAACAATTGTTTATTCTGGGGCATCTGGGTGGCTCAGTCAGTAAGCGTCTGCCTTTGGCTCAGGTCATGATCCCAGGGTCTGGGATCCAGTCCCATATTCATTTCCCTGCTCAGCAGGGAGCCTACTTCTCCCTCTCTCACTCCCCCTGTGTTCTCTCTCTCACTATGTCTTTCTCTGTCAAATAAATAAATAAAATCTTTTTTTCTTTAAGATTTTATTTATTTATGAGAGAGAGAGTGAGAAAGAGAGCATGAGAAGGGGACAGCGTCAGAGGAAGAAGCAGACTTCCTGCTAAGCAGGGAGCCCAATGAGGGACTCCATCCTAGGAGTCCAGGATCATGACCTGAGCCAAAGGCAGTTGCTTAACCAACTGAACCACCCAGGCACCCAAATAAGTAAAATCTTTTTTAAAAAGTAGTTTATTCCTTTAGTTTATTCCAACAGTTTATTGCTTTATCATTTTCTCTCTCTCTTTTTTAAAGATTTTATTTATTTGTCAGAGTGAGAGCACAAGCAGGGGGAGCAGCAAGCAGAGGGAGAAGCAGACTCCCCACTGAGCAAGGACCCTGATGCAGAACTCCATCCCAGGACCCTGGGATCATGACCTGAGCTGAAGGCAGACACTTATTCGACTGAGCCACCCAGGCATCCTAGTCATTTTCTCTTTTGATAGGTCAATAGATAGATATATGTATATGTGTGTGTTCATATATATATATATGCACACAGATGTGCGTACATATTTTTATATATGCACAAATGCATGTATATGTATATATACATACATATGCACATCATTTTTTTTTTTAACAATTTGAAAGTAACCTGAAGACATCATATACCTTTACCCCTTATGACTTCAGTGTATATTTCTTTGGAACGAAGACATTGTTACGAAACCACAGTGTGACTTTCAAAATAAAGATATTTAATTTTGATATAATTCTATTATCTAATCCACAGCCCTTTTTCAAAGTATGTCAAAGGTCCCGCAAATGTACTTTGCTAGCCAACTGTCTGCCATTCCAGGATTCATTCCAGAATCACACAGTGCATTTGATGGTCATGTCTCCATGGTCACTTCAATTGGGAACACTCCTCCAGCCTTTGTTTTATAGTCCTTGTTCACTTTCAAAGACTACAAGCCAGTTATTTTACTGAGTGTTCTCTTCACCTTGGGTTTGAATGATGTTTGCTCTGCATTTTTTGGCAGAAACATCCCAGAGAGATGCTGTGCCCTTCTCAGTGCACCACTTTAGGAAGAACACGCTATTAGTTTGTCCCATTATTGGTGACATTGACTTTGATCACCTGGATAAGGTGATATCCACCAGATTTCTCCACTGTAAAGTGACAATTTTCCCCTATGAAATTAATAAGTAATTTCTGGGGAGATGCCTTGAGTTCATGAAAACATCCTATTTCTCATCATACTTCCACTTGCTAGCTTTAGCATCAATTGTTAATTTTCTGTCCATCATTCTTTTTTTTTTAAGATTTTATTTATTATTTGACACAGAGAGAGAGATCACAAGTAGGCAGAGAGGCAGGCAGAGAGAGAGGAAGGGAAGCAGGCTCCCTGCTGAGCAGAGAGCTTGATGCGGAGCTCAATCCCAGGACCCTGAGACCATGACCTGAGCCGAAGGCAGAGGCTTAACCCACTGAGCCACCCAGGTTCCCCTCTGTCCATCATTCTTTACTTGTTACATGACATTCTTTTTTAATGTTTTTGATTGTCTGGGTTCTACAATTATTAGTATGTATTTTCCCTTATTTGTTATTTTTATTTGTGTCAGTATGAACTCATTTTTATTTTACTTAATGTATCATAATCCATTATTATCATTGTTTATGCTTAAATTAACCCATATCATTCAGTAGGAGCTCTTTCAAGCTGACTTTTTGACATGTCTCCATTCATCTTTGAGCACTCACTTACTTTCCAGCAAAATAAGTGGCTTAGGGGCACTCTTAACAAAATAATTACATGTTTGCATTAGCAATAGCCACAAAAAATACCACTGAGGTCAGCCTCTCTCTTGCATGTTTTGCCCTGGAAGGTCTGTGTTTGGAAGGGAGAGGCTACAAGGAGGCTGACCCTGGCACCTTGTGCCTTCAGACTAGAGACAAACATGTGGTGGCAGAAGCTTCTGTATGGGCTTGCGGTTTGGGGCCACAGAGTAAAAAGAAAATGTGCATTTATTCCATTTATTTCTTATTAAAGCATCTTTGAGTGTCCTTCATCATGGTCTCAGAGTTTCTCTGTTCCTTGTATGTAGGAGGGTTGCACAAGAGGAAAGTGACCAGATTCAAAGAGAATCAAGGATCACAGACACATAGTACCCATGCTTTGGTCACCAGTATGCATGAACTGTATTTATGTCAGACATCATTGTACCAGGAGATAAGAGCGAGAGGCAGCATGGGTAGGTTGCAGAACAGACAGCTCATGTGCCCTCAGACACTTCTCAGTTGGCCCACCCTGTCAAGGGATAGAAAAGACATGAATCCTGAAGGCAACATGGAGAGGTTCATAGTTCATTCTTCAACCTAAATTCCCATCCCCCTATCATAAAAAAAGAATGTTGAAAGATTTGTTTTAACCACTAATCCCTTCTCAGACCTTAAAAGAAGATTAATGGTGTGAACGAAGGATCTAATTCATTGCAAATTTGGTCTTAAGATCACATTTGCCTAGCAGATTACATGATTACAGAGTATTAATCATAATACAGACAAATTACACCTTTTCTTATTGGAAGGCAATGACACCATTGGGAGTTCAGTCCTGGAAAGCTGAGCTCTCCATAATGCTTATTGAAAGGAAAGGGAGTAGTAAGTTAGTCGCAGATTCAGCTAGAAAATCAAATTCTGGAAAACTGTAAACAAATTGCCTCAGGGGTTTCTCATAGATGGCCTTAAATCTGTGTTTGCCAGATATAAACCTTATCCCTGAAAGTGAGAAAACACAACATCCCAAATCTACATGCATGATGACAGACTTGAAAGAGAAATAAATTATACCCATAATGGCCTTGATTTAATCTTCGGGCATGGTTAGATGGAGCACATGAAGTAAGGCCAAAACATGTCCTCACATACCTCATAACAAAGTAAGCCCTTTTAAATGTCCTTTGCAATAGATACTAATTTTATGTTTTGGTCAGGCACTGTTACCCTCACATCTCTGCTAAGAGAGGAATTTCCCCTCAACTAAGATCTGGAGAAGTGGGGTGGGAGATGGGGAGAGAAGCAAGGCCACAAGAACCAATTGGTCTAAATGCACCACACTTTACCTTCTGTTATTTGGAAACGTGGAGACTTTAAAAATGATTTAGAAATAAATGTGTTAGCATGTGGAAAGTTAGCTTTAACAGAATGTATAAGGGGTCTCTTGGCACACAAAAGGTGTCTGATAAAGTGTGTTCCAGACCAAAGCTCCAAATTAAGTATTTAAGAATGTCATCCAAAAGAAAGGTGGGGGTGGGGGCAAATAGTTGGCAAAAACACAGCTGAATCGTGAAACTGTACACCAGGCTGCCAAGTCTCAAAGAATACTCTTAGGTACAATTTACTAAACCAACTAAATAAGAGGCAGTCATAAATTACAGATGAATGCAGATGTTGGTAGACTCTAGAATCACCTTTAAGCCTATTAAAACTTTAAACAC
This sequence comes from Mustela lutreola, assembly GCF_030435805.1. Lineage (NCBI taxonomy): Eukaryota > Metazoa > Chordata > Mammalia > Carnivora > Mustelidae > Mustela > Mustela lutreola. The sequence continues at coordinate 124,683,056 of NC_081290.1, read as the reverse complement.
TCTGATGCCTGATAGCCTGAAAGGCTGAAAATGGTGCTGCGGTGAACTGCTTAAAGAAGATTGTGTATGTGTGTGTATGTGAGAGAGAGAAACTGAGGCCTACAGACAGACACTGAGACAGATGGACAGGTCTCCCACTGGGCACCCATTCTCCCCTGCCAGTTCTGCCTGGTACCTCAGAAAATAAAAGAAAATGCCTGTGGAAACAATCACATGGTGCCAATGGAAAATGAAAACTGCTCCAAGAACAAAGGTGCCAACGGAGCACAAAGCTTTGGAAGTCACAGAGCTTTCACTGATTTTTAGAAATAAAATTCCTTCATTGGAGACTTCCTTTCAATACAATTTCACTGAGATGATGCATAAGGAAGAGCAAGCATGAATGTTACTTTAGGAAACCAGCTCTTACACTTCCACCCAAGGAAATAAGACTCTGTCAAAGGGTCAAGGGGGTGGAGGAGGGGACACTATTTCCACAGGTTGGGCTCTCCTCAGACTCGGTGGCACAGCTCCATTTCCTGGAGGGATTCTGTTTGCTTCAGAATAGCAAGGATGATTTTAACCCCTATTCATGCTTATGCTTTACAATTTTTGGAAAGTTTATCATATCCACTTAAACTTATCAAGACCTAACACTCCTAAAATGTTGACTATCTTTCATTCTGAAATATGTGCTTAGGGAAACCAAAATATAATTCCCAAAATGCTGCCTAAAATGTTGTCCAGTAGTGAAAGTATGGGACCTTACTTAGTTTGGAGGCAACAACTGCCTTTACTATGAGTACGGTTCATGCAACTGCCCGAAACTCTTCCAAAAGTCTAGGATGGGACTCTACATGTCGCATTCACCAGATGGGCAGATTCAGCTTATTCAAAACTGACAAACAAAAACATAAATAATCCAGAAAAAATTTATATATATAAAAAACTGATAAACAACTCTGAATACATTATAAATGGCATCATGTATTTAATTTCATGATGAAAAGTATACACCCAGGAGTCAGACAGAATCTCAACTGTACCATTTACTAGTACTGATGACCTTGGGCAAGTTATCTAACTTCTTTGTGCCCCAGTTGTCACATCTGTAAAATAGAATAATCATGAAAATACACACTGGTAACAGTCAGGGTTCATCAGAGAAACAGAACTAAGAAGACATCTATAAATCATATTTCTATATATAGAAAGAGGTTCTAAGGAATTGACTCACACAGTTACGGAAGCTGGCAAATCCAAACTCTGCTGAGTGGGCCAGCAGGCTGGAGACTCGAGGAAGAGCTGATGGTGCAGTTCATGTCTGAAGACCATCTGCTTGCAGAATTCTCCCTTGCTCAGGGAAGGTACGACTTTTGTTCTATTCAGGTCTTCAACTGATTGGACGAGGCCCACCCAATTGTGGAGGGCAAATCTGTTTTATTCAAAGTCCACTGATTGAAATGTTAATTTCATGAGAAACACCCTAACAAAACATCCAGGGTGATGTTTGACCACATATCTGGGCACTCTCAACCAGCCAAGGTGACACATAAAATTAACCATCAGAGCACCTGAAAGGCTCAGTTGGTTAAGCATCTGCCTTTGGCTCAGGTCATGATCCCAGGGTCCTATGACTGATCCCAGCATCATACTCCTTGCTCAGTAGGGTGTCTTCTTCTCCCTCTGCCTGCCACCCTGCCTGCTTGTATGCTCGCTTTCTCTCTATCAAATGAATAAAAACAAGCACCAAACCATGTCAAAAGATTGTGGCCAAAATTAAATTAGTTAGCTTACCTACAATGCTTAGGGGTATGATGGGCACATAAGTGCTATGTAAGTGTTAGCTATTGCTACTATCACTATTATTGCTATTATCACTACTAGTATCATTCTTATTAGTTAAGAGGTAATGAATGTCAGGGAAGCCACTTTGATGATTTTCCAGGAGAGAGAGCCATTCTGTTCCCAAGCAGTTGGGAAAGACCTAATAAAAAGATGAGAAGTTTCTAGAAGTGTGGGAAGAAGAAAAGAGTAGCTGGAACACTAAGAGTAGGTATCCCTTGAGGGAAATCAGACTCAGAGCAGAGGGAATTGTGAAGAATAAGAGCAAAAGGTTTAGCCTTCAGAAGAGGAGGTGAGACACTCAGGCCTCCTTTGCAGAGCCACTGGAAGCCTCTCTAAGGCCTCTGGGTAAGGTCAGATGAACTGAGGGAGGGAAAGAGCATAAGAGCAGGAAAGTTGGAGGAATTGCTGAGCTGGAGATGGGAATTTCCAAGAAGAAAAGATCACAACTCCCCAAATAATGAATGAAGAATGATAATTTTCTCCATGCCTCTAAGATCAGAAATGAGGATGAAAGCATATAATGGAGTTGAAAATATGATCAGTTTTCTTTCTTAGGATATTGAAAACTGCCTGCAGATAGATCCCAGTAAGGAAGAAGTCTGGTCCAGTGGGAGAGTAGCAGAAAATTAAGCAACTTCTTTCAATGAGTGGCATTTTCATTCAGTCTTTTCCCTTACTATTCAGCTTATCTCTCACTTTAAATAAACCTACTCTTCTGAACTTGTACTATTAATAAAACAAGACACTATTCTGCTCAGTCAAAAGGCTCAGACATAACACTGCATGTTAGACAGGGACAACTATGTTATTGCAGCCTAACTCCATTAGACATTAGTGCCCAAAAGAAAATGAGAGGAAGAAAGTTAAATTATGGGATGAGAGAACCAATAAATCCTCAAGCATGGGAAACTAAGAGGGGGCCACTCAGAACAAAGAACTAAGAACAGGTTGCAAAATTAATTGGTCAAGGCTGAGAGGACTTGCATGTCTTTGTCTCTATGCTTATCTCTGTGCATGTCACTTCAACTCCCTTGTGTCTAGTTTTTTTTTTTTTTTTTTTTAAAGATTTTATTTATTTATTTGACAGACAGAGATCACAAGTAGGCAGAGAGGCAAGCAGAGAGAGAGAGGAGGAAGCAGGCTCCCCACCAAGCAGAGAGCCCGATGCGGGACCCGACCCCAGGACCCTGGGATCATGACCTGAGCCGAAGGCAGAGGCTTTAACCCACTGAGCCACCCAGGCGTCCCGTGTCTAGTTTTTTTGACTCAATTAAAGACTTTTTCTCTTGTGAAAATGATACACATTTTATGATAGGTGTTAGTGAAGAAATAAAATTCCTCTTATATAATTTTATAATTAACTTTGTTTAAATTCATCTTTTATATACATCTTATTCTCTCCACATCTTAGTGGTTAAAAAAAAGTGAACCATGATCTTAGCCCACAAAAGTGCCTAAAAAAGATGAAAGCAAATGAAAGAACCAATGACCTGGCATGCCAGATGTCAGCAATTTGGACACAATAGTCGTTAGCATCCTCTGACTTGAATTGATCTTGCTTTACAACTGCCTAACCTACCTTGAAAATTTTCATGTGCCCAAGCTAGAAAGCAAGGAGGCAAAGCCATGGGAATGAAGGCAGCCACAGTTTCTCTTTCCATTTTTCTTTTTTTTTTTTCTCTCCATCTTTCTGGAAAAGGAAAAAAGATCAAGGTCCAGTTTACTTCTACTTGATGTGTACTTATCAAACATCTATTACTGAAAAGCTAGACATCATGCAGAATCTAACCATTGAATACCTTCCATGGGACAGATACTTTTTATCCATCAATTCAAGAAGAAACAAGATCCTTTTCTTAAATCTGATATAAAGATACTAGACCCCACACACAAAAAAAATTGGTTAAGTAATATAAAACAGATGGTTGTCCAAACAAGTAGCAGAGATGGAGTGTCCAATAGGGTTCCTGAAGATAGGAGCTGGATGAGGTTTGGGTACCTACAGAACTGAGAATAAGCTTAAGTCTTCAGCTGACATCCAACAATGGGTAGGATCTGAATTGACATTGAGTCTTGGTGGAGGGAGGGAAGTAACAGAAGGTTGGGTAGCAATGCCGGGCATGGGGAGTTTGGGATTCTTCCAGAATCCACCAGGAGATGAATCTTCCTGAGCAGAGTGTATGTTACAAAGGTGGAGAGGTCATAGGATCACGCTATGTCAGACGGCTTTCTGGGGAAACCCATATTTGCTTTCTTTTCTTGCTAAGATCAGAGTCTAACTGAATCACTTTGGTGACTTAGAAGAACTGGCCCAATGCTCAGCACATATTACATGCTCAGTTAAGGTTTGCTGACTGAATGACCCATCTGCTTTGCTGATGTCCTTTTCTCCTATCATGGTGACCCATTCCACAGCCATTCTACCTATGTACATGAAATGAAGAGGTGGGTCAGACCCCTGAAAACATCTCACTTGTCTAGGCTACCACACTCTGATAGTATGGGTTGAATGTGGGAGATTACCACATGCCAACCAGGTTTTTCTAGTAGGTGATGATGACGGAGTGTGAAGTCCTTGAGGACTTCAGAAATGCAGTAACTTAGGAAAACAGTATGTTGAAAATGATTGAAGAGGAAGAAACCTTGAGAAAATAAAATATGTCCTCCTCTCACTGGTGCCAAAATCCCTTATGAGAGTAAAAAAAAAAAAAAAATCCCTTGTTTAATGATGGAAGGGGGGGATCACCATTAGCTTATTATTTCTACCATGACTTCTCCAAAACCCAACTCAAGAAAAAGGTGGACATAAAAATAAGAAAATTCACATCTAGAAAAGGAAGACTCAGAACTTAATGAAGCAGTTCAGCTTCAGAGAACTGTCCTGGTGTTACTTCAGTGGAAGCTTACGAACCAGTGCATAATTTGGCATATTCCCTTCCCCCAAAAGTGGTGAACAAGATGGAGCTTCCATCTTAAGTATCTGAGAGACAGATGTACAGCAAGCATTGGCCAATTCACACAGGACATATCATGTGCATGAAAATTAAACTTGTGTTAAGCCAATGAGATTTCGGGGTTATTAATATAGCAACAACTAGGATGTGCCAAAACAGAAATATAGAATAAAAAATGGAAAGATAGAAAGGAAAATAACAATCTTCAAAATATGTAATAAGCATTAAATCCTAACATCTACAATAAATTATTTGTGTAAGAAATAATAGTGTATCATTATCTGGTTCATTTCCCTTTCCTCTAACACATTTGCACATAGTAACCTTAAAACAAATAAGGCAAGACATTAGGATTTTTGAGAAGTCATTATATATTAAAGAACTTGAGCATGCATGACATAAATATAAAAATACATTAGGTATACAGATATATGAGATAAAGATAAAAATATTGTCTGTATTTATTCCATTAGCCTACCCTGAAATAGATAAGAATAATAGCTAATATATTAAACACTTAATATGTTCCAGGTACTTTTCTAAGTGCTTTACATAGATTATTTTGTCTAAATTTCATGACAACTCTAACATTCCCATTTAAATGGTGAGAGAACTAGCTCAGAGTGGGTAAGTTAATTGCTCAAGCTCACACGGCTATAAGTATTAATAGAGTAGAGAAGAATCCAGGGTTTGGTCTTACAGCCCAACTACTTAAGCAAAATGCTATATAGCTTCATTTTTCCCAAATTCAGGGGGATTAAAAAGTTCTCCCAAGGTCATAAAATTAGGTAGCAGCAGCAGAGCCCTCTAATTTTTTAATCTTCCTCTTCACTGCCCTGTCTCACCCCAGCCTCTTCTGGTTGTCTTCATCTTCTCTTCTCTAACTGTTCCCCTGCCCATACCCAGGACTCTCGGTTAGAATCCTAGATGTTTCCTTGCCGGGGGAGGGGTGGGGGGGGGCGATACTATATAAAACTTCTTTCCCTATTAGAAAAAAAAAAAAAGAAGAAGAAGAAGAAAGGCAGTGGCACAGAAATATCAGCTGACAGAATGAAGCCAGATCATCCTGCCCGCCATCTCCAGGTCCATCACCTGCTGTTGGTATTGATGGTTTGTATGATTACTTAAGCTTTGCAGATGGACAGTCAGAATAGGGAGCACTGCCCAAAAGAAAGGTGAACACTGAGGACTTCACATCAGAACGCGTGCTCCTCTCGGGGAGAGGCTGTGGGCACACCACCAGCAGTGGGGGTCTTGCTGGACTTCCTCTGGGGAAGGTAGTTCGCGAGCCCAGCTTCCATACACGTCGTGGTGGGGATGGCGCCCCCGTCGCAGGAGTCCCACCGTCGCAGGAGTCAGACGAGACTGCAGCTGGATGGAATCCAGAATTGCTCGAGGAGCTGGAAGTCCTTCCTTCAGATTGAAGTGGGACAGATGCTGAGTTATTCCCCCATTGAGAAGGATACCTAGTGAAGGAAAGCCCGGAAAGATTCCACATATCCTGTCCCTAGGGGGGTTTGTTGTTGTTGTTGTTGTTGTTGTTGTTTGTTTTTGTTTGTTTAGCTGCTTTCTTGCCTTAAAGACACAGAAAACTGGAATGGGGGTTGAGGAAGGATCGAGAAATCAAGATCTCTGTTGACAAAAGAAACCTAGAGTCTGAGCAGGCAGCTCGGGAGGGATGCTGAGGACACCGCACTTCAGTGACCAGGCTCCGGCACTGGTTGGGCGCCCTCACCGGGACCCGGAAACCCACAACCGCCTGGAACCCGCCCAGCGCGGCACCAGGGGAACAAACAAGATGGCCGCCGCCGGGGCCGACGGGGCTCGCGCGCTGACGGGAAATGCTCAAGCTTCAGAGGAAATTCCTGACAGGGTTCTGGGAATGGTGGGTGGGGGTAAGTAAGAAAAGGTGGGTTAAAAACAACAACAACGGTTTCAACGGGTTTGCCCCCTTGCCTCCACATTTATGAACCAGCTCCCTGGAGATTCCCGACGGACTTTCTACCACTATAGCTCCCCCCGCCCAACCCCTGACCCCGCTCCTGAAAGTAGATCTTAGCCAAGTTTTCTCTTCTTTCCCTGGAGAAAACTGAAAAAAAAAAAAAAAAAAAAAAAAAAAAAAAAAAAAAAAAAAAAAAAAAAAGGCCTGTGTCCCGCATTTAAAAACATCTGGTGGGGCCATCAGGAGAAAAAAACGCAAAGGCTATATATAATTTAACTTACCTTTTGGGATAGTTTTTATTGCATTTACTTTCTTGGATACACAAAAAAGTTTGGCATTTCCCCCATTAGTTAATGGGTTCGGAATTTTATTAATCAATGTCTAAATGTTCATAAAATAATGCCACCTTTTAAAACCAGGGGCAAGGACCATTTCCAAATGCTTCCAGTCAGAAGGAATAATATTAAAATGCAGGTTGCATATGTGCTAAAACCAGTCTTCGGGGAGTGAGGCATAAGCTCTCAATTATCCCAACCACCTCCAGAACCAGAGATCAAGGCCAAAAATGTACCCGAGGCCTGAGGACTGGGTCTGCAGGGCTCTTAGCCAGCCAAGCTGAACTCCTCACTTCCTCCACCCAAATCCACTCAAAACCCACCCTCTAATCCAGCCCTCAAGGCAGTGGGTCACCAGTCATCTGCCTCTAGGGAGTATGTTGATGCTCAGACCCTGCAGATCTCCCTAGAGATTCTATACTGCTCTCTGAGTGTTGGCAAAGTTTAAAGTGTATCTTACATCTTCCTTTTATTCAGAGTACTTATTTCCTATGTCATTCAGTGTGGCTATCTATGTTAAATTCCACTGGTTGGTAGAATCAGTGGGAGCAGGGACCATGTTTGTTTTGCTCACATTTAAAATCAAGCATCCAGCCACAGACCCAGATATAAAGTAGATGCTTAATAAATAGTTAACAATAGTTAATAATATTGATTCCACTCATAGGTAAACACCAAGGAAAAATGAGTGACTCCACTCATAGGTAAACACTAGAGAAAAATGAGTGCATTTCTCCTTCAAATATCATGGGTGCAAATGTTTACAACAGATCTGTTTTTAATAGCCCCAAACTGAAAACAACCCAAATGTCCACCAGTAATAGAACGGATACATGGAATGTGGGGTGTTTTTGCAGTGAAATACCCAGGAATAAAAAGGGGGGGGGGATGTTATTCTGTTCAGCAACACAATATTGAGCAAAATAAGCCCCCAAAACATGTGCTTGTTTGTATATTAAAGTTCATAAACAAACAAGTCTACAGTAACACAAGTGAGACTAGTAGTTACTTCTGCAGGGGTGGGTAGAGTCTAGAATTGCTCAAGGAGCTGGAAGCCCTTCCTTCAGATTGAGATGGAACAGATGGTGAATTATTCCCCATTGAGAAGGATAACTAGTGAAGGAAATCTATGGTTTAAGGCTCTGCCTAAAAATTTGGCTTAATTAATTGCCCTATAAAAAGGAAAAGCTCCATGAAAGCAGTGATCTGTTGTTGTTCATCCTGAATTCTAATACCTAAAATAGAGTCCATCAAAGAAGGAAAATATTTTGAAATGATGTCAAATTTTGAGCCCTTCCATGTTGCATGCCCATGATTTCTCTCCCTTATGCTCTCATCCAGTGCCCTGTCATGCTCATTCAACAGTCTCGCCACCATGACAACCTGCTGGGCCTAGAGAGACAGCTGCCACCTACAGCCAATGTGTCTAAATGGCATACCTCAGATTCCTACCTTCAGCTAATTCTTTCTCCTGGGCTTCATCTTTCTCTTCCATGCTCTCCCACTTACCCAGACTTGATGCTTCAGCCATCTTAAATGTTGCCCTCTCCCTCACATACGACTCTACTCTGTAGCCAAGAGCCCATCTACATCTGTTCACTCTTTTCAGTTCCTACCACTAACATCCTGGTTCAGGTCTTGATTATTTCAAGAAATATCCCCCAGGAAACTCCAGTCCATCATTCCCACCAGATTGATCTTCCTTGAGCATACTGAGTCCTAGCACTCTGCTATTCACAAACTTTCAAAGTCTCCCCACTGCCTATTGGGTAAAATGCCACATTTCTTGGCCTGGCACTGAAGTTCTTCTAAAAATAGGCCTCAAAATATAGTTCACCCTTAAACCAATCCCCTGTAGGTCAAATATCCACGTGTAATTTTTAGCTTCTCCAAAACTTAACTACAAATAGCCTACTGTTGACTAGAAGGTTTACTGATAACATAGTCAATTAGTAGATATCATTTATGTAATAGGCATTATTCCTAGATTCCTGGATTATTAAATAACTACAGAAAAGAAAGTGTTATTAAGAAAATGCTACGGAGGGGTTCCTGGGTGGTTCAGTTGGTTAAGCATCTGACTCTTGATTTCAGTTCAGGTCCTGATCTCAAGGTGCTGAGATCAAGCCCTGGCTCCACCCTGGGCATGGAGCCTGCTTAAAATTCTCTTTGTCCCTCTCTCTTTGCCCCTACTCCCCACTCCCTCTCTCCCTCCCTCCCTCTCTCTCTCTCTCTCTCTATCTCTCTCAAAAAAAAAAAAAAATCCTAAGGAAGAGAAAATACATTTTTAAACTCTATCAATACCATTAAGTTTTCATCATCTGTTTATAAGATGGATTATGTTAGTACCTACATCAATATTGTCTTACATGATACAAAACATTGTAGATGTTATACATACTACTTACACTTAGACATCAAAAATGAAAAGATAATGTGAAAAATTAAATTATATTTATTTATTGGTATAATGATCCATGCATTGATAATGAAGCAGTGGCAATATGATCGCTTTATGGCAGCCTGGGGTAAATGATATGATTGCTTCACGGTAACCTGGCCTATACACTAATTAATAAACCATTCTAAATCTTTTATGGCATACAATATTACAGTCATATTTATAATACAGTATTAGAAACACTGCTATATATATTTTTAAATAAGCACCTGTGGCAATATACTGATACATAGTTTCTCCAATTAAAAGAGTGAGAGAGAAGTAATGCAATAATGTAATTCTTTGAAACCAAAATTATAAAACTATTTAAACTAACACATTAATAATTTTATATTAGATATCACTTACCTTATGCCTATGTAAACATAGACTACTCACTTCCATACAAGTCTTGCACACAATGTTCTACAGGAAGAATACTGAGGTGATGATGATGCCGATGATGACACAAGTGCCTCATGCAGCTCTTGCCATACAGTTACTAGATTTTTACATGAAGATGCTCACACACATACACGACAGACAGGTTCATTAACTATATGGCATAAGAGTTATTTACTATTCATTAAGTGGAAGTAGATCATCATAAAGGTCTTCATCTTTGTCTTCACATCAAGTAAGGTGAAGAGGAGAAAGAGGAGGGGTTGGTCTTGTTGTTTCAGAGGTGGCAAAGGTGGAGGAAGTACAGGAGGTAAAAGGGAGACAGGAGAGGCAAACACACTCTGTAAATTTACAAAAGTACATAGTAGTAGACTTTTTGTTTTTTCATTTCTCTAAAAGTGTTCCTACGCAGTACCAATCCTTCTTCCACTGTTTGCTTTAGTTTCAGTGCCCATATCACAGAAGAACCCATGTCCTAAAAGAAGTCAATAACAGTTTAGAATAATCAGAACCTTTCTGCCAGATTGTCTAATATCAATGTGTTTTCTGGCACTGCTTCTTCTATGTCTTCCTCCTCACAGTCTGGCACTGGTTCAGAAGCACTCATTTCCATCAAGTCATCTTCTGTTAATTCCTCTGGTGTGGTGTCTATTAGCTCTTGAATTTCTACAAGATCCACATCTTGAAACCCTTCAGTCCCACCTTTTTGTTTGTTTGTTTGTTTGTTTTTCTTTTGCCATATCCACAAACTCTTTCATGATTTTCTTGATTGTCTCTGTTGTAAATTCTGTGAAGTCATGCACAACATCTGGACACAGTTTTCTTTAGCAGGAATTTATTATTTTGGGCTCGATGACTTTCACAGCTTTTTTCTATAACAATGATGGCATCTTCAATGGTATAGTCCTTCCAGACTTTCATGATGTTCTCTCTATCAGGGTTCTCTTTCATAGTGTTGACAGTACAAAGAGTACCATGTGCAATGGGCCTTAAAAGTCCTTATGACCCCCTAATCTAGAGACTGAATTAGAGACATTGTATTTGAGGATAAGTAGACCACTTTAGCACCTTTGGTGCTATACTCTTGGGCATTGTCCAATATCAGAAGAATTTTAAAAGGCAGTCCCCTACTGGTAAGGCACTTCCTGACTTCAGGGACAAAGCATCAATGGAACCAATCCAGATAAAGTGTTCTTATTGTCCAGGACTCTGCATTGTACAACCAAAAGACTGGCAGCTAATGTTTATCATTCTCCTTCAAGGTTAGCATCTTTGTAGATAAGGGCAGTCCTGATCACAAACCTGACTGTCTTTGCACAAAACAGTAGAGTTAGTCTATCTCTTCCTGCCTTAAATCCTGGTGTTCTCTTCCTTACTAGTAAATGACACTTGTGGCATTTCTTTTCCCCCCAGAATAGGGTACTTTTGTATGCATTAAAAACCTGTTCAGGCAGATATCTTCTCTCCTTACTGATTTTCTTAAGGACTCTGGGAACTCATCTCTTGTCTCTTGGTGAGCAGGTCTGCTGTCCCTGTTCTGACATTTTTTAAGCCCTTTCTAAAGTTACCAAATAATCCTTTACTGGCATTATATCCTTCATCTTCTTTTTGCTTTAAGTTGTAATATAATGACTTTGCTTTTAAAAACATACCAGTAAGGGGAACCCTCTTACACTGTTGGTGGGAATGCAAGCTGGTGCAGCCACTTTGGAAAACAGTGTGGAGATTCCTTAAGAAATTAAATATAGAGCTACCCTCTGACCCTGTAATTGCACTACTGGGAATTTACCCCCCAAAGTTACAGATGTAGTGAAAAGAGGGGCTACCTATACCCCAATGTTCATAGCAGCAATGACCACAGTCACCAAACTGTGGAAAGAGCCGAGATGCCCTTCAACAGAAGAATGGATAAAGAAGATATGGTCCATGTATACAAGGGAATATTGTGCCTCCATCAGAAAGGATGAATACCCAACTTTTGTATCAACATGGATGGGACTGGAGGAAATTATGCTGAGTGAAATAAGTCAAGCAGAGAGAGTCAATTATCATATGGCTTCACTTATTTGTGGAGCATAAGGAATAACATGGAGGACATTGAGTGATAGAAAGGAGATGTGAGTTGGGGGAAATCAGAGGGGGAGATGAACCATGAGAGACTGTCATTCTGAGAAACAAACTGAGGATTTTGGAGGGGAGCAGGGTGAGGTGTTGGAAGAGCCTGGTGATGGGTATTAAGGAGGGCACATATTGCATGGAGCACTGGGTGTGGTGCATAAACAGTGAATCTTGGAACAGTGGAAAAAGAAAATTAAAAAAAAAACCAGAGTATATAGGTATGCCTTTCTTATAGCAATCCTACACACACAAAAAAGCTGCATTTTCTTTTCTTTTTTTAAAAGAATTATATATTTATTTTGGGGTGCCTGGGTAGCTCAGTCAGTTAAGCATCTGCCTTTGGTTCAAGTCATGATCCCAGGGTCCTGGGATTGAGCCCCACATTGAGCCCCACATCAGGCTCCCTGTTGAGCAGGAAGCCTGCTTCTCCCTCTCCCTCTGCCTGCTGCTCCCCTTGCCTTTGCTCTCCCCGCCCACTGTCAAACAAATAAATAAATATTTTCTTTAAAGGATTTATTTATTTATTTTGAAGAGATAGAATGCTGAGCAGGAAGGGCAGAGCAAGAGGGAGAAAGACTCTCAAGCAGATTTGGTACTGAGCATGGAGCCTGACACAGGATTCCATCTCATGACCCTGATATCACAACCTGACCTGAAACCAAGAATGGAACATTTAACCTCTTGCACCACCCAGGTGCCCCAAGCTGCATTTCAACATGAAATTAAAAGGCATTTCACAAAAAGTGCAAAGTTTTCATGCCTCATGGCAAGAAAGTGATGACTTCATGAAATTTCATTTTTTTTTTTTTTTTACAATGGACCTTATGCTGGATTCATTTTTCTGAAATGGCAGACCACAACCTATCAAACAATTCAACTTTTTCTTGCAATGTCATGATTTATCTTTGTTTCTTGAGAGGATTTCCTGATCACTAGTACCACTTCATGTAGGTCCCATCGTGTTATTCCTTGTGTACAGTATTACACTTAAACTTCTGAAAGATGCATGAGAACTGGTAGAGTTCACTTGTTAATGTCCTTTTCAATTTACTGGAGAGATCAGCTGCTCACAGAGAGATGATTAGCAAGTATCATGGCATTTTAAGCAGATACAGCACATGGGCTGACTGAAATGGCAACAGAAGATGGCTACGAAATGATTACATGAGTACAGTGTGTACTGACAGTTAATGTACTCCAGTCTTATGCAGTTATGATTCAATACAGCATCTTTATGCTTATTTACATTTCTCTCCACTGCAAAGGGTGCCATGTATGATCTGTATTTGTGTGCATAGTTTTGACAAATTTAAACATTTTGTAATATTTCTGTGTATATTTTATGGTAAATGATAAAATAGATTCATTTCTGTATATATTTTATGCATTCATGACATAACCTAACTTTATCATAATTTTTTTGACATATCTAAGAAAGCCTACATGGCTTGTCTTTTTTTTTTTTTTCAAATTGTTGCAAATCTCAAAAAAAAAAAATTCTGTTATATTTCCTTGAAAAAAATCTGTGTATAAGTTGATCCATGCAGTTCAAATTCCTGTTGTTCAAGAGTCAACTGTACCTTTTAAATCTTCACCTATTACTCCTTCATACATACCCTATATTTAAGTCAATTTGAACAATTTGAATTCTTCCAATAAATGTGACAGTTTCCTACCCCCTCTTATCTTTGCTCTTGTGAATACCTTCCTCTTTTATCACTCCACCTTGTTGCCTTTATAGTAACGTCAGTACCACTTGTAAACCTGACAATTGTTCAAAAACACCCATCCCCCATGTTGCCTCTCTGACATGTGCTTCTGATCTACCCAAATATTTGTTCCCAGTTCCTGCTCCCAGTCAAGTTTTAAAATCTATTTGTGTTATTCTTACAGAACTTACCATATGCTATCTTACAATGACTTAAGTTTCTTTAAACTGCAAGTTCGTTTAGGACAGAGTATAGATCTTATTCCTCTTTCAACTCACACAGTATCTTGTCCTTGGGTTAAAATTTATTAAAAGGCATGGATGAAAGAATATCAGCCCTTAATTAACTTTCATATAGAATAAAACTCAATAAGTTTATTTATATTTAGACATAAATGATGGCCCAAAAGAATATATACACAAAAATATTTTAACTGTAATGGAAGAAAACCCATTAAATGAAAGAATAACTATAATGATGGAACTTCATATATGTAGTGTTGGAGCTTTCTGGCATCACTCAGATCAGATCAAGAGCTCTTCTGCTTTGGACAAAAATCAGCCTTAAGAACTGGCTCGGTCTAGACATTTCTGAGTTTCCAGGGGATGTTTATCTCCCATGTGGCCAGGTGCAACCTTATACTACCACTCATCTCAAAACAAGACTCACTGCCATACTCTCTGCCACAGGTTAAAATGTTTAGCTTTGGGGGAGTGATGGACTTATCTGGGCAGGGCTGATAATCCTACTTTGCCAGATGCTTATGAGGAAAAGTGATAGATTTGCAGGGTAGAAAAGTAAGAGGTGCCAAGGTAGCCCTTAGCAGTCATGTTTCTATTTGACCCTTTACTATAGCAAGGGTGCTTATGGTTCTGTCTGATTCCATGTGGCTTCCGCAGGGAGAGAGGTGCTAAGAGTATGTGTTCATACTTTTGTATGTTCATATGTTCATACTTTTCCCAGTATGGAAAAGGTAACCCGACTCTCCCTACTATATGCTGAAGGGAATTTTTTTTTCAAGATTTCTGTATTCTTTTAGATAGAGAGAGATAGCACATGGAGATGGAGAGGCAGAGGGAGAGAGAGAAAGAGAATCTCAAGCAGACTCCCCACCGACTGCTGACTATGGAGCCCAATGCAGGGCTCAAGGCAGGGCTCTATCTCACAACCTTGAGATTGTTAACTGAACCAAAAATCAAGAGTCAGATGCTTAACCAACTGAGCCACCCAGGTGCCCCCTAGAGGGAAATTTTCTCACTTCCTCTCCAGTCATTGTGGGAAGTTATAATAGGAGGTGATTTGAGGCAGGTTCCCTGATTCTTACAAATTCTTCCACCTCTGAGTTCATTAAGACCAAAAGAACTTTTCCCAGGAAAGAGAGAAACATTCCAGGCTGCTGACATAAAAATGCCCATGGGAATCTTTCAGGAGAAATCATCATACAGGAAGGAGACTTAAGAGATCATGTGGCAAAGGCTTCAGGAGAACACAAGGTCACAGAGTCAAGCACACAAAGTGAGAAAAGAATGCTTTTGCCAATTCCTTTTGATGAACACATACTCTTATCACCAGGAGCAAACACACTCACACGCACCTTAAAAATAACAAAAACAAATGCGAAGTTTTCCCTTGGAAAAAAGTATAGTCCCTGGCAAGAAAACCATAAAGTGAATTGTGAGAGCCCAGGCCTGTCCTGGCCCATTTTTGCTCAGACACTCCATACATGAAAGCTACTGCTCACTTGTCAGGCCAGTACCCCAGGCCAGGCCTTCCGCTCTCTTTGACTTTCCTTGGGGAAGTTCAGTCTCACTGCCAACTGGCAATAAATCTGAACAAATTGGCAGGGTCCCACCTTGCTTTAAGTGAATACATGTGCACCTCTCAAACTCACAGCAGATACCCATTAGATTGGCCCACTACCCCTTTCAAGATGGTTAAGAGGAGCCTTCCACCAATGCTAACAGAGACTACCTCTTGCAACTGGTCATCACCTAAGGAGCAGGAAAAAAGGTCTCTGCTCCCCAAGTCCCGGTACGTATAAAGATTTTCTGTTTGAGGAGTCCAGTACTAGCTCTTTACCAGGCATTGGATTTCCCTACACATTTCCGTGGCTATGTGCTATGTCCAAAGTTGAGAGAGGTTGGCAGAGCTGAAAAAACCCCCCAAAACTTAGCCATGCTTAGTTCCCAAGCATGCCCCAGGGAACACAGTCCCCCCCCCAAAAAAAATTTTTAAATTAAATCTCAGTGGAAAAATCAGTCTGACCATAGTCATCATGAATCTAAAATGAACCAGTTAAGAAATAGCAAAGATAAATCCTGTGAGTGCCCAGCTGGAGTCTTGTCACTGCCCAGTGATGGGGAAAGGGGACCCTCTGCATTATCTACCTGGGAGTCCCTGCCTCATAACACACCAGCAAGACCTGAAGGAAGGATGGGTTAAAATGGAAGCCTGAGAAGTTAGAGGATTTATCCTTGGCTTTCTTCCCCTCTGAGGGAAACTCTCCCCACTTTGGTATTTTTTCCTGTTTGTCTTTGTCAAATTCTACCCCCCACAATGGATTTAGATAGATGATTCTATTTAGCTATTTGAGAAATGTTGGAAATGGGATCAGTTGCCACTCACTACAGAAGCACGTGTCTGTTGGAGGGTGAAGGTGGTGCAGTAAGTGGGAAATGTTTAAGGACAGTGGAGAAAGTTTAGAAATCCTTTGTAGAGAGTGGAAAATAATAGCCAACAAAAGTTGTGCTAGGGGTCCAGCTGTGATCCAAGGCTGCCTACATGAAGTGTCACCCATCTACATGCAGGGCAATGTGGTTTGCTCCAGCTGCTGTCAGCAATCTAGGTCTATGGATAGAACAGGCCTGATCAAGGCCAGGATAGAAAGTCTGAGGGACAGTGAGTCAGAGAAGAGAGAGTCATGGCAGGAGAGGGGTTGAGCTCATGGGCAACCATCAAGTCTGCGGAAGAGGAAAGTAAAGGTAGACAGTGGCTCAAGGATAGAAAATCCAGGGCTCAGGAGATGGAGGAATATTTTCTAAGTCCCAATTTAGAGCCTGTCTTCTCTATGGGGCCTTGCCCAAACAGAGAGGCTCAAAGGGATCTGCTGAGATCAGGTGCCTGGAATCCTTGAATCTGATCTCATCTGGACTCTGGCACACTCAAAAGACTTCCCCATTGCACACTTGATTCAACTCCTGCTCCACAAACCACATGTTCTTTGCTTCACTTAATCCCCACACATGAGGTTGGGAGGAGAGGCTGAGAGCAGACTAGGAAAGATGGAGCTATGAAAGGTAGGGATGGGTAGGATGGTGCCATGTGGCTTTTGTTCTTTCTTTATTTTTATTTTTCCTAGTTCCTTTGTGGACAACAATCAAGGAGGGAGAGGCAGGGACACAGGACATCTGCAGCCCTCCCCTTGCTGGCCCCCAACCTTAGTTCAGGTCACCAAGTAGGGACAAGAGGAGGCCAGCAATGTGAGCAGGCAGTCCAGCCTCTCCTCCCCTTATGTCCCAGCCCCATCCCTCCCTCTGGAAGAAAAGAAGAGAGGGCTGTACTTCTGCCCCTACCTGCACTTTCTGTATCCCCTGCCTTGGACAGTGAATGCTGCACTTCACACTGATGACACAGAGGCTTTGCAGCATCAAGGCGTTCCCAGGGATGCAGGGCCAAATTTAACTGTAGCCTGTCCATGACCTGCCTTGCATTCTTTCAGGGGATAAACAAAAACAGACAAGTGCTCTTCTTTTGAATTTTCTTGATATGTTAATTTTTGAAAACTGATGCATAGCACTTCTGAAGAAACACTTAGTAAGATTAAAATGCCATCTGATTCCCTAGATATGCTACACTCAGCTTCATCTTGCTGATATTTCTGCTTGGCCAGCCCGAGTGTCCTTGGCACTTTATGTCTAACCTAAACTGGCCAGTTGATGAAGGTCGAGGGAATTGTGTGCTTGTTATATGTTTTTTGGAACAAAATTGGGGAAATCTTTTGGAAGGCAATATGATGATACTATTAAAGTTTTCACCTTGTATAACCATCAACTCCACCTCTAGAAATTCTAGAGAAATATACAAGGTTTTATGAATGAAAATCATAATAGATGTGCTCTTTATAAAAACAGAAAACACGTTAAAAG
Source organism: Mustela lutreola (assembly GCF_030435805.1). Lineage (NCBI taxonomy): Eukaryota > Metazoa > Chordata > Mammalia > Carnivora > Mustelidae > Mustela > Mustela lutreola. The sequence continues at coordinate 124,665,184 of NC_081290.1, read as the reverse complement.
TAGAAATTAGGTCAAATGAGTTATGCCACAAAGGAATATTTCTAAACCATTAACAATGATACATTATCATATATTTATCACAAAAAGATTTTCACAAAACAAGGGGTAAGAAATAAAGGCAGTTACAGTGAGATCCTACTTTGGTGAAATGAAATAGAAAGGAAGAGAGAAAATAGGAAGGGAAGAAAGGAAGGAAAAGGTTTAACGATATATATACCTTAAAAGCTGACAGACTTCCCTTTGAGATCAGGAACACGACAAGGATGCCCACTCTCACCACTCTTGTTCAACATCGTATTAGAAGTCCTAGCAACATCAATCAGACAACAAAGAGAAATAAAAAGTATTCAAATTGGCAATGAAGAAGTCAAACTCTCTCTCTTTGCAGATGACAGGATACTTTATATGGAAAACCTGAAAGACTCCACCCCCAAACTACTAGAAATCATACAGCAATTCAGTAACATGGCAGGAGACAAAGTCATTGTGCAGAAATCAGTTGCTTTCTTATACATTAAAAATGAAAATACAGAAAGGGAAATTAGAGAATCAATTCCATTTACTATAGCACCAAGAACCATAAGATATCTGAGAATAAACCTAACCAAAGAGGTAAAGGATCTGTACTCAAGGAACTACAGAACACTGTAAGAACACTGAAAGAAATTGAAGAAGACACAAAAAGATGGAAGACCATTTCATGCTCTTGGATCAGAAAAATAAACATTGTTAAAATATCTATACTGCCTACAGCAATCTGTACTTTCAATGCCATTCTGATCAAAATTCCATAGGCACTTTTCAAAAAGGTGGAGCAAACAATCCTAAAATTTACATGGAATCAGAAGAGACCCCAAATTGCTAAGGAAATGTTGAAAAAGAAAAACAAAACTGGGGGCATCATGTTGCCTGATTTCAAGCCTTACTACAAAGCTGTGATCACCAAGACAGCATGGTACTGGCATAAAAACAGACACATAGACCAGTGGAACAGAGCAGAGAGCCCAGATATGGACCCTCAACTCTATGGTCAAATAATCTTCAACAAAGCAGGAAAAAATATACTATGGAGAAAAGACAGTCTTTTCAATAAATGGTGCTGGGAAAATTGGACAGCTATATGTAGAAGAATGAAACTCAACCATTCTCTTACACCATACACAAAGATAAACTCAAAATGGATAAAAGACTTCAACGTGAGACAGGAATCCATCAGAATCATAAAGGAGAACATAGTAACCTCTTCAATATCAGCCACAGCAACTTCTTTCAAGATATGTCTCCAAAGGCAAAGGAAACAAAAGTGAAAATGAATTTTGGGGACTTCATTAAGATCAAAAGCTTCTGCACAGCAAAGGAAACAATCAACAAAACAAAAAGGCAACCCACGGAATGGGAGAAGATATTTGCAAATGACAGTATAGACAAAAGGCTGATATCCAGGATCTATAAAGAACTCCTCAAACTCAACACACACAAAACAGATAATCACATCAAAAAATGGGCAGAAGACATGAACAGACACTTCTTCAATGAAGACATACAAATGGCTATCAGACACATGAAAAAATGTTCATCATCACTAGCCATCTGGGAGATTCAAATCAAAACCACATTGAGATACCACCTTACACCAGTTAGAATGACCAAAATTAACAAAACAGTAAATAACGTGTGTTGGAGAGGATGTGGAGAAAGGGGAACCCTCTTGCACTGTTGGTGGGAATGTAAGTTGGTACAGCCACTTTGGAAAACAGTGTGGAGAATTCTCAATAAATTAAAAATAGAGCTTCTATCGCCCTCACCCCGCAAGGACGACAAGACGCCCTGGTTCAGATGCATCTTCTCTCTCTTCTCTCTCTTTTATTTCACAAGTCTACACACTTATATATGCTTACATGACCAATCAGCGAGCAGGGTACAGGAGGGAGCGAATCAGGCTGTGCACCTAAACGAACAACTTCACTAGCAACCAATACTGTTTACTTCCTCTTTGGACGTTCTGCTTAGTCTCATGAGGCAATCCTAACCTGGCAACTAGCCAGGCGCCATCTTTTAATGGCGGAGGCCGCCATGGCCAGGGGCCTGCCTCCGACATCTCCCCCTCTTTTCTTTTATGGCAGGGATCGTGCCTGTCTTAGGTTGTCAGTGGCGGGGAATATCCTTACCCATCATCAGACGGCAGATATCAATGATCTGTGTCCTGTCTTAGGTTGGTATATTTTCCCCACCAATCTTACCCGTTGTTGACTACCGATCCAGCATACTTAGCCACACTTGGGGGGATGTTCCAGCCTCGATGGCTAACAAGGCCTGCACCATGGCTTGCTGTTGCCTAGGTTGCTGTCGCCTCCAAATTTGCAGTTTCCTTACTAGCAGAATCAAGCCCACTATGAGGATTATCATCAGACCAATTACACTAGCCCATTGTTTCATAAAGGTTAACACATCTTGCAATGTTTTGATTATCTCTGGGAGGGTTGCAAGCTCACCTCTGGTGTTATTTATCCTTGTTATTCCTAGTAGCAGGTGCTGAGTATAGTTTTGGAATTCTGCGGACTAATTCCCCCACAAGTATTGGGAGAGCTGTCGGGAGACATTCTGTAAGTCACTCGTATTAGTATAGGCTATGGGAGTTACACAAATTGCCAGGAAGGGTACTATACATCCCAGTCCCAGTAGGGCCCCCCATATGTCCACTTATTCTTGAACCAAATCCACTCTCTGGTTGACTATCAGGATTCCTGCTTGCAGATGTGCATTGATCTGAGTCTGTGTTTGAAGGGCAGCCGCCGTTCCTTCTGCAAGGGTGTTCACAGCTTCCGCAGTGGGTATAGTTGTAGCAAGCGAGACTGCTGCTGCCGTGGCAGCTGCTGTAGATATAGCCAGTGCTGTCACAACGGTGGTTGTGATACCAAAATTTCTCTTCTTTCTGGATAGCACCACTGGTAACTTTTCCTCTGGAATGGAAACTGGGATAGGAACATGGATAGGGATATGCATAATCACAGCCAGCTCGAAGGCCGTAACATTCAAGATAGCAAATTCTTAGTGCAATTCAACGTATCATTCAGCTCGCTAGCATTTGTTACCAGGAAAAGGAACGGGTGGCCAGACGCATATGGGAGTGGGCTGATAAGTAATATTATTGGGACAAGACACATTAACTGTTGTCTCAAAGATACTAGAGTCATTGTGTTTATAAGAACAGTTGAGGGATTTGCCACCATTTAACATGGACACTGCTGAGATATCAGTACATGCTCCTAGCAAGCTACAGACCTGCCATGCATCAAAGGGAGAGGAGGGAATATGAGAGAAGAGTTAGTCACTGGTAAAGGATATGGTCATGCTTTAACCACTGCCCACAGCTCTCTGGCTTCAGTCTGCCACAGGAGGTGTAGCATCCCCAGAGTTATCATCAGCATCTTCAGCATCATGACTGGTGTTTGGAGGCAAGGCTGCACGCACCAGCCGCTCTGGGATCCAAATTGGAGCCTCCTTTTCCTGTGGAAAAACACATACAGACCCCCTACTCCATACTAACACTGGATCTGGTCCATTCCACTTTTCTGTGAGGATGTCCTTCCAAAGTACTAAAGGCTTAGGGGAAGCAGCAGCATCACCTGCATGTCTGTCTGCAGCTGATTTACCCGTTTTGTCCAAAGTTTAAAAATTCAAAATAAAGAGAATGGTGTTGAGCTTATCTTTAGGGGACCTGAAGGTGTCCCCTATTCCCCCTTTTTGTTTATAAAGCGCATTTTTTATTGTAAGATGTGCGTGCTCCACAACACCTTGTCCTTGTGGGTTATAGGGTATTCCATGTATCAAGTGAATGTCAAGTTGTTGTAGGAAGGCTTTAAAGGGTTGTGAGCTGTAGGCTGGACTATTATCTGTCTTTAATTGGCGTGGCTTTCCCCATGCCGCAAAAGCCTGTAGGCAATGGGCGATAACATCTCTGGATTTTTCCCCCCGTATGCACTGAGGCGAAAATTATTCCAGAGCAGGTATCTACAGAGACATGAACATATCTTAACTTTCCAAATTCTGAAACATATGTGACATCCATATGCCATATGTGATTAGGTAACAAACCCTTAGGATTAACCCCCAAGGACGGTGCAGGTAGTAAGATCACACAATTTTTGCAGGAGACTGCTGTGTCCCGTGCCTGTGCTTTTGTTATGTTAAATTTGAGGCAAAGAGTTAAAGCATCCTGTTTCTTCAAATCCTCCCCTAAATGGTCCCATTGAGGTATGTTTAACAAGCCTTCATCTAGGAACCATGGAGCCGCCTTTTCCACTGTATTCAAAAAGGCCCAAGCAGTTTTTGCTTTTAGTGGAGTTCCATTGGCTTTCAGCAGGTCTTCTAAAGACCCTTCCAACCGCACTTTAGATACTTCAGATCCCATTATGAACACACAGACAACAGACGTGGACGTTAAAGACTCGCCGCTAAATTCCGCTCTAAGGCTGCCCTGCTTCTTATTGCGGACTCGCTAAATCCCGGCTCTAAGGCCGCCCCACTTCTTATTGCGGACTTATACAAGTTAATCCCGGCTCTAAGGCCGCCCCGCTTCTTATTGCGGACTCCTACAAGATTCCCACCACTTTGATCCTGTGGTCCCTTCCCCGCTTACCTGCAGTTTCGATAAGAAAATCCCGGCTCTATGGCCGCCCCGCTTCTTATTGCGGTCTTGTACAAGTTTCCCACCACCTTTGTCATGGTTTTACCCCGATTACCTGCGGACTTCTCCCTTGCAAGGTTTTTCTATTTTTACTCCCCGCTTTACCGCTGAATTCCCACTTTCGAACCTGGCCTTTACTCCCCGCTTTACTGCGGAATTCCCACTTTTGAACATGGCTAATGTCCCCGCTTACCTGCAGACCTTTACTCCCCGCTTTCCTGCAGATTACCTTGCAAGATTCCTTTATTTAGTTCCCGGGTGCCGGCGCCTTTTATCGCCCTCACCCCGCAAGGACGACAAGACGCCCTGGTTCAGATGCATCTTCTCTCTCTTCTCTCTCTTTTATTTCCACAAGTCTACACACTTATATATGCTTACATGGCCAATCAGTGAGCAGGGTACAGGAGGGAGCGAATCAGGCTGTGCACCTAAACGAACAACTTCACTAGCAACCAATACTGTTTACTTCCTCTTTGGGCGTTCTGCTTAGTCTCACAAGGCAATCCTAACCTGGCAACTAGCCAGGTGCCATCTTTTAATGGCGGAGGCCGCCATGGCCAGGGGCCTGCCTCCGACAAGCTTCCCTATTACCTGCAATTGCACTACTGGGTATTTTCTGCAAAGATACAGATGTAGTGAAAAGAACGGCCATCTGTACCCCAATGTTCATAGCAGCAATGGCCACAGTCGCCAAACTGTGGAAAGAACCAAGATTCCCTTCAATGGATGAATGAATAAGGAAGATGTGGTCCATACACACTATGAAGTATCATGCCTCCATCAGAAAGGATGAATACCCAACTTTTGTATCAACATGGACAGGACTGGAAGAGATTATGCTGAGTTAAATAAGTCAAGCAGAGAAGTCAATTATGATATGATTTCACTTATTTGTGGAGCATAACAAATAACATGGAGGACATGGGGAGATGGAGAGGAGAAGGGAGTTGGGAGAAACTGGAGGGGGAGACGAACCATGAGAGACTGTGGACTCTGAAAAACAATCTGAGGGTTTTGGAGGGGAGAGGGGTGAGAGGTTGGGTGAACCTGTTGGTGAATATTATGGAGGGCACATAATTCATAGAACTTTGGCTATGGTACATAAACAATGAATTCTGGTACACTGAAAAGAAAATTTAAAAAAAAGATATATACCTTAAAATGCTTCTCTGAGTGGTAACTCGACTCTTTATGCTTATTACATTTCATAACTGTTCCTTATAAACTGTTGGAAAAATCATACTACTTATACACACACTCACCTTGTTAGCATAGCTGACTCTCTGAGACAAGATAACTTTGGGCCTGCCTCCTGCTGAGGGCCCTGGGTGTGGTGGGAAGACTTCATGTCCTTGGTGGCTGAAGCATGTCCCATGCTGCTTTACCCACAGTTCTACAAAGCCAGGCAGGTGGAGACAGGCAGGAAAGGAGCATGAAGAGCAAGACTGACTATTCAAGTTTGCCTATTATAAGCACAGGCATGTGAGCCAAACCAAATCTCCTGTCACAGAATAGTTTTGTTTTTAGAACCCAAAATATTGTATCTATAGGAAAGGGACAAATTCCTCAAGGGCTATGCTTGCTCTAAGTAAGTTATTTCAATCCATGGCTTTACATTCTTTGTCATGATAGTTTAAACATTTGCTTCCTATTGATGGACACTGGGCACTTGCTGTCCAAATGGTGCTGGGTCTCAAGGTGTCACAGAGCACAGACCCAGGAAAGCCACGAGTAGCTCCATGGCATCTTGAGTCATCATCCAGGCTTCAGTAATAACTGCTATATTAGTCAGTACTTTTCACACTAAGGAGCTTCATGGTTCAGTGGAGGTACAGCAGTTGGAGGGAGCTCTAGTGGGGGCCAAGGAAGAAGCCAAATATGCAGCACCCCGGCCCCCACCCCCAGTAAAACCAGGATAGCTGTATCTCTTCTATTAAGGTTCAAGATAATATTTCATCTGGAAAATAGAATTCTATAATAACAAGCTTGAAAACCACCAGTTTAATAGTGCAACTCTGATATTCTTTGTAATAAAGTATCACCCCTAAAAACAGTGGACTTATCAATAAATATTTTTCAGTTGAAGCAGGCATTGATATCACCTGGATGTTTTTTCCAATTTTCAGTGTGACTTATTTGTTCATCTGAAGGCTGCTGTATTTGGGTACAGGTTCAAAAATAAGATGCAAGAATGCACAAGACAAATATGTTTTATTAACTCTTCCTCCCACAAAAGAGTGAAAAATCCATGAAACTGGCATCTCTACAAGGCATCTGGCACCAATTTGTCCTGGCTCTGGGTAAGTACCTCCATGCAAGAGTGCCCGAAAGTGAAGTAGAGCTATTTTGGGCTCTTTGCTTAAGTTTTATTGGGTGTTTTCTTTCGAAATGAGGAAATGGTTCATTGCTCTATTCTCCATGGTACCTGCTATTTCACAATGGTGAATGTCTATGTCTGTGCATATATACCATCATGCAATGCCCTTTAGTGGTGGGTATCTACATTTTAGAAGTGCACTGAATAAGAAAGAATATATGCCAAACTTCATTTCTCAAAATGAAGCCAATCAAAGCAGAACTTTCAAAGCTATCTTATTCTTTGATTAAATAAGATTAAAAATTCTCTCCATTCCTGGTAATAAGAAGAAAGAAGCGAGAGAAGCAGGAAAGCAAGAAGAGAGGAAGGGAAGAAGGAGCAAGAGAGAAGAGTAGAAGATAAAGAAATGACAATTCATTTATTTTGAAGCAAGATTTTTCATCTCAAGTACACTAGATTTAAGTTCTGGGTGGGCTGGAGAATTCTTAGCTTGTTTCCATCAAATTTAAAAGCAAAAATATCTATGGGAACCACACATGGGGACCTGGATTTGACTGCATTTTGCTCTCATCTCCTGTGCAATGTTGGTGGTGACCATGAAGAACATGTAACTTATGTTGACAGAATCTAGAGGAACTTTGCAAAACAAAACAAAACAGAACAGAACAAAACAAAAACAAACTTCACCATTCTCTCTCCTCCTCTCCCTCCCTTCCTGACTCCCTCCTTCCCACCCTCTCTCTTCCTCTCCCTCTTTCACACACACACACTAGATTGTAAACTACTCATGCTTTCATGCTGAAGCCCTCTCCCCACACACCATGTCCATCCTGCCCACAAAGCAGAAAAGGTCTGAACAGCCTCTCTAAGAGCCATGCCTGGGATGGTGAACAGAAATGACCCCCTGCCTTAGAATGTGAGTAGACTGGGAGTTTCCTGTAGCTTACAGAGGATATTGGGCTACAACTGAGTTGACTATTACCCATATTTAGCTGCTCACAAAAAAGCTGAATTTTTCTTATTATGAAACATCTCCATATCTATGTGGAAAGGCTATGAAGGATGATTTTTTTTTCCAGCTATAGCAACTTTTATAACAGAGTGCAGAGAAAAAAAGGCGACTTCAGGATAGGTCTCGGTTTGCACTAGGGAGAGATGCACTAGGAGGAGAATATATTGGATTCCATTGTACATCTGCTATCAGTAATCATAAAGCTAACATGTGTTACATGGCACTGTCTCCAGGAACAACTCTGAGCCCTTCACCTGAAATAGGTCATTTAATCCTCACAAGTTAACTCCACAGGTGTGGTAGGTCCAGTCAATATCCTCATTTTACACAAGAGATTGGGTCACTTTGCCCAGGCACATAGCTAGGAAGCGGTAAGCAAGATTGAACACTCTGGTACCAGAACCTAGAATTGAAACCACTATACCACCTTCTTTCAAAAATGAATGAGATTGGCTCTGCCTTTGAAGGAAAGTGCTATCAAGTGGAGGAAGGAGGGAGCAAACCTGATCACGTACAGTGTGGGGAGTGGGACGATACTGACTGGCTCGGTGGGGAAGTACAGGACATCACAGTTTTGAATTGAAGCATTTGCACTGCAGGGAAGCATAAAAACACAGTGACTAGCAGAGCATCTATTTGGTTCTGGGAACTGAATAGAAAGTTGACTATTTTACCCAAGTGCCTTACTTATTTCCTGCATTCTTTCATTACAGTATTTATATCTCTAGTTACAACTGCATCAAACTTGGCAAAATTTGGCATTTATTATTTATCGTTGAGTAAGTTTGAGTAAGTTTTCCAGAATGGAAACTGCCCATCATAGAGCAACTATAAAATGAGATTGTTTCAGTTTCAGTGAAACAGGCCCTACTAAAAGCGCTTGGCCAACCTAAGATAAAGGCAAAGACTTACTTACTGTCCAGGCTGGCAAATATAGATAGTATATTGGCAACCCGCAGATTCTCTTTGGCCAACCACATTTTCCTTGGTGACAAAACAAGATCAAACCCTCAAGACTGAAGTGTCACCCAAAAATGTGGGAGGGAACGAGTTCAGTTTTCTTCTTTCTCTTTTTTTTGTTTGCACATTAAGGTACTATTACATAAAGTAAACCTTATCCTCTTTAGGTATACAGTTCTGTGAATTTTGTCAATGGTCTTCAGTCATGTAACCAGCATCACCACCAAGATACCGAGTATTTCCATTACCTCCAAAGCCCTTTTGCATTCAGTTCTCTCTCAACACCTTCAACTCCCCAAAATCACTAGTAGTTTCTTTGTTTCTTTCCTCAGAATATCATATAAACAGAATCCTATGGTATGTAGCCTTTTGTGTCTTATCTCCTACAATTATAATGCTTTTGAGATTCATTCATACAGTTGCATTTATCAGTAACTTATGCCTCAGATTGCTGAGTAGTATTCCATTGTACAGATGTTACTGCAATTTGTGTACCCATTCACATACAGGTTTACATGAAAACGTACCTTTTCATTTCTCTTGGGTAAATATCCAGGAATGGGATTACCATATATGGTAAGTGTGTTTAATTTTGTAGAAAATTTAATAAGTTGTTTTCAAAGTGGTTGTAACATTTTACATTCCTATCAGTTGCTCGGCTTCCTTGCCAGAACCTGGTTTTTTGGGGGGTTGTTGTTGGGGTTTTTTTTTAATTTTATTTTTGGTTTCTATCATTTTTAAATTTTTTTTTATTTTCAGCATAACAATATTCATTATTTTTGCACCACACCCAGTGCTCCATGCAATCCGTGCCCTCTATAATACCGACCACCTGGTACCCTGACCTCCCACCCCCAGCCCCTTCAAAACCCTCAGATTATTTTTCAGAGTCCATAGTCTCTCATGATTCACCTCCCCTTCCAATTTCCCTCAACTCCCTTCTCCTCTCTAACTCCCCATGTCCTCCATGCTATTTGTTATGCTCCACAAATAAGTGAAACCATATGATAATTGACTCTCTCTGCTTGACTTATTTCACTCAGCATAATCTTTTCCAGTCCCGTCCATGTTGCTACAAAAGTTGGGTATTTGTCCTTACTGATGGAGGCATAATACTCCATAGTGTATATGGACCACATCTTCCTTATCCATTCGTCCATGGAAGGGCATCTTGGTTCTTTTCACAGTTTGGCGACCGCGGCCATTGCTGCTATGAACATTGGGGTACAGATGGCCCTTCTTTTCACTACATCTGTATCTTTGGGGTAAATATCCAGAAGTGCAATTGCAGGGTCATAGGGAAGTTCTATTTTTAATTTCTTGAGGAATCTCCACACTGTTCTCCAAAGAGGCTGCACCAACTTGCATTCCCACCAACAGTGTAAGAGGGTTCCCCTTTCTCCACATCCTCTCCAACACATATTGTTTTCTGTCTTGCTAATTTTGGCCATTCTAACTGGTGTAAGGTGATATCTCAATGGATTTTAATTTGAATCTCCCTGATGGCTAATGATGATGAACATTTTTTCATGTGTCTGATAGCCATTTGTATGTCTTTATTAGAGAAGTGTCTGTCCATATCTTCTGCCCATTTTTTTATATGATTGTCTGTTTTATGTGTGTTGAGTTTGCTATAGCACCAAGAAACATAAGATACCTGGGAATAAACCTAACCAAAGAGGTAAGGGATCTGTACTCAAGGAACTACAGAACACTCATGAAAGAAACTGAAGAAGACACAAAAAGATGGAAGACCATTCCATGCTCTTGGATCAGAAGAATAAACATTGTTAAAATGTCTATACTGCCTAGAGCAAACTATACTTTTAATGCTATTCTGATCAAAATCCCACCGGTATTCTTCAAAAGAGCTGGAGCAAATAATCCTAAAATTTGTATGGAATCAGAAGAGACCCCGAATCGCTAAGAAAATATTGAAAAACAAAAATAAAATTGGCGGCATCACGTTACCTGATTTCAAGCTTTACTACAAAGCTGTGATCACCAAGACAGCATGCATGGTACTGGCATAAAAACAGACACATATACCAGTGGAACAGAGTAGAGAGCCCAGATATGGACCCTCAACTCTATGGTCAAATAATCTTTGACAAAATAGGAAAAAATATACACTGGAAAAAAGAGAGTCTCTTCAATAAATGGTGCTGGGAAAGCTGGGCAGCTATATGTAGAAGAATGAAACTCGACCATTCTCTTACACCGTACACAAAGATAAACTCAAAATGGATAAAAGACCTCAACGTGAGACAGGAATCCATCAAAATCCTAGAGGAGAACATAAGCAACTAATCTCTTCGATATCAGCCACAGCAACTTCTTTCAATATATGTCTCCAAAGGCAAAGGAAATAAAAGTGAAGATGAAGTTTGGGGACTTCATCAAAATCCAAAGCTTCTGCACAGCCAAGGAAACAGTCAAGAAAACAAAGAGGCAACCCACAGAATGGGAGAAGATATTTGCAAATGACAGTACAGACAAAAGGTTGATATCCAGAACCTGGTATTATATATAACATATATATATTGAGCCATTCTAATAGGTGTGAAATGGTACACCTTAGTTTTCCAATTTGTATTCTACTAATGATGAGTGATATTTAACATCTGTTCATGTGCATATCTGGCCTCTCATATTTCTTTCTTAATAAAGCTTGTTTACCTCTTTTGTCCATTTTTTATATTGGATTGATTTCTTTCCAGATGAGAGTCTTTTCATAGATTCTAAATATAAGTTCTCTCTCAGTTATGTTTTTTGCAAACTTTTCTTTCCATTTTCTTAGTAATGTCTTTTAATAAGAAGTTTTAATTTCTATAAAGTTGAATTTATCTGTATTTCTTTCTATGGTTTGTGCTTTTTATATCTTATCTAAAAATATTTACCTATTTTAAAGTCACAAAGATTTTCTTCTTTATGTTTTTTTAGAGTATAGTTTTGTGTTTTACATTATTCTTACAATGTGTTTGATGTTAATTTTTTTATGTAATATGAGGTATAGATCAAGGTTCATTTTCTTGCATATGGTTGCTCAATTTCTCTGGCATCATTTGTTAGAGGCTATCCTTTCCTAATAAATTTTCTTTGTTTCTTTGTCAAAAATCAATTAATAATGTATATGTAGATATATTTCTAGACTCTGCTGCATTCCACTAAACCATGTGTCTATACTTTTGCTGATATCATAGTCTTAATTACTGTATAGTAATTCAAGTATCCTGAATTATAGTAATTCAAGTATCCTGAATCCTCCATTTTGTCTTGGTTTCTCAACCTTTTTATTTTCCACATACACTTTAGAACCAACCTGTCCATTTCTAGGAAAAACTTGCTGAAATTTTTATTGAGATGATACTGCATCTATAAACTAATTTGGATAGAAAATTAACATCTTGACAATACTGAGTCATCCAATTCATGAATCCACATATATTTCTGCATTTAGTTAAGACTGTTTGTACATATTTTGTTAGAATTGTCCCTGAAAGTATTTAATTTCATGACTTATGTTCCTATTGTTAATGTCATTTGGGATGCTATTATAAATTATACTGTTTTTTTCCTTCAATTTCTAATTATTCACTACTAGTATATAAAAGCACAGCTGATTTTAGTATGATGGGTTTTTTATCCTAAAAATTAAATTTGTTTATTGGATATAATATCATTTTTCTACATCATTTGAGATTTTATATGTAAATAATTATGTCATCTAAGAATAAAACATTTCCTTTCTTCCTTTCCAGTATAAATTCCTTTTATTTCCTTTTCTTGTTGCACTGAGGAGTATCTCTAGTACAAGACTGAATACAAGTGGTGAGAGCAGGCATCCCTGCCTTGACAATCTTGAGTGAGAATATTCAGACTTTTACTTTGAATTACCACATTAGCTACAGAACTTTTACAGGTGCTCTTTACCAGGTTGGGGAAGTGCCTTTCTATTTTCAGTTTGCTGAAACTATTTATCATGATTAAATGTTGATTTCCATTAATTTATTTTCCTGTATTTATCAAGATTATCATATGCCTCTTATTTTCTAGGTTGTTAAAGTACATTAATTTTCAAACAGCAAAGCAACTTTGAATTTCTGAGATGAAACCCATTTAGTCATGATGGATTATCATTTTTATACATTATTGGATTCAATTTATTATTTTTTAAAAGATTCTTATTTTTATATTTGTGAGAGATATTGGTCTGTGGTTTTCTTACAATACCTTTCCCTGGATTTTGGCATTAGAGTAATGCTGCCTTCACATAATAAGCCAGGAGAGTCAGCTCCACATAGATTTTCAATATCATCAGAGAACTGAGAAGGAATTAATCTGATCTGATCTCTTTGCCTTTCTTCCAGTTCTCTTATTCACAGTTCTGATCCTGACCTGTTTGCCTTTCCTCCAGTTCACTCATTAGCAGTTCCAGAGTTGGAAAAACTTGTCATGTCTGTTTGGTAGAATTCTGCAATTAAAGAGAAATGAAGGTTAATTTTCAAATGGCAAATCATGCCATTAAGAGGCAAGGAAATAAAATGACACAGTCTTTTCTTCTGAGTAACAAGAAGACTATGCCATTTATACAAGGGCAGGTATAATTCTTTACTGACCAAAGTGGTTTTTGTTCAGGGTCTTGGCTACTGTAACTAAGGATCATGAGAGAAGCAGTCATTCAACGACTACTGCTCTCCAAAAGAGAAATTGAAATTAAGTGCCAATATGCCCATTAAATTTTCATTATGTCCAGGAATTTATTTATTCATTTATTTTAAGATTTTATTTATTTATTTGACACACAGAGAGAGATCACAAGTAGGCAGACAGGCAGGCAGAGAGAGAGGGAAGCAGGCTCCCTGCTGAGCAGAAAGCCCGATGCGGGACTTGATCCCAGGACCCCAAGATCATGACCTGAGCCAAAGGCAGAGGCTTAACCTCCTGAGCCACCCAGGCACCTATGTCCAGTTATTTAGATGATAGTGTGCTTTCCCTATGCTAAGGGAATGCATTTCGAAGATTCACATTTCTACAGATAAGATTACAGATCATTGCTATCCAAAAGGATTTTTTGTGGTGATGGAAATGCTCTATAATAGTGATGTCCAACAGGTAGAAAGTAGCCATATATGGTTACTGAGTATCCAAACATGGTAAGTGTGACCAAGAAACTAAATTTTAATTGTATTTAATTTTTTAAAGTGTAAATATAAATAACCACATGTAGCTAGTGACTACCAAACTGGACCATGCAATTGTAGAGTGACAACTTTGACTCTTGAAAACCTTTAGAAACAAGTTCTCACTGAAGAAAGGGGGAGAAGGACTTGGGAACAAGTTGTACGACTAGAGGTGTAAGGTTTAGTGAGGAGCCTGCAGGAAAAACTTACATCAAATTGCAGACTAAATAGTCAATTCTTCTTAAATCAATTCTATTCTGATTCACTTTGGTATTATTACCAGGCTGACAAATGTACAAGGTTGACAACGGATAGCAACATGATTGGTTTTACTTGGAAATAGGTGATCTGAGAGCAGTCTATATTTTTTTATCTATACTCTGTGGGAGGGATCAAAGTGAATATTCAACAAGACTCCTCTGAATGTTGATTCCTACACATTGAATCAATGTTTTGGCTCTTAGGGGATGGTAGCATGAATTTCTGAGCTTTATATCACCAATAGAAGACTCAAAAAGGAATCAAACTTCATTTTTGTTTTTTGTTTCCTGCAATTTAATTTCTCTTTCTTTCTTTCTTTCTTTCTTTCTTTCCTTCCTTCCTTCCTTCCTTCCTCTTCCTTCCTTCCTTCCTTCCTAATTACAACTTGTTTGATGGTTTGTTTTTATTTAGTTTTTTTATTTGAGTATAGTTGACACACAACATTACATTAGTTGCAGGTATACAATATAGTGATTCAACAACTTTATATACTATGTTATGCTCACCTCAAGTGTAATAACTAAGACAGATGAGGGGAACATTTAAAAATAAATGGCATGCTTTGGAGTAGCATTGAGCTTGACTCCATTTTTATGCATTTCTCTCAAAGGATCTTTTATGTTAAATCACTTACTTGCTATCAGAGATACTCACAGGCACAAAACTTAGAGATTCATCGAAATGACAAAACTGAGAGTCTCCAGGGCAGGAAAAGGTCACCAGGCTCTGTACAGGCTTGATCTGTTTGAATCCTTAACAAATGCTCTCAGGATGGTGATGCCTTTGTTCTGCTCTATTCTGGTGGAAATGATTTAGTGAATGCTCTGCACCTTTCTCTCCCCCTCAATGCCACCCTTGACCCCTCACCCCCACCCTTTCACATTAGATCTTTTTGCTTCACTGGCCTTTCCGGATGAGGAAGAGTCTCACCAGATCAAGAATGCACCTTTTCAGAAGAGGTCAATTAGTCCTGGGGAGTAATGAGAACTAAGCGGCCCTCTCCACTTTGACCATTGATTTAAACACTATTCACAGGCTCCAGGGTGCTAGCGAGGCAACACTCTGGAAACTGATGAGGGACTCCATCTCCATTCCCACAACCCATGCCCAGTCACCCCAGAGAATCAGCCACCAGCCATAGCTCCCTCCCACCCAGCTACATGGTAACCAAAACAAGCGCCTTCTGTGTACACTTTGTGTAGCGTGTAATTGCCAACTGGTGAAAAGATGAATAGAAAGGAAATGTATTGAGCGAGCTTTGGCAGGATTATCATAATAAGCATTATGAGGCCCCAACTCCACATGCCAAGAGGCAAACTTTATAGCATGGCCCATGTCTGGAGGCTGAACAGAGCCAGGATATGCTCCATACAGAAACTGGCACCTTCACCAAGGCCACATACACCACATAGGTCAGCATGGGCTTCCTGAAGCCAGAAACACTCAGAGTCAGAAGACCTTGGAGATTCTTGGAGTTTTACCCTTTCTCAGCATGAAGATTCTCTCTTCAAATCCTCTACGAGTGACCACCATAAAGACACCATTATTTCTCCAAAATAGATCCAAACTGAACCACATAATGCATAAGCTATTACACTTACCTTGATTTTGTAATTTCTGTTCCAAGTTAAATTTTCCTGGTTCTCTCACTTATGCTTCATAAGGCATGATTTTGAGGTTATTCCCTGAACTGGTCACACTTATAGTCAAGGCCGGTAAGGACACTGAAGCTCAATTACATCTATACAAATGTCTTCATTGGCTTCTAAATGTTTTATTTGAGTTTAGCAGAGTGGGGTCAGAGATGTGCAAAGAGTGGGGAGGTAGGAGGTTAGGGAAAGAGGAAGTGGTAGTAGCTTTAATCTATCTGTGAAATAGCACAGGGTTAGGGTAAGAGTGCATGGACATAAGAACAAAGTTTTTCAATGCAAAAGAACTTGTCTTAGAAATAATCATATAACTTTGAGTCCGTATAAGGAACCATAAAAGGCATTTCACATACAATAACCCTAACAAGAAAGGAAGCTTTATTATTCCCATTTTGTAATGAAAGTATGAGACTCATAGAGATTAAATGACTTGCCCAAAGTCATATAGCTAGTAAGTGGCAAATACAGAATATTACTCTAAAACTTCTCACTTATTTCTCCTGGGCCAAAGCCACATCCTAGAATTACATAACCTCTTGGGATCCAGATGTTTTCTGTCTCAACCTTTCAGATCTGTCCAGTCAGTCCTGTTTGGGTCTGACTTTACTGAGCTTAGCCCATTACCTGCTATGACCTTCAATTCCTTCCTGATCCCTTCAGACTTGCCTGCTCTGAACTTGGATATCTTCCTGATCCCACAAATTAGCTTGTGTGCCTAGTTCCCCCTCATTGTTATGTGTGCACATACTCTTCAGCATCCCCAAGAGAAAGGGAGATTCCAGTTCCCTGAATCACTGAGTCCATGTGTTCTCTTCCTGGCAAGTTCTGAGAAATGATACTCTTGGTGACCAAAGAAAAAGATTAGCTCTTTAGACCTTGGCCTCCAAATGTCATTAGATAAATTTTAAATTCCTCAAAACTTTCTAAACTTGCTAAATGTTCACATCTTCCTTTTGTGTGTGTGATCTTTCCCAAAGAATCCAGTGTCTCATGGATGTTTCCTGAATTATCAGACAGAGAAGGTAAAATGAACAAGTATCCAGTTTTTTAAAACCTCAGTAAGTTGGCTTTCAGCTTAGCATATACCAAAATGACATAGCTTGAGTCAAATGTCCAGAGACCTTTTTAAAGCTACTCTGCTTGTAATGCAATTCAGTTGTCTGAGAGCCATTGGAAAATTCACATCAATAATCCACTGAGACTGAACATGGACATGGTATTCTTACTGAAGAAGTTGGTTTCATGAGCTGGAGAATACTTTGTACTTTTAACAATTATTTACTAACTAGAACCCCACGTGGTCCAGTCTCTACCATCTATGGCATTCAATTAAATAGCATTCAACAACAATAAGTAATTAAAATCAATCCCAATTTTTTTTAATATCTTAAAGGCTATCAAAGAGAATCAGTTTATAACCCTTAGTGTGCAGCCCAAAGTCTCTTTTCCTATTATCTTCCCTCTCAGGAGAAATCATATTCCCAACTTTCCCAAAGCTTTTCCTTATATATTTCATTCTCAAACGCCAATCCCAAAATCTACCCCTAAAATCAAGTTGGCATGGACTTCCTCTTTTCCCCCTCACCAGAGCTCTTCTGGGAACTCACAGGAATCGACTCTGCCTTCATATACATGCAGTGCCAAGAGTGCAAGGTTAACACCCTATGAGCAAAACTGGACTGATAGGAAATAAGAACTAATTGATAAATATTCCCTTGTATCTTCCTCTGGGCATTTCATAAGCATTTCACACGGTCCAAGAGAGGTAATTTTTGAGATATTTAGTATCCTTTAATAAATTTCTTTGTTTTTGCTTAAAGTAGTCAGTAAATCATGTTGTTTGCAAACAAGAATCAGGTCTAATAAAGATTCCAATAAATTAGAGTTCCAGTTTCCTGGATCCTTGATAATACTGACTATTATCAACTAAAATTAGCAAACAAAATAAAACAAGAATACTTCCTTAGGGTCCATACTTACAGGACAAGAAAAGCAAATAAATTTTACAGGGCACCCACAGTTAAGCTAGTTTGTAACTCTATGAGCTACCAACTGGATTTAGGATTCAATATAAGCCAGGGGTGATAGGAATTTAGCCGGAAAGCTGTTTCTATCCTTTTTGACTTTCTTTATGTCATTTTGTGACCCTAGGTTTCACATGATGCTTGGTGGAAAACATGTTTTGCAAAGCATGTCTGTTTCTGATTGGTAAATTAGAGGATGAATGTTTATGACCTGTTGAAGGTTATCATGGATTCCTTCTCAACTGAGGACCAGATTCCCAAAGCATTTAGCCAAATTGCCTTACCTTACAACAGCACCTCAAACTAGTCCTCTAAATTACCCCTAATAGCAGAGAAAATACATTCCCTCTGGGATCTGATAGCAGAGTAAATGACACAACTTAAATTTAAAATGTCTTTGAGAAAACTAAAGTTTTACATTTTATTCTCTAAAATGTCAATGTCCACTTTTATGTGAAAATAATAAATAGAATTACTTACTAAGAAGACTTATAATTAAATAAAATAGATGGAACTAAGTGTTAATCTCTGCTCCATACCGCAGTGCCCCTAAAAACAATTTTAAGTGATAAAAACATACAAAGACAAAGAGATCAGGTCAGCAAATGATACCAAAAAAGAGAGGCAGCCAGCTATGGAAGATGCAAAGCACATTAATTAATACTAACGGACTCAGCAGAGTATAAAAAGTGAGGACCTTCAATAACAATGATGGGGAACACCAAGCAACAAACAAAAATCCTGAAGATTTGGGCTGCAGAATTCTAGGGATGGCCAGGAATTTATGTACCAGAATCTCCAAAGAAAACAGAATTGAGGATTGAGGCTGAAAATAGAGGAAATTGGTTGAGAGTCTATTTAGGGAGCACACAGATCTTCCTTCCTATCCTTCAAGACGACTACGGCCCCCAAGCTCCCATCCTGGGAGGAGACAGAAAGTTTATTTTCTGAAAAAACTAATCTAAAGAAGCTGGGTAACAGAACTGAAAGAAGAGTGTGGGAGGGAAGTCCTCTACAGAAGACAAGATTAGGTGAGTCTTTCAAACTAGGAGTACCCAGCCTTCTTCTTTCAGCCAGTTCTCAAAATGCTGGCAGCCATACATACACCCATTGGAGGAACTGACTGGTCCTAGGAAAAAGACTTAAGAAATTGTCCTCTGCACAATACCAGGTAAAACCCCAGCCTCCTTACACCAGTTGGGCAGCTAGGGCCAGGCTGGGAGCTGTCAGCCCAGGGTGTAATAAGGGATTGCCTGTAGAGAATTTAAAACCAGTAATTAAATCACATAAAAGTTGGTTAGCTCTTTATTATTTATTTTTATGCACAATTATGCAGGAACTTTAAGAAACCTTAGTGATAAAATACCTATTCTCACCAAAAACTCCTTTCTACATGTGAGTTCCAAACAACTGCTCTGGCTACTGTGGAATAGAAATAATATGTCTCACAGCTACAAATTAGCACATTTTTATTCTCTACTTGGAATTAATTTGGAAAATTCCCTATTATTGAGTCAGTTCTTCCACTAACACAAACTGAGCTATATATGTCCTTTTGAGAGTACATTCAAGGTTCAAATTCTTCACGTTGGCTTTTGTGTCCAATCCCTGTGACACTAAATATTCCTGTGCTTAAACAGTAGATTCCAAAAGTAAACAATGACACCACAGAAATTGTAAAGACAGAAGAAAACTCTGAATTACTGAGTTTTGCCATTCCACATAACCATTCAGAGTTTTCATTTATATTTATTTTAAAGCAGTGACACAGAGAAGTATGAAGAATGAGTTTTGTTTGGTAACTATGAAATTTAGTATATGCATGAAGTACTTAATTTCATTAATTCCTTTCAAATTAAAATTCATTCAGGGCATCTGGGTGGCTCAGTCATTTAAGCTCCCAGTAGCTCAGTCCATTAAGCATCTGCCTTTGGTTCAGGTCATGATCCCAGAATCCTGGGATCAAGCCCCGTATTGGGCTCCCTGTTCAGTAGAGAGCCTGCTTCTCCTTTACACTCTCTCCCTCTCTCTCTCTCAGATAAATATATAAAATCTTAAAATATTTTTTAATTTAAAAATTTAAAAACTGTAAAAAAAATTAAAATTCATTCCTTTTATTGTTGTTTTCAACTGAATAATCATGAAAATAATTACTATGACAGACTTCTGTCATCATTGTTGAAAACAATTTTGGTTATCCATGTATGGCAATCCATGTATGATCAGTGTATGAATTTCTCTGACCCAAATGTAAAAATGCTTGGTACACCTCTAGCTTGAACCCTTCTTCAGTCCTATAGCAGCAGTCAACCAGGGTCCATCAGACACATGAAATGCAGAGACTCAAATTAACAAACCAAAAAGATGGGGGCCCTGGATGGCTCAGTTGGTTAAGCTTCTGCCTTTGGCTCAGGTCATGAATCTGGGATTGAGCCCTACATCGGGCTCCTTCCTCAGTAGGAAGCCTGTTTCTGCCTCTCCCACTCCCTGTTTGTGTTCCCTTTCTCACTGTGTCTCTCTCTGTCAAATAAATAAATAAAATCCTTAAAAAACAAAACAAGTAAACTAAAATGATGAAGCAGAGACCAAGTTGAGACAGAATCCTCAGATAGAAGAAAATATCGCCTCCAAGAATAGAAATAATAAGAAGAGAATGTATTTCTAAAAGAAAGGAAAGAAACTTTCAGAGAACAAGAAAGACTTCATGAGAATTAAAAATATAAATGCAAAATAAAAAATTAATAAGAAAAAAGAAGGTAAAATTGAGAAAATCTTAAGTAGAAAAATAACAACAACGAAAACAACAGGAAAATATGAGATAAAAAGATTTTTAAAAGTAGAGGATCAATTCAGAAGGTCTGACCTCTGACTAATAGAAGTTCCAGAAAGAACACCAAGTAAACAGATGGAAGTAAAAAATCAGATAATATAGGAAACTTTCCCAGAACTAAAGGCCATGAGTTTCCAAGTTGAAATAGCCCACCAAGTACACAGGACAATAAATGAAAAACAAACCACACCAAAGCAAACCACTGTGAAATTTCTGAATATTGGGAATAAAGAAAAAAGTCCTAAAAAAAATCCCAGACAGGAAACACAGGGCAAACACCAAGGGCCAGGATTCAGCACAGCACTGCATTTTCTAAAAGCACTCCAACTTCAGAGGATGCTAGAGCAATACTATCAATATCCTAAATTTTAAAAATAGTTTCAATCTAGTATTTATTTCATAGGAAGCCAAACTATAAATCAATATAAGTGTACAGTAAAACTTTTCTGACACCCAAGGTCTCAAGTTTACTTTCTACTTACCCCATGTTAGAAAGCTACTGGAGGGCGTGTTCCATAAAAACAAGAGAATAAATAGAGACAAAGGAATGCCAAACATCCAGAAAATGAGGAATATGTGAAGAGAATTCCTTGAATAACAATGAATGGAATACCCAGGTCAGCAGCTATCCTGCAGTCCTTGAAAGTCTTCAAGTTCAGATTGGAGGGGGAAAATTACTCCAGAAACAGCTCCAAGAAATGGGGAAGAAAAAAAAAAAAAAACAGAAAAAATACCTGAAGTCATGGTGCCCTGGAAAACGGGGAAACCAATTAATGTTGCGATATAAAACTAAGCAGATTTTTTTTTTTTTTAAAGACAATTTGAACTCTGGAAAAGCAAGAAAGGAAATCTAATCATAGTACATTATTTTACATCATATAGAGAGGTTTGAGTGATATATACATTGTCTTAAACATGGAAACACTGCGTAATAATTTAACAAATAATGATGATTTAACTGCACTGGAAAGATGGGGGCTGGAGAGAAAAATAAGTGTGTGGAAGAGGGATCAACTTCCATCTTTCATAAGAAAAGTAATGATCATAGTGAGAAGTAGCAGTTTTGTTATATTATTTAAACATACAGATGTTAAATGATAAGGAATAAAGTTAAAAGAAATGGAAGCAGCTGCCTCTGAGGAGTTATGACCTGTGATAGGAAGGCCAGGAACTGCTATTTTGTTTTAAATCTTATGCTACTATTTTATTGTTTAAAATTATGGACATCTATTACTTTGGCAGACCTATTTAAAGAACAGAAGCAGGAAATTTGAATTTTATTGGAAACCCCCAGGTTTAAGGTGTTGCAGTTACAACATAAAATGGTGGGGGGCACTTCAGGTTCCAACAAAACACTGTCCTAATCTCTCCATGAAGATCAAGCCTCTGGGCCACAGGAAGGCTTTGAAGGAAAAAACAGTGGACATTTCTTCAGCACCTCCTACATGCTGGTACCATTGTAGAAAACTGTCAGAGATCTTGGTGACTGATCCTTACCACACCCCTCAGGAACTGGGGAAGTGATTTCCAGATAAGAAATCACTTCGGCTCCAAGATGAAGACCTTGATTGCAGGTATTTGTTTGTATTTCCAAGCGTAAGCCCCAGGCTGTCTGTGGACAGATTATCATCACAACTTCAGAAGATATGTGAAGCTATTTTACAGATGAGAAAACAAGAGTCCTGGCAAAGTCAAGTGGCTTAACCACGTCATAAAAATGGTAAGTGGCAAAACCGTGATTGGGCTCTAGCCTCCAATAGAACACCCCACTCTCTGAACCTTTGGAGAACAGAAACTGTTTTATCCCAGTTTGTACCTCCAGCACTAAGCACGCTATGCCAGGCACAGAGGAAATGCTCAGCCAAAGTCCCCTGTCTAAAGCAGGCAAGGCCATGGAGAAGTGTCACTGGGCTTATCAGCCCACAAAAATTTCCAGCAGAACCAATCCTCCAAATGCCTCCTCATTCAACCTGCCAGGCATGTGACCTAAACAAGGGCTGTCTGGATACAGTTCCTGCAGGGACAGGGCCCTCCATCAAAACAAAAGGGAACCATTCAGCTCTCCTTCAAGAGACCCAAGAAGTCCATTTATAGCTCTAGGACTCAGGCTTTCATACCAAAACGTCACACACTTTAAATTATAGGACAGTAACAATGTCAGTCTTTGAAAACAGAAAAATCAGACCCCTAATGCAAAAGCAAATGAAATTGTGGAAACAATTTTGAGCCCACAGGACTTTTGAAAATGTCATTAACAAACTGTGAAATCAGGGAGATAACAATCAGATGCCCCTAGGGGGAACAGCAGTGCCCCCAGTCCAGCCTCTCAGCCCGAGTCATGGAGAACCCAGTTTCCATTCTGCAGGTCCAGGAAGCAGGGAGTACAGAGCTAATGCATGTCTCCTGCTCCGCTCTGGCTCCCAGGGTGGCAACATTTGGAAAACACAGAATGAGCGAGCGAACTCTCCAACATATGACATTGAACCTGCTGGAGATTGAGAGGATAATACATGGAAACCAGCCCCCCCACCCCGGCCGAGAGAAGGCCTGGGAGGCAGAGAGGAGCTTTTCAAAAGAATCTTGGAGAAGTGCAAACCTTCTCCAGGCTTCTCTTTGCCTATTCCACACGTCTGAGAGAGATTTAGAATTACATAACCTATCTTCAGGGCTTCCACAATAATAAATTTAAAATTATTCTCAGGGGAAAAGTACTCATTGTAAAGTGCTATAGAGCATGCATGGAGAGCAGGGTAGAACACCAAATATTTTCAAAAGATCCTCTTGTTCTCTAAGAACTTTATAGCCATGTTAACATTAGCAGAATTTATGTTCTGCTAAAAAAAAATTCAGAGTTGGCTATCTTTATTACTCACAGACACTTTACAGAGATAGAAAGATGGTGCAAGAATATCCAGAGAAGTGTGTCTGATCCTTACAGGTTAGTAGCCTATCTAAATTCTCTGCCACCAGTGCCAGGTTCAAGAGAGAGGGAGCATGACGGGAAGAAGAGAGGGAAGGCAGCAACATGGTCTCTGAGCCCATGTACAAAGTGTATGGGTCTGTGGTGGCTGCATCCTGGAGCCCAGAAAATACATAGCTAATGCCCCACCTCATCCTTAGGAAAAATCAAGGATAAGAAACCTAGGAATATTTCCATGGAAGTTCACACATGAAGCCACACAGTTCCAGCTTTTCTAGACCTGCTTCCCCATGCCTTTTTTGCTTTCCTGATCACTGGCTCACAGGAATTTCTGAAGAACTTAACCAGCCCTCTGGAATATAACATTGTCAGGGTCTTCTCTTCAAACACAAAGTTGCAGAAAATTGTCAGAGTAGAATAGTACTTAGAATCTCAACCCTGACTGTTACACATTTTGGAAGCATCTGTCCCAATACCAGGTACCTGCTAGCCTTCCCTGGAGCCAGCCTCCTAGGGCAGGGTAACCCACCTCCATTCCCACTTCTATTGGATGTCCATTAAGGACCAATAGATATCACACTACAGAAATGCATCTTTCTTTAAATCGTTCATTCTTAGCACAGGCATCTCTCATTTTAACAGCACAGAAGGAAAATTATTGGATAGTGAGGACCAACATATCCCAAGGAAGGGCATGTTGGCAAGACTGAACCTCCTATTCTTATCTTCAGGAATATTGTCCAATCATCTTTGCTCCAGGAATCCTTGAAACCCTACAGTATTTCCTAGGGAGCTCCATTTCCTTCTGACCCAAATGCACATTGGTGTAGCTATGCCATGTTAGGGCAGAAACACAGGCTTTGCAACATGATTTGTCTTACCATCTTTTTGCCCAATGGTTGGAAGAAGCATTGTTGCTCTGTGGCTTGGCTTTTAGCTCTGCCACTATTCTGCAAATCAGTAATTCTAAAGTATACTTATGCTTCAAATCAAAATGATCTCTATCACATACTTACCATCACCCAAACATTTTATGTGCTGCTGAGTATATTTCACTTTTCTTGGGTGCTATTCAATTTTAGGGAATGAAATCCTGCCGACTGCCTCCAGAGTCTTTCTATATATAAAACACAAGGCTTACGATAAATGTTGTCTCAACTTTGATGGTGAGTTCAAAATTAGCACAGCAACACTGCCACTATGTACTATAATACAACGCCCCAACATGAACACGCTTAGTCATAACTTCATCTGTTGGAACAGTTCCAATATATCTGTGGTTATATTTAAGGGTGCTCTTAAAGATGACTGTGCCAATCATTTTTGTAATTCAAAAAAGGTTAAAATTAGTCTGAAGGTCTATTAATAAAACAACGTTTCAATTAATAATTCAATTATTCAATTAATTTCTTTAATTTTTAATGAACATATAATGTATTATTAGCCCCAGGGGTACAGGTCTGTGAATCTCCAGGTTTACACACTTCACAGCACTCACCATAGCACATACCTTCCCCAATGTCCACAACCCAACCAACCCTCTCCCTACCTTCCTCCCCCCAGCAACCCTCAGTTTCTTTTGTGAGATTAAGAGTCTCTTATGATTTGACTCCCTCCTGATCCCATCTTGTTTCATTTATTCCTTCCCTACCCCCAAATCCCCCACGTTGCCACTCAACTTCCTCATATCAGGGAGATAATATGATAATTGTCTTTCCTGATTGACTTATTTCACCAAGCATAATACCCTCTAGTTCCATCCACATCATTGCAAATGGCAAGATTTCATTTCTTTTGATAGCTGCATAGTATTCCCTTGTACATATATACCCCTTTTTCTTTATCCATTCATCTGTTGATGGACATCTAGGTTCTTTCCGTAATTTGGCTATTATGGACATTGCTGCTATAAACATTCGGGTGCACGTGCCCCTTCAGATCACTACATTTGGATCTTTAGGGTAAATAACCAGTACTGTGATTGCTGGGTTGTAGGGTAGCTCTATTTTCAACTGAGGAATCTCCATAGTGTTTTCCAGAGTGGTTGCACCAGCTTGCATTCCCATCAACAGTGTAGGAGGGTTCCCTTTCTCCACATCCTCGCCAGCATCTGTCATTCCCTGACTTGTTAATTTTAGCCACTCTGACTGGTGTGAGGTCATATCTCATTGTGGTTTTGATTTTTATTTCCCTGATGCTGAGTGATGTAGAGCACTTTTCATGTGTCTGTTGGCCATCTGGATGTCTTCTTTGCAGAAATGTCTGTTCATGTCCTCTGCCCATTTCTTGATTGGATTATTTGTTCTTTGGGTGTTAAGTTTGATAAGTTCTTTAAAGATTTTGGATACTAGCCCTTTATCTGATATGTTGTTTGCAAATATCTTCTCCCATTCTGTAGGCTATCTTTTGATTTTGTTAACTGTTTCTTTTGCTGTGCAAAAGCTTTTGATCTTGATGAAGTCCCAATAGTTCATTTTTGCCTTTGCTTCCCTTGCCTTTGGTGATGTTCCTAGGAAGAGGTTGCTGCCTGTGTTTTACTCAAGGATTCTAACAGATTCTTTTCTCACATTGAGGTCCTTCATCCATTTGGAGTCTATTTTCAAGTGTAGTGTAAGGAAATGGTCCAGTTTTATTTTTCTGCATGTGGCTGTCCAATTTTTCTGACACCATTTCTTGAAGAGACTGTCTTTGTTCCATTGGACATTCTTTCCTGCTTTGTTGAAGATTACTTGACCATAGAGTTGAGGTCTGTTTCTGGGCTCTCTTTTCTGTTCCATTGATCTATGTGTCTGTTTTTGTGCCAGTACCATACTGTAATGATGATGAAAACTTTGTAATAGAGCTTGAGGTCTGGAATTGTGATGCCATCAACTTTGGTTTTCTTTTTCAGTGTTCCTCTGGCTATTTGAGGTCTTTTCTGGTTCAATGTAAATTTTAGGATTATTTGTTCCATTTCTTTGAAAAAAAATTGATGGTATTTTGATAGGATTGCATTACGTGTAGATTGCTTTAGGTAGCATAGACATTTTCACAATATCTGTTCTTCCAATCCATGAGCATGGAACATTTCTCTATTTCTTTGTCTTCCTCAATTTCTTTCATGAGTATTTTAGTTTCCTGAGTACAGGTTCTTCGCCTCTTTGGTTAGGTTTATCCCTAGGTATCTTCTGGTTTTGGGTGCAACTGCAAATGAGACTGACTCCTTAATTTCTCTTTCTTCTGTCTTGTTGTTGGTATATAGAAATGCAACTGATTTCTGCGCATTGATTTTATATCCTGACACTTTACTGAATGCCTGTACAAGTTCTAGCAGATTTAGAGTGGGTCTTTTGGGTTTTCTATATAAAGTATCATATCATCTGCAAAGAGTGATAGTTTGAATTCTTCTTTGCTGGTTTGAATGCCTTTAATTTCTTTTTGTTGTCTGATTGCTGAGGCTAGGACTTCTAGTACTATGTTGAATAGCAGTGCTAATAATGGACATCCCTGCTGTGTTCTTGACCTTAGCGGAAAAGCTCTCAGTTTTTCTCCATTGAGAATGATATTCGCTGTGGGTTTTTCATAGATGGCTTTGATTATATTGAGGTATGTACCCTCTAACCCTACACTTTGAAGAGTTTTGATCAAGAAAGGATGCTGTACTTTGTCAAAAGATTTTTCAGCATCTATTGAGAGGATAATGTGGTTCTTGTTTTCTTTTATTAATGTATTCTATCAAATTTATTGATTTGCATATGTTGAACCACCTTGCAGCCCTGGGATAAATCCCACTTGGTCGTGGTGAATAATCTTTTTAATATACTGTTGGATCCTATTGGCTAGTGTTTTGGTGAGAATCTTCCCACCTGTGTTCATCAAGGATTTTGGTCTGTAATTCTCTATTTTGATGGGATCTTTGTCTGGTTTTGGGATCAAGGTCATACTGGTCTCATAAAATGAGTTTGGTAGTTTTCCTTCTATTTCAATTTTTTGGAACAGTTTCAGGAGAATAGGAATTAATTCTTCTTTAAATGCTTGGCAGAATTCCCCTGGGAAACCATCGCGTTCGGGACTCTTGTTTGTTTGGAGATTTTTGATGACTGTTTCAATCTCCTTACTGGTTATGGGTCTGTTCTATTTCTTCCTGGTTCAGTTGTGGTAGTTTACGTGTCTCTAGGAATGCATCCATTTCTTCCAGATTGTCAAATTTCCTGGTGTATAGTTCCTCATAATATGTTCTTATAATTGTTTGTATTTCTTTGGTGTTGGTTGTGATCTCTCCTCTTTCATTCATGATTTTATTTGTTTAGATCTTTCCCTTTTCTTTTTGGTAAGTCTGGCCAGGGGTTTACCAATCTTATTGATTCTTTCAAAGACCCAGTTCCCAGTTTCCTAGACCCAGTTCCTTCTTGGTTTGTTTTACTGTTTTTGTTGTTGTTGTTTTGGTTTCTATTTCACTGATTTCTACTCTGATCTTTATAATTTCTCTTCTCCTGCTGAGTTTAGGCTTTCTTTGTTGTTCTTTCTCCAGCTCCTTTAGGTGTATGGTTAGGTTGTGTACTTGAGACCTTTCTTGTTTCTCAAAAATGCTTGCATTGCGATATATTTTCCTCTCAGGACTGCCTTTGCTGTGTCCCACAGGTTTTGAACAGTTGTGTTTTCATTATCACTTGTTTCCATGAATTTTTTGAATTCTTCTTTAATTTCCTGGTTGACCCATCCATTCTTTAGAACGATGCTCTTTAGTCTCCATGTATTTGGGTTATTTCCAAATTTTCTCTTGTGACTGAGTTCTAGCTTCAGAGCATTGTGGTCTGAAAATATGCAGGGAATGATCCCAATCTTTTGGTACCAGTTGAGACCTGATTTGTGACCCAGGATGTGATCTATTTTGGAGAATGTTCCATGTGCACTAGAGAAGAATGTATGTTCTGTTGCATTGGGATGGAATGTTCTGAATATATCTATGATGTCCATCTGGTCCATTGTATCATTTAAAGCTTTTATTTCCTTGTTGATCTTTTGCTTTGATGATCTGTCCATTTCAGTGAGGGGGGTGTTAAAGTCCCCTACTATTATTGTATAATTGTCAATGTGTTTCTTTGATTTTGTTATTAATTGGTTTATATAATTAGCTGCTCCCATGTTAGGGGCATAGATACTTAAAATTGTTAGATCTTCTTGTTGGACAGACACTTTGAGTATGATATAGTGTCCTTCCTCATCTCTTATTATATAGTTTTTGGCTTAAAATCCAATTTATCTGATACAAAGATTGCTACCCCAGCTTTCTTTTCATGTCCATTAGCATGGTAAATTTTTTTCCACCCCCTCACTTTTAATCTGGAGGTGTCTTCAGGTTTAAACTGAGTTTCGTGTAGACAACACATTGATGGGTTTTGTTTTTTATCCATGCTGATAACCTGTGCCTTTTGATTGGGGCATTTAGCCCATTTCCATTCAGGGTAACTATTGAGAGATATGAATTTAGTGCCATTGTATTGCCTGTAAGGTGACTGTTACTGTATATTGTCTCTGTTCCTTTCTGGTCTACTACTTTTAGGCTCTCTCTTTGCTTAGAAGATCCCTTTCAATATTTCCTGTAGAGCTGGTTTGGTGTTTGCAAATTCTTTCAGCTTTTGTTTGCCCTGGAAGCTTTTAATCTCTCCTATTTTCAGTGATAGCCTAGCTGGATATATTATTCTTGGCTGCATGTTTTTCTCGTTTAGTGCTCTGAATTTATCATGCCAGTTCTTTCTGGCCTGCCAGGTCTCTGTGCGTAAGTCCGCTGCCAATCTAATATTTTTACCATTGTATGTTACAGACCTCTTGTCTCAGGCTGCTTTCAGGATTTTCTCTTTGTCACTAAGACTTTTAAGTTTTACTTAAAAGTTTTAAAAAATTAAGTTTTTACTTACTTTAAGACTTTTTAAGTTTTACTATTAGATGATGGGGTGGGGACCTATTCTTATTGATTTTGAGGGGGGTTCTCTGCACCTCCTGGATTTTGATGCTTGTTCCCTTTGCCATATTAGGGAAATTCTCTACAATAATTTGCTCCAATATACCTTCTGCTCCCCTCTCTCTTCTTCTTCTTCTGGAATCCCAATTATTCTAATGTTGTTTCATTTTATGGTATCACTTATCTTTCAAATTCCCCCCTCATGGTCTAGTAGTTACTTGTCTCTCTTTTGCTCAGCTTCTTCATTCTTCATCATTTTTTCTTCTGTATCACTAATTCTTTCTTCTGTCTCATTTATCCTAGCAGTAAGAGCCTCCAATTTTGATTGCACCTCATTAATAGCTTTTTGATTTCAGCTTGGTTAGATTTTAGTTCTTTTATTCTCCAGAAAGGACTTTTATTTTTCCAGACAGATCTTCTCTAATATCTTCCATGCCTTTTTCTATCCCAGCTAGCACATTGAGGATCATCATACTGAATTCTAGATCTGACATATTACCAACATCCATATTGATTAGGTCCCTAGCCTTCAGCACTGCCTCTTATTCTTTTTTTTTTTGTGGTGAGTTTTTCCACTTTGTCATTTTATCAGATAAGAATATATGAAGGAGAGAATAAAATACTAAAAGTGTGGCAAAGACCCTAGAAAAATGTGTGTTAACCAAATCAGAAGAGACCCCAAATCATGAAGACAAGAAAGGGGGTAAAAAGAAGTTCAAAAAACATTTTTTTAGTTCCATCCATGTTGTCGCAAATGGCAAGATTTCATTTCTTTTGA
Organism: Mustela lutreola; assembly: GCF_030435805.1. Taxonomy (NCBI): domain Eukaryota; kingdom Metazoa; phylum Chordata; class Mammalia; order Carnivora; family Mustelidae; genus Mustela; species Mustela lutreola. The sequence goes on along the minus strand of NC_081290.1, from coordinate 124,634,622 downwards.
TGGCTGCATAGTATTCCATTGTGTATATATACCACATCTTCTTGATCCATTCATCTGTTGATGGACATCTAGGTTCTTTCCATAGTTTGGCTATTGTGGACATTGCTGCTATAAACATTCGGGTGCATGTGCCCCTTTGGATCACTACGTTTGATCTTGCTTAGAGAAATAAGTCAAGCAGAGAAAGACAACTATCATATGATCTCCCTGATATGAGGAAGTGGTGATGCAACATGGGGGCTTAAGTGGTAGGAGAAGAATAAATGAAACAAGATGGGATTGGGAAGGAGACAAACCATAAGTGACTCTTAATCTCACAAAACAAACTGAGGGTTGCTGGGGGGAGGGGGTTTGGGAGAAGGGGGTGGGATTATGGACATTGGGGAGGGTATGTGCTTTGGTGAGTGCTGTGAAGTGTGTAAACCTGGTGATTCACAGACCTGTACCCCTGGGGATAAAAATATATGTTTATAAAAAATAAAAAATTATGAAATTGTAAAAAAAAACATTTTTTAAAAGAAAATATATATATTAGACTGGTGAATGGAACAGAACCACCCACTTAATTTTGGAAGTACTTTGGTCTCTTAGAAGAAACTACCTCCCAATATGTTAAAGAAAGAAAAACGTATATATATATATATACACATACACATACACATACACACACTGTGTATATATACACAGTATATATGTGTGTATATCTATATACACATATATAGATATACACACAAAAATAAGGGTAAACACAATGAAGGGATGATATGACTGTAAAGATGAAATTTTTTTTTTTTAATTCTAAAAAAGGAGTTGATAAGAGAAGCTGGTTGGAAAAAGAAAGTGGAGAGAATTTGCTCAGGCTGGTGACTAAAACAAAGCCTTGTGCTAGATTTAGGATATATTTTGATCTATTAGAAGTTGTATCCCAAAATTTTTTAGAAGAAAAAACCCTATGTGTATACAAGAAAGGAAGTTAGATACAGTGAAGGATAAAATAAGACTATAATAATGAGGGTTCAAAAAAATTTTTAATGAAAGGTATTGTTAAGATAAACGAGTTTAAAAGTCTTAAAAGTGGAAAGAGTAAAAGTTTTAAAAAATTAGAATAAGAAAAAAAATTTTAAAAATAAATTAACTTTGCAAGACTAAGGAATCATGGGAAGGAAGCCATGAATTCCATGCTTTGCTTTCTCCTCCTCTGGAATTCTGCTGTTCTCCTTGATAAGTGAGCTTGGTCTTGACTGGATTTCTTGCTGATCTTCCAGGGGAAGGGCCTGTTGTAGTGGTTCCCAAGTGTCTTTGCCAGAGGCGGAATTGCACCACCCTTGCCAGGGGCCAGGCTAAGTAATCTGTCCAGTTTGCTCTCTGGGCTTTCCATAGAATTTCTTTCACTTTCCATAGAATTCTGAAGGATGGGAATGAAAATGGTGGCCTCCCAATCTCTGGCCCAGAGTAATGGAGAGCTCAGGGCCCCACTCCTCAGTGCGCCCTTGGAGAAAAACATTCAGTCATTCCCATCTCCCTGACATCCAGCTGCACACTGAGCTCACCCAGCCTGTGACCAAGCATCTCTGTCTCTGGCGCACAGCCCCACCTGGAATCTCCAAACCCAGCAGATCACTGCTGCTCTTCCAGGGCAGTCTCCCTGGATCTGCCACTTGTGGGGTCCCTGCTCAAAGAGCAGTGGTTCCACAGATAACAGTTCAGGTAACCTTGAGCTGAGAGCTCACTCCTCAGGTCCACCTCTGTAGCCAGCTTCCTTGCTCTAATACTTGTGAGCTCTGTGATACTCAGACACCCACAATCTTTCAGTGACCCCATGGGACCTGAGACCACGTTGTCCCCATGAGGGTTCCCCCCACCCTTAGCCTCTGGAGCAATGTCCCTCAGTGGAGCAGACTTTTAAAAGTTCAGATTTTGTGCTCTGTTGCTCTGCAGCTTTCCAGGAGCTGGCCCCTCCCCCTACAGTCTATCTTCCTGTCACTTTGGAGTCACTTCTCAGCATGTCCTACCTTTCAGAGAGTGGTCTATTTTCTATTTCTAGAATTGCTGCTCTTCTCTTTGATCCCCTGTTGGATTTGTAGGTGTTCAGAATGGTTTGATAAACTATCTAGCTGATCTCCTGCTACCTGATGTCATCTCAGCCTGCTACTCCTCCACCATCTTGTAATTACTCAATTAATTAATACATCTATTCACCATGCAAAGATCTATTGTGTGCCACCAGTAAGAATAATGTCATCATTATGACATTTAAAAAATCACACAATCTAAAATAGAATGCTATAGTGGCCCACAAAACAAGGTACAGCATGATAAAGTGTGTAGCATATATATGGATACAGAGAATGTTCATTCATTCATTCATTCATTCACCAAACACACATTTAGCACTTCTGTGTTCTTACTGTTCCAGGCACAATTCCATGCACTTGGGAGACAGCAGTGAACAAAACCATCCCACTCTTCCACAATTTACAGTCTAGAAGGGTGGAGAGGGAGTCAACAAACAAATATAATGTCAGAAAGGGATAAGTGCTGTGAATAAAAATAAGGTGGGGTGAGGAATTAAATTGTAGAGGAGGGGACTATTTTTTTTTTAATTTAAAGTCAGTTAGCCAACATATATTTCATTATTTTTTTCAGATGTAGAGTTCAATAATTCCTCAGTTGCATATAACACCCAGTGCTCATCATATCACGGGAGAGGGTTATTTTAAACAGTGTGATCAGAGAAGAATTCTCTGAGGAAATGACATGTGCATAGAAATCTGCAATAAGAGAGGGAGAGACCAAGTTCAAATGCTGGGAGTAAAGCATGGTAGACCTATCCAAGGCACAGCAAAAGAACCCATGGCTGGGAGCTAGTGGGAAGCAAGATAAGTTTAGCAAGGGTTAGTGTCTTTTGGAAACCATTGGAGGGTTTTGAGCAAAAACACGACAGAGGATTTGGCCTGCTTTGGGGAAAGTCTGTAATGAGACAAGAGTGGAAGCAGAAAGACCAGTTCAAAGTTCACTGAAGCACTTTTGGCAGGAGATGCCAATGACTTGAACAATGGTAGTAGTCATGGAGTTGTTGAGAAGCAGTTAAATTCTGGGTATGTATTAAAGGTAGAATCACCAACTTTATCTGTTATATTGGATTTATCCCGAGGTAAAAGGAGGAGTGAGAAAGATAGCAATGAAGTTTTGGGCCTGAGTATATTTTTTAAAAATGAGACTGCCATTTGCTGAGTTAGGAAATACTGAAGGAGAAACAGTTGGGAGGGTAAATTAAAAGGATATATACTAAAGTCTACAATACTGATCACAGCTAACACTCACAGTTGGACTTGCTCTGGGCCAGGCTCTGTCACTGATTTATATCTACAACCACTCATTTAATTGTTACAATATCTCCTTGAGATAGGTTACTATTACTGCATTTTGAATACAGTTTACTTCTCAATTTATCTAAATATGCTAACCTTATTTGCAACAAACATGTGCATGTTACATCACAAAGGAAATTGTGTGGGTGCAATAATCCCAATGAGAAAAATATTATATATTTATAAATTTTCATTCTTGGTGAATCCCTAGTGATTGCTCAATGTAGGTTAATGTGTGACTGTGTTACAGTCTTTTAGCTCAGCAGATTTTCAACTTTTTCCTGCCAGGTTGGATAAGTTCATATGCAAGACATAGTCTCCTTGACACTCCCAGAATAACACACAGATCCGTGTGCCTTAATTTTAATTCAACCCTGTTCACCCTTAACTTTTAAAAACACTTGAATGCAATGAGAGAGAAATAAGTATTAATATCCTTGAATCTGTTTTCATTTTTTATGTGAAATTTTGTAAATAGATTACTTTAAAATATTACATTTACTACAACCTCACATATTATTTTCAACAAATCCCAAAAGGATAGAGAATCACCAGTGGATCCCCACACCAAGCTGAGAGTCTCTGGTTTAAATGATTATATGAATCAGATACCTGGAGGACATTGATTTTTTTTTTAATTTCAACATTTCATAAATGAGAACTTTCATTTAGTGTTATCTTTCTTTTTTGTTGTTGTTGTTGTCTTTTTTTTGATCCCTAGTATTTAACCACAAATTTTGTTTTCTCCAATAAATTCCACTGATGTGAATGTATTTATTAAAGTATAGAGAGTAGGTTATTGTAACTCTTTCCACTGGATGAAGAGGGGGACATTTGGGGCAGGGTCCCTGTGGTTACCATAGTGACACTCTCTTGACTGGAGAATTATGCAACACTACCTGCTATGGGAACAACTGATTTCCATGAAATTCTGGCTGGTTTTTTTTTTTTTTTTGTTGTTGTTGTTGTTGTTATCTGATACTTTCAAAGAACATAAGTGCTTTGAAGATGATCCAATCATCTCCAATTTAAAATGAAAAGTCCTATTGGGCCCTCAGCTCAGTCTGCTCCTCCATTAATGCTTAGTAAGCTCCCAGATGCTGGAATTACACCAAAAGCAGTCACATTTAATTACTGTAACTCAAAAACAAATATCTATTTTTATTTATTTTGAGATTGTAGAAAAGAATCCCATCATAAATTGAGTCTTATTAAATAAAACTGAGAGGCCTTGGATCAAATTGAGTCTCCTGAATCATGAACATTGGAACTGGAAAGGAATTAGAGATTGCATGGTCCAAACTTGTCACTTAACAGATAAGGAAAACGAGGCTCAGAGAAATTAAATGATCTTCTCAGGGCCACACAGAAAGGGGGACCAGAACCCAGTTGGCCTTGCCCTGAGCAGTGTTCTTTCCACCCACTAGACCATGCAGTCTTTCTTGTACACAAGTACCTGCCAAAGCCACTGCTGGTGGTTTCAGTAGAAACAACACCCTGCTACAGTTCCAGGATAGGATTCAGAAATTACCTCCCACAACCACACCACATGCCTCATGTCTCCCACAGCAGGAGAGCTGGGCCATCCAGGAAAGTGGGAAACCCACTCGGGCAGCAGAACCGATGCTATAGCATCTCATGGTGGGAAGCATTTGGCCCTACTCTGAATTCCAAACTAGAGACTGTACATATAGATGCTTTCTTCCTAGACTTTGGAAGCATTTGGCCCTACTCTGAATTCCAAACTAGAGACTGTAAAAGGAAATTTGGAAGGACTAAGGAGAAGAGAAAAGAAGACAAGGATAGAAAGAAATCAAAGAATACTCATGGATGTGTAGAAAAATAAGAAAACATAGTTCAGAAGCATTTAGGAATCAAGATTTTACCTTTTAAAAGTCACAAATACTATCAGATAATTTCTACTTTCCTTATGAATGTTCAAGTTCTGAACAAGATAGAATTCAGATCACAATTATTTTCTTGATTTACACCTTCTCTTACACCTCAGCTGCATTTCCTTTAGCATACCAACTAGTAACAAGAATCCAGCTTGCGCTATGGTCAAGAGCCAAGAAACTTAAGATAGGAATAGTTTTAAAGATTAAAAGTTGGCGGTGATATCAGCTCTGCAGCAATCATGAGCAACATATTATTAGCTCTGAGAATACATTGAGGTGTGGAAATACAATCTAGACTTGATGCCAACTGTATAAACAGCATTTTCCTGCCTATAACTATTTGTCACAAGCAAGTAACCAACCACTGACTTTTATGTACACTACAGGGTACTAGAAACAGGCTGGATATACCTAATGAAATACTTTATCCTCTGTTCTGATGACAAGCGTGACAATTATCAGTTGGATATTCTTGGCCAAGGTTTCCTCACTGTAGTGACAAGTCAGACTGTCATGTCAGTAATGTAGCTGGCATTGGAGGGTCAGACCCATAGGAGCAGGTCTGTCCTGGAGTTGTACTGTTCAATTGTCCCAGCTGGCTCATATTCCTGGTTAGCTGTCCCTTGGATTTACTGATTCAGTGGAATGTGCAAATAATGCTAATATGTCACATGCAAATCAATTCACAGAGAAAAACTACCTCTCTGCTTTAATATTAATAATGATTGGGGGGGGAAATAAAGATTGTCAGTCTTTCAGGACACAATCTAGATTCTCATCCTAATAGTGCTGTTGGCTGCACCACCTTGGACAGCTTCTTGCTTTCTGGAACTCTATTCTCTGATCTATAAAATAAAGCTGAGGTAAAGAGGCTCTAGCATTCTGTGATTTGGCTTTGGAAGAAAGCATCTATATGCACAGGGTCAGAACCAGAAAAACATTTCTTGTAACTAAAAACAACCATCCTTGGGAAGTTGCAATTGTGAGCCAAGGCAATCCTTTCCTCGTGAGAAGGCAGGTGCCAGCCTGGCCTAGCAGAGAGAGACTGTTCATTTGGATGGTTAGATGGAGGTGTGCAGAAACATTAACATCTAAATATGTGTTTCTGTTCCACCTTTCCCTTGGAGAGTACAGAGAACTTTATACATATATAACCAAGAGCTGGTGTTCTTTCACAAAACATCTCCAGATCATATTTCATTCTAGGACATAGCACACAGACAACCTCATCCCTCAAGGGATTCAGAAAGTGTCTGTTGTTCAGATAGATTTCATTAATGTAACCTAATTCTTAATACCTGCTCACTAGAGTCTAGCTCTTTTACTCACTTGGAATCCTGATACCTCATGATTTCTGATGCTCTGCTGACTGTCCCAAGAGTCAGGTGCCTTTGTGAACCTAAGGCATCAGGCCTTCCCTGGTTAGGGTAGCAGGTATGGTACATACTTAACACTCCTGTGCCCCAACTTTTCACATAACCATCTCCAGAAAATATTACTGAGACAAGATAATTCCAGTGATAGACAGTCTGCAAAATCTACATCCCACATGAGTACTGGATTTATGTGGAGACTTCTATAGCAAATAACTATCAGAGAAACTTCCTTATTTTAATTCTGTGTAGATTTACCTTATTTGAAGTAATCTTCGTCTAGAATATGGGGCAATATTAAGTCTGTACATTATAGCGTTGTTGTTTTACAAAATGTTTAAAATAAAATTAATTCAAACATCTGTACCTGAAATGCCAAAGGAAAAAAGTCTTAGTAATTTACAAAAGGATCCAGAATAGCACTACACCTTGGAAGTACCTGCTACAGGGTAAGCATTATTTTAGGAGCTGTAGCAATATTTACTCTTTTACTGAACCACAGAACACTTCTGTGATATAGGTTTATTAGTATTTCTCTGAAACTGACAGTGTAAGGTTGCAAAAATCATATTCTAAGTGGAGGACCCAGATTTGGGCATTCCAAATACATACTCCATGCTTCAACCCTCTGTTATCCTGACATTTTAAACTGTTAATTTTAATTAGGACATATACAATGATTTAATTTTGTATCTATTTTAATCTTAATTTTAAAACCAAAGTACTTTGACAGCTCAGAATCACAGCCAGGTCTATGAAAACGCACTTCTCATGAATTTTGAAGGAAACACCTACATTTGTCACACATTTCTCAGTTATAATGACAGAAACCCACCGAAGTTTAAGCAAAAGACTTATTGGACCAGATGGACCTCATAGATATACACAGATCATTCCACTCTAAAACAATAGAATACTCATTCTTCTCAAGTACACATGGAACCTTCTCTGGAAAGGACCACATACTGGGTCACAAATCAGAACTCAACCAATACAAAAAGACTGAGATTAGTCCCTGCATATTCTCAGATCACAAGGCTTTGAAACTGGAGCTCAATCACAAGGAAAAGTTTGGAAAGAACTCAAACACCTGGAAGCTAAAGACCACCTTGCATAAAAATGCTTGGATCAACCAGGAGATCAAAGAATAACTTAAATAATTCATGGAAACCAATGAGAATGAAGACACTTCAGCCCCAAACCTATGGGATACAACAAAGGCGGTCTTAAGGGGGAAATACATAGCCATCCAAGCCTCCCCCCAAAAAATTGAAAAACCCAGAATACACCAGCTGTCTCTACAGTTCTTAAAGAACTGGGGAATCAACAACAAATTAAACCAACTCCACACATAAGAAGGGAAATAATCAAGATTAGAGCAGAGATCAATGAGGTAGAAACTAGAGATACAATAGAACATATCAATGAAACCAGAAGCAGGCTTTTTGAAAGAATCAATAAGAACAATAAACCTTTAGCCACACTAATCCAAAAGAAAAGAGAGAAAGCTCAAATTAATAAAATCATGAATGATGGTAGTTTATATGTTTCTAGGAATGCATCCATTTCTTCCAGATTGTCAAATTTATTGCCGTAGAGTTGCTCATAGTGACTCTTAATCTCACAAAACAAACTGAGGGTTGTTGGGGGGGATGTTCTTATAATAGTTTGTATTTCTTTGGTGTTAGTTGTGATCTCTCCTCTTTCATTCATGATTTTATTTATTTGGGTCCTTTCTCTTTTCTTTTTGATAAGTCAGGCCAGGGGTTTATCAATTTTATTAATTCTTTCAAAGAACCAGCTCCTAGTTTCGTTGATTTGATCTATTGTTTTTTTTGTTTCTATTTCATTGATTTCTGCTCTGATCTTTATGATTTCTCTTCTCCTGCTGGGCTTAGGGTTTCTTTCTTGTTCTTTCTCCAGCTCCTTTAGGTGTAGGGTTAGGTTGTGTACCTGAGACCTTTCTTGTTTCTTGAGAAAGGCTTGTACCGCTATATATTTTCCTCTCAGGACTGCCTTTGTTGTGTCCCACAGATTTTGAACCGTTGTATTTTCATTATCATTTGTTTCCATGATTTTTTTCAATTCTTCTTTAATTTCCCGGTTGACCCATTCATTCTTTAGAAGGATACTGTTTAGTCTCCATGTATTTGGGTTCTTTCCAAACTTCCTTTTGTGGTTGAGTTCTAGCTTTAGAGCATTGTGGTCTGAAAATATGCAGGGAATGATCCCAATCTTTTGATACCGGTTGAGTCCTGATTTAGGACCGAGGATGTGATCTATTCTGGAGAATGTTCCATGTGCACTAGAGAAGAATGTGTATTCTGTTGCTTTGGGATGAAATATTCTGAATATATCTGTGATGTCCATCTGGTCCAGTGTGTCGTTTAAGGCCTTTATTTCCTTGCTGATCTTTTGCTTGGATGACCTGTCCATTTCAGTGAGGGGAGTGTTAAAGTCCCCTACTATTATTGTATTATTGTTGATGTGTTTCTTTGATTTTGTTATTAATTGGTTTATATAGTTGGCTGCTCCCACGTTGGGGGCATAGATATTTAAAATTGTTAAATCTTCTTGTTGGACAGACCCTTTGAGTATGATATAGTGTCCTTCCTCATCTCTTATTATAGTCTTTGGCTTAAAATCTAATTGATCTGATATAAGGATTGCCACTCCTGCTTTCTTCTGATGTCCATTAGCATGGTAAATTCTTTTCCACCCCCTCACTTTAAATCTGGAGGTGTCTTCGGGCTTAAAATGTGTTTCTTGGAGGCAACATATAGATGGGTTTTGTTTTTTTATCCATTCTGATACCCTGATGACCTACTGGGATTTCATCAAGATCAAAAGCTTTTGCACAGCAAAGGAAACAGTTAACAAAATCAAAAGACAACTGACAGAATGGGAGAAGATATTTGCAAACGACATATCAGATAAAGGACTAGTGTCCAGAATCTATAAAGAACTTAGCAAACTCAACACCCAAAGAACAAATAATCCAATCAAGAAATGGGCAGAGGACATGAACAGACATTTCTGCAAAGAAGACATCCAGATGGCAAACAGACACATGAAAAAGTGCTCCATATCACTCGGCATCAGGGAAATACAAATCAAAACCACAATGAGATATCACCTCACACCAGTCAGAATGGCTAAAATCAACAAGTCAGGAAATGACAGATGCTGGCGAGGATGCGGAGAAAGGGGAACCCTCCTACACTGTTGGTGGGAATGCAAGCTGGTGCAACCTCTCTGGAAAACAGCATGGAGGTTCCTCAAAATGTTGAAAATAGAACTGCCCTATGACCCAGCAATTGCACTATTGGGTATTTACCCTAAAGATACAAATGTAGTGATCCAAAGGGGCACGTGCACCCGAAGGTTTATAGCAGCAATGTCCACAATAGCCAAACTATGGAAAGAACCTAGATGTCCATCAACAGATGAATGGATCAAGAAGATGTGGTATATATACACAATGGAATACTATGCAGCCATCAAAAGAAATGAAATCTTGCCATTTGCAACAACATGGATGGAACTAGAGCGTATCATGCTTAGCGAAATAAGTCAAGCAGAGAAAGACAACTATCATATGATCTCCCTGATATGAGGAAGTGGTGATGCAACATGGAGGCTTAAGTGGGTAGAAGAAGAATAAATGAAACAAGATGGGATTGGGAGGGAGACAAACCATAAGTGACTCTTAATCTCACAAAACAAACTGAGGGTTGCCGGGGGGAGGGGGTTTGGGAGAAGGGGGTGGGATTATGGACATTGGGGAGGGTATGTGATTTGGTGAGTGCTGTGAAGTGTGTAAACCTGGTGATTCACAGACCTGTACCCCTGGGGATAAAAATATATGTTTATAAAAAAAAAATAAAAATAAAATCATGAATGAAAAGGGAGAGATCACAACTAACACCAAGGAAATAGAAACAATCATCAGAAGTTCTTATCAACAGTTATATGCCAATAAGTTAAGCAAACTAGATGAAACGGAGGCATTCCTGGAAAACTATAAACTCCCAAAATTGAACCAGGAAGAAATTGACAACCTGAATAGACTAATATCTAGTAATGAGATTGAAGCAGTGATCAAAAATTCCCAAAAAACAAGAGCCCAGGACCTGATGGATTCCCTGGGGAATTCTACCACACTTTCAAAGAAGAAATAACACCTATTCTCCTGAAGCTGTTTCAAAAAACTGAAGCAGAAAGAAAACTTCCAGAATCTTTTTATGAAACCAGCATTACCCTGATCCCAAGCCAGGCAAAGACCCCACCAAAAAGGAGAATTTCAGACCAATTTGACTGATGAAAACGGATGCTAAGATTCTCAACAGGATCCTAGCAAACAGGATCCAACAGCACATTAAAAAGATTATCCACCATGACCAAGTGGGATTCATCCCTGGGCAACAAGGATGGTTCAGGATTCGCAAATCAATTAATGCGATAGAACAAATCAATAAGAGAAGAGAGAAGAACCAAATGGTCCTCTCAATTGATGCAGAAAAAGCATTTGACAAAATCCAGCATCTGTTCCTGATTAAAACGCTTCAAAGTATAGGGATAGAGGGAACATTCCTGAACTCCATAAAATCTATCTATGAAAGACCCACAGCAGATATCATCCTCAATGGGAAAAACCTCACACCCTTCCCGTTGAGATCAGGAACACGACAAGGATGCCCACTCTCACCACTCTTGTTCAACATAGTATTAGAAGTCCTAGCAACAGCAATCAGACAACAAAGAGAAACAAGAGGTATCCAAATTGGCAATGAAGAAGTCAAACTCTCTCGCTTCGCAGATGACATGATACTTTGTATGAAAAACCCAAAAGACTCTACCCCCAAACTACTAGAACTTATACAGCAACTCAGTAATGTGGCAGGATACAAAGTCAATGTACAGAAACCAGTGGCTTTCTTATACACTAACAATGAAAATACAGAAAGGGAAATTAGAGAATCAATTCCATTTACTATAGGACCAAGAACCATAAGACACCTGGGAATAAATCCAGCCAAAGAGGTAAAGGATCTGTACTCAAGGAACTACAGAACACTCATGAAAGAAATTGAAGAAGACATGAAAAGATGAAAGACCATTCCATGCTCTTGGATCGGAAGAATAAGCATTGTTAAAATGTCTATACTGCCTAGAACAATCTATACTTTTAATGCCATTCCGATCAAAATTCCACCAGTATTTTACAAAGATCTGGAGCAAATAATCCTAAAATTTGTATGGAATCAGAAGAGACCTCGAATTGCTAAGGAAATGTTGAAAAACAAAAATAAAATTGGCCTCATCACGTTACCTGATTTCAAGCTTTACTACAAAGCTGTGATCACCAAAACAGCATGGTACTGACATAAAAACAGACACATAGACCAGTAGAACAGGGTAGAGAGTCCAGATATGGACCCTCAACTCTATGGTCAATTAATCTTCGACAAAGCAGGAGAAAATATACAGTGGAAAAAAAGAGAGTCTCTTCAATAAATGGTGCTGGGAAAATTGGACAGCTATATGTATAAGAATGAAACTCGACCACTCTCTTACACCGTACACAAAGATAAACTCAAAATGGATAAAAGACCTCAATGTGAGACAGGAATCCATCAGAATTCTAGAGGAGAACATAGGCAGTAATCTCTTCGATATCTGCCACAGCAACTTCTTTCAATATATGTCTCCAAAGGCAAAGGAAACAAAAGTGAAAATGAATTTTGGGGACTTCATTAAGATCAAAAGCTTCTGCACAGCAAAGGAAACAGTCAACAAAATAAAGAGGCAACCCACGGAATGGGAGAAGATATTTGCAAATGACAGTACAGACATAAGGTTGATATCCAGGATCTATAAAGAACCTCTCAAACTCAACACACAAAAAACGGATAATCACGTCAAAAAATGGGCAGAAGACATGAACAGACACTTCTCCAATGAAGACATACAAATGGCTATCAGATACATGAAAAAATGTTCATCATCACTAGCCATCATGGAGATTCAAATTAAAACCACATTGAGATACCACCTTATTCCAGTTAGAACGGCCAAAATTAGCAAGACAGGAAACAACGTGTGTTGGAGAGGATGTAGAGAAAGGGGAAACCCTCTTACACTGTTGGTGGGAATGCAAGTTGATGCAGCCACTTTGGAGAACAGTGTGGAGATTCCTCAAGAAATTAAAAATACAGCTTCCCTATGACCCTGCAATTGCACTACCCCAAAGATACAGATGTAGTGAAAAGAAGGGCCATCTGTACCCCAATGTTTATAGCAGCAATGGCCACAGTCGCCAAACTGTGGAAAGAAACAAGATGCCCTTCAACGGATGAATGATTAAGATGTGGTCCATATACACTATGGAGTATTATGCTTCCATCAGAAAGGATGAATACCCAACTTTTTTTTTTCAAAGTTTTTATTTATTTATTTGACAGACAGAGATCACAAGTAGACAGAGAAGCAGGCAGAGAGAGAAGAGGAAGCAGGCTCCCTGCCGGGCAGAGAGCCCAATGCAGGGCTCAATCCCAGGACCCTGGGATCATGACCTGAGCCAAAGGCAGAGGCTTTAACCCACTGAGCCACCAAGGCACCCCTGAATACCCAACTTTTGTAGCAACATGGACGGGACTGGAAGAGACTATGCTGAATGAAATAAATCAAGCAGAGAGAGTCTAATTATCATATGGTTTCACTTATTTGTGGAGCATAACAAATAACATGGAGAACATGAGGACATGAAGAGGAGAAGGGAGTTGAGGGAAATTGGAAGGGGAGGTGAGCCATGAGAAACTATGGACTCTGAAAAACAACCTGAGGGTTTTGAAGGGGCAGGGGGTAGGAGGTTGGGGGAGCCACATGGTAGGTATTAAGGAGGGCATGTATTGCATGGAGCACTGGGTGTGGTGCAAAACAATGAATACTGTTACCCTGAAAAGAAATTTTAAAAAATTTTAAAAAGACTTATTAGAGATCTAAAACTAACATAGGGTAGAGTAGGCCTCAAGAATCCCAAAGGACTCAAGATATGACAACAAAACCTCTTCTCCTACTCTAATTCTCAGTTCAGACTTCCTCTGTCTACTGGCCATATTCTTTTTTATTCTTTTACTGAAGACAGGTTTTCTCAATCTCTCAGTCTGTGTGTGTTCCTGTGCATCTGTGCATCTGTGTTGTTAAGGAACCAGGGGGCATGGCTACGAGCAGCCCCTGGCTTACCTAACTCCAGGGTAGCACCCCTAATGCAAGTGAGGACTTTTTGCCCAATGTACTTAGATACATTCCACCCAAATGCCTAGCTCTGAGCCAGTCATGAAATCAGTGGGCTTGTTGAAAACATTTCTCCATCAACAAGTTGCAAGAATGTAGTTGACATATTTTGGGTTGGTCAGCCCAGTATTCTGTTTCCTGTCCTGTTACTAGCACCACCTGTTTCTTGGAGAACTACTCCTCTTTTACTATATTTGTTTCAGGGCGTGGGAGGCAGTAGGCCATGATTCATAGCTTTCTGCCTCTCTGCCCATAGTGAGATTTGAGAAGAGATGTCTTTGCAGATAATAATCATGTTCAGAAAACAAGCAACTCTGGGGTTGGAAAACATCTATAAATGTGGGAAGCAATTGAAATAACTGTTAATGCAGAGCTTGGAGTGCTGGTCATCCCCAATACTCATTCTCCCTTTTCCGGAGTATTAGAAACCCAATTTGTAAGATGGACATACCCCAACCTGTCTTGTGGCTGAGAGAGATCATGTGCTTAAGTTCTGGGAAATGAGTAGTAAGATGAAAGTGTTTCAATGTTTTGTGAAAAGATAGTAGGAAAAGGTCTTTGCCCACTTTTTCCTTTATTTTTCCTTCATTTCTGTTAGCCAGAATGGAGACATGACAGTGATAGCTGGAGCTAGAGCAGCCATCATGGATCACGAAGTAACTTGGAAAGAAAGACACATGATGGAGGAACAAAAGGAAGTCTGCCTCAGTCTCTGATGAGCACAACAGCCACCTGCACTATCTTCAAATGTCTATTGCAGAAAAATAAATTCCGATCTTGTTTAAGCTGCTACTATTTGAGGCCTCTATTACTTATAGCCAAACCAAATCTTAACTGAACCAAGAAATAAAGGAATTTTTAAGCACACTGTGACATAGGAATCTAGACAGACAAATGGGGCTACTGAAGGGTTAGGGGATGCTCACTTGGTTAGCATATGGAGAGAGAAGAGTTAGCAATTGGTCTTCATAAAGAGGACCACCCTGGATCTAAGAACCACACCAAGCTTCTGGCCCATGTTACCTCATTTAATCTGCCAGCATCAAACCTCTGAATTCGCTGTAGTTATCCTCATTTTCCAGCTAAGAAAAAAGATGGTTAGGTTCAATTTTTTTTTCCTAGGGTCACAGTGCTAGTAACTGAGAAAGGAACAATTTGTGTCCACCAGGAGTATTCTCCATAGCGTCTAGTGTCTCCAATATTTGGACTTCTGTCTTTTTGCTCCCTGGTCTGGGGGCTTCACTGTGGATAAACCCAACATATGGAAACATAACACACATGTTAGTCAAGTTTACCAATGTATTAAAAACCTAGTTCAGTTTTACAGTGGAATATTACTCAGCCATAAATAAAAGGAATTCCTGCCATTGTTAACAACATGGATGACCTCAAGGGCATGATGCTGAGTGAAATGAGTCAGACGGATAAAGACAAATACCAAAAGATTTCACTTGTATATGGAATCTAAAAGAAGCCAAGCTTAGAAACAGAGGATAGGATGGTGATTTCTAAGGAGAGGGTGTGGGGAAAACAGGGGAATGTTGATCAGAGTTATAAGATGAATACATTCTGGAGATGGGACGTACATGTTCACAGTAGTTAACAATATTGTGCTGTCTATGTACTTGAAAGCTGCTAAGACAACTGATCTCAATTGTTCTCACCACACACACACACAAAAGGTAACTGTGTGAGGTGATGGATGTATTAATAAACCTGTGATAATCACTTCACACTTAAATCATCACTTTGTATACCTTAAACTTACACAATGTTATGTGTCAATCATATCTCAATAAAAATAGGAGGGAAAAGGCTTCATTCAATTTTTAAAGTTAGCAAACACCCAACTTTCAAGAACATACATCATTCAAACTACTCCACTATGGGTATTCTTATGGTAAGATAAGGCCCATCTCCCCTGGGTTGCTTTGTAAAATACCCTAACCAATAAATGAAGTGCAGAGATGAATCATTTCTTCCCTGACTGCAGAACACATTAACAGCCCTAGTTGGACTTAGATCATTTTGTACCAGAGTTACTTCCTTATAAGACTCTCCTCCTCTCTGAAAGACCTCTGGCTCTGCAGAAATCTTACAAGAGTTCAATGCCAGAGCTTGGTCATCCACTATTATGGAGCTGACAGATTGTTGGCACTTCCACATTTTCTCTTCTTCTTTTTCTTCTTTTCCTTTCTTTTATGTTTTTTTGAGTGCATAAGTAGATCTAGTTAGGTTTATTATAGGAACAAAAGTTCTTCTAGAAAGCTAATTCTTTTGAATGGTTGAAATGAAAAATAATACCCGCTCCCCACCCTTCAGAGCCCACTCTGATTTAAGCAGATGAAAACGTTAGCATTTCTAAACCCAAGGCTTTATTTGGGATGGAGAATATAAAGTGCCTTTTCTAGCCATTGTGACAGGAAAGGAATGCACAGGTTTCTCAAGAGCAAATTGCAGGGCCCATGCTGATCTAATTTATGTATCTTCCTGCCAAGAATAAAACCTCATGGTTGTGGCACTTACTCAATGATTATTTGATATTTTATGTATTCAATGAATACATGGAAATATTTTTAAATTGGGTTTTTAAACTACCTATTTAAAAAAAAAAAAAGTAGTTTTCTTCCTAAACTTCTGGACAGCCTCATTGAAAAGTATTCCTTACATGAAGAAGAAGATTAATGATTATAGGATAGCACATGAAAATGTGACAATGATTAAGGAAAAGTATTCCTTACATGAAGAAGGAGATCAATGATAATAGGATAACACATGAAAATATGACAATGATAAGATGATGATTATGATTCACATTAGTCAATGAGAGACTCAAGGTACTGAGCCTGGTACTGTTTTTTGACATTAACAATAATCATTTGGAATATCTTTCTTTAAAAGTCCTGTCTTAAATACTACCATTTCTCTTTGTCTACACCCACCAACCATCTACATGTGACCATTTCTCTATAACTTAATTTCTTTTGCAAATTTTGTGTACCATTTAATTCATCCTTTTCAAGTGTGCAATTTGAGTTTTTAGTAAATTTACCAAGATGTGCAACCATGACTAATCACTTTGAGAACATTTCATCATCCCAATAAAATTTCTCTGGCTTATTTCTGTTAATTTCCATTCTCCTGACTTTCTAACCACCTCAAGCTACTCTAATCTAATTTCTGTCCCTATACCTTTGCCTTTTCTGAATATTTTATGTAAACTGAATCATACAATATGCATTATCTTTCTTAGCAAACTAGTCACCTCTTATTTTTGCCTTTTCTTTATCTTAGGTGGGAGAGGAACAATGAGAGTTCAACTCTGACTGGAGTGTATATACACATATCAGCAGATGTGTGTTCACTACAAAAGAGGAAGACCATATGACAATAACCAAGGCACTAATCAAAATAAAAAAGCTCTAAATGCAAAAAAAAAAAAAAAAAAACTATTTCATAAGGTGGTTTTAAGTCTTTCAGTTGAGGGACACCTGGGTGGTTCAGTCAATTAAGCATCTGCCTTTAGTTCAGGTTATGATCTCAGAGTCCTGGGATTGAGGCCCACAGGGTCAGCCTTCTCCCTCTCCCTCTGCCCCTCTCCCCAATTGTGTGCTCTCTCTCACTCATAAGCAAATTTTTAAGAAATTCTTTAAAAAAATCTTTCAGTTGAGCGGCTCATTTTCTCAAATGGTAGCCCATTTAGAAGACATATTATTAGCAGGACTTCAGGGGGAAAAAAACTATAAGAAAACAAAATATTTGAAATATTTTTTAAATATTTCATCAGTTCTAAGGATGTGTTTTCTTTATCTTGACATCACACAGTTGTGTCAGTTCCCTGGGGCTCCTGTAAAAAACTATCACAAATTGGGTGTCTTGAAATAACAGATACTTATTCTCCCACAGTTCTGGAGACCAGAAGTCTGAAATTAAACTGTCAGCAGGGTTGGTTCCTTCTGGAGGCTTTGAACAAGAATCAGTTCCAGGCCTCTCTCCTCACTTCTAGTGGCTGCCCACAACTCCTGGTGTTTCTTGGCTGATACATGTGTCGCTTGAATTCTGCCTCCTGTGTATGGCCTTCCTCCCTGTACCACTGTGCATATTTGCCTCTTCCCTTATAGGGCCCACTCTGATCTGGAATGATCTTCTCCCAAGGGTCTTACCATAATTACATTTAAAAAGGCCCATATTCCAAATAAGGTCATATTCACAGGTTCTGGGTACAAATGTTTGGCAGGGGGGCATTCAACACACCTAGGCAGTAATGGTTCCTTCTCCTGGTAATCCTTGAGATTCATAATCTCACTTTCATCTCTAATCTCTTTCCTTTTCTCTTTATTTTTGTTCTACTTTATACTTCCCTTCTCCTATAATACACGAAACAAAGTTTGTAACTTGATGACTCCTGCTCCATGACAGTGGTGGACAAATAGGAGGAAGGTATAGAAACCTATAAAATAAAAGACTCCCAGTATTGAATTTAACTATTTTTAATCTCATTTAAATGTGCACAACACAGAACTAGGCTCAAAGTTCCTTGGCATAAGGTTCTCAGTCAATCATGAAACAAGAACAAATCTATAAATTAATAAAACAAAAGCATAAAACCAATAAAATTTAAATGTAATCATTCCAAAAGGTTTTTATTGAGTGCCTATTATGTGTCAGACACTGTAAGAGGTGTTGGAGACACAGCAATAAACCAAACTGGCAAAAATACCTGCCCAGGTGGATTATATTTCGGTTATTTTAGCAATGAATGAAGAATCAGATATCAGTCATATGACAAAACCAAATTCTATTCACAATGTGACTATATATGACTAATTGCTACAGGGTAACATCATTTGAGTCCAGCATCTTTGCTACTGTTTACCTTGTGAGGACTCAATTCTGCAATCTCTTTCCTCTATTTTAACAATTATGAACATAATCACTCTTACAGTGAACTCCAACAACATTTGGCATAATTGTATCATCTACATATTAAACCTACCTTTTTCTTTTCTCATTGACCTCAACAATTAAACAGTAATTACTCTGTCACACCATACCACTTTCTTGTGTCCCAAGTCAACATATCAATATATTAAACAATTTAAGAAAGCAAAATCTTGCCTGATGGAAGCTCCTTTCAAGTACAAATTTCACTGCAAACAAATAATTTTGTCTTTGGAAAGGATTAAAAGAATTTGACATTCACAGTCTGGGATGGGGTTTTTTTTTGTTCTTTGTTTTGGGGTTTTTTTTGTTTGCTTGTTTGTTTGTTTGTTTGTTTGTTTTTGGTATGTCCAGACATAGAGCTTGATTGAGATTCTCTGTATTTCTAGAACCTTAGACCTAAAAGCATAGCTGCATGGAGAAACACTTGCTCCACCCCAGTGGTTCATGAATGCATCCTCTTGTCCTTTTGTTCTAGTATTTAGTTTAAGAAATGGGATACATAAACATATTTGCCCAAGTTCAACTTAATACTTTAATACTTTAGCTCAGTCGTTTCCTGCCAAAACTTGAACAACCCAGAACCACCACAACTCCATCTTATTAGTAAGGGGGGAAAGAAAGAAAAGGAGGAAGGGAAACAAGGAAGAACATGACGGTCTCACAGTGACCATTTATGGCCATTCACGTATCCTTTTTGCCCCATGCTACGTGGGCATCTGAATTCTCAAGGCCATTCACTAGAGCAAACACACTAGAGCTAATCATTCTTTATTGCCATAGAGATTTTTTTTTAACCCTTATTTTAAAATCATTTAGAACAATTTTGTCCTTTGGGCACTTCCAGTGTTTAGACTCCTGGATAAACAAAACTTCTGAAAAGCAGTAAGTGAGGAATGGTTATTGGGATTTTCACATTAGAAGTTGCCAACCTAATAGCAACCAGACATGCTTACCAGCATATTTAAAACTTCAATGCTATCATTTTGGTAATTATGTGGTGCCAACATTCAACCACAAATGCAAAGAAAACACAACACCTAAATCACACGGCAGGGTTCAGTTATAATGTGGTCATCCAGATGATCAAAAAGAAAAGGCAGCATTTTCAAATTTTCAGTGAGAGCTTGCTGACCCTAAGAATATGCCTATAGACCCTGTTGCAAAACAGAGAGCTACAACATGCCTGAGACTTTCTTTGTCCATTCCAATTGCTCCTGTCATGCCCACTCTAAACCCTTATCTCCTACTCGTGGTCACATATTCCCTCCTGTCTTTGTTCTCATCCATTCCAACCTGCCTCCTACATGACAGCCTGACTGGTTGCCCCATTTCAACCAATATTTTTGAGACCTATTTTTGGCACCTGTGTGCCAGGTGCTATGCAAGGTCAGGATTACAAAAGTGAAAGATACATAATTTCTGTATGCAAGAAACTTATATCCCCTCAAAGGTTTCCTCTTTTCCAGTAAGTTTATTAGAAATAAAGTAACATTTTGTTTACTTTATTCATTTTTTCCCAGATTCATTCCTCCAGATCCCACTTCCAGTAACATGTTCAACAGCTCTTCTAGCCATGAGATAGATCTCTAACCCTCAGGGTTCACATGCAACTTCATTGTTATATTTATATTTATATCTACCTATACTTGTATACACACACACATACACACACACACACACACACACACATTTTTTTTCTTGGAGTTTGTGCTCTCTTTTCTTCAGCCTGTGAGCTCCTGAGAAGTCAAGAAGTCATGGGCCCTAGATTCATACTTTAAATAAATATTCCTGGTGCCTATCACTATTTCCCAGGAGGCAAACACTGTTCTCCTCTGCTCTTAAAATGAACTCTTTGCCATTCAGTTCAATCTGAAAATCAATCCAAGAATATTTCAAAAGACAAAGCTCTTTGCTTCTGGAGCAAATAACATTTGAGATAAGCCGAAGGAGGCTGAGACCAGGATCTGGAATTTTAGAAGCCAACAGTCTAAGAGAGCTAGGCTGGGACTTCAGTGCACCCGAATCTCCATGTTGCTAGACCACAGCCACCCTGTAGAGGCCCTTGTTCTTCTAAGAGTCTGAATCTAGGACTCCAGGCACAGTGGTCTGTGTGCTCTCTTTTACATTTGGTCAACCTTGGGACTGGAACCTGAATCACACCCTCCATTAGCTCTGCTTGGCTCCTTCTGTTCTGTTTATATTTTATCATCTAATAGGTAAAATGGACCCAGTTTTACACTATGGCTGCCTGGCATGATTCAAAGGCTTTGTAACTCCCATAATGTCCAGAACACAACAAAGTCAAAACCATCTGAATTGCTAACAGAGTAATGTATAAAATAACCCATGACTCCAAGCAAGACAATTTGTAATGACAGAGAGCAAATGAACTGTAGAAGCACTTACTTTAGTTCATTACATCCCAGAAATCATTCTCCAAGATTCTAGCCATGGCATAGGAGCATTGCACTCATGTTCATGCACCCACACATGAATTAACAGCAACACTCTTCTAAGACCCCTCAGTAAAATAACTCACTTAATCCTCATAACATCCCTATGAGGTAGATACTATTATTACTCACATCTTGATGGACATGGAGATGTATCACCAAGATCCCTCTTCAAGAAAGGACTTACTTCTCAACCACAGTGAAGAGTAGTCTGCAATGTCCATCAGCTGCAGAGCTGCCCTGTATGTGGTCATGCTCTTCTCCTAGGCAGCCTATGTCGGGGGTGAGTTGGAAAAGAAAAGCCAGCCCCACCAGCCTGCTGTGGGATAACTCTGGTGGACACTATTCCCCCAAGGCATCCCCATTGGGTCAGCTTCCCACACTGCCAGGCTCGCATCGCTATTGGAGCTCTCCCTTTGCCCAGTATACTTCCTACCTCTTCTTTTTACAGGTGCTGACCTCTAACTAATACCCTACACTTCAAACTATTCCTCTTCTGCTTCTGCAGATCCCAGCTCAGGACAGGCTGCCCAGAGATTCCCTTCTCTAGGTTAAACCTTCAACACTCAACCCACACCTCCCCTCCTCCAAGAAGCTTTTTCCAATTCCATTGACCTGGAGCAACCTGTCCTCTGAAGCCCCACCAGCCTTACATTCCACAGTCCTAAATTATACCCTGTCTTATGAGTCTCCTCTTTATCTGCATTCCTGACTCCTAGCTAAAATGAAGGCACCTTTGGCAGTGTCTTCCATAAATATTCTTTTTTATCATATTTTTAGAAATTTAAAAAATGCAAAAAGTACAAAGCTTTATGGTCATATCACTCAGAATTAACCAATGGCTCCCTTTCGAGAAATTGCTTCCAGTCTCTTAACACCACCCCATCCCATCACCCTCCCCATAGACCAGGAAGTTCCTTTCACATGAGGCTGATATGTCTCTTCCACACATGCAACATTGTATAAATGTTATTTGGTATTTTATGACTGAATAATTGCATTTCACATAGGGAGCATTATATTCTCTAATTGTTCTGGAGCTTGCTTTTTCTGCTCACCATTATGATTTTTCTACTGCTAACTAACTGCATTCCTAATACAAATATTGAACACCTAAAAATGTTATTGATAATAATGATGATGGTGAAAAACACACTGAATCTGGAGAGTAACTAGATATTCATGACCTTAAATTTTCATGATCTTAAGAACTGAGAGCTAAATGTAGACTGCAGAAAAATGTGTGGCATGTAGTACGTATTCAAAACATTGTATTTAAGAATAATCATACTAATGATATTATCATAGCACACCAAGTATGTTGGCTCAACAAATTTGAATGATACAGATTTTGAACCTTAGAAAAATAGAGAAGAGAAAAAAGTCATTAAGAAGTTTATTATATTATAAACTGTCATTAGTTCTATCATTAATATTTGCCCAAAAACCCCAACTCTTAAAAGCCTAGGCATTTTGCTTCTTTTACCCAGTTAGCTTCAGGCTTATGGCCAATGGGCTGTCCATTATTTTAACCTCTTAACCTAACTCCACAGAACAGAATATTCTTAGAGAAATATGAAAAGTGAAATTGTTGGCTGCATCTTCACCTGCAGTTTCTCAGCTTGCACTTTAAAGAAATCTCAGTTGGTAACAAGAAATCCCCTATAAGCCATGTGACTAAGTTATTCTAGAGCTTCAGCAGTTTTTCTTTCTTTTAGCCAGGTTTTTGAAAACAAAACAAAAACCTGTTACCCTTACACTCTCTCTATTTATTTATTTTGGCCTTGGCAGACTAGACCACAGCTAAAACTTAATGGACCTCATAAAATTCCCAACATTCTCAGACACGGGTCGTGATGTTTGTGCACTGGGCAGAAAACAAAGGGGCATTTATGAGGAGAAGGGACATGCTCAGAGATTAATGAACTGAGGTAAGGCTCAGGCTGCTGCTACACTGCTTCACAGGCAACATGGGGCTTGAGTGTGTCCCTCTCTTTCCGTACTCCCTCTCCTATCCTCTATTCCCTGCAAGTGATGGGACCCCAGTGCTGGTGCTATTCCTCGATTACCAAACCTCCCACCATGATGCTGCCCATGACACTGTCAAGGGTTTGTCCTGCCTGAAATGAATGATGTCTGGAATTTTCCATCCTGCCCTCACGCACTCACTTCAAAAATTGTCTGTCTTGTGTCTCCTTTACTCACAGCTTGGCTTTCTTGTAGGTGAAAGTTGGCTAATCTGATAAAATAAATTAATTTGTTACCCTATCGTGTAGGGAAGGTCTTTCAGCAGACGATTTCTAGAGCCAGGACCTCAGTCTGAAGCAGTGGTTCCGTTGTTGAAGAAGTGGATAGAGCTTGTAGCACTTTCAAAATTACATCATGCCTCATTTACCCACTACTATAGACTGAATGTGTGTTTCCCTTAAAAATTTATATGTTGAATCTCCATCCCCAAGGAGATGGTATTTGGAGGTGCGGAGGTAATTAAAGTTAGATGAGGTCATGAGGGTGGGGACTGCATGATGGGATTGGTGTCCTTTTTAAAAAGGAAGAGACACTGGATCTCTCTCACGTGCTCTGAAATGAAGCTTCTCAGACAGAGAGAGAGATGCCGTGGAAGGCCATGTGAGGATATATCCAGAATGAGGATCCTCACCAGAAACTGACCATGCCAGCAACCTGATCCCACTTCTGGCCTCCAGAACTGTGAGATATAAATGTTTAATGTTTAAGCCCTTCAGTTTATGGTACCTTGTTTTGGTAAGCAGACAGATTAAGACACCCACCCACAGCACTGGCCCCCAAATCTTGCAGGAGTGGGCAATACTGTATCTCACTGAACCTTTGCACAGTTAATCAGACATCATAATTTCACTTTTTACTTTATGTGCTTTATAATTTTCAATACACTTTTATGTCACTTGATCTTTAGAATACCTCTCCTTTGCTAGATAACATAGCTCTTAACCTATTAGTTTTCTCTTACCCATACCAAAGAGAATTTCTCTTACCAAAAGGATTGCATCATACCAATTATTTAAGAGACTATATTATATAGGCTCAAAAACACAAAACTTCCCTTAGGTGATTAATATGGAAAAGAAATAAGAAGTGGTTCTTAGTCCCTTGTAAGGATTAATGATTTACTATTTAGGTAAGAATTACTGTTCCTGAAAGTATAAATACTCAGATGGTCAGTGTATATGGGGCCTTTCCATTTTTTAAGATCCAAAACCTCTGTGGGAATATATTACAAGGTTAATTATGCCCAAAGCAAATAAGCATTGCTGTCAATCTTCAGATAAGATTAGGGGTTTTGTTTTGGTTTGGATTTTGCTCAAAATAATTTCGTCTATGCACTTTCTATCATGCATGATGTTTTTAAGAACTGCTTTCAGCATTAACATCTTGCCATACTTCCTGTCCCTATATTTTCTCCCTGGTTCCTTATGTCTGCACAAGTTTTCAATTTAGATTATATTTCCAGCAGATGTTATATCTTCTAGAGTGTTTGCTTTCTCTTCATTAAAAGAGACTTGTAACACATTTTATTATTTTGAAAGAAAATAGCCTGAATAAAGATGTTCAGAAATCCTGAATTATTGCTTCTTAATTGTGTGTGTGTGTGTGTATGCACACGCGTGCAGGTGCACAACGTTTCTGAGAAGAGGAAAGCTACAGGAAAGAAAGCTTGTTTCACAAACATTGAAGGAGAAGACTATCTTCCACTAGTTCCTAAAATTGTGATATAGACAAGCATTTAAAAACAAAATAAAGACCTGTACTAAAGAGCATTTTCAATATTCAAAATCATATATGTGTAAAACAGGATGTTTATATTTTCTAAAGCATTCCCTTGATATAAATACTATAAATATTAGCTCATGGTGCAAATGAACAATGCTCTTGGGATTCTAAATATGTAAAAATCTGCATGTAGCTGTATTAACACAAGCTTAACTACAATTCATTTTAATAGGCTGGTAGCTCTTGAATGAAACTGGCTGCATTGAAAATTTTCTTTTTCCCTTCTGAGTAGAAACTTTCACCCAAATATTAGTGCCTTCCAGGCCCTCCCTTCCCTCTCTTTTCTAAAAAGGGAAAGATTTCAGTTATTAACACTCTTTTTAGATTTGACTCTATGCTCTCTCTCTGAAGTAATTTGGATTTTTAAGCATCCCTAAAATACGTAATGACCTCAGTTTCCACTCGTAAAATCTTAGACATCAGTAAGCAAGGGTGGGGCGAATTTGGAGAGTCAGGAAAAGGGCACTTTCCCTTAGCTCCTGAGATCACCTAGGTTGCTTATTCATTTCCCAGAAAGACTGACCTTGTTAACTGTAACACAAACAGCAAAAAGCACTAAATGACAACAGAATCTCCATGGTGCTTGGACTATAAAAGTCTCTTAGTCTGTGAAATTGGCACACAGAATTATTCTTGCTTTCTCACCCCTCCTAAGCAGGAAAGCCATTTTCCATACATGTGGGGTATGTTATTCTGATTATCTTACTTTGGACTAGGTGACCACTAAGGTTGCCAACAATTATGAACTTCTGGGATTTCATGCAGTTTAGTAAAGCTGACAACAAATAAATATCAAATGCTTGACTGATACACTAAACGAATGAAAGAACAAATGTCCATATCTGAGATTAAGCTGGGGCTGTAGTTCCTGGAGACAAGAGCTAGATTCACAGACTAGGGCAAATACCTGAAAGAACATTTTGAAGACTGATATAATTTGATAACCTATTATCAAATTAGCACTCTTTGGAGTGGTGAGAAGAATTTAGGTCCCCTGGGATTTTATGAAGAGTGTTCATCAATAAACATTCTTTGAAAATGGGATTATGGGATTGAATTTCCTTAGCAAACTATTGATGCGGCTTCTGAGCAAGGAATATCTATTCCATTACAGGAATAAGACAGAGAAATTGTTAGTTAGAATATGCTGTAATGAGATTTTCTGTTCTGCATAGGAAAATCCCAATTAATCACCCAATTAATCACCCGCATAACTCATCCAGCACTTCAGCTGGAATTCCAGCACCTCAGAAAACCGTATTTTAGGGATTTACAACTTAAATTAAGCTTTTTAGGTTACGTAACAGTCTAAAGTCCACCAAAATAGACAAAACAAACCTTTATCCCCCGCCCCATACCTCTTACTTGGTTTGATTAATAGCATACAAAGATTTTCATTTCACAATGAGAACTAAGTCTTAAAATAGATCTACCACCTCCCCCTAACAACAACAACAATATATATATATATATATATATATATATATATATATATATATTAGATCTACCACCTCCCCCTAACAATATATATATATATATATATATATATATATATATATATATATATAATTGATATTAAGTTCTTTCCTGGGATTCCACAGATTGAGCAAGAGGGAGAGGACCTGGGGACTAGGAGTTGAGAAAGAAGTGTTAAAAGGAGACTGGAACAGATAAAAAAGTGAGAGACCTGGAAAGCAAAGAAAGGGGTCTGCTTACCCTTGAGTAGCCAGGGGAGTTAAATAGGATATCTCAACATCTGAGCACTCTTCCTCCCCTGAAGTTTTAGCAAACAACAGTCACAAGCTACAGCCAGGGGAATGGTCAAGAACCACTGACTGGAGATTCACAAGATCTATATCCTCTATATCTATATCTATATCCTGTATATCCTCTATATCCTCCTGATTAGTTTATCTAGAAATTCTTAAATTTAAATTAAGCATTCATGAGTTAGGGGTTAAGGACAGATTTATTTGTCTATATGCTATAACCAAATTACTCCACTAAATTAAAAATTAATATTTTTACTAAAAAAAAATTCAAAAACTTATATGAGACTTTTTCCCCTGAGATACATGCCTGTGTGTATGTGAGTTCTCCTTGATAACTGTATGATGAGTGTATGCTTACTATTAGAGAGTTATTAGACTACTATTAGAGAGTTATTCAAGTATTATCTTCAAATATTTTAAAGCCTTGATACCCTGCCTTCAATCAAACACACTTTAATAAAGCCATAGGAACAAAACATGATTTATAAAATTTTAAAAAAGAAAAGCTATGAGGATTACTTAAAAATAATGAAATAAAGCCCAGGGGACAAGATGACAGCAAAGTAGGAGGAGGCGCCGTTTCAACCTGTACCCTAAAATGAGCTGATTACCTACCAAAGAACTCCAATCACCCATGAAATTAGCCTGAAATTATAATTATACACATCTGGATCTCTACAGGGGCAGAAGAGGCCAGTGGGCAGTGTTCCAGGGTGCACCTTGACTGCACCACAGTCGATACATCCAGCTACATTCATTCAGCCATCTCTCACCAAAATGACTAGGAGGAGGAATGCCCAACAGAAGAAAAATTCAGAGTATGGGCCTTCTGCAACAGAGCTAATGGCTATCAATATAGACAATATTTCAGAAAGGGAATTCAGGCTAACAATTATTCAGGCAATAGCTAGGTTGGAGAAAGCCGTGGATAACAAAACAGAATTGATTAGGGCAGAACTGAAAGCCATGAGGGATGATGTTCACAATGTTAGGGCAGAACTGAAAGCCACCAGGGATGATGTTCACAATGCTCTCAATGAGTTCCAATCTAATCTAAATTCTCTATAAGCTAGGGTAACTGAGGCAGAAGATAGAATTAGTGACCTAGAAGACAAACAGATAGAGAGAAAGGATCAGGCGAAAGCCTGGAACAAACAGCTTAGAAGCCACGAAAACAGAATCAGGGAAATAAATAATGTCATGAAATGTTCCAACGTCAGAATTATTGAAATCCCTGAAGGGGAGGAAAAAGAAAAAAGTCTAGAAGATATAGTGGAACAAGTTCTCCATGAAAATTTTCCCAATCTCTCAAATGGAAGCAGTGTTCATGCACTAGAGGCAGAACGGTCTCCCCACAAGATTATAGGTTCTTGAAAGTCCTCGAGACACCTAATAGTAAGAATGAGGAATTATAATTGTAGGAAGGCCCTCTTGAAGGCAGCTAGGAAAAAGAAGCTCCTTACATACAGAGGAAAGCCCATCAGAATAATGTCAGACCTGTCCACAGAAACCTGGCAAGCCAGAAAAGGCTGGCAAGATATATTCAGGGCACTAAATGAGAAGAACATGCAGCCAAGAATACTTTATCCAGCAAGATTCACATAAAAAATGGATGGAGAGATAAAGAGTTTCCAAGACCGGCAAGACTTAAAAGAGTATGAGACCACCAAGTCGACACTGCAGTAAATATTAAGGGGGGTTCTATAAAAGAGGAGAAATCCTAAGAATATCATTGAACAGAAATATAGAGATAATCTACAGAAAGAAAGACTTCAAAGGTAACACGATGTCAATAAACACGTATCTATCAATAATCACCCTCAATGTGAATGGCCTAGATGCGCCCATAAAACAGCACAGGGTTGCAGACTGGATAAAACGACAGGACCCATCCATATGTTGTCTACAAGAGACACATTTGAACTTAAGGATACACCCAGACTGAAAGTGAAGGGATGGAGAAGCATCTTTCATGCCAATGGGCCTCAAAAGAAGGACGGGGTAGTGACTCTCATATCAGATAAATTAGATTTTAAACTAAAGACTGTAGTCTGAGATACAGAAGGACACTACAGCATTCTTAAGGTGACTATCCACCAAGATGATCTAACGATTGTAAATATCTATGCCCCCAATATGGGAACAGCCAATTACATAAGAAAACTGTTAATCAAGATAAAGGGTCACATTGATATGAATACATTGATAGTAGGAGATCTTAACACACCTCTCTCACTAATAGATCATCCAAGTAGAATATCAATAAAGAAACAAGAACATTGAATGACACATTGGACCAGATGGACCTCATAGATATATACAGAACATTCCACCCTAAAACAATAGAATACTCATTCTTCTCAAGTGTACATGGACCCTTCTCTAGAATAGACCACATACTGGGTCACAAATCAGGACTCAACCAATACAAAAAGACTGAGATTAGTCCCTGCATATTCTCAGATCACAAGGCTTTGAAACTGGAGCTCAATGACAAGGAAAAGTTTGGAAAGAACTCAAACACCTGGAAGCTAAAGACCACCTTGCTTAAAAATGCTTGGATCAACCAGGAGATCAAAGAATAACTTAAACAATTCATGGAAACCAATGAGAATGAAGACACTTCAGCCCCAAACCTATGGGATACAACAAAGGCGGTCTTAAGGGGGAAATACACAGCCATCCAAGCCTCCCCCCAAAAAATTGAAAAACCCAGAATACACCAGCTGTCTCTACAGTTCTTAAAGAACTGGGGAATCAACAACAAATTAAACCAACTCCACACATAAGAAGGGAAATAATCAAGATTAGAGCAGAGATCAATGAGGTAGAAACTAAAGATACAGTAGAACATATCAATGAAACTAGAACCTGGTTTTTTGAAAGAATCAATAAGATTGATAAAACATTGGCCACACTAATCCAAAAGAGAAGAGAGAAAGCTCAAATTAATAAAATTATGAATGAAAAGGGAGAAATCACAACTAACACCAAGGAAATAGAAATAATCATCAGAAGTTCTTATCAACAGTTATATGCCAATAAGTTAAGCAACCTAAATGAAATGGAGGCATTCCTGGAAAACTATAAACTCCCAAAATTGAACCAGGAAGAAATTGACAACCTGAATAGACTAATATCTAGTAATGAGATTGAAGCAGTGATCAAAAACCTCCCAAAAAACAAGAGCCCAGGACCTGATGGATTCCCTGGGGAATTCTACCATACTTTCAAAGAAGAAATAACACCTATTATCCTGAAGCTTCAAAAAACTGAAGCAGAAGGGAAACTTCCAGACTCTTTTACAAAGCCAGCATTACCCTGATCCCCAAGCCAGGTAAAGACCCCACCAAAAAGGAGAATTTCAGACCAATAACACTGATGAATATGGATGCTAAGATTCTCAACAGGATCCTAGCAAATGGGATTCAACAGCACATTAAAAAGATTATCCACCATGACCAGGTGGGATTCATCCCTGGGTTACAAGGGTGGTTCAACATTCGCAAATCAATCAATGTGATAGAACAAATCAATAAGAGAAGAGAGAAGAACCAAATGGTCCTCTCAATTGATGCAGAAAAAGCATTTGACAAAATTCAGCATCTGTTCCTGATTAAAACGCTTCAAAGTAGAGGGATAGAGGGAACATTCCTGAACTTCATAAAAATCTATCTATGAAAGACCCACAGCAAATATCATCCTCAATGGGGAAAAGCTCACACCCTTCCCGTTGAGATCAGGAACACGACAAGGATGCCCACTCTCACCACTCTTGTTCAACATAGTATTAGAAGTCCTAGCAACAGCAATCAGACAACAAAGAGAAACAAGAGGTATCCAAATTGGCAATGAAGAAGTCAAACTCTCTCTCTTCGCAGATGACATGATACTTTGTATGGAAAACCCAAAAGACTCCACCCCCAAACTACTAGAACTCATATAGCAATTCAGTAATATGGCAGGATACAAAGTCAATGTACAGAAATCAGTGGCTTTCTTATACACTAACAATGAAAATACAGAAAGGGAAATTAGAGAATCAATTCCATTTACTATAGGACCAAGAACCATAAGATACCTGGGAATAAACCTAACCAAAGAGGTAAAGGATCTGTACTCAAGGAACTACAGAACACTCATGAAAGAAATTGAAGAAGACACAAAAAGATGGAAGACCATTCCATGCTCTTGGATCAGAAGAATAAGCATTGTTAACATGTCTATACTGCCTAGAGCAATCTATACTTAATGCCATTCCAATCAAAATTCCACCAGTATTTTACAAAGAGCTGGAGCAAATAATCTTAAAATTTGTATGGAATCAGAAGAGACCCCTAATTGCTAAGGAAATGTTTAAAGAAAAACAAAACTGGGGACATCACATTACCTGATATCAAGCTTTACTACAAAGCTGTGATCACCAAGACAGCATGGTACTGACATAAAAAGAGACACATAAACCAGTGGGACAGGGTAGAGAGTCCAGATATGAACCCTCAACTCTGTGGTCAAACAATCTTCGACAAAGCAGGAAAAAATATACAGTGGAAAAAAGACAGTCTCTTCAATAAATGGTGCTGGGCAAATTGGACAGCTATATGTATAAGAATGAAACTCAACCATTCTCTTACACCATACACAAAATTAAACTCAAAATGGATAAAAGACCTCAAGGTGAGACAGGAATCCATTAGCATCATAGAGGAGAACATAGGCAGTAATCTCTTCGATATCAGTCACAGCAACTTCTTTCAAGATATGTCTCCAAAGGCAAAAGAAACAAAAGTGAAAATGCACTTTTGGGATTTCATCAAGATCAAAAGCTTCTGCACATAAACGGAAGCAGTGAACAAAACAAAGAGGCAACCCATGGAATGGGAGAAGATATTTGCAAATGATAGTACAGACAAAAGGTTGATATCCAGGATCTATAAAGAAATTCTCAAGCTCAACACACACAAAACAGATAATCACATCAAAAAAAATGGGCAGAAGACACGAACAGACACTTCTCCAATGAAGACATACAAATGGCTATCAGACATGAAAAAATGTTCATCATCACTAGCCATCAGGGAGATTCAAATCAAAACCACATTGAGATACCACCTTACACCAGTTAGAATGGCCAAAATTAGCAAGACAGGAAACAACGTGTGTTGGAGAGGATGTGGAGAAAGGGGAAACCCTCTTGCACTGTTGGTGGGAATGTAAGTTGGTACAGTCACTTTGGAGAACAGTGTGGAGATTCCTCAATAAATTAAAAATACTGCTTCCCTATGACCCTGCAATTGCACTACTGGGTATTTACCCCAAAGATACAGATGTAGCGAAAAGAAGGGTCATCTGTACCCCAATGTTTATAGCAGCAATGGCCACGGTCGCCAAACTGTGGAAAGAACCAAGATGCCCTTCAGCAGATGAATGGATAAGGAAGATGTGGTCCATATACACAATGGAGTATTATGCCTCCAACAGAAAGGATGACTACCCAACTTTTGTATGTAACTTTTTGTTGCAACATGGACAGGACTGGAAGAGATTATGCTGAGTGAAATAAGTCAAACAGAGAGAGTCAATTATCATATGGTTTCACTTATTTGTGGAGAATAACAAATAGCATGAAGGACATAGGGGATGGAGAGTAGAAGGGAGTTGAGAGAAATTGGAAGGGGAGATGAACCATGAGAGACTATGGACTCTGAAAAAAACAATCTGAGGGTTTTGAAGGGGCGGGGGTGGGAGGTTGGGGCAGCCAGGTGGTGGGTATTGAGGAGGGTATGCATTGCATGGAGCACTGGGTATGATGCAAAAACAATGAATTCCTTTACCCTGAAAAGAAATTTAAAAAAAAATTTAAATAGAATATATATATTTTTTTAAAGAATATATACCTTTTTTTTCCTTTTAAATCAATTTTATTGAAATAAATTTTTCTTTTGAACTTCAAAAAAAGATAATGAAATAAAGAAATACCAACTACATATCTTCTAATTGTGCAGTTATGATAAAATAAAATCCTGAGACAACAAAATATTTGACTTCCATAAAAAATCTTATAATTTTTCAATATTGTATTTATTTTTCTGTTCTAAATAACAAAACTGGAATTCCCTACTTAACTTCCCTTTGATTTTTCTGTGAGCTCTGTGAAACAATGCATAGTTTCCAAATTGTCCCCCTTTGTCAGTCTTCACTATAGTTTCTCTAAATAAAGACTTGTGAAATCTTTCCCATGAAAAAATACACCTCAATGTAAATAAATGGGGAGTGGGAGGAAGAAAGACTTCACAAATAAATGTTGTACTAGTCGGTATCTCCATAAAACAGAAATCAGAATTTTTTCCCATAATTTCTCTGATGATGAAAAAAAATCATTTACGCCCTCACAGGGCACACAAAATTGTGGCTTACATATCATGTTTTATAAAGCTGATGCTATTAGTTGTATATAATTTCTTTTTTTTTTTTTTTCAATTACAATAAATATTTTCTCTGGAAAATCAAATATTCACCAGATATGCTGAGATTATCCCCTCCTTATACATCTACATGCCATTTTCCTTGTTGCTATACTTACATGTCTATTCATTCCTCCAGCATACACCTTGTTTCTCTTTTACAATTAAAAGTGTACTTTCCTCAAGTATTCCTTGGATTCCTAACCCAACTCACCTACAGAGAAGAGGGATTAAAAACAAAAATAGAGAGAGAGAGAGTCTCACAAACTGGTTAGATAATATCAAGTGGTAGACAATTCATGTAATTAGAATCCAAGATGGAGAAAGACTAGGAAAAAAGTGGAGGGAAAATTGTTTGCAACAATGATAACACTTTTCCTAATTTGATGAAAGATACAAATTTACAAATTCAAACTACTCAATGAACGTCAACAAGGATAACTATACATTGAAATCAGAAGTCAAATATAAAGAGTAAATCTTGAAATCAGCAAGAGAAACATGGCACATTGTATACAGGAAATGCAATAATTGGCTGATTTTGGCTTCTCATCAGAAACTATGGATTTCAAAAGAGTGGCACCACATTTCTAAAGTGATGACAAGAAAACTTGTCAATCCAGAATTTGATATCCAGCTAAAATATCCATTAATAATGAAGACAAAATAAAGATTTTTTTGTGATAAGAAAACTAAGAGAAATTGTCACTCTCAGACTTATACTACCATGAATTCTAAAGAAAGTTTCTACTCAAACTTGAAAAAACTTGAAATCTCCAAAACACAAACATATACTTTATATTCAGTATGGTCTCTGCTAATACAAATATTATGTAGAGAAAAAAGATTAAAAAGGATGACAGAATGCTAAAAAATAATGACCAAAATGTGATGCAATTGCTGTTGATTTTATTTCTATTCTCTGTATGTTTTTAATCTTTCCTATCTTCTATAATATAGTCATAAAACTATATTAAACATTATTTATAAATTAAAGTAAAGTTTAAAAAATAATATATTGGGGTAGCTGTGTACCTTAGTTACTTAAGTGTCTAACTCTTGATTTTGGCTCAGGTCATGATCTTAGGGTCATGGGATCAAGAACCACATGGGGTGGGGTGCCTGGGCGGCTCAGTGGGTTAAAGCCTCTGCCTTCGGCTCAGGTCATGATCTCAGGGTCCTGGAATCAAGTCCCGCATTGGGCTTTCTGCTCAGTGGGGAGCCTGCTTCCCCCTCTCTCTCTGCCTGCCTCTGTGTCTACTTGTGATCTCCCTCTCTGTCAAATAAATAAAAATTAATTAATTAATTTTAAAAAAAGAACCACATGGGGCTCTGCCTTGTACAAGAATCTCCTTCTCCTTCTGCCCTCTCTCCTCACTTAGGTGCTATCTCTCAATAAATAAATAAATAAATTTATTTTTAAATGTATTACTAGGGAGATATTGTTCTTATTTTAGATGTATAAGAGAGAGTCCCTGTCATGAAGGATTCTGGACTCTGGTAATGCAAAATAAGACAAGTAAATAAGAAATTTAATGTAAGAAAAGTGTGAAAATGTACTAAACCTCAAACCATGTGCTATGAAATTGTAGAGCAGGAGCTGCACATTCATTCAGGAGGGTGAGGAAGAGTTTATACTGAGGATTGTCATAGATTTTGACTTACAAATATGATGAGAGGGTGGAGGGGAAAGGATGAGGGAAGAATCAGTGGAGAAATAGTCTTGTGATTGCTCTAGATTAGCACAAAGCATGGAGACAGGAATGTTCAGATTATGTTTAGTGGATAGTGATTGTCCAGCGCTACTTGTCAATCAAGTAGATTGTCAAGTAGATCCCTATATTGGGAGGATATTTAGGGAGGTAAGGCTAGAAACATGGATGTTGTGGCAGTCCTGAGTGCCAGACTGAGTAATCTCAGTTATTAGTAATGGGGAGTCCTTGATGCTTTTCTGAGGAGAAATAAACTTTAAAAGTGTTGCACTTTGGGAAGATTAATCTAGAGGGTAATCAATAAGATTATTAAGGACTCTATACAATTATTCAAATAAGAGGTAAGAACAGTGTCAATGAAAATAAAAGGAGAAGATATCCATGGATTAAATACACATTTATTAAGCATCTATTATCTATTTTCTTTCAGGTCTTGTGTTACATGCTGCATCTATAGTGGCGAATGAAAAAAGCACAATCTCTGCTTGTCACATTATGGAAAATGGACAAGTAAACAATTACTCCAAAAAAATGGCACTTGAAATAAAAATAACAAGGTTAAGAGAAAACATGAAACTGTGCTGGAGGGGGGAATACAATCTAGGTAGGAAAGGCATCGCTGAAGGGGTGACATTTAAGCTGAGATGTAAAGATGAGGAGTTAGCAGTACACAGAATGGGAGAGGAAGCAGAAGAGCCAGCACAGGAAAATCCTATAGGAGGAAAAGCCTAGTTTATCTGAGGAGATAAAAGGAGGCCTACTGTGCCGACATATTGATTGGTGGTGGTGTGAGATGTGGTTGGACATGTAGGGAGATGTTTGGTCATACAGGGTCTTGAATGGCCAAACTCAGGATTATTAGATGACACTCTAAGGAAACACCTAGGCTTAATAGGAGTATAAGAAGTGCAAATGAACAAAGGAATGGTTAGAAAATGCTGGTATAATTTTGGATTCTCTGGGAAGCAGATGCCATGAGGCCCTCAGAAGAGGAAGAGCTTCCTCAGAAGAGGAACAGCTTTGTTGCAGGGAACTCCTTGGGATAAGTAAAGGGTAGAGCAAGCAGGAGAAGTTGATTAAATCCTTTGGAGATGGCATGGGTCTCACATCTGTGACAGGAGTGGGAAGGAGGCGTGTGAGAAGGCTGTGCATCTCTGAGAAAGTCTCCACTCAGTGGGGAACCCAGAACCAAGGCAGCCTGCAAAAGGAGCCTGTGTCATATAGAAGTACCTTGCCCTAGTACTCCTCCTGAACTTAGCCACTGGCTGGGGAGCAGGGCTCCAATGTGAAGTGGATACTGAAGGTACAGCAAACAGACTCTCTGCTGACAACCCTCCATTCAGGAAGTTCTCACTGAAAGGACAGCTAAATGGGGAGTCCCCATGGCTCCCACACTGGGTAACTTGAAATAATCTGTTTCAGGGAGTTAGAAACCTAGGTTTTGCCAAAATATTAAAAAACAGTCACATTGAAGATAGGAAGACAGAGTTCGGGTTAATGTGTTTTATGATTCTACCTTCTTTCAGAAGAGGATAGAGACATGGATTAATGCTAGGTGGCTGGCAGTAGGCATATTAACATTTTAAGGGTCACCCCTGAAAAGAATATAAAGTCTAGGTAATTACTCTTCAAGTCAGTAGAGAGACATGAAGGAGAGAGAAAATTTGATCACTATAAAGAAGGTAGGAAGAAAAGAGGGAAAGAATGAAAGGGAAAGTGAGAGGAGTAGAAAGAAATACAGAGCCCAGAGAAGTAAGCTGGAGGGGATAAAGTGGAGAGAGTACAGGTGTGTTCACCTCCTTGTCTGTTGCATCATCTACAGTTGCTAACATATCTGTGGGGGTCAGGATTTTATAAAGGTGAGCACTAGAAAAACTACAAATAATATAGCAAGAAAATGCGGAGGGAAGTATAAATAAGCTAATTCCTCTTCTTTCATAGTGAGGAAAAACAGATGTTATCTAAAGGTAACAAATCAGTTCACAGAGGTATAGAGTACTGAGGTAAAGCGAGAGATTTAAAAAATACAAATGGTCAAAAGTATTTGAGTCTAAGGAAATCCTGAGGATGTGGGAGTAAGGTAAACTTCCATATTTATTTTTTCTTTATGTCCAATTCTTACCTTTTCAGTCAAGTGAATGCATTACCTTCCTAATAAAATAGTAACTACCTGAGAATGAATGAGAGCACCTAGCAAAGGTGGACAAGGGAGCTGAGTTCTGTTCATTAGAGGCTTGGGCAGAGGTGGAAGCAACAGCAATGGAGACCAAAAGGCATGGTCTATGGGGAAGGGAAGAGCCAAGAGAGGGTAACTGAGGGATGAGGATGTCTTGTAGACAGGGACCTTCAGCCCCAGTGTTAAATTAGGCTGGGAGACGGCTAAGGTTGTCACCAAACTACAGTTTTTAGCCGCATGGGGGCCATTGATCACCTTGACAAAACCAACTGCAGAAGAGTGAAATATTAGAAGAATGATGGGGACATTAGGAAATGGAAATAGAGTAAGTGGAGCTGGAAAAAAAGATATCTTGGCAGTAGACTATCTAAAAAATTGGAAACCATGTATGTTAAAAGCCAAAAGAGGAGAATTCACAGATGACTGCAGACCAAAGAAAGAGAACTACTTTTAAGAAAATCAGAAAAGCCAGGAGGAGTGGGTGTGGATTGTAGAAGGAGATAGTTCTGTCCTACCTCTTCAATAGCTTAGTCTGGTTTCTATTTACAAACACATTCAGTGAAGAGTTCTTAAACTCACAAAAAGCAGAGGCATAAGTTCAAAGGTAGGCTAAGAGACATGGAAGCTACAGAAAGTTGGTTTAATTTGTATTCCATTTGCTTGACAAAATACTTATTAAAAGGTACTGGACTCCCAGCCCTCATGCTGGCAGGATCACTCACAGTTATGCCTTTAGTTCTGAGACCCAAGAAATTTCCAGAAGGAAGATTTAGAAATCTGCTTTGAATTACAGCACAGCTAAGCAATATTCTTCTTAGCCAGTGAGGTTTTTCTCTTTATTGTGTTTCAGAACACATTGGAAGAGAAGGACATTTGGAATACTAAGAAGAGTAGGAGGTCTCTTAAATTCTCCTTTCCAAGTTTCATAACTTGAATATATTCTGGTTAAGTCATCTTTAATAAGCTGTATCCATTTGACTGTGATTTTTATTTTCTGTAAAGTCATTTTCCAAATTTTAAACTCCTCATAATAGTGTGGTCCTCAGAACAACAAATTGAGAGTTTGTTATTGTCAGTGAGCCTTTATCATTTCCAGGTTCCAACATCCTTAAATTGGAAACACAGATTTAAGTGTATTCCATGGGGGCGCCTGGGTGGCTCAGTTGGTTAAGCGGCTGCCTTCGGCTCAGGTCATGATTCCAGGGTCCTAGGATCAAGCCCCGCATCAGGCTCCCTACTTAACAGAGACCGTGCTTCTCTCTCTCCCTTTGCCTGCCGCTCTGCTTACTTGTGCTTTCTCTCTATCTCTCTGCCAAGTAAATAAATTTAAATAAAAAAAAATCTTTAAAAATAAATTAATTAATTAAATAAAGTGTATTCCATGGAGGGCAGAAACTTTGGGAAGGCTATTTTGACCTTTGTCTTCAGTGATGATGCAAGTTGTTTACTGAGAAATACTAAGTAAGTTCTAGGCTGTAAATAAATACATGGATGGAAAGGCTTAAAAAATAATGAATATAGGAAAACATCAATCATATAGGAGTGAACAGAGATATGAAAGAGGCCAGTGATCCAATGAAAAATATATGTGACACTAAACCCACACTGTCTCTTGGACTGAGTCTTAGAATGTGAGCTTCATGAGAACAGACAACTCTTCTGTCTTCTTAACCTCTATGTCCCCCAAACCTAAAATATTCCCTAGAGTTGGGACTCAAAAAACTAAAACACAAAATGGAAATGACCATCATTTGACACTTGAGGAGGGGAATATTAAGGAACAAACAAAAATTCACCATAATTCACAAAATGGCATTTTCCCATAAATCCAGAATGCTCAGGATTGTCTTGAACAAAAAGCAGAACTTTTTAAAATTATTTTTTAGAACTATGACAGTAAGTTTGTGAACAGAAAGCAACAATGCATCTCTTTTAGCACTTCTCCTCCTTTGGGATTTACAGTCACTATTTTATACACAGTCCACACCACTCTTCTGAGACAGCCCCTGTAACTATTACATCTGTCATGAGCACACTATGAAGGCACACACATGAGTTGTGCCTTTCCACAACATCAGCTTGATTCAATCATAAGGCAAAGTTAAATCACAATTAGAAAGCAGGTTGAGGATTCCAAGCTCAGTAACAATTCACCATGTGACTAAACTTGGCTTCTTACACAGCACACACACCAGGGAAGAACACACAACAAACAAGATAACAGAGGGTTCAGGAAGTTAAGAGCCAACAGGGAAGTCAGTCTGTGGAGGCGCAGTTGAGACAAAGCCTCGGTCTGGCCCAGGTCAGCTCTCTGCACTTGCTGCTTCTGATTGATGTTCAAGCAGGGAAGGCCCCTGGTTCTGGTCAGCGGAGAGCCATCAGGCACAGCCTTTGGCGGCAGTTGCCTTTTTTAAGTGGTCAGACATAGAGGGGTCACGTCTGAAGAGTCGGACAGCTTGCTGCCAAAATCCTTCCCGTTTTAAAGGGATTTCATCAGTGTCGGGGCCTGCAGACCTCCTCTGGTTCTGCTCATGAGCAGTTCTGGGGAGTCAGCTGACGTTGTCCCAGCAATATCTCTTAGAAGCAATACCTTAACTGCTTGTGTCATTGCTTGACATGGGCCCCTGCTTGACAGGAGAGACTCCACTTTGCTCTATGTAACATCCCTGACTCCCAATCTGAAGGGTTATAAGGCCCTGGAACACATTTCCCAGGGCTATTGAGATCTGCTTTTGCCAATTTATATGAAAAGTCATTCTGAGAGATGTTGAATTTCAACGTGTATGCAATTCTCACAATTTGTTTTCACTGTACACTTTATAACCCAACAAACCAGGGTGACCTCGCTCCTCCAAATGGCAAAGGATAAGGTTAAAACTCCTTTGCTACACGGGCTCGCATTAATATTAAGACTTGGACTCTGAAAATGTTCAAAGCAGGGAAATCTGAAAGTGTTTGTATCTCTCTCACATGTCAATATACACATTTTCCATACAACTATGAAGATATCTGCCAAAGTATGCTTCAAATCTAGCACTATTTCTGTTGCCTAAGAAAACCAGAAGATATTTAGCCTCAAGTGATAATGACTTTAGGATATGGGAGGAGCTGGTTATGACCTGCAAATCAAACACACAAAAAACTCCACTGACACCCTTCGCCAACCCAATGCTGATACTTCCCAGGGAGCCCTCTGGTTACACCAACTGACGGCAGCCTCAGGCTTTCATAGGGAAAGTCCATTGCCACTGCAATTGGTTTTTATCTTCCCATTGTTTCTTCCTGGGTAATAATAAAACAGGGGGCTATGCAGAGACAAATAGTACCAGCTGGCCCATGAAACCTACACTTATCAACTCCAAGAAATACAGACCAGCCTGTATTTCATTGATCTAACTTCACAAATCCAGCCAGTGGCTAGATACGTCTCTGAATTTCTGCACATTGCTTTTCATTGCTGAACACTGGGCACCTTTTCCCATTGTTCAAGTACTCATATTTGTACTTTTTTAAAGATTTTGTAAAAATTCTTTGCCTAAGTCTGACTTGGATTTCATACTGTATATCTAATATATCTTGCTTCATGAACTTGCTTTTTAAAGAAAAGCATTTATTGAGTAGCTATGATTTCCAGGCACCTTATAAATGTTATCATATTTATACTTTTAAGAAGTCTAGGTAAAAGATATCATTGTCTCTCTTATATGGATGAAGACAATGAAAGGAATAGAAGATACATGACTCACTCAAAATATTACATATTTGGTAAGTGGCGATTCAGGCATATGAACAGAGGTCTATCTTGCACCAAAGCCAACAGTCTTTCCACTCCATGGCACTGTGTCATCACAGATCTGGTTACATAGGGAGTAAAAGAAACATAACAAGCCTGCAAAGTGATCCATATACTAAATATCATCATTGAAGTGGGATTCCAGGGCACCTGGATGGCTCAGTTGGCTAAGTGTCTGACACTTGATTTCAGCTCAGGTCATGATCTCAGGGTTCTGAGATCTAGCCCCATGTGAGGCTCAGAGCTGGGTGGAGCCTGCTTAAGATTTTATCCCTCTCCCTCCCTCTGCTTTTCCCCCACTCTCAAAAAAATTAAATAAAGTAGAATTCCACATAATATTTATAACAAGAATAATCAGGATCATCCCTTATATTTTTTTTCCAAAACATGTGTAAATATCATTGTCTCAATGTCTTCAGGGTTAAATGAGAGATTATTTAAATTAACAAACTAGCTACATTATTAAACTGTGTAGAGAGATACCATTGTGTATGCTCATTGGAATTGTGGCCAAATGGCCTGCATAAAGACTCAGCTTCTCCATTTAATATCTGTGTGGATTAATATAAGTTACTAATTACTAAGGTTTTTGTATTTATAAAACTGTGTGTGACAGAGAATGGTAGAGCTCTCCGGAGACACTTCCCAGTCTTCCTGGCATGAGCTTGAGGCCACAGGACTACTCAAAGCCAATGAAACATGAAAACATGTGACCTGGGTCACCCTAGTTCAAGGCAGGTATAAACCAATGTACCCCCTCCATCTCTTCCTCTCTTAGCTGAAACAACCTCAGAGGCCTTATGTTCTGAATGTTCAAGATGGATAGCTGCAAGATGGAGAGAGAAGGGTGGCCCAGTTGCCATCAGACTTTCCTTAAATGAGAAAGAAATCTGTGTTGTTAAACCATTGAGATTTTGGAGTTTACTTGCTAAGGCTACTAAGTTAGTTAACCCTAACTAGCACAAGGAGATACAGGCATACCTCATCTTGGGGATACTGGCATACCTTCACTTTACTGCACCTACTGCCTTTTCTGGGTATATATTTTTGGTGTGTATCAAGCATGTCTATTGTCACCATTTTCCAACAGCATTTGCTCACTTTGTGGCCCTGTGTCACATTTTGGTAATTCTGACAATATTTCAGACTTTTTCATTATTATCATATTTGAATTGCTACAATCTCATTATAAAGCTTTAACAGATAAGGAGTTGCTTCTTATGCATGAGCAAAGAAAGTAGTGTCTTGAGATGAAATCTAGCCCTGGTGAAGATATTGTAAAGATTTGTTAAAATGAAAACAAGGAAGTTAGAATATTCCATACACTTAGTTGATAAAGCAGCATCAGGGTTTGAGAGGACTGACTTCTATTTTAAAAGAAGTTCTACTGTGGGTAAGATGCCATCAAACAGCATCACACACTACAGAGAAATCATTCATGAAAGGAAGAGTCAATCAATGTGGCCAACTGCATTATTGTCTTATTTTAACAAACTTCCATCATGCCAGTCTTCAGCAGCCACCACCCTGCCATCAAGCATCAAGCATCAGCATCAGGACAAGACCGCCCACTAGAAAAAAAAAATCACAATTCACTGAAAGCTCAGGTGATAGTTAGCATTTTTTAGCAATTAAGTATTTTTTAATTAAGGTATATACATTGTGTTTTAAACATAATGCCATTGTACACATAATAGACTATGTATTATAGTGTAAGTATAATTTTATACACACTGGGAAACCAATAAATTAATTTGACTTGCTTCACTTTATTACAGTGGTCTGAAACTGAACTCAAAATATGAGTTATGCCTAATAGCTTTTGTCATACCACTTTGGAGTATTGTGAGAGTCAAATAAGAATATTGAAATAAATATTTGTTAGCCCTATGCTTACAAGGATATAAGGCTTATTATTCTTACTGTTCATATTTCTTAAAGAAATTTGACCTTACTAATCCAAGGTTTTTATAGTGTCACAATTTTGTAAAAAATTTTGTAGTTATCATGACAATTACCTACTAGAGAAAGGGTGCTTCTGATCTACTTAAAATGTTTGAAGTAAAAGGAATGTTTCACCTTGCATACACTATTTTGTTCAACAAGTTTCCATAGATTGTAAAAATATAACCTTAACTGAATTCTAATTGAACAAATGCAAATATCTAACTACTTTAATATTTTTTAATTTTTTTTTATAAACATATATTTTTATCCCCAGGGGTACAGGTCTGTGAATCACCAGGTTTACACACTTCACAGCACTCACCAAAGCACATACCCTCCCCAATGTCCATAATACCACCCCCTTCTCCCAAACCCCCTCCCCCCAGCAACCCTCAGTTTGTTTTGTGAGATTAAGAGTCACTTATGGTTTGTCTCCCTCCCAATCCCATCTTG
The DNA here is from genome assembly GCF_030435805.1 of Mustela lutreola. Taxonomy (NCBI): domain Eukaryota; kingdom Metazoa; phylum Chordata; class Mammalia; order Carnivora; family Mustelidae; genus Mustela; species Mustela lutreola. The sequence goes on along the minus strand of NC_081290.1, from coordinate 124,591,160 downwards.
TTTCATTGATTCTTCTCCTACCCACTTAAGCCCCCATGTTGCATCACCACTTCCTCATATCAGGGAGATCATATGATAGTTGTCTTTCTCTGCTTGACTTATTTCGCTAAGCATGATACGCTCTAGTTCCATCCATGTTGTCGCAAATGGCAAGATTTCATTTATTTTGATGGCTGCATAGTATTCCATTGTGTACATATACCACATCTTCTTGATCCATTCATCTGTTGATGGACATCTAGGTTCTTTCCATAGTTTGGCTATTGTGGACATTGCTGCTATAAACATTCGGGTGCACGTGCCCCTTTGGATCACTACGTTTGTATCTTTAGGGTAAATAACCAATAGTGCAATTGCTGGGTCATAGGGCAGTTCTATTTTCAACATTTTGAGGAGCCTCCATGCTGTTTTCCAGAGTGGCTGCACCATCTTGCATTCCCACCAACAGTGTAGGAGGGTTCCCCTTTCTCCGCATCCTCGCCAGCATCTGTCATTTCCTGACTTGTTGATTTTAGCCATTCTGACTGGTGTGAGGTGATATCTCATTGTGGTTTTGATTTGTATTTCCCTGATGCTGAGTGATATGGAGCACTTTTTCATGTGTCTGTTGGCCATCTGGATGTCTTCTTTGCAGAAATGTCTGTTCGTGTCCTCTGCCCATTTCTTGATTGGATTATTTGTTCTTTGGGTGTTGAGTTTGCTAAGTTCTTTATAGATTCTGGACACTAGTCCTTTATCTGATATGTCGTTTGCAAATATCTTCTCCCATTCTGTCAGTTGTCTTTTGATTTTGTTAACTGTTTCCTTTGCTGTGCAAAAGCTTTTGATCTTGATGAAATCCCAATAGTTCATTTTTGCCCTTGCTTCCCTTGCCTTTGGCGATGTTCCTAGGAAGATGTTGGGGCAGCTGAGGTCGAAGAGGTTGCTGCCTGTGCTCTCCTCAAGGATTTTGATGGATTCCTTTCACACATTGAGGTCCTTCATCCATTTCGAGTCTATTTTTGTGTGTGGTGTAAGGAAATGGTCCAATTTCATTTTTCTGCATGTGGCTGTCCAATTTTCCCAGCACCATTTATTGAAGAGGCTGTCTTTTTTCCATTGGACATTCTTTCCTGCTTTGTCAAAGATTAGTTGACCGTAGAGTTGAGGGTCTATTTCTGGGCTCTCTATTCTGTTCCATTGATCTATGTGTCTGCTTTTGTGCCAGTACCATGCTGTCTTGATGATGACAGCTTTGTAATAGAGCTTGAAGTCCGGAATTGTGATGCCACCAACGTTGGCTTTCTTTTTCAATATCCCTTTGGCTATTCGAGGTCTTTTCTGGTTCCATATAAATTTTAGGATTATTTGTTCCATTTCTTTGAAAAAGATGGATGGTACTTTGATAGGAATTGCATTAAATGTGTAGATTGCTTTAAGTAGCATAGACATTTTCACAATATTTATTCTTCCAATCCAGGAGCATGGAACATTTTTCCATTTCTTTGTGTCTTCCTCGATTTCTTTCATGAATACTTTATAGTCTTCTGAGTATAGATTCTGTGCCTCTTTGGTTAGGTTTATTCCTAGGTATCTTATGGTTTGGGGTGCAATTGTAAATGGGATGGATTCCTTAATTTCTCTTTCTTCTGTCTTGCTGTTGGTGCAGAGAAATGCAACTGATTTCTGTGCATTGATTTTATATCCTGACACTTTACTGAATTCCTGTATAATTTCTAGCAGTTTTGGAGTGGAGTCTTTTGGGTTTTTCACATATAGTATCATATCATCTGCGAAGAGTGATAATTTGACTTCTTCTTTGCCGATTTGGATGCCTTTAATTTCCTTTTGTTGTCTGATTGCTGAGGCTAGGACCTCTAGTACTATGTTGAATAGCAGTGGTGATAATGGACATCCCTGCCGTGTTCCTGACCTTAGCGGAAAAGCTTTCAGTTTTTCTCCATTGAGAATGATATTTGCAGTGGGTTTTTCATAGATGGCTTTGATGATATTGAGGTATGTGCCCTCTATCCCTACACTTTGAAGAGTTTTGATCAGGAAAGGATGCTGTACTTTGTCAAATGCTTTTTCAGCATCTATTGAGAGTATCATATGGTTCTTGTTCTTTCTTTTATTGATGTGTTGTATCACATTGACTGATTTGTGGATGTTGAACCAACCTTGCAGCCCTGGAATAAATCCCACTTGGTCGTGGTAAATAATCTTTTTAATGTACTGTGGAATCCTATTGGCTAGTATTTTGGTGAGAATTTTCGCATCTGTGTTCATCAAGGATATTGGTCTATAGCTCTCTTTTTTGATGGGATCCTTGTCTGGTTTTGGGATCAAGGTGATGCTGGCCTCATAAAATGAGTTTGGAAGTTTTCCTTCCATTTCTATTTTTTGGAACAGTTTCAGAAGAATAGGAATTAGTTCTCCTTTAAATGTTTGGTAGAATTCCCCCAGGAAGCCGTCTGGCCTGGGCTTTTGTTTGTTTGGAGATTTTTAATGACTGTTTCAATCTCCTTACTGGTTATGGGTCTGTTCAGGCTTTCTATTTATTCCTGGTTCAGTTGTGGTAGTTTATATGTTTCTAGGAATGCATCCATTTCTTCCAGATTGTCAAATTTATTGCCGTAGAGTTGCTCATAGTATGTTCTTATAATAGTTTGTATTTCTTTGGTGTTAGTTGTGATCTCTCTCCTCTTTCATTCATGATTTTATTTATTTGGGTCCTTTCTCTTTTCTTTTTGATAAGTCGGGCCAGGGGTTTATCAATTTTATTAATTCTTTCAAAGAACCAGCTCCTAGTTTCGTTGATGTGCTCTATTGTCTTTTTGGTTTCTATTTCATTGATTTCTGCTCTGATCTTTATGATTTCTCTTCTCCTGCTGGGCTTAGGGTTTCTTTCTTGTTCTATCTCCAGCTCCTTTAGGTGTAGGGTTAGGTTGTGTACCTGAGACCTTTCTTGTTTCTTGAGAAAGGCTTGTACCGCTATATATTTTCCTCTCAGGACTGCCTTTGTTGTGTCCCACAGATTTTGAACTGTTGTATTTTCATTATCATTTGTTTCCATGATTTTTTTCGATTCTTCTTTAATTTCCCGGTTGACCCATTCATTCCTTAGAAGGATGCTGTTTAGTTTCCATGTATTTTGGTTCTTTTCAAACTTCCTTTTGTGGTTGAGTTCTAGCTTTAGAGCATTGTAGTCTGAAAATATGCAGGGAATGATCCCAATCTTTTGATACCGGTTGAGTCCTGATTTAGGACTGAGGATGTGATCTATTCTGGAGAATGTTCCATGTGCACTAGAGAAGAATGTGTATTCTGTTGCTTTGGGATGAAATGTTCTGAATATATCTGTGATGTCCATCTGGTCCAGTGTGTCGTTTAAGGCCTTTATTTCCTTGCTGATCTTTTGCTTGGATGATCTGTCCATTTCAGTGAGGGGAGTGTTAAAGTCCCCTACTATTTTTGTATTATTGTTGATGTGTTTCTTTGATTTTGTTATTAATTGGTTTATATAGTTGGCTGCTCCCACGTTGGGGGCATAGATATTTAAAATTGTTAAATCTTCTTGTTGGACAGACCCTTTGAGTATGATATAGTGTCCTTCCTCATCTCTGATTATAGTCTTTGGCTTAAAATCTAATTGATCTGATATAAGGATTGCCACTCATGCTTTCTTCTGATGTCCATTAGCATGGCAAATTCTTTTCCACCCCCTCACTTTAAATCTGGAGGTGTCTTTGGGCTTAAAATGAGTTTCTTGGAGGCAACATATAGATGGGTATTGCTTTTTTATCCATTCTGATACCCTGTGTCTTTTGACAGGGGCATTTAGCCCACTAACATTCAGGGTAACTATTGAGAGATATGAATTTAGTTCCATTGTATTGCCTGTAAGGTGACTGTTACTGTATATGGTCTCTGTTCCTTTCTGATCTACCACTTGTAGGCTCTCTCTTTGCTTAGAGGACCCCTTTCAATATTTCCTGTAGATCTGGTTTGGTGTTTGCAAATTCTTTCAGTTTTTGTTTGTCCTGGAAGCTTTTAATCTCTCCTTCTATTTTCAATGATAGCCTAGCTGGATATAGTAATCATGGCTGCATGTTTTTCTCGTTTAGTGCTCTGAAAATATCATGCCAGCTCTTTCTGGCCTGCCAGGTCTCTGTGGATAAGTCAGCTGCCAATCTCATATTTTTACCATTGTATGTTACAGACTTCTTTTCCCGGCTGCTTTCAGGATTTTCTCTTTGTCACTGAGACTTGTAAATTTTACTATAAGGTGACGGGGTGTGGGCCTATTCTTATTGATTTTGAGGGGCGTTCTCTGAACCTCCTGAATTTTGATGCTCATTCCCTTTGCCATATTGGGGAAATTTTCCCCAATAATTCTCTCCAGTATACCTTCTGCTCCCCTCTCTCTTTCTTCTTCTTCTGGAATCCCAATTATTCTAATGTTGTTTCGTCTTATGGTGTCACTTATCTCTCGAATTCTCCCCTTGTGGTCCAGTAGCTGTTTGTCCCTCTTTTGCTCAGCTTCTTTATTCTCTGTCATTTGGTCTTCTATATCACTAATTCTTTCTTCTGCCTCATTTATCCTAGCAGTGAGAGCCTCCATTTTTGATTGCACCTCATTAATAGCTTTTTTGATTTCAACTTGGTTAGATTTTAGTTCTTTTATTTCTCCAGAAAGGGCTTTTATATCTCTTGAGAGGGTTTCTCTAATATCTTCCATGCCTTTTTCGAGCCCGGCTAGAACCTTGAGAATTGTCATTCTGAACTCTAGATCTGACATATTACCAATGTCTGTATTGATTAGGTCCCTAGCCTTCGGTACTGCCTCTTGTTCTTTTTTTTTGTGTTGAATTTTTCCGTCTTGTCATTTTGTCCAGATAAGAGTATATGAAGGGGCAAGCAAAATACTAAAAGGGTGACAACAACCCCAGGAAAATATGCTTTAACCAAATTAGAAGAGATCCAAAATCATGAGGGGGGAGAACGGGGATAAAAAGAGGTTCAAAAAGGAAGAAAGAAAAAAAAAAAGAAAGAAAAAGAAAAAAGAAAAAAAAAAGAAAAGAAAAGAATTTAAAAAAAAGAAAACACCTAAGAATAATATAAAAAGAAAAAATATATATATTAGATAAACTAGGAAAAAATCGTTAAAAAAGAAAAAGGTAATAGTTAAAAAAAATTTTACCCAAAGGTGAGAAAAAAAACAAAAAATGAAAAAGAAAAAAATTAAATTAACTGCAAGACTAAAAAAAAAAATCACAGAGAAAAAGCCATGAGTTCCGTGCTTGGCTTTCTCCTCCTCTGGAATTCTGCTGCTCTCCTTGGTATTGAAACCGCACTCCTTTGTAGGTGAACTTGGTCTCGGCTGGATTTCTTGTTGATCTTCTGGGGGAGGGGCCTGTTGTAGTGATTCTCAAGTGTCTTTGCCCCAGGCGGAATTACACTGCCCTTACCCGGGCCGGGGTGAGTAATCCGCTCGGGTTTGCTTTCAGGAGCTTTTGTTCCCTGAGCGCTTTCCGTAGAGTTCCGGAGGACGGGAATACAAATGGCAGCCTCCTGGTCTCCGGCCCGGAGGAGCCGTGAGCCCAGGGCCGCACTCCTCAGTGCGCCCTCAGAGAACAGCGCCCAGTTACTCCCGTCTGCCTGACCTCCGGCCACGCTCCGAGCTCACTGAGCCTGCGACCGGTTCAAGGTCACCCCAAGCTGTGAGCTCACTGTTGGCTCTGTCTCTGTAGCCGGCTTTCCCGTTCCAATACCTGCAAGCTCTGCGACACTCAGACACCCCCGATCCTTCTGTGACCCTGTGGGACCTGAGGCCACGCTGACCCCGTATGGGCTTTGCCCCGGGTAGCCTCTGGAGCGATGTCCCTCAGCGGAACAGACTTTTAAAAGTCCTGATTTTGTGCGCCGTTGCTCCACCGCTTGCCGGGAGCCGGCCCCTCCCCCCGGGGTCTATCTTCCCGTCGCTTTGGATTCACTTCTCCGCCGGTCCTACCTTTCAGAAAGTGGTTGTTTTTCTGTTTCCAGAATTGCTGTTCTTCTTCTCTTTGATCTGCCGATGGATTTTCAGGTGTTTGCAATCTTTAGATAAGCTATCTAGCTGATCTCCGGCTAGCTGAAGTAGTCTCAGCCTGCTACTTCTCCTCCATCTTGACTCCTCCCTCAAACTACTTTTTTAATGAGGCTTTTATTTTCTAGGAAATTTCTCTCTTTTTTTCTGATCACATACACAGTAGAAGAGAGGAAAGACTGGTACAAACGTTGGCTTTCATCCCCATCTACATTAACATGGTAGCATGCCTGGCTTTCAACACCCCATAACTATTGGCCTTGCTTGAACAAACCCAACTCTTTTACTAGGTACCAGAAAAATCAGCATTCCAGGAAGGGCAAATGAATATTATCATGGCCCCTTTCTCTCCATCCCCAGATGCCTATAAACATGAATTCAGAAGTGAGAGCGAAACTACGGTCAGAGACCAAAGTAAGACAATGATCTAAATTCAGACACAAAAAGATGCTACTTAAAGCTATAAAATAGGCTGGTTGGAGGCATGGTGGGGAGAGAGAGAGAGAAAAAATGTGTGTTTTGGGAAAGATAGGATATACAAAAATGTGTATAAAAGTGTCCATCGATGGATGAATGGATAAAGAAAATGTGGTAAATATATACAATGGAATATTACTCAGCCATTTAAAAAAAGAAAAATATCCTGCCATTTGCAACAACACAGATGGACTTTGAGGGTATCATGCTAAGTGAAACAAATCATACAAAGACAAATATCATATGATTTCACTTATATGTGGAATTTAAAAAAAAAAAAACTGAACTCTTAGATACAAAGAACAGATTGTCTGTCAGCAGAGACAGGGGATTGAGGGGGTGAAATGGGTAAAGGTGGTCAAAATGTACAAACTTCCAGTTATAGAATAAATGAGTTCTGGTGATGTGAAAAAAGATATTTATCAAATATCACCTATGAAACCTCTCTTAAAGGCTGCTTTGTTTCACTCTGTAGAGGAGGATTCCAATCTCAAACAATGGAAACCACCTATCAGAGATGAAATCTGTTTCTTTCCCAGACTTCAGTTATTAGTTCATATAAATGGCCAAGTGAAAGAGGGAACACAGTTAAGAGACTATGATACTATTCACACACACACACACACACACACACACACACACACACATAAATGCAAACTATAAGTCTGTTTTCAGTCAAACTGTTGTAAGTATGGTTAAGCTTTAATATTCTTGAGGCGCCTAGGTGGTTCAGTCGGTTTAGCGTCTGCGTTCAGATCAGGTCATGATCCCAGAGTCCTAGGATCGAGCCCGGAATAAGGCTCCCTACTCAGCAGGGAGTCTACATCTCCCTCTGCCCCTCCCCCTTCTTGTGCTCGCTCTCTCTCTCTCTCTCTCTCTCTCTGTGTGTGTCAAATAAATAAATATAATCTTTAAAAAAAAAAGCTTAAGTATTATCAAGAACCATGAAAAGTGGTTCACAATGCAAAGTGGCAGAACTTTTGAGAACAGAATCGGAGAAAGGGCAGTGGGGATGAGCAGAGGAGTTCAAAAGGAAGGAGAAAGGGAAGGAGGTCAGGGGAGGAAAAGGGAAATTGAATCAAACACAGGCTCGGCTTCTGCCTTACCGGGGGCTTCAGACCTCTGCAGTCAAAACACAGCGTCTTTGCATATAGAGATAATAGGAAGGTAAGAAGGTAAAAGATTATCTGGGAAACCATGTATTCTCTTAAAAAGAATATATGAATTAGGAATAAAAACATTCTCCACTTACCAGCATATTTTACAATTAAAAACGTCTTTTTATAAGTCGGCCAGCAATCTAGCTGAAGAAGATCCAAAATTTCAAGATCCATTTTTTTTTCCCTAAATTATTATGTGCACATAGATTTTTTTAGAAAAATAAGGCAATCATTAAAAGGATTTTTGAATGTTGGCAGAAGAAACATCTCATTGTTACAAGAAAACTCAGGAGAAATGCTTTACAAAGTGGGAGCTAAGGCAGCTAAAAATTGATTTTCAAAGTGGTTTGGTTTTGTTCTAACTCACAAGCTGACTCTCACAACCCCGGGCCTTCTTGCTTTCCAATGTGCAAGCCTGGCCAGAGAAGCTGTCCCAGGGATTCAGGGTCCCTGGGGTCCCACAGAGTCACTCTAGGCTGTGACAAAGAGAGACTGGTGCAAGACATAGGTAAAAAGATCTGGTTCTCCCCAACTCCCTTCTCCTCTCTAACACCCCTTGTCCTCCATGCTATTTGTTAAGCTCCACAAATGAGTGATACCATATGATAATTGACTCTCTCTGCTTGACTTATTTCACTCAGCATAATCTCTTCCAGTCACGTCCATGTTGCTACAAAAGTTGGGTATTCATCCTTTCTGATGGAGGCATAATACTCCATAGTGTATATGGACCACATCTTCCTTATCTATTTGTCCGTTGAAGGACATCTTGGTTCTTTCCATAGTTTGGTGACCGTGGCCATTGCTGCTATAAACATTGGGGTACAGATGGCCCTTCTTTTCACTACATCTGTATCTTTGGTGTAAATACCCAGGAGTGCAATGGCAGGGTCATAGGGAAGTTCTATTTTTAATTTCTTGAGGAACCTCCACACTGCTCTCCAAAGAGGCTACAATTGGAAGGAGAGGTGAATCATGAGAGACTATGGACTCTGAAAAACAATGAGGGGTTTGAAGTGGCGGGGGGCTGGGAGGTTGGGGCACCAGGTGGTGGGTATTATAGAAGGCACAGATTGCATGGAGCACTGGGTGTGGTGAAAAAATAATGAATACTGTTATGCTGAAAATAAATAAAAAATAAAAAAAAAAAAAAAAGATCTGGTTCTCCTGGCAATTAGTGAGTGAACAGCCAGGAGAGAAGAAAGCAGCCAGCAGGTACCAATAAGTGCTTACATCTGAATCAACCCCCTTACTGCTGACCCAGTGCTGATCACTCACATCTACAAGCAGGTAGTATCCCCCTAGCAGCCCCTAAATAAGACCTCTGGAAAAGTTGTAACAGAATATGCAGACATAGGAAAAGACAGAGCATCTTCACCTGGTTTGTAAAACTCACTGCTGTTTTCAGTTAGCTAACAGAGTGGGGAGCTTCCCTAATGGAATCTCTTTGACTCCCTAATTCTTGAATCTGCCTGGTTTTCCCTCTGGCACCCACAGATCCTTAGACTATATCCAAACATTGAATAGGAAAAGAAGACTATAAGCAGTACTTCAAGACCTTCTCCTTACTCTTAGGTGTGATTTCTCAATATACACGTAACCACTAAAGCTGTCCTTCTGCTCCAGTCCTGTCCTGTCCTCTATACTGCCAAGTCTAGATGGTGCAGTGTGACATGTGATTCCACTGCTTGACTGGTCTCTGACCAGTTCTATTTTGGTCATAAATAGTGACGGCAAATAAGTTTCCTCTTGTGGGACCATTCTGATCAGTCTTTTGTGCCTAAAAATCTGTGTTAATAAGGATTCTGAGGATATGCCTGCATTCATGAAGAGCATGAAAAATAAGGGGAAATATATCAGCCTGCAGCCACAATTTCGTAAAGAAATATCAAGTCAAAAGGGAAAAGTGGGTGAACCAGCTGGAGGTCAAATAAAGGAAAAGTCAGGGTTAATTGGCTGATGGAGATAGCACTTTGTGTAGATTTTTCTGGAAGGCAATTTGAAAATATACAGAAAAACCTTGGCAGTGTTCATGTTCTCTGGCTCAACATTTTTACTTCTAGGAATTACACTAAGGAAATCAATATGGATGCATTCAAAGACTTGTCTGCAAATGTTCAAGAAGGATTGTTTTTAATAGCTGAAATTAGAATCCATATAAATGTCTGAAAAGTATTTTCTAAATTATGTAATATACTTACAACAAAATAATCAGTCTTTTAAGTTATATGGAAGAAAATGGTCTTTTAAGTTATATGGGGAAATGGTCACAATATACTATCATACGAAAAATTTTCCAAAATAGTATGCATTTTACAATCAAAATTCATTTTAAAATACAGAATATAGGGGCACCTCATGTCTTAGATGGTTGAGTGCATCCAACTCTTGATTTTGGCTAAGGTCATGACCTCAAGGTAATGAGACCAAGCCCTGTGTCAGGCTCCACACTCAATGTAGAGTCTGCTTGAGATTCTTTCTCTCCCCTTGTCCTTCCCCAACTCATGTTTGCTCCCTCTCTCCTTCAAATAAATAATCTTCTATTTTTTTTAAGATTTTATTTATTTATTTGACAGAGAAAGATTACAAGTAGGCAGAGAGGCAGGCAGAGAGAGAGGAGGAAGCAGGCTCCCTGCTGAGCAGAGAGCCCGATGCGGGACTCGATCCCAGGACCCTGAGATCATGACCTGGTCCGAAGGCAGCGGCCTAACCCACTGAGCCACCCAGGCACCCCAAATAAATAATCTTCTAAAATAAAATATAGGGTATAAAGATATGTATATATATTTATGTATGCATATGTGCCCTAAAATGTTAACTCTGAATATCCTAAGTCCTCTACAATAACTAAGTGTCACTTTTGTAATAATAATTTTTAAAATTTGCTTGTTTTTAAAGAGAATAATGATTCCTTAAGAAATTAAAAATATGACCTGAAATTGCACTACTCGGTATTTACCCCAAAGATACAGATGTAGTGAAAAGAAGGGCCATCTGTACCGAAATGTTCAGAGCAGCAATGGTCACAGTCGCCTAACTATGGAAAGAAATCAAGATGCCCTTCAATGGATAAAGAAGATATGGTCCATATACACTATGGAATATTATGCCTCCATCAGAAAGGCTGAATACCCAACTTTTGTATCAACATGGACAGGACTGGAAGAGATTATGCTGAGTGAAATAAGTCAAGCAGAGAGAGTCAATTATCATATGGTTTTACTTACTTGTGGGGCATAAGGAATAACACAGAGGACACTGGGAGAAGGAGAGGAGAAGTGAGATGGGGGAACTCGGAGGGGAAGATGAACCATGAGAGACTGTGGACTCTGAGAAACAAACTGAGGGTTTGGAAGGGAGGTGGGGATTAGGTGAGCCTTGTGGTGGGTATTAAGGAGGGCATGTATTGCATGGAGCACTGGGTGTGGTTCATAAACAATGAATCTTGGAACACTGAAAAATAATTAAATTAAAAAATGAATAAAAATAAAGACTATAATGGACTACCTAAAGAAGTCCTGCATGTGACCATCCAATTTCATTGCCCCAAAACTGTAACTTAGGTGAAAATGTAACTTAGGATAGAAAGTGAAAAATGTTATACAAAATAGCTATACTTGTGGTGAGTCACTATGTTGTGACTGAAACAATGTTTTATGTTTAGACAACTATGCTGTGACCTGAAACTAATGCAACATTGTGTGTCGACTCTACTGAAAAACAAACAAAAAACAAAAAACACTTTGGTAGTTGGTCCCAATAAATAAATAAATAAGAGTCCCAATAAATAAATAAATAAATAAATAAGAGAAAAGGGTGAGTTATTTAACATATAAATAGAAAAATATTTAAGTCTCCCAGAGGTGTATTCACTGTCCAAATGGCTATGTCAGGATTTGTGAGCAATTGAGTAGACCAAGCAAGACTGTTCTCACTCTCATTAACAATATGAATCTTTTTTTTCTGATTGGTCCTGAAGTGTCTGATACAGCCACCATAACACACTTGGAATTATCGCTTTATCAGGACCACCACTAAGTGACTTAAAAAATAAATTAGCCATCATGTCAAGGGAATCTGAGCACATGTTTCTTGGAAATGGTCACACAATCACTCAAATGTGAACCACATGGTCTTCTTTGAGAAGAATGTGTCCTGCTTTTTTTTTTTTTTTTTTAGCAAGAGAAAGGACAACTCACAGGTCAACCGACACTCACCATATAAGCCCAAGATCTGGAATCTGCATCTCATTTTGAGCACTATTGCACCCCAAGATGTTTGGCTGCGTGCTGTCTCTCCCTTAGCTCTGGTCTTTCTATCCTGAAAGTAGGGTGAATAATCCTTGGTCATCAACTCATTTAACCCCAAAGAATGAATATCGTTGAGATCATGTCTGGAAAAACACTCTTTGGAAGTCTGTAAACAATGGCTGTCCCTGTGCAAGTCAGAAAAATTCTCTTTTCCTCCTGTTGTCATTTGTACAAAAGTCCAATGAAAGAAACTTGTTTTCTAACTTACTCATTTCCAGAAGAACCGAACCCTTCAATAATTTATATAAGTACATTGGTACACAATGATTCAAAGTTGTACTCGGTCTGTTTACCAATGAAGCGCAAGCTAGTTTAATCTTTACTTTCACAAGCGGAGAGAAAAAAAGCAGCCACCTTGCTGATTTCCAGTCAGATTCCCACTAGACTGTTTCCAAATGAATGGCCAGTACAAGCATTTGCACCTGTGATTAAAGCAAATAATCATTAAAAAGTAAAGAAAAGTAAAAAAAAATATCCAGATATCCTGAATGAAGAAAGGTAAATTAAAGAGAAAGAAGTCTTCTGTTTCCCAGAGTCCCAATTAGCAGGAGAAAAATAAAATTTCCAATTTTAAAGAAACACAAAGACATGAATCCTTAGAATGGAGAACTTGAAGATGAAATAAATGAAGTTAGCTTTGCTGGCTAGCAATTCATTGTAAAGTAAGATACTTTGAGTGAACTATACGTAATACGCTTTTATTTAAATTTTTTATTTTTTATAAACATGTATTTTTATCCCCAGGGGTACAGGTCTGTGAATCGCCAGGTTTACACACTTCACAGCACTCACCAAAGCACATACCCTCCCACATTTTATTTGAGAACTTTCTAGAGAAGAGAACTGTAGCCCCTAACCCTTAAACTTGTTCTCATGCATCCTGACCGGAAAGAAACTTCAAGGACCAATGAGTGCTTATTTCTCCTTCCAATGACCCTGACCCCACTGCTAAGTGTCTCTAAGATGAGGATCCCACAGCCCCACCCACATATTCACTCCCATGGTCTTTACTGGACACATGTTTGTTGGACACATGAATGAGTTGGACAAGTTTGTTGGACACATAAAATGAGGTTGTTTATGCTTGACACCAGACTTGGAACCAACAGCTTAATGCTACGCAAGAGGGAACAGTCCATGATATTTGGAAACAGAGGTGCTACCTAGGATTTAAGCTACACATAACATTTTGCTTCTGTATCTGGCACAAGCTTATACCATTCAAATATTTTTAAGGCTTCTTTTCTCTGATAGTAAGTAGTATGGAATTTTCATGCATGTACCCACATACACAGATATTGTGATTTCATGCTTGTACCCACATACACACTTTAACTGCATTAGTCACCTTGTGATCATGCTTCTGTTTTGTCTTAAAACAACATGGATCATTTTTAAATACTTGACATTTGCTTCTTCCAAAACTATTTCCCCAACCTTCCTTTAAAAACATGAAATACAGGTGGAACAGACAAAAATAACAGAATGTATGTGCAGCTGACAAAGAACCACATATGTGTGTATTTTTGTAAGTTGTTGGGTGTGTGGATGTGAACGAGAGAGAACTACAGTACAGAGAACTACACTTCAGATAGGATTGAAGCACAGGGCTTGCTCTGAAGGAGCTCAGTTGGGAAACTTAGACAACAGTTTGTTATATGTCTCCACACACCTGCAGTGGAATTCTATTGCTGTTATGGAAAAGCAGCTAAGTCCATGTTGCTTAGTCTTCATGAAAAACTACAGGCATGGCCACTACTCAGAAGAACTTCAAAGAGAACCTTAAGAAACATTCAACTCTCCTTTTGAGAAACAAATCTCATGAAAGCGATATAGTAGTTTGTCAGTGCTGCTACTTACCCTGATCAAGAAACAGCCACTACCTCCGAAGAGACCCAGCCATCCCTAAAAGTGAATAAATCAGAAGGCACTGGCCTTTTCTCTTTTGGCAGCCTGACCCTTGACCCCTTTCCTTCTCCCAGGCAGAAGCCTTTTAAAATTTCTTTTCATTTTTCTTCTGGATCACTGCTTCCATTTCTTCTCACTCCAGAGTGGCGGAGCTCATCGCCAAATCCAAAGGCTCCAGGAAAAAGCCTGAAGCTTCTCTAGACCCAGAGAGTTTCACCACAGCCTTCTCTTTGTAAGGAAAGATGCTCTTCAAAATCTTTTCTCATAGAGGCATTATATAGCCTATTATTTTATCTGGAAACAATAAAAATTATTCTAAGAATCCCAAAGAAACAGCTCATAAGAAGTGGCAAATGCAGTCCAGCAACAGAAGAATACAAAAAGTTTTCCTAAACCGAAAACCACCCCCCCATACACTCACACACGCATATACTTATACACATATCATCATAACAAATTTATCTGTTTCCATCAAAATGCTAGCAGAAGCTTCTTAATCTGATGGAATTTGAGAGATCAATACATTTTCATTTAATTTGAAATTAATCTTTACTTTCACTATTTTCTACCCCAAACTTAGTATTTTCTTTCTCACTATTTCATTATTTTTGGGGGGGGAAGGTCACAAAAAAAAAAAACAGGTATTTTCATATTTCTTAAAGTTTACCCTTTGCTTACCACTATTTCAAAATTATGCTTATTGTTAGACCCATTGCAAAATATTGCTATCTGATACCTTTAACAAAGAAGTAAAAATGTTAGTATAACTCATATTTGTTTTTCTTTATACTTTGAAAATTTCCTTTCAATACAGTTTGTTTCATCTTAAATTTATATATATTTTTAGTATGCAATTTTAAATGTCATTCTGAGAAAACTTCCATAAGTTTCACCAGACTGCCACAAGGGTCCATGGCTCTTTTTTTAAAAGCAAGGAACCCTGGCAGTAAAGGCTTTAGACCAGAGTTTTCTCACTGTTTAAATGGATGCTGATATGATTGGGGGAGTACACTACTTTCACTTAAGTTCTTTTCCTTTAAGTGCTGTTCAGTATTGTCAAATTAATGTTGCATTTTCTATTCAAACCTACATTTTCTATCTTTTTCTGGTGAAACAAAGAACCAAAAGGAAAACTGTGTTTCCTGAGTTTGGAGTGAGAAATGATTTCCCCAAAACAAACGCTTCTCAAGATTCACCTGCAAAACACTGCCCCAGCCCTCACTATTCCCTTAAACAATGCCTCTTTCTCTGTGCCTCTCTGTTAAAGGGCAGAGCTCATGTGTCCTCACAGTCCTTTTGAGCTCTCCTGGTCCGGGTCACATTACGAGGCTTTCTTCTGCACAGTGTCTGACAAAGATGGCTAGATTTGCCCTCAAAGAGGGAAACAGAACTTGTCTTTATTTACATGGTCAGGCTTCACAATGAGTACCTCACCTGACCTGTGCTAATGTCTTTCATGGTAACTTCTGGGTTACATTCACTGTTACCATGTTCCTTTATCGGCTTATCTATAGGATAGGCATGAGTTTCCTGCTTCAACACTTGGAGACAGGAAATCTTAGATTCATTTATTTCTCTGAATCATTAAATCTCCAGCCAAGGAAACCAGAGGCAAACTCTAGTACTGAGTATCTAGTCCTCAGTCCTAAGAATCCCTCCCCACCCTCAAAGGAATCCTACTCAAATCCAGGGCTCTCCCAGGGCCAGGAAACCAAATGAGGTATCAGTTTTGGAACTGCTATCATCCCACTGTCCTTTCTCGTAGTTGATGCCTCTTGGTTCCCAGGAAATGCAGAGATGTCCTCTCAGTGGACACTGGTCCTCAGAGAGCCTCACTGCAGTTTTCAAGGCTGAAGAGCACAGTCCACCCTTTACAGGTCTCCCAATTCCTCACAGTGGGGCTCCTGCCCCACACTCAAACAGCCTCTAGCCCAACTCTACCCTTGCTCAGCTCAGCGACTCTAACCTCCCTCTGGTTTGCCTGCAATGGCTTCCACCTCTTGAAATACTCTCCTCTGTCTTCTCCTCACTGAGGATCTAACATTTTTTCTCTCAATAAGCCTAGACTTTCAGAAGCCAAAGATGAGACAGGCATTTGCCTTGCAGATGCCTGGCCTTTTCTCCTCTTGACCTGTAACCCCAAAGTCCCTGAGTTAAGGGAACATAAATACCTCACTACATTTATGATGATAAAAGCAAAACCTGGGTGACTGGTGGCTCAGTCAGTTAAGCAGCTGCCTTTGGTTCAGGTCGTGATCTCAAGGTCATGGGATTAAGTACCACCAGGAAGTCTGCTTCTCCCTCTGCCTGCTGCCTCCTCTGCTTGTACTCTCACTCACTCTCTGTGTGTCAAAAAATTTAAGTAAAATATTAAAAAAAAAAAAAAAGGCAAAACCCTACATCAACAGAAATAAAACACAAATTAATATTTTTTAAGATTTATTTATTTATTTGAGAGAGAGAGAGAGACTGAGTGCACGAGTTGGGGAGGAAGGGCAGAGAGAAAGAATCCTCAAGCAGACTCCCTGCTGAGTGTGGAAACCATTGTGGAGCTCGGTCTTCTGACTCATGAGATCATGACCTGAGCTGTAACTAAGAGTCAGACTATCAAGCAATTGAGCCACCCAGGTGCCCCAACACAAATTAATATTCTGATCAGATATCCTGCATATAAAAGTAAGCATATCTGCTAGAGAAGTATTTCTAAAGAAAAGAGATTAGTTTAGGTATTAGTGTATATTTATATAAATGGAGTTGTTTCATGTGGCAACTATAAATGACATTTTTGTAGTTACTTGGTCCATCAGGAGTTAACTACCCCTCTCTCCCTCTGCCATGATACATTTTAGCCTTCACCAATCTCAGAGTAGAGAAGAAATGAAAGCCATTTATCAGGCAAAGGTTACCATCATTTTCAACAAAGCACGCTGGAGATTCTGCATAACTCATGACCCGCCAGGATATCACATCAAGTAACACCACAACTGCTTTAAAGATAATAGTGAAAACCGTCTTCGAGCCACATGACCTGTTCCACAGGTCTCTGCTATTCTGGCAAGGGCACGTTGAACTTCTGACTGCATTCCCACTCATGGAGGAAAAATATTCTAATTCTTATGGTCATTACTCACTCTTAAAAGATTAATTTAACAAAAATGAATACCCACCACAGTAATGAATGTAATTCACTGGGAGAGTGACTTGAGGGAGCTAGCCACACTGGAAAACATTACTTCTTAAATTAATGACAGAACTGAAGATTATTTTCAGATTTGGTCAGCATTTTTGAAAAGTAATGATTAACTGGGTGGGAAAAATCCAGATTAGTATTAAGTGTTTGCATCTTATGAGGCAGAATAAGTTAAATCCAAGGCTGGGACTTGTTATTCAGCCTCTCACCAACAACTTGACTAGCCAAAGGGACACAGGAGGTCAGACTGTGCTGTAAAATCTGGTAATAGAGCTGGTACATGAAGGCCTCAGTTATATGGAGCCACCATAACAAAAACTAATAATAATAGCTAACATTCATTAAGTGCTTACTCTGCTAAGCCACTGGGAAAAGCACTTTATATGTACTATTGCATTTATGCCACAAAACTACACAACTATGATTATTATTATTATTATCCTCACTTTACAAATAAATGAAGCTATTTAGAAACAGAGAGTTTGAGTAATTTGCCTGTAGTCACACAGCTGGTACACAGGGATCAGAATCTGATTCCAAACAAGATAGCTACAGAGGCCATACCTTCAACCACTATTCAGTCCTTTTTTTTTTTTTTTAATAAAGACTTTTATTTATCCACTTGACAGAGAGACATCACAAGTAGGCAGAGAGGCAGGCAGAGAGAGAGGAAGGGAAGCAGGTTCCCTGCTGAGCAGAGAGCCTGATGTGGGGCTCGATCCCAGGACCCCAGGACCATGACCCTAGCCAAAGGCAGAGGCTTAAACCACTGAGCCACCCATACACCCCTATTCAGTGCTTTGATAAGGACAAAAAAAATGCACATCCCACACATACACACTTAAAACTTCCTCTACATTTGTGCAATGTGATAAATCACTTTCACAGGCATTATCACAGTTCATCCTCCTTTAATAATAGTAACAGCCACACTTTACAGAGCCCTGGTGACGTTCAGCCTCTGTCCTTGCACTTTACATCTATTCAGTTACTGTATTCTTAACCCTACAGGGTACTATCACCTCATTTTACATATGAGGAAACTGAGGCACAGAAAGACTGCTATTTGTCCAAAGTCCCATAGCTAAAATGTAGCACAGACAGAATTTGAATCCACTAGGCTGTACTGACTCTTCTACCAACATGATGAAGAAGGTATTACTATGTTTATTTTATAGATGAGGAAAAAAATTCATTAAAACTGGATGTGATTTGGGCGCCTGGGTGGCTCAGTGGGTTAAGCCGCTGCCTTCGGCTCAGGTCATGATCTCAGGGTCCTGGGATCCAGCCCCGCATCAGGCTCTCTGCTCAGCAGGGAGCCTGCTTCCTCCTCTCTCTCTCTCTGCCTGCCTCTCTGCCTACTTGTGATCTCTCTGTCAAATAAATTAAAAAAAAAAAAAATCTTTAAAAACTGGATGTGATTTGTCCTGG
Source organism: Mustela lutreola (assembly GCF_030435805.1). Taxonomy (NCBI): domain Eukaryota; kingdom Metazoa; phylum Chordata; class Mammalia; order Carnivora; family Mustelidae; genus Mustela; species Mustela lutreola. The sequence goes on along the minus strand of NC_081290.1, from coordinate 124,572,617 downwards.
AAAGGTGTTGTTACTCTATTGCTAGTTTTCTTTAATTCCAGGATAGTTAACATACATTGTTATATTAGTTTCAGGTGTACACTATTATGATTCAACAATCATACACATTAACCAGTGCTCATCATGATAACCATGCTCTTAATCCCCTTCACCTATTTCATCCATTTCCCCTGCTCTGGTAACCATCAGTTTGTTCTCTATAGTTAAGAGTCTGTTTTCTGGTCTTTTTTTTTAATTTGGTCATTTTTTTGGTATCTTAAATCCCGTATACAGGTGAAAACATATGGTATTTGTCTTTCTCTGACTGACTTATTTCACTTAGTACTCATTATACCCTCTAGATCCATCCATGTTGTTGTAAATGGCAAGATTTCATTCTTTTTTATGACTGAGTAATATTCCATCATTTATATATTTCATGAAATATATATATTTATAAAAAATAAATGTGAATTTATTTATATATATTTAAATTTATTTTAAAATTTATAAATATATTTATATATTTATGATATATTTATAAATATAAATTTACATGTATTCGTGTTATTTACATTATGAATATTTATAAATATTTATATTTATTTATATTCATGTATTTATTGTATATAAATTTATAATGGGGTGCCTGGGTGGCTCAGTGGGTTAAAGCTTCTGCCTTTGACTCAGGTCATGATCTCAGGGTCCTGGAATGAAGCCCCCCATCGGGCTCTCTGTTCAGCAGGGAGCCTGCTTCCTCCTCTCTTTCTGCCTGCCTCTCTGCCTACTTGTGATCTCTGCCTGTCAAATAAATAAATAAATAATCTTTTTTAAAAAATTTGTTTATATGTTTTTAATTTATTTATAAATTTATATATTTACAAATATTTATAGATATTTATTAAAATGTTTCATATACATATATATTTTATATATTTCATATATATGTGTGTATACATATATACACACACACATATGCACACCATCTCTTCTTTATTCACTGAGCACTTAGGATACTTGCATAGTTTGTCTATTATAAATAATGTTGCTATAAACATCAGGGCACATTTTTCCCTTTGAATTGGTATTTTTGTATTCTCTGGGTAACTACCCAATAATGGAATTACTGGCTTATGTGGTAGTTCTCCTTTTAATTTTTTGAGAACCTCCATACTGTTTTTCACAGTGGCCACACCAGTTTGCATTCCCACAAAGGGTGCACTAAGATTCCTTTTTCTCCACATCCTCATCAAGCTTATTGTTTCTTGTGTTTTTTATTCTTTTTGGTACAATTGTAAATGGGATTTCTTTCTTAATTTCTCTCTTTGCTGCTTCATTATTAGTGCATAGAAATGTAATAGATTTCTGTATGTTGATTTTGTATCCTGTAGCCTTGCTGAATTCATTTATCAGTTCTAGTAGTTTTTTGGTAGAGTTTTTACAGTTTTCTACATATAGTATCAGGTCACAGGCAAATAGTGAAAGTTTCACTTTATCCTTATCAAATTGGATGCCTTTTATTTCCTTTTCCTGTCTGATTGCTATAGCTAGGACTTTCAGTACTATGTTAAATAAGAGTATAATAATGGACTTCCTTGTCTTGTTCCTGATCTTAGGGAAAACCTCATAGTTTTTCACCATCAACTATGTTTGCTGTGGGTTTTACATATATGTCCTTTATTATTTGAGGTATGTTCCCTCTAAACTTACTTTGTTGAGGGTTTTTATCATGAATGGATGTTGTGCTTTGTCAATGTTTTTCTGCATCTATTGAAATCATCACACGGTTCTTATCCTTTCTTTTATTGATGTGACATATCACATTGATTGGTTTGTGAATATGAACTACCCTTGTATCATAGGAATAAATTCCATCTGATTGTCATGAATGATTTTTTAAAATGTGTTGTTAGATTCAGTTTGCTAATATTTGGGGGGGGGGGTTGTTTGTTTTTGCATATATGTTCATCAGAGATATTGACCTGTGGTTCTCTTTTTTTGTAGTGTCTCTATTTGGATTTTGTGTCAAGGTAATGCTGGCCTCATAGAATGAATTTGGAAGATTTCCTTCCTCTTCTATTTTTGGCATAGGTTGAGAAGAATAGGTATTCACACCTCTCTAAAAGTTTGGTAGAATTCACCCGTGAAGCCACCTGGTACTGGACTTTTGTTTGTTGGTAGTTGATTATTGATTCAATTTCATTGCTGATAATCAGTCTGTTCAAGTTTCTATTTCTTTCTGATTCAGTTTTGGAAAGTCACATATTTCTAGGAATTTATCCATCTCTTCTAGGTTGTCCAGTTTGTTGGCTTATAATTTTTCATAACATTCTCTTATAATCCTTTGTATTTCTGTGGTCTCAGTTGTTCATTCTCCTCTTTCTTTTCTGATTTTGTTAATTGAGTTCTCTCTCTCTCTCTCTTTCTCTGAATCTGGCTAAAGATTTATCAATTTGGGTAATTTTTCCAAAGAACCAGCTCCTGGCTTCATTGATTGTTTTTTTATTTTGCTTGTTTGTTTTGTTTTTAGTTCTTATTTCATTTCTTTATGCTTTACTCTTTATTATTTCATTCTTTCTTCTGGTTTGGGTTTTTTTTGTTTTTTTATGATTTTGTTTATTTATTTGAGAGAAAAAGACAGTACAAGCAGGGGGAGGGGCAGTGGGAGAGAGGGAAACAGGCCCCCCACTGAGTAGAGAGCCTGACCTGGGGCTCTATCCCAGGACCCAGGAATCATGATCTGAACTGAAGGCAGACGCTTAACCGACTGAGCCACCCAGGCACCCCTGGTTTGGGGTTTCGTTTGTTCTTCTTTTTCTAGCTCTTCCAGACATAAGGATAGGTTGTTTATTTGAGATTTTTCATGTTTCTTGAGGTAGGCCTATATTGCTATAGACTTTCCTCTTAGAACAGCTTGCTGCATCTCAAAGATTGGGGGCCATGTTTCATTATCATTTTCATTTTTTTATTTCCTCTGATTTTATGGTTTACCCATTGGTTATTTAGTAGCATGTTATTTAACCTCCATGTATTTGGGCTTTTCCCAGATTTTTTCATGTGATTGATTTCTAGTCTCATAGTGTTGTGGTTGGAAAAGATGCATGGTATGGCTTCAATCCTTTTGAATTTGTTGAGACTTGTTTTATGGCCTAATATTTGATCTATTCTGGAGAATGTTCCATGCACACTTGAAAAGAATGTGTATTGTGATATTTTAGGATGGAATGTTCTGAATATATCTGTTAGATCTATTTAATCCAACCTGTCTATCAAAGTCTTTCTTTCCTTGTTGATTTTCTGTTTGGGTGGTGTATCCACAGACATAAGAGGGATGTTAAAGTTCCCTACTATTTTTGTCTTCCTATTAGTTGTTTCCTTTATGTTTGTTATTAGTTACTTTATATATTTGGGAACCCCCAAATGTGAGGTGCATAAGTATTTACAATTGTTTTATTTTCTTGTTGGGTTATTCCCTTTATGATTATATAATGTCCCTTTTTGTCTCTTGATACAGTCTTTGTTTTAAAGTCTATTTTGTCAGATGTAAGTATTGCTATTCAGGCTTTCTTTTCACTGCCATTTACATGATAAATGTTTTTCCATCCCTTCATTTTTAATCTATATGTGTCTTTAGGTCTGAAATGAGTCTCTCATAGGCAGCATGTAGTTGGGTCCTGCTTTTTTATCTATTCCATCACCCTACATTTTTGATTGGAACCTTTAATCTATTTACAGTCAAAGTAATTTTTGATAGGTATGCAGTTATTGCCATTTTGTTACTTGTTTTATGGTTGTTTTTCTAGTTCTTCTTTGTTCCTTTCTTCTCTTCCTCTCTTCTCTCACTTTGGCTTTCTTTGTGGCTTTCTTTAGTGATATACCTGGATTCCTATCTCTTTATTTTTTACATACATATCTATCACCAGTTTTTATTGTGGTCATGATTACATTTATATATAATATTTTATGTATATAGCAGTTCATAATATGTGGATGGTCACTTAAGTTTGAACCCATTCTTTGCTTCTCTCTTCCCTACATTTTAGGTATATGGTGTCATACTTTATGTCCTTTTATTTTGTGGATCCCTTGACTGATTTTTATAGATATACTTAATTTTACTGCTTTTGTCCTTCTTACTTTTCTTACTCTTACCCACAGTGTTTCCTTTACACTCAAAGAGCCCCCCTAACATTTCTCTTAGAGCTGGTTTAGTAGTCATAAATTCCTTTAACGTTTGTTTGTCTGGGAAACCCTTTATCTCTCTTTCTATTCTGAATGATAACCTTGCTGGATGGAGTTTTTCTGGTTGCAGGTTTTTGTTTTTGTTTTTGTTTTTTCCCATTTGGGTACTTTGAATATATCATGCCACTCTCTTCTGCTCTGCAACTTTTCTTCTGAAAAATCAGCTGATAGCCTTACTGGGTTTCCCCTGTATGTAACTATTTTCTTTTCTCTTGCTGCTTTTAAAATTGCCTTTCTCACTACACTTTGACATTTTGATTACTATGTATACTACTATGCGTCTTGGCATGACCTCCTTGAGTTCATTGGGAGTGGGGGGTCTCTGTCTCCTAAAACTGGATTCCTGTTTCCTTCCCCAGATTTGGGAGATTTTCAGCTATTATTTCTTCAAATAAACTATCTGCCCCCTCTATTTCTCTTCTCTTTCTGGAATCCCTATAATGCAAATATTATTATGCTTGATGGTGTTGCTAAGTTACCTTAGTCTATTTTCATTTTTTATTATTTTCTCAGTTTGACTACTTTCCATTACTCTGTCCTCTGGGTCAGCAATCCATTCTTCTTATTCTTCTATTCCCTCCTTCTATTACCTTCTTTTTTATTCCCTCTAGTGTATTTTTAATTTCATTTATTGGGTTATTCATCCCTAACTCAATCTTTATGCTTTCTCTCTCTTACTTGAGGTTCTCACTGAGGTTCTCCACTCTTCTCAAGTCCAATGAGTATCTTCATGATCATTCTTTTGAATTCTCTATCAGATATATTACTTTATCTCCATTTTGTTTAGTTCTCTTGCTATGATTTTGTCCTATTATTTCATTTGGGACATAGTCCTCTGTCTCTTCATTTTGTCTATTTCTATGTGTTAGGAAACTCATTATATTTCTTATACTTGAGAGTAATGGTCTTATGAAGAGGAGGTCCTGTTGTGCCCAAAGTGCAATGTCTTTTGTTCACCCAAACCTGGTGCTTTAGAGGTTCCTCGTATGTGTCTCATGTGTACCCTATTATTGCATATATTCGTGGCTGGGCCACAATTGCCTTCAGTCCAGACATCTACAATGGTCCTCTTTGCCTGTTGTGAGCAGGATTTGGTCCCTGTGTTGTAAATGAGCTGGTCTGGGGTTGTTTGGGGCTTGGGTTGAGTCAAACCAGGCATTTGCCAAGATGCAGTAGAACCAAACCAAGGGTGATTTGGAAGGGGGCAGATGTGAATGAGAAAGTGGGGACAAGATACCTGGTGCCAGTAAGATCTGAGCACAGCAAGGTCCACTGTGAGAGGGGATCAGCAGCCACCTGGAAAATGCCTTCCTAAGCCAGGATGGACAGGAATAATCCTCAGGAGAAGACAGGAGCAGGGGACACTGTTAGCAAGGTCCCCATTGGTCTGCTCCAGGAAGAGAGCTGCAGCTGCCTGGGAAAACTGATGAGGAGAGGTCATGTCTGCCAGAGAATGCAGGAGCAAGGTGCAAAGTGCCAGCAAACTAGGTGGAGAGTGTTAATTCTCTGCTGGTTCCCACAGGTGTCTGTGTATCTAGGGTGGTGTTTAAGAGAGGTAAATGTTGCCCACCAGCTCTTTTGTTCATGGAGAAGTCTCACAATGATCCCTGCCCCTCCAGTACATGCTCTGAGATTAATAAATAAAACTCCTTCCCATACACCTAGGACTTTTTCAAACTTCCACTTCTCTGCTATAACTCAGCAGAGCTGTTTGTTGTGCTGTCTCTTTAAGGGCAGGGATTTTGCCCTCCCATAGCCGAGGCTGATGATTTTTAAAGTTCCAGGTGTTAAGCCTCTCCAGTTATTAGGCTCCTCTGGGATTAAAGCCAAATGGTATGGGGATTCATCTTCCTTATGCAGATTGCTCTGGTATGGGGGTTCAGTCCTCTCCCCTCTCCATGTCCATGAGTCCTTCCCTCCCACAGACAGTCCCACAGTTCTGTTTGACTCCTGACCATATCTCTGGCCTTCCTTTCCTCTTCAATGTGGTCTCTTCTCTGTATTTAGTTATAGAGAATCTTTTCTGTCAGTCTTGGAGTTGTTTTCTTGGTTATTTGCACTGATATGAATGTTACCTAGTAGTATACGTGGGACAAGTTGAGTTTAGTATCCTTCTACTTCACCACCTTCCGTAGAAATCTACTGTTAGTTTTTAAAAGTTACAAAACATTTAATAAACTAATATGCTATTTTGAAAATATATGTGTGTATGTATTCTTTACCTTTGTGGTAAGAACAAGCAGTGGTTAAAAGTATATAGGAATACAACTCAAACATATAAATAGATATATTCTTGAAACCTTGGCCTCCTTCCCACCCCTCTGCCACAGCTCACACTGTTCTATCAAATCCTTCAAGAGCTGGATCAAAATGCTCTTGCCTGAAGAAGTTGTGCCTGACTGCATGAGCTTTCCAGGATATATCCCTAACTCCACCCATGAAAATCATTGTTGTGTCATGTGTATTAGAATTGTTTTACAAGCCTAACAAAAAAGTTCTTTAAGAGGAGTGACTTAAATGGTTTTTGAAACCTCCTCGCATCTCCTCTATACCCCGAGAAGCTGGCAGGCACATCCAATGCTTGGTCCACAGAAGAGTCCGAAGCCCTTGGGTTACAGATTTCAGGTTGGTTTATAGCTATATAAAATTCATCAATCAGTCGGTCAGTGATTCAACAGTGAATGAACAGATAAAGTTCCTAACTGCATGAAGTTTATAATAATTGCAGTGAGGAAAAAATGTATAATAAGAAAACAAACGAGTAAATATATCTCATGACTGATAATAATAATACTTATGGGAAGAAACATAGTTAAGAAGATAGGGAGATCAAGCACCTTGGTGGTGCAATCACTTAAGTGCCCAGCTCCTGGTTTTGGCTCAAGTCGTGATCTCAGGGTCATGAGCTGGAGCCTCATATTGGGCTCCATGCTCAGCACAGAGTGCAGAGTCCACTTGAGAATCTCTACCTCTCCCTCTGTCCTTCCTGCTTGCTCTCTCTCTCTCTCTCTATCCTTCAAATAAATAAAGCATTTAAATAAAAAAAAGTTAGGGAGATGTAGGAGACACAAAGGGAGGGGATTGTTTTTGTATAAGGAGTCAGAAAGGGTCTTTCTGGCAAGAAGATTGAGCAGAGATCTGAAAGAAGAACATGCGGATGAAACGCATTCATATCTGCAAAGCACTTGGAATAGATAGATTTTGCTCATTTTGAGCACAACATAAGTGCTATCTCTCCTTATGGGAAGAACATTCCCAACAGAGGAGTTAGCAGGTGCAAAGATCCCAAAATAGGAATGTTCCCAACATCTTTAAGAAAATACAAAGAAATGTGAATGGCTGGAGTTGAGTGACCAAAGACAAAGTAAGGAGAGTGATGTGTTCAGAGAAGTAATGTGTTCAGGGAGTAGGGGAGCAGATTATAGAACCTAAAAGCCTATAGTAAGAACTCTGGCTTTTATTCAAATGAGGGACTTGTTGGAGAGATCAAAATCAAGCAGTTAACTTGATATTTTTAATGAGTCACTCTACTTGCTGTATTGAGGTTAAAATGAAGGTGGTAGGCAATTGCAAATATCACCAGATAGAAGCAGGAAAGTTAGGTGGCAATTGCAATAATCTGATGAGAGAAGTTGGAGGATTTGGACCAGAGAGGTGATGGTGGGGGTAGTGGTAAGAAGTGGTCAGATTCTGAATATATTTGGAAGGTAAATTCAGCAGGATTTGCTTCTAGATTATATAAGCAGAATGAGAGAATGAGAGGATTCAAGGATGACCCTAAGATTTTTTGTTTTGTTGTATTTTCTGTCATTTGCATGGACAATTGGAAAGATGGAGTAGCTTCTGTGAGATACAGAAGACAGTGGGAGAGAAATATTTGGGTTTCTAGGGGATGGAAGTTGAAAATAAGGAGTTCAGTTTGGGTCCTATTAATTTCAAGGTGGCTACTAGACTTCTAAGCAGAAGTACTGAGTGTGCAATCAGATATTCAGTTAAGGATGGACAAGCAGTTTCCCCCTTTTTAATAATGACCTGAGGTACAGAGAGAGATCTAAGCAGGAAAGATGAACTGAGTTATTGTTAGCTTGTGGATTGTGTTTAGAAAACATGAGACTAAATTAATTCACGTAGGGAATAAGTATGGAAAGAAAAACAGAAAAGTTAAAGGACTAAGTTCTGGGAGGCTTAGGGATCAGAAAACGTGGTAGAAGAGAAACTAGGAGAATAGGAGAACAGGAAGTGGAGAGTCAATAGAAAAGCTCAGTTGTTCTGTAAAGAAACAGGAAAGAAGAAGCAAATTCTGGGAAATGAGGAATCAAGAAAGGGTCAGGTTGTTTAAGGTAATAGAAAATTACAGTATGTATGTAGGCTTGTACTGGTTTGCTAGGGTTACCATAATAAAGTCCTATAGACTAGAAGGCTTAAACAACAGAAATCTATCACAGTTCTTAGTGATAAAGTTTCAAGGTACCAGCAGGATTGGTTTCCTCTAGGCCTCTCAGCCTGATTTGTAGCTGGCCATTTTCTCCTTGTGTCTTCACACAGGTTTTCCTTTGTCTGTGTCTGTGTCCTGATCATTCTTATTATAAAGACAACAGTCATATTAGATTAGGGCCCACCCTAATCATCTTGTTTTAACTTGATTATCTCTTTATTGGCCCTATCTTTAAACACAGTCACATGCTGGGGTATTAGGGTGTGGTGGAGAACACACAGTTCTCTTCTAATTTCCCCCATTTTTCTTAGTGAGCTTGGTAGCAAGGCCATCACCAGAGCATCTGGTTGGAAAGGAGTTGTTATGGAAGAGATAACAGAAGGTGTATAGTGGTCATTTCAGATAGTAGAAGCATAAATGGACACTAGGGAAATGTGGTATGGTAGCTGAGCATCATGATGGGCCTAGTTGAGGTTAGCCAATTTCGATTACAAGTGAAACCAGTAGGCATGGATGTATTTTGCTTTCATGGTGTTCTGCTGCAAAAGTTCAGGTCCAGAGTCGACAAATAATTTGACTAAACCAGAATGGTAAGGAAAAGGTAGTCTGCCAGACAACTATGACAAACATAAACTGTAATAAGGGATTTGTGGGGTAATAATGATGACAGAAAATGACATCTCTGCTGGTAGGGAGACACATAGTTTCCTGAGGCTGTTGTAACAAAGTACCATAAACTCTGTGGTTTAAACAAGAGAAATTTATTGTGTCACTGTTCTGGAGGCCATAAGTTCAAAATCAAGGTGACAGAGTTGGTTCTTTCTGAGGAATATGAGGAAAGGGTGTGTTCCAAACCTCTCTCCTTAGTTTCTAGTTCGTTATCTTCATGTTAACATGGCATTCTCCCTGTGAGTGTCTGTGCCCAACATGTCCCTTTCTATAAGGATATTAATTTTATTGGATTGGAACCCATACTGATGACCTTACTTTAATTTGATTATTTCTATAAAGGTTCAATTAAGGTATAATTCTGAGGTATTAGAAAAACTTTAGCATACGAATTTGGGAGGGACACAATTCAACTCATAACAGAAAGGAAACCAAGATATAGGTTAGCCACAGGAGAAAGACACCTTAAAAATGGTAGATCATCCACTTAGGAACTGAAAAAGAAAGGGGAAATTAAAGCCAAAGTAAGCAGAAGAAAAGAAATAATAAGAATTTTTGAAACCAATGAAATCAAAAATAGGAAATCAACAAAAAAAATTGATAAAATGGAACCTGATATTTGAAGAGATCAATAAAAGTGATAAGCCACTCACAAGGCTAAGTAACAGGAAAAAAAAGAAGGTATAAATTACCAACATCAGAAATGAGAAAAACAGACATCATTACAGATTGTGGATATTAAACAGATAAATAAAGGAATGCTGTAAAAAATTTTATGCCCACAAATTTGATAATATAAATAAAATGGACCAATTCCTCCAAAGACACAATTTTCCAACTCACACAAGAAACATTCAGGGGGAGCCTGGGTGGTTCAGTGGGTTAAAGCCTCTGCCTTCAGCTCAGGTCTTGACCCTAGGGTTCTAGGATTGAGCCCCAGATTGGGCTCTCTGCTCAGCAGGGAACTTGCTTCCCTTCCTCTCTCTCTGCCTGCCTCTCTGCCTACCTGTGATCTCTGTCAAATAAATAAATAAATTCTTTTAAAAAAAAGGGGGGGGGGAGAAACAATCAGAATAGGTTTATGTCTGTTAAAAAAACTAAATTAATAATTAACAACCTTCCAAGAAGGTTGTTAAGCCCTAGATGGGTTCACTGGTGAATTCTACCAAATATTAATGGGATAAATTGCATCAATTCTCTGTGATCTCTTTCAGGGGATAGAATCAGAAGAGATACTTTCTAATTTATTCTGTGAGGTCAGTATTACCCTTATACCAAAACCAGACAGACATTATAAGAAAAGAAAACTACAGAGCAATATATCTCATGAACATAGATTCAAAAATCCCCCACAAAATAGTAACAAATCAGATCCAACAAAATAATTATGCACAATGACCAAGTGAGATTGGTCTGAGGTATGCAAGACTGGTTCAACATTCAAAAATCAACTAACATAACTCATTACATAAACAGGCTAAAAGAAAAAAAAATCACATGGTCATATCAATAGATGCAGAAAAAGCATTTGACAAAATCAAACACCTATTTATGATAAAAACACTCAATTAGAGATAGAAGAAAACTGTCTCAACTTGATAAAGATTATTTATCAAAAAACCTACAGCTAACATCATACTTAACCATGAGAATCTCAAAGCACCACTAAGATTAGGTATAAAGCTAGGATGTCCCCTCAACTTCTCTTTTTCAACATCATACTGTAAATTTTAGCTAATTCAATCAGAGAAGAAAAAGTAAATAAAATGTATGCAGATTGGGAAAGGAAAATAGAACTCTTTTTCTTCATGGTAACATTATCATTTATGTAGAAATCTGAACCAATCAACAAAAAAACTCCTGGATGCACATGCCCCTTTGGATCACTACATTTGTATCTTTAGGGTAAATAACCAGTAGTGCGACTACTGGGTCATCATAGGGTAGCTCTATTTTCAACTTTTTGAGGAACCTCCATGCTGTTTTCCAGAGTGGTTGCACCAGCTTGCATTCCCATCAACAGTGTAGGAGGGTTCCCTTTCTCCACATCCTCGGCAGCACCTCTAATTTCCTGACTTGTTAATTTTAGCCACTCTGGCTGGTGTGAGGTGGTATCTCACTGTGGTTTTGATTTGTATTTCCCTGATGCTGAGTGATGTGGAGCACTTTTCATGTGTCTGTTGGCCATCTGGATGTCTTCTTTGCAGAAATGTCTGTTCATGTCCTCTGCCCGTTTCTTGATTGATTATTTGTTCTTTGGGTGTTGAGTTTGATAAGTTCTTTATAGATTTTGCATACTAGCCCTTTACCTGATATGTCATTTGAAAATATCTTTTCCCATTCTGCAAGCTGTCTTTTGGTTTTGTTAACTGTTTCCTTTGCTGTGCAAAAGCTTTTGATCTTGATGAAGTCCCAATAGTTCATTTTTGCCCTTGCTTCCCTTGCCTTTGGCAATGTTTCTAGGAAGAAGTTGCTGTGGTTGAGGTCAAAGAGGTTGCTGCCTGTGTTCTCCTCAATGACTTTGATGGATTCCTTTCTCACATTGAGGTCCTTCATCCATTTGGAGTCTATTTTTGTGTGTGGTGTAAGGAAATGGTCCAGTTTCAATTTTCTGCATGTGGCTGTCCAATTTTCCTAACACCATTTCTTGAAGAGACTGTCTTTTTTCCATTGGATATTCTTTCCTGCTTTGTTGAAGATTACTTGACCATAGAGTTGAGGGTCTATTTCTGGGCTCTCTATTCTGTTCCACTGATCTATGTGTCTGTTTTTGTGCCAGTATCATACTGTCTTGGTGATGACAGCTTTGTAATAGAGCTTGAAGTCTGGAATTGTGATGTTGGCTTTCTTTTTCAACGTTGGCTTTATTTTTCAACAGTCCTCTGGCTAATCAAGGTCTTTTCTTGTTCCATATAAATTTTAGGATTATTTGTTCCGTTTCTTTGGGGGGGGGGGGAAATGGATGGTATTTTGATAGGGATTGCATTAAATCTGTAGATTGCTTTAGGTAGCATAGACATTTTCACAATATTTGTTCTTCCAATCTATGAGTATGGAACATTTTTCCATTTCTTTGTGTCTTCTTCAATTTCTTTCATGAGTACTTCATAGTTTTCTGAGTACAGATTTTTTGCCTCTTTGGTTAGGTTTATTCCTCAGTATCTTCTGGTTTGGGGTGCAATTGTAAATTGGATTGACTCCTTAATTTTTCTTTCTTCTGACTTGCTGTTGGTGTATAGCAATGCAACCAATTTCTGTGCATTGAATTCTATCCTGACACTTTACTGAATTCCTGTACAAGTTCTAGCAAATTTGGAGTGGAGTCTTTTGGGTTTTCCACATTACAGCAGCAATGTCCACCATAGCCAAACTATGGAAAGAACCTAGATGTCCACCAACAGATGAATACATAAAGAAGATGTGATACACACACACACACAGACACACACACACAATGGAATAATACACAGTCATCAAAAGAAACGTAATTTTGCCTTTTGCAACAACCTGGATTGAACTAGAGGGTATTATTCTGAGTGAAATAAGTCAATCAGAGACAGACAGTTATCATATGATCACCCTGGTATGAAATTTGAGAGACAATGTGGGGGGCTTGTGGGGTAGGGAAGGAAAAAAATGAAACAAGATGGGATCAGGAGGGAGACAAACCATAAGAGTCTCTTAATCTCACAAAACAAACTGAGTGTTGCTGGGAGTGAAGGAGGAAGAGGGTGGTGGAGATACCATTGGAGATGGTATGTGCTATGGTGAGTGTTGTGAAGTGTGTAAACCTGGCAATTTACAGACCTGTACCCCTGGGGCTAATAATACATTATATGTTTATTTAAAAAAAAAAATAAAAATTATTTTAAAAAAGAAAACTCAATGTTGTCAAGATATAAATTTTTCTCAACTTGAACTATGGAGTCAATGCAATGCCAACTAAAATACTAGCAAATTATTTTGTGAATATTGACAAATTGATTCTAAAGTTTATATGGAGAGTCAAGAGCTCCAGAATAGCAAACACAATATTGGAGAACGGGGGACTGACCCTACCTGACTTTGAGACTTACTATAAGGCTACAGTAATTAAAACACTATGATATTGGCAAAAGAATAGTCAAATAGATGAACAGAACAAGATAGAGAGCCCAGAAATAAACCCACAAAAATATAATCAATTAATCCTTGATGAAGGAAAAAAGGTTAAAAATGTAGTCTTTATAGCTAATGGTGCTGGAACAATTGAATATCCGTATGTAAAAAACCAATCTAGACACAGACCTTACACACTTCACAAAAATTAACTCAAAATTAACCAAAGTTTTATAAAGAGGACTAAACTAATTCAAAGAAGATTATAAAAATTCCTATCCTATATAAAACCAATGCACAGAAATCAGTTGCATTTCTCTACACCAACAGCAAGACAGAAGAAAGAGAAATTAAGGAGTCAATCCCATTTACAATTGCACCCAAAACCATAAGATACCTAGGAATAAACCTAACCAAAGAGGCACAGAATCTATACTCAGAAAACTATAAAGTACTCATGAAAGAAATTGAGGAAGACACAAAGAAATGGAAAAATGTTCCATGCTCCTGGAATGGAAGAATAAATATTGTGAAAATGTCTATGCTACCTAAAGCAATCTACACATTTAATGCAATTCCTATCAAAGTACCATCCATCTTTTTCAAAGAAATGGAACAAATAATTCTAAAATTTATATGGAACCAGAAAAGACCTCGAATAGCCAAAGGGATATTGAAAAAGAAAGCCAACGTTGGTGGCATCACAATCCCGGACTTCAAGCTCTATTACAAAGCTGTCATCATCAAGACAGCATGGTACTGACACCAAAACAGACACATAGATCAATGGAACAGAATAGAGAGCCCAGAAATAGACCCTCAACTCTACGGTCAACTAATCTTTGACAAAGCAGGAAAGAATGTCCAATGGAAAAAAGACAGCCTCTTCAATAAATGGTGCTGGGAAAATTGGACAGCCACATGCAGAAAAATGAAATTGGACCATTTCCTTACACCACACACAAAAATAGACTCAAAATGGATGAAGGACCTCAATGTGCGAAAGGAATCCATCAAAATCCTTGAGGAGAACACAGGCAGCAACCTCTTCGACCTCAGCCGCAGCAACATCTTCCTAGGAACAACGCCAAAGGCAAGGGAAGCAAGGGCAAAAATGAACTATTGGGATTTCATCAAGATCAAAAGCTTTTGCACAGAAAAGGAAACAGTTAACAAAACCAAAAGACAACTGACAGAATGGGAGAAGATATTTGCAAACGACATATGAGATAAAGGACTAGTGTCCAGAATCTATAAAGAACTTAGCAAACTCAACACCCAAAGAACAAATAATCCAATCAAGAAATGGGCAGAGGACATGAACAGACATTTCTGCAAAGAAGACATCCAGATGGCGAACAGACACATGAAAAAGTGCTCCATATCACTCGGCATCAGAGAAATACAAATCAAAACCACAATAAGATATTACCTCACACCAGTCAGAATGGCTAAAATCAACAAGTCAGGAAATGACAGATGCTGGCGAGGATGCGGAGAAAGGGGAACCCTCCTACACTGTTGGTGGGAATGCAAGCTGGTGCAGCCACTCTGGAAAACAGCATGGAGGTTCCTCAAAATGTTGAAAATAGAACTGCCCTATGACCCAGCAATTGCACTATTGGGTATTTACCCTAAAGATACAAACGTAGTGATCCAAAGGGGCACGTGCACCCGAATGTTTATAGCAG
Source organism: Mustela lutreola (assembly GCF_030435805.1). Classification (NCBI taxonomy): domain Eukaryota; kingdom Metazoa; phylum Chordata; class Mammalia; order Carnivora; family Mustelidae; genus Mustela; species Mustela lutreola. The sequence goes on along the minus strand of NC_081290.1, from coordinate 124,557,503 downwards.
CAATGTCCACAATAGCCAAACTATGGAAAGAACCTAGATGTCCATCAACAGATGAATGGATCAAGAAGATGTGGTATATATACACAATGGAATACTATGCAGCCATCAAAATAAATGAAATCTTGCCATTTGCGACAACATGGATGGAACTAGAGCGTATCATGCTTAGCGAAATAAGTCAAGCAGAGAAAGACAACTATCATATGATCTCCCTGATATGAGGAAGTGGTGATGCAACATGGGGGCTTAAGTGGGTAGGAGAAGAATCAATGAAACAAGATGGGATTGGGAGGGAGACAAACCATAAGTGACTCTTAATCTCACAAAACAAACTGAGGGTTGCTGGGGGGAGGGAGTTTGGGAGAAGTGGGTGGTATTATGGACATTGGGGAGGGTATGTGCTTTGGTGAGTGCTGTGAAGTGTGTAAACCTGGTGATTCACAGACCTGTACCCCTGGGGATAAAAATATATGTTTATAAAAAATAAAAAATTAAAAAAAAATTCCTATCCTAGAAGATAACAGAAGAACACCTAGATGAACTTGCATGTGAAAATGACTTTTAAGATACAACACTAAATGCACACTCCATGAAAAAATTGATAAGCTGGACTTCATTAAAATTTAAGACTTCTACTATGCAAAAGACACTGTCAAGTGAATGAGAAGATAAGCCATAGAGTGGGAGAAAATATCTACAAAACATACATCTAGTAAAGGACTGTTATCCAACATATACAAAGAACACTTTAAACTCAACAATAAGGGGTGCCTGGGTGGCTCAGTGGGTTAAAGCCTCTGCCTTCAGCTCAGGTCATGATCTCAGGGTCCTGGGATCGAGCCCCGCATCAGGCTCTCTGCTCAGTGGGAGCCTGCTTCCCCTTCTCTCTCTGCCTGCCTCTCTGCCTCCTTGTGATCTCTGCCTGTCAAATAAATAAAATCTTTAAAAAAAAAAAAAAAGTAAAAAAATAAACTCAACAATAAGAAAGCAAAAAACCTGAGTAAAAAATAGGCCAAAAATTTTAATAGACATCTCACAAAAGAACATATACAGATGGCAAACATATGACAAGATGCTAAACATCATTTTTCATCAGAGAAATGCAAATTAAAACAATAAGATAACTCTACATGTCTATTAAAATGGTCAAAACCTATCACACTGACAACACTAAATGTTTGTGAGGATGTGGAGCAATAAGAACTCTCATTCACTGGTAAGGGGAATGATCATGGGATTGGAACAGAGTTCCTTTCAGAAGCTTTCAGAAAATGAGTGAATTAATAAACTGTGGTACATCTAAACAGTGGAATATTGTTCAGCACTAAAAAGGAATGAGTTATCAAGCCATGAAAAGATGTGGAGGAAACTTAAATGTGTATTATTAAGTAAAAGAAGCAAATCTCAAAAAAGTACATAGTTCATGATTCCAACTATATATGCCATTCTAGAAAAAGCAAAACTATGGAGACAGTAAAAGATTAGTGGTTGCCAGGGGTTGGATGTAAGGAGGTGAACAGGCAGAGAAGAGAGAAATTTTAGGGCAAACTACTATGTATGATTACTGCAAGCATGGATACATGTCATTATACATTTTCCCAATCCCAAAGAATGTACAACAAGATTGAACCCCAATGTATACTTTGGGTAATTATGATATATTACTGTAGATCATCAGTCATAACAAAGATACCACTCTGGTGGGAAATGTTGATGATGGGGAAGGCTATGTACATGTGGGAGCAGAGGGTGTATGGGAAATGTACTCACTCTGCTCTTGATTTTGCTATGAATCCAAAATTGCTCTTAAGAAAAATGAGTCTTTAAAAAAAAAAAGAATCGATGAATTGTTGGTCCTAGCGAGGTTTGAAGAATTTTTGGAGTTAAGGACTAGAAGGAAGGAGATAAGACGATATGAAGGGAAGAGGAAAAGTGAAATGCTTATAAAGCCTTGCTTAATATTAGTACTATGCTAGGAACATTTGTATACAGCTCACATCAGTAGATACTTCTCATCAACCAGAATTTCCTGTTTCCTTTGCTCTGTTTTTGTCAAGTGGACCTCTGTGGTGTTTACTTTCCAACCGATCTGATTTTTTACTAGATGTAAAATCTAGTGAAATCTCAACAGACAACTCTAAAGATTTCTTTGCCCACTCAGCAGAAAAAGACAAAAAACAAAACAAAACATTGTTGTACAGAGCCATGGAGAGATCTAAGATATCTACTATGTGCCAGATGATGAAAGATACATTGAAGAAGCCCTTCCAGAAGCCTCAAAAAAACAGACAACTCTCCTTTCCATCCTCAAATATCCTTCTCTCTGTGTCAGACATCCTACTAAGATTGCTGTGGTTCAACAAATAGTTACTGAGTTCTTAATATGTTTCAGGCACTATCCCAGGTACTAGGGAGGAGTAGGTACCAAAGTAAGTAAAACATAGTGCCTGCCTATAGAAGATTTTAGTTTCACTAAAAGCAAGCAGAAAGAACTAAGGTAAACTAACAAAAATTATAAAAACATAGAATAGGAAAAGTGGCATAATACAGACACAAAATAGCATGAGGATGATAGAAAACTATAGGGACGAAAAGTGGGATTGGGAATTAAGAAAGGCTTTGTGAATGAGGTAATATTTGAGGCAGAACTTGAAGAATAAAGAGAACTTCAGTGGCAGAAGTCTGTGTGTTTGCACAACTCAAGGCACAGGCTGAAATCTATGGGAACATGTTTGAGGAATGACAAGTAATTTAATTTGCTTGATGTCAGAAGAGACTAGATGCACATGCACATAACCCAGAGTATAATTAGAAACATCTGGTGGTTTTGAGAAGGTAGAAGACATGATCAGAAGATGATCACATGAAGAATGTGATCTGACAAAAGAACCTAAAATGGACGGGAGTGGAAGGTTCAAGGGGAAGAGTTGAAATGTTTCCTTATGATTTAGGCAGCAGTGGGAATAGGGGATGGATAACAGTACTGATTGCAAAATATTGCAGAACTGGACTCCTTGTGACTTGATAATTTACTGGATGTGGGGGATAGTAAATGAGGAGTTGGAGAAGACACCAATGTTCTGCACCTGAGACTCAGAGAACATAGAACTATTCCAGATATAGGAAGGCCAAAGGGAGAAGCTGGTTTCAGTTCATTGTTTTTAACTTGCTGAATTAAAGACAATTGAGGACAGCCAAGTAAGGTTAACTAGCAATCAGAGTTGGAAATATGGGATCAGAGATTGGAAAAGTGGATAGGGCTAAAGAGTCAAAAATTTGGGTCTTTTTCACAGAGAAGCTTGTTAATATGGATAAAGTATGATAACAGAACTTTAGATAGAAAAGACTTACAGAGAAAGAGATGGAAAAATTTGATATAAAAGTCAGAGAGAATGCTCAAGAAGGGAAGCAAGTGAGGGAGGGACACTCAACAACATCAAATGCTGAAAAGTTAGAGATGCAAATGAGAACAGAAAACGAAGTGCTGAATTTGGCAGTTAGTGGAACAATGAGAAAAACTCCCAACATCAAGGAAACAGATGATCCTGCACCGTCAACTGGAGACTGTCTTGCTATATTTTTTTAAAAGATTTTATTTATTTATTTGACAAAGATCACAAGTAGGCAGAAAGGCAGGCGGGAGCGGGGCGAGGGGAGGGAAGAGGGAGCGGGGAGCAGGGTCTCCACCGAGCAGAGAGCCTGATGCGGGCCTTGATCCCAGGACCCTGGAATACCGACTGGAGCCGAAGGCAGAGGCTTTAACCCACTGAGCCACCTGGGTGCCCCTGTCTTGCTATATTTTAGTGAAAAACGATCAACCTCTGGTTAAGAGCATGGAATCTTATTAAGAGCATGATGTGTGAATTGAAATCCCTGCTTGGCCACTTAAAAGCTCTTTGCCAAGCAAGTCAAGCTTTCTTCTTTATAAAAGGAAGCCTTACGTAAGACAAACCTTATCTTTGTCATCTGCAAGAAATTCAGGATTTCTTCAGGGTTCTTAGGTATTATTATGGATAGTATTCATTGTTCTGAATGGGCTGGACACTTAGACATTCTATATGGTTCATTATATCATAATGATTATAATATAATCATAGAAAAGAACTATATAACACAAAGGGAACTCAAATATATTTTTTACAGTTACACACATTCCAGTCAATGTGTGTGACATCCTTTATGCCTCCACTTGCTTTCATTCCCAAACCAAAAATTACCAAACGAAACAAAACAAAACAAAAACCCCCACAGAGTAGAAAGGCAAGAAATTCTTAATCAATGGGGAGAAAATAGGTCAACTTTTAAAAAAGTTTTAGGGTCAGCGCACCTTGGTGGTTCAGTCAAGCATCTGCCTTTGGCTTAAGTCATAAGCCCAGGGTCCTAAGATCAAGCCCTGTGTCCAGCTCCCTGCTTAGTGGGGAGCCTGCTTCTTCCTCTCCTCCAGGCTTGTGCTCTCTCTCTCATTACCTCTGTCTCTCTCTCCTTCAAATAAATTTGAAAAAAAAATTCAAGTTATAGTGTCACATGGTTACTATGGAAACAAGTACAGTGCAGACCTATGAAGAAGGTACTAATATAACTATAAATGAACATTTCAGAATATGGCAGGGAGACAAATAGATCTCTTCCTTTTCTATTCAAATATGTATTCAAATATGTGGGAAAAGCAGATATGCTCCAGTCATCAGCCAAACCTGGACAATGTATAACTTAAAAAATCAGACAGAGATATCTGACATTCCTCTTCTATAGTAATCTAAAGTGGTCATAAAATGTGAAATAGTTTATACCAAATGATCTACAGTTTTATAGGCTTAAGAGGAGGAGGAAAATGGAGTCTGTTTCCTTCTCATTCTTGCTTAATTGTATTTAATAACTAAAAGGCAAGTAATAGTTGAGGCTGAATTTAATATATTTATGGGGGGATACGAGAGGGGATCAGCCATTTTATTTGCTTTTTAAGTAATTCTTACATCACACTTTTTTGCAGTTGCATAGTGTGCACAAGTCCAATGTTTGTAAAATGCTGGTAGGGATTCAAAATATTCTTGCAGGAGGAGAGAGAGGGCTAGCCTTGCACTACTCTCTCTGATCTGTGAAACTACTTCAAAAAATGTTGAAAAGGTGAGCTTACCATGTGCTGGGTTTTGGCTATGTTATGGTTTATAAATAATGGTTTACTTGCCATCACGAATCACACAAACTGTTAAAATAGTAAGAAATAAGAAAATATGAAAACCAGTTTCTCAACCTTAGAAATGTTGACATTGGGCTGATAAATGTTATCCTATGGAAAAGGGAAAGAAATTATACTATGCATATTAAGTTGTCTAGCAGTAGCCTTGGCTTCTATCCACTAGATGCCAGTAGCACACTTTTCCCCACCCCAAATCATGACAACCAACAATGCCTCTTGACATTGCCAAATGTCCCCTGAGGGGAAAACTTGCTTCTGGTTAAGAACCACTATAATATGGGGCACCTGGGTGGCTCAGTGGGTTAAAGCCTCTGCCTTAGGCTCAGGTCATGATCCCAGGGTCCAGGGATGGAACCCAGCATCCAAGCCCCACATCCGGTTCTCTGCACAGCAGGGAACCTGCTTCCCCTCCTCTCTCTCTGCCTGCCTCTCTGCCTACTTGTGATCTCTGTCTGTCAAATAAACAAATAAAATCTTAAAAAAAAGAACCACTATAATACAGGAATACAATCACAAATGATCCCTTGAAATTTTCCTTTGTACAAGGTACTATGCAAAAAATAATCACTTTTTTACAGTGAGGTTTCATAAACTGTGAAAATCCAAATTTCTCAATATTTGCCATATTGGAGAAAAGCTTTCTATGTTTAGTCACCAAGTAGAGGCAAATAATCCTAGAAGATTTCCCGTTCCTGATATCAAGAGATTCGCACAGATCATTCCATAACAAAACCCAGACATTTTGTTAAGTTTTGAAATACCCTCCCTTAACGTCAGATGTCTATGATCAAAAGAATCCAAACAATATACTCTTAAGATCTGAACTGTGGGATGAGAGTTACAGGCAAGTGCTATAAAGAAGAATCTTATTAAGTTTACTTAATTCTGCAGACTAATTGCTGACGAAGTAACCTTGCACAATTCTTTCAAAAGAACAGCACAAGTATATTAAATAGATAATCATTCTGCATTATTAGCCTTAAGATGCCTTTAAATGTGTGTAGAATAAACAATGAATTCTGTTACACTGAAAAGAAATTAAATATTAAAAAAATGTGTGTAAAATAATAGGGTTCCCAAAGATTATGAATTACTGACACTTAATTTTTTCTGTCTCAGAGTAATCAGCCTTTGAATTCATTCATAAAACAAAACAAAACAAAAAGGCAAGATAAATCAAAAAAAACCTTAATAAAACATAGAAACTAAAAGAATTTGTAAAAAGAAAACAAAAAAAAATGGGACTTCCTGGTTCTAGACTCACTTTATCTGGACCTCAGTTTCTCATCATTAACTACTGGTGGTTAGATTATCTTATCTCTGAAGCCCCTTCCCAAATGAATACTGCATATATTTTATGTTTAAAATCCAAGTCACCTAATAGAAAATATTGGGATGGTAAGAATTGGTGAGACTATATTTTCTACCTTAATATTCATATTCATATTCATATGTGTATAGGTTTGTTTCAGATAAGACAACAGAAGCCTCTACCTCGAAGACTTAGGTTACATAGTGCCTGTCTTCTACCATAGTACAGAGAGAATACTTCTCCATTATGACAAAGCCCTGAGTTTGTTACTCTGGGAAGAAAGAGCTTAGTGTAGAGAAAGGGACATCCCAAACCTCTGGCCTGAGGAACTGTGGAAAGAAGATATGAGCTGGACAAAGTTCAGTTTTTCCAAAGACCTTCTATTCCTCCAAGAAACTTCATTTGTTGTTTTTTTGTTGTTGTCATTACACATATAAGAATATAACACGCAACCAAATTTTTTAAGGAGAGAGGAAAAAGAATACATACCTGCTAATTCAACTTGGCACATGAGTTGGCACATAGAAAATTCCGACTCAGTGTAAAGGAAGTCTCCGAAACCAGAAAATCTAGACAACTCCACCCAGACTCCTTCTTCTCAAGGTGGTAAGTCTTTAGCAGGTTGTGCCAGTACCATTAGAAATGCTCAGAATATGGCTATATTCAAACACAGATCCACAAAATCACTATGGCCATAATTTTGCCTAAAACCATTAGCTGCTGTCTTATTTTTTACAATGAAATGATTTTATGAAATTAAAAGAATTTATTATTCAGAATTATTTTCTCCTTGGAAACACACTAGCTGAATTGCAGACAAATCTCTGCTGACAAGAATGAAAATGCATCCCAAGCTTTTAAAAAAAGCAAAAATTTTACTCTTCACTACAAGGCATTGCCCAAACTTCATTTTGATTTCCCTGTTACAAGAGTTTCATATATGCTTTACAATTAGGTCTACCAGCACTTTATCTGTTATGTCATTTGCAAACATCTTTTTCCATTCCATATGCTGCCTTTTAATTTTGTTGACAGTATCCTTTGCCATGCAGATGTTTATCCTGATGAAGTCCCAATAGTTCATTTTTGCTTTTGTTTCCCTTGCCTTTAGAGACATGTCTTGCAAGAAGTTGTTGAGGCAGAGGTCAAAGAGGACATTGCCTGTGTTCTCCTCTAGGATTTTGATGGATTCCTTTCACATTTAGGTCTTTCATCCATTTTGAGTTTATCTTTGTTATGTTGCAAGAGAATGGTACAGTTTCATTCTTCTGCATATGGCTGTCCAGTTTTCCCCACACCACTTACTGAAGGGACTGGCTTTTTTTTATTGGATATTCTTTCTTGCTTTGTCAAAATTTAGTTGCCCACAGAGTTGAGGGTCTGTTTCTGGGTTATTCATTCTCTTCCATTGATCTATGTTTTTGTGTTTGTGCCAGTACCATGCTGTCTAATATAGCTTGAAGTCAGGCATTGTGATGTCCCCAGATTTGGTTTTCTTTTTCAACATTCCTCTGGATATTGAGGGTCTTTTCTGGTTCCAAACATATTTTAGGACTGTTCCAGCTCTGCAGAAAAATGTCAAAGGTGTTTTGATAGGGATTGGATTGAATGTGTAGATTGCTCTGGGCAGCATAGACATTTTAACAATGTTTATTCTTCCAATCCATGAACATGGAATGTTTTTCCATTTCTTTGTGTCTTCCTCAATTTCTTTCATAAGTGTTCTACAGTTTCTATTGTACAGATCCTTTTCCTCCTTGATCAGGTTTATTCCTATGTATCTTACGGTTTTTGGTCCAACTGTAAATGGGATCAACTTCCTAATTTCTCTTTATTCTGTCTCATTGTTATTGTATAGAAATGCAACTGATTTCTGTGCCTTGATTTTGTATCCTGCGATTTGAATTCCTGTATGAGTTCTAGCAATTTTGGGGTGGAGTCTTTTGGGTTTTCCACATAAATATCATGTCATCTACGAAGAAAGTTTGACTTCTTCTTTGCCAGTTTGAATTACTTTTATTTCTTTTTGTTGTCTGATTGCTGAGGCTAGGACTTCTAGTACTATGTTGAAGGATAGTGATTAAAGTGGGCATCCCTGTTATGTTTCTGACCTTAAGGGAAAAGCTCTCAGTTTTCCCCATTGAGAATGATATCCACTGTGGGCTTCTCATAGATGGCTTTTATGATATTGAGGTATGTTCCCTCTATCCCTATACTTTGAAGAGTTTTAATCAAGAAAGGATGCTGTATTTTGTCAAATGCTTTTTCTGCACCAGTTGAGAGGATCACATGGTTCTTATCTTTTCTTTTATTAATGTGCTCTCTCATGTTGATTGATTTGTGAATGTTGAACTACCCTTGCATCCCAGGAATAAATCGCACCTGGTGGTGGTGAATAATTCTTTTTTTTTTTTCTTTGTACCATTGGCTTCTACTGGTTAATATCTTTGTGAGTATTTTGGCATCCATATTTATATTTATCAGGGATATTGGTCTGTAATTCTCCCTTTTGATGGGGTCCTTGTCTGGTTTGGGGACAAGGTAATGCTGGCATCATAGAATGAGATTGGAAGCTTTCCTTCCATTTCTATCTTTTGACACAGCTTCAGTAGAATAGGTATTATTTCTTCTTTAAATGTTTGGTAGAATTCCCTTGGGAAGCCATCAGGCCCTAGACTCTTGTTTCTTGGGAAGTTTTTGATTACTGTTTCAATTTCCTTGCTGGTTATTGGTCTGTTCAGATTTTCTACCTTGTCCTATTTCGGCCTTAGTAATTTATAAGTTTCTAAGAATGCATCCATTTCTTCCAGATTGCCAAATTTGTTGGCATATAGTTTCTCATAATATGTTCTTAAAATTGTCTGGATTTCCTTGGTGTTAGTCATGATCTCTCCCCTTTCATTAATGATTTTATTAATTTGGGTCCTTTCTCTTTTCTTTTGGATAAGTCTGGCCAAAGATCTTTTTAGTTCTTTCAGAGAACCAGCTTCTAGTTTCATTGATCTATTCTACTCTTCTTCTGGTTTCTATTTCATTGATTCCTGCTCTAGTCTTTAGTATTTACCTTCTTCTTCTTGGTTTAGGCTTTATTTGCTGTTCTTTCTCCAGGTCCTTTAGGCATAAGTTAGCTTGTGTATTGGGGGATTTTTAAAATTTTTTTGAAAGAGGCTTGTATTGCTATATACTTCTGTCTTAGGAGAGAAATATCCCAGTTTTTTGTTTTGTTTTGTTTTGTTTTTTGAGGGGTGTGCATTTTATTGGAAACCTTAAATACTTATTTATTTGACAGAGAGATCACAAGTAGGCAGAGAGGCAGGCGGTGGGCGGAGGGGAGCAGACTCTCTGCCGAGCAGAAAGCCCAATGCAGGGCTCAGTATCAGGACTCTGGGATCATGACCTGAGCTGAAAGCAGAGGTTTTAACCCACTGAGCCACCCAGGCGCCCAAGTATTCCAGTTTTTGAATCAACATATTTTCATTCTCATTTGTTTCCATGAATTTTTTTAAGCTCTTCTTTAATCTCCTGATTGATCCACCCATTCTTTAGCAGGATGATCTTTAACCTCCAAGTGTTTGAGTTACTTCTGTATTTCCTCTTGTAATTGAGTTCCAGTTTCAAAGCATTGTGGTCTGAAAATAAGCAGGAAATAATTTCAGTCTTTTGGTGTGGGTTGAGACCTGATTTGTGACATAGTATTTGATCTATTCTGAAGAAAGTTCCATGTGCATTTGATAAGAGTGAGTATTCTGTTGTTTTAGGATGGAATATTCCATATATATCTGTGAAATCCATCCGGTCCAGTGTGTCCTTCAAAGCCCTGTTTCTTTGTTGATCTTCTGCATAGATGATCTGTCCATTGCTGGCATCCAAGATATATAAAGAACTTATCAAACTCAACACCCAAAAAAACAAATAATCTAGTCAATAAGTGGGCCGAAGACATGAACAGAAACTTCTCCAAAGAAAACATACAAATGGCCAACAGACACATGACAAAATGCTCCAAATCACTTGCCATCAGGGAAATACAAATCAAAACCACAATGAGATACCACTTCACACAAGTTGGAATGGCTAAAATTAACAAGACAAGGAACAACAAATGTTGGCAAGGATGTGGAGAAGGGAACTCTCTTACACTGTTGTTAGGAATGCAAGCTGGTATGGTGACTCTGGAAAACAGTATGGAGGTTCCTCAAGAAGCTAAAAATAGAGCTACCCTACGACCCAGCAATTGCACTACTAGGTATTTACCCCAAAGATACAAATGTAGTGAAAAGAAAGGGTACATGCACCCCAATGTTCATAGTAGCAACGTCCACAACAGCCAAAGTGTGGAAGGAGCCAAGATGGCCTTAAACAGATGAATGGATAAAGATGTGGTTCCTATATATAATGAAATACTATTCAGCCATCAGAAAGATGAATATACCATTCACATTGACATGGATGGAATTGGAGGGTATTATGCTAAGTGAAATAAGTCAATCAGAGAAAAACATTATCATATGGTTTCATTCACATGCAAAATATAAGGAATAGCACAGAGGATCATAGGAAAAGGGAGGGAAATATTGAGTGGGAACCATGAGAGACTCTTGACTCCAGGAAACAAACTGAGGGTTGTGGAAAGGGATGTGGGTGGGGGATGGGGTAACTGGGTGACAGACATTTAGGAAGGCATGTGATATGATGAGCACTGGATGTTTTAAAACTGGGTATTTTGCAACTAATGAATCATTGAACATTACATCAAAAACTAATATTATATTATATGTTGGCTAATTAAATTTAAATAGAAAAATAAAATAAATAGGTTTCACTTACTTGTGGAGCATAAGGAATAACATGGAGGACATTAGGAGAAGGAAAGGTAAAGTGAAGGTGGGGGGAATTGGAGGGGGAGACAAACCATGAGAGACTGTGGATTCTGAGAAAGAAACTGAGGGCTTTGGAGATGGCACATATTGCATGGAGCACTGGGTGTGGTTCATAAACAATGAATCTTGGAACACTGAAAAAATTAAATTAAATTAAATTAAAAATAGAATAAAATAAATAAGACAAAATAAAATAAAATTAAGTCTTAGTGTATAGCAGATTCACAGATGAGCTCCCAAAGTAAAGAACTGAAATTGGTAAAAATGTCTTACTACATGGACTATAACTCAGAAGCCCTGCCCTGAAGGTTTTTTCCAGAGGCTTTGAAAACTTCCTATAATTACCACAGAACCCTTACTTTTTCTACCTTTTTATACCCTACTCCCACTCCTTGCCAGATGTCCCACAGCTTTCAAAACATCCTGATAATTTTTTTTTATATACTACTACATATTTTTATTGGGATCTTTCAGTGTACTAGGTTTTGTTTAAAGCTCTTGGGTTTTCATTGTTTGGGTTGGGATTTTACTTTTATGAGGTGTTAGGCCAGAAGAGGGGGTGTATTTTGTTTTTATTTTGATTGCTGCACATTCTTCTAACCCTTCCCCTGGTGTTGACCCTTCTGAAAAGATGATAATCTCATTTCCTGCATCTTGAGAGAAATTCTTAGCAGGTCAAGAATCTTATCAGGTTTAGACAGCTATTTTAGCCTTCCTTTTCCTTCCCACTAACATTAAATGCAAGATAAGTAAAAATGCGATGTGTTTCATGATTTCTTTTCAAATATTCTTGAAATAGGCACATGGTTTCTGTTCTGTTCTGAAATAATCCATTCCAAAGAAGTGCATCTTTTTGTTCCTCCTTGTCAGTTTTGTATTTCTAGAAAGTATACCAAAGAAAGCTTTTCACTGGGCATAACCTACAAAAAACTAAATTTAACCTGAAAGTAGATGAACTGAATCATGTACAAGAAGCCTTAAAATCTTGCTCCCAAGATCCATGGAGAAAGAAAGGGACAAAGAAAAATATAATAAAAAGTATTGTCAAAGCCATTTGCTTCCATACCCAAAATGGGAATCTGCTTCTTTTCTAAGTCTGAAGCTGGAAAAGAATGAATTTAACTGCATAATCTTCTATCCTACCCTTCTACCTGAACCAGTGTGACATGTAAGAAGTCTCACAGGAAAGTATAACAGTAGTTTTCTGTATTCTTGGAACACCTGTTAAGGGGCTATAGGGGGTTTTACATACAGCAAGTAGAACTCCAGTCTTCTCTCAATCTCAGTGTTTTTAAAAAAACAACAAAAAAAGCCTCATTAAAACATATCCTTTGCCAAAGTTTCATTGCTCAAAAGAGTCAATGTAACTTTCAACCCTAAGGCTTTTTGCAAATCGTGCTTTGAACCTTTCGAGGAGCTGTCTTGTAAATTCTGAGTTTAAATATATTTCCCTTCATTTTCTAGGCTATAGTTAATATATATTTAACTACAATAGTGATTAAATAAGTTTTTTTTAAATGAGCCAGCATATTATAAACATGCTTTGCTATCACCATATATAAAAATAGCTATCTCAAAAGTGCAACTAAGAGCTTAGTGTAACAAAATGTTCAGGAAAGTCAAAGGTAGTTAGAACATTTTAAAATAGAATACAGACATTACATACTCAGTTTGGGGAAGCTTTCAATCGATATGATAGACTGAGTTGACACCCAGGATACTTCCATTCCATTTACAAACACACAGAAATGCTGAATTTAAAAATTATATTAAGTATAAAAGAAAATTAAGCTGAAAGCTCCAAATGCCAGGGAAAAAAGAGAGAACTCAAAACCAGAGTGATGAGCTGAAGACAAATGACCCACAAAATCCCAGCCTCAGATACAGGTCAAGGCTTATGGTATTCAGGGAGGCATAATATAAGAACTCAGGCCCAAGAGAAATGGGGAGATTGAATTGTGCTTTCTAAATAAAGCTGGGAGCATGAAAAACTGCCCCATATGTGAGACAAAGGAATGAGGGAATAAAATACTGCACTAACCTCAGCTAGCTTCAAGAAACCTATCTTCTTCCTGAAGCAGCAGATAAAAGAAGAATTATTTGTGAGTGTTCAAAGCCTTAATACCAACTCATGCTCAAATAGAGTCTAAATTCCACTCCCAAGTGGGACAGAGACCCAGGTGTAACACACCAACATAAATAATGGTCTAAAACATTGAAATCTTTTAAGTCCTAACTGATACCAGCCCCAAAACACTCTATTAGGATACAAAGGCCCAGAGCACATACTGTCCCAGAAGCTACCTCTGCTGCATATGAGCTAACAATAAACATGGCAAATCATGAAAGGAACAAATCACCAAACAATGGGATAATTGGCACCTCAAGAATTAGAGAAAATAGTTCCATGTGAAAAAAGATTTAAAATAAATATTTAGAATATTCAAAAATACAAAGAGAAGAAAAGAAACCACAGGCAGCACCACTGTCTTCAGATTTTGAGCATGATTTTGTCCATCAAAGGACAGAGGAAAGGACAGAGCCCAGCTTCAAGGAAAGTGAATTACACGGTACTTGAGCTCATTTGTCTGACTTGAATAAGTAGTTTGCTTTCAGAGACTAGAATACCCACTTCGGGAAATGCTATTAGTTCATACAAATGACATCACAAATTATGTCGTTCAATAATCTTTTTCCTTGCAATAGAGAAATTGCACTGACAAGAGCAAAAGGACAATGCAATCTTTTTTCACTTTTTGGCAAACTTCATGCTGGTAGTTTCATTTGCCACATGCAAGCTTTCATCCTCTTCCAAAGGTGAGTTGAGGGGCCTTAGGAAGAGTTTTTTTTTTTTTTTTTTTTAATTTTATTTATTTATTTGACAGAGAGAAATCACAAGTAGATGGAGAGGCAGGCAGAGAGAGAGAAAGAGGGAAGCAGGCTCCCTGCTGAGTTTTGATTCTTGCTCTTCCTGCCTAGTAAAATTCCTCATTTGTTGTAATTTTTTCCAGGACCGATAAACTCTATAAAGAAATTTTGTTTTCACATGATGGTGACTAGTTTCCTCTTTCCCTTGTTTCTCTATCTTCAAAGTAGAAAGAAAGTTTCCAAGTAGAACCAGGATTGCTATGCCTGTATAAATCATCCCATAAATGCAAATTACAATCTTAGTCTTGTTCCTAACTAGTTGCCTGATGTTGGACAAATTATCATTTTATTCAATCATGACATAGAAAAAAATAGCCTTTTACTAGAAAGTTTATTAGAAGATTAAATGATACAATACAGTAGGAGATACATTCTAAGATCTCCAGTGGATGAAACCATGGATAGTATGGAACCTTGTATATACTACTTTTTTTCCTGTGCATACATACTTATGATAAAATTTAATTTATAAATAAGGCACAGTAAGAGATGAACTACAATAATAATAATTATAACAAAATTCTGCAATAAAAGCCATAATTATATGGCTTCTCTCTCTCTGTCTGTCTCTCAAGGTACCTTGTACTATACTCACCCTTCTTCCGTGATGTGAGATGACATCACGTGATGTATGATGAGATGAAGTGAAGTAAATGACATAGGCATTGTGACTTAGGGTTAGGCTACTAATGACCTTCCAACAATACATCAAAGGAGGATCATCTGCTTCCAGCCTCAGCTGACAACAAGTAACTGAAGCCATGGATAGTAAAACTAAAGATAAGGTGGGACTACTGTAATCTCTGCAAATGCTGCTTGCCTGGCTGCCAGCCAGCTTTCAGTCAATAATCTTGATTTACATTAGTTTGGTTCATCTATGAATCATAAATACTTTTTGTCTAAAAAATCATCAAAAATATATGATAGAGCACTTAAGATTGCACAATCTCTTTGGACTACCTCAATCCTCGATTAATTTATTTTATTGAATAAAATATTAAAATCTGGGTAATCTGTAGTTCAGCTATTGTTTAACCAGACATGAACTGAGAATGGGCTTCCAGAAAAATCTTAGGTACCACGATATTAACTACTTCTGGAATAAAAATTGAATATTTCCAGATCGTAGTTGATTTTCATTTTCTCACAGATAAAATATAAACACATAACTGAAAATTAAATTGTACTGACTAACTAAGAGAGTATCCATCCGACAGAAGTTTCTGTCCCTGTCATTATTAATCTAATCATTTTAGGGTATACAGATGAGAATCTGACTCAGTACAGACCCAAATATGAAATGTAGGTGGCAGTGATTAATATAAAGTCATATTTAGTGTAATAGGTAATGTTGATAAAGAACAGTAAATTAAGTAACTATTATGGTATTAGGTTATAAAGACAAATTTCCACTCAGAAAAACTCTTTGAGACAAAACAATGTCTAATCATCATTATGAACTTATATATAGGAATAATTAAATCTCAAGAACCATGCATATTTGGTTGAAACTCAGAAAACTTGAGAAATAACAGTGCTTCAGATTTCAACCAAATAAACTTCAGAAAATCACAGAGGAATCCTGGAATTAACAACCAAAACAGAACAAGAAAACAATAGCATTATCATTGGCAAAAACTGTCCCTACTCACCTCCTTCAGGATTTAATACAAATTTCACCTCCATATAAAAATAAAAATTGCACATATGTAAAATAAGCATTTCTGTATTATTGTACTGGGAGATACATTGTATCATGTCATATATTTACCATGTCATATGTCATGCTAAATCACTCCTAATACTAGAGGTCTAAAGTAATGGCATAGCTACATAAATTATTGGAGAATTCAGCCAAATTTCTATCACTGTACTTGCTTGAATAGTCATGCTACCTTGACAGACCCTCAAATATTTCTTTGAAATTTTACTGAGAAAATAAAGAAATTCCATGCTATTCTATGACACTAAGTAAGATTGATCAAAAGATTTACTGACTATGTAAAGATCCAATGACAACAAGGCCTAAAATTTCTTCTGCTCAAAATTCTGAGAAGGCTGTGGAGAACAATTAACAAGAAGAAACCAAAAGAAGAAGAAGATGAAGAAACTCATCAAAACCATTCACAAAAATGTCTACACCAATAGTTCTTAAATGATCAGGCTTTACCATCTGGAATCACTTGCTCCGTGATGGAGAAACAGATGTTCGTTCTATCAAGGTTGCTTTGTGATTATGTGGGCCAAGAAGAAAAGTATGGCCAACTCCTGAAATATGTGGGGCTCTATACAGGGATGAGAAAAATTAAAGAAGATAAAGAAAGTAGATTTTCTTTAACCAGAAATAAAATGAACAAGATTAGAAATTATATTGTGATCTGCTCATAAACCATCAATCCTATGGCAGGCTTAGAACTTAGTCCTTAGATGTCTGATATATTTTTTTAAAGCATATTATTACTGTATAAAACCCCAATAGAATATATGTTCCATGAGGGAAGTGGTTTTCAACTATTTTGTACCTTGCATGAAGTAGATACTTAGCTATCTAGTGCACGTATGCATGGATAAAGTTGATTTCCATTAAACCACACTCCTAATTTGGATGCCTATCCCATCCCCTTTTAGGTTGACATCGACCACATCCAAAACCTCTCAGATTTTGGACAGGTTTGTGGAGGCCCACCTTCTGCAGGCTGAGATCTATAACACATGGAAAGCACAACCCTGTGGGTATGAGCAATATAGATGTGAAATTTATTCCTGACCCAAGCTGAGGTCCAATTTACCCCTAAAATGTGAGTTATTGGGACTTCCATAAATTTTATTGTTAAAAAAAATCAAGTCTGTTCTTTTGGGGCAAATAACCTTAAACAGGGTTTTTAAGTTGTGGAACTTGCCTTTATTTTCTGTTCTCCTTCCCTTTTTTTCTTTTTTTAATGAAGAAACATAAATTCAAATGTACATAAAGAAAAGCAAAAGACCAATTTTGTATCTATTGAAATGATCATTTTTCTTTTTTATTTTGGTAGAAAGGTGAATTACATTCATTGATTTTGAAGAATTAAAGTAACCTTGCATTTCTGGTATAACTGCCACTTTGTTTTTATGTAGTATCTTCTTAAATGTGATTGATTGGATTTAATATGTTCAAATTTTATTAAGAATTTGACATTTATGTTCATGAGTGATATTGGTCTGTAATTTTCTTTGTTTTTTCTTTTGTAATTTTTTTTCATTTTTTATTTTTTATAAACATATATTTTTATCCCCAGGGATACAGGTCTGTGAATCGCCAGGTTTACACACTTCACAGCACTCACCAAAGCACATACCCTCCCCAATGTCCATACCCCACCCCCCTTCTCCCAACCCCCCTCCCAATATTTTTGACACATTTTAGCATTGGGGTGGTGTTGGCCTCATAAAACAGGTTGGGAAGTATTCCTGTCCTCTCAATTTTCTGAAAAAGCTGATGAAACACCGACATTTCTTCTTTAAATATTAGCTACAATTCCCCCACTGAAACCATCTGAACCTGAAGTTTTCTGAGACAAAGACCAGTTTTAGTAACACATTTTTTTCTGCTCCAATTCACCTGAAAGAATGTACAATAATACTTTCTCCTGGTATCTCACTTAAAATGTTTGAGCCCACTGTTATTCAATAGACAATGATAGTGACCATGAGTAATAACTGATGGATTCCCAAGATCAAAAATTGACATGATGTTCATAGAAAAAAATGTTCAATTTCCTATTTTGGATGAAAGATGACCTGGCTACATGAGAGAATTAGAAGTCTGGTTAGGTAATCCACACGCAAATCCAGCAAGTCAAAGCTTGGGGACTGACACTTCCAATGTTTCCCAGAGCATGCTCAGTATAATTTGTCTTTTCTGTTCTTGGCACTCATGATTACCGCCCATGTTCTTAATTTCCAACAAAAATAAAACATCCCTGAGCCTGCCAAGGCATTAAAATAGGTTCAATGAAGTAAAAACTGCCAATAGAAGGCAGATCTGGATTATTATAAACATATTTAAATTTTGTCTTTAATCCCCTTCCCAAATCCCAATCCCTGTCAGATTTTCAGGACCTTATTTCACTCATGTACATAAACAATATATGCAGGTAACTCCATTAAGAAAAGATATAGATCTTTTGATTTGTCATTTTGTATTTTTCTATTCTCTATTATAAGTCTCAATAAAAAATAGATATATTCTACCATAAGGATTATAAAAAGGTTGTAGACTGAATGCATCAAAAGCCATTCAAATGTGTTTCTGTCAAAAGACAAAACATGGCTGTGGAAAAAATAAGGCTGAATTGTAATGAATGAACTAAAACACTATTCATTTCCTCTGTTGGCTGCATACTTTTTCTAGGGAGTTTACATACTCAGTTTACGTAAGGGATGCTTCTCTTGGAATTTCCTTCGGAAGCTACCCCATCCTCCTGACAGTCCTCAGTGGAGTGATTTGGATTACTGTTAACAGATGAAAGTCATCAATGGCTGTGCTGGATATTCTCCATTAGCTCCTCCAGAACTACTCTCCTTGCCTCTCCACTCTGCTCTGTGTCCTGAGAGACTGATCTGTATGGGCTCTATAAAGGTTTCCTAGCTCTCTGGCTTTCTCTCAAGTTTGGCCAAAGGGAAGCACCATCAATATTTGAAAGCAAAGAGGAGAATGAGTTCAGAAATGTGGTTGTCTTCTTCCTTAAGGTCTCAGGTCCAGTGGGAGAGCTCTCACCTACATCTCTTTCTGCACTTTAATAGAAAACCCCTTGTTTTATTCCTTTCAGGCCCAGGAAGCATAAGAACTCCCCCATTCCTTTTTGGCTTCCCATTTCTTATTCATATCTTCTATAAATAGATCCTTTATTAAAATCTCCTCAATCTCTCTCTTTCTCTCTCTCTCTCTCTCTCTCTCTCACACACACACACACACACACATACTATGTAAGAAGCAATAAGCTTCTTGCCCAACCCTGACTAATAAAGGAGTTCGGTCTGCCAAACAAGATGGATGATCAAGCTGGGCAATATGTATTTTAGTACAAAAGAAAGACTAAAAAAACAGGACAGTAATTTTTTGGCATTTCCCATTCATTGGTTCCATGTACTTTCCAAAAGAAAAGTTCCAAAATTATTTAGAGCAGAGACATCATT
Source organism: Mustela lutreola (assembly GCF_030435805.1). NCBI lineage: Eukaryota > Metazoa > Chordata > Mammalia > Carnivora > Mustelidae > Mustela > Mustela lutreola. The sequence goes on along the minus strand of NC_081290.1, from coordinate 124,538,011 downwards.
GTATTCCAAACATTTAATCGCCAAAGGTGACTGCTTCAATGGAATCACTATTCACTTTGCTGTTCAAGTTCTGGGTACTTGTTGCTGACACTAATCATCACATTTTATATTTGTTCATCCCTTCACACACACACACACACACACACACACACACAAATAGGTACTTGGAATTGCTGAGTGCATAATCAAATTTGGGGGCTATACAGGTCCAGATAGTAAAAACAGGAAAATAGCTTATTACTAGAAAGAGAGAGGGAAAGAAAGATATTGAGATAGAGAGAGCTTGAGGATAGACTGAACATCATGGGGGATTGAGAAAGAAATAAGACTGTTTCCAAAACAACATATTTCATTAAGTAAACATATGTAAAATTATTTTCATGTTGCGAGAGGCAAGTTGTTTATGTAAAACAAGCATATGCTGGAAGAACTATTGATTTCCTTGGACTCTTTCAGAATCGGTTTTCCTTTTTAGAATATTAATATTTAAGACATAAACTTGAAACCAGACCAGGTGGCTAGTTCTATTTGGAGCCAGTTAATTTCATAAAGCTGGTGTTAAGCTATTCTTTTTCTTCTCTCTGTACATAATGTACTACATTGAGTTGTTACTGTGGCTTAAAAATACATGACAAACATATTGAATGTTCCCAATGTTTTTAATTTAGATTTGCACAATCATAGAAATTAGAGATGGAAAAACTAGGATTCTTCCTCTTAATATGAACCGTAGTCTTTGGTCCAAGCTTGATTCTCTTTCTCTGATCAACAAAGCTAAGACCAGAGGAAGTCAGGGGTGGAAAAAGCCCTCTGGGCAATTGCTCCCATTATCTCAGGATTTCTGGTCTAGCATTATCTCTTTACTCAAGAACCGTTACTTCAGCGATCCACCCTGGAGCCCAAACAAACAATGACCTTTCTCTTGGCATGACACTTTAAACTTACTGGTTGACATAGGCAGAGTTTCTGTCCCCTGTGATATATTTGAACCCTTAAGATAACAACACACAATAAACTATAGGATCCAGATTAGCTTAGAAAATGTAGCAGTATGAAACTCTCTAGTCTCCTCTCTTTGGGACTATGGACACATCCAAATTCAGCCAATTTTTTTTTTAAGATTTTATTTATTTATTTATTTGACAGAGAAAGAGAGAGAGAACACAAGTCAGCAGAGAGGCAGGCAGAGAGAGAAGGGGAAGCAGGCTCCCTGCTGAGGAGTGAGCCTGATGAGGGGCTCAATCCCAGGACCCTGAGATCACGACCTGAGCTGAAGATAGAAGCTTAACCAACTGAGCCACCTCCGGCGCCTCCAGCCTATCTTTCAGTCAGATTTAATTCATATGATGGAATCCTATGTCAGTTATTCTGTTAACAGTGATCTATATATTTAACTCTAATATGCCCCATAACATTTTGGGGGGGTTTACCCCTACTCAATAACCAAAATGGTCTTTTAAATCCTACATTACTTTGGAAACTTTCCTAGTTTTGCCTTCCTCTCTCAGACACAGCACCATATTAGACTGATAAAGCTAGCTAAAACAAATTTTGTAAATTATCTAGTTGCTTACTGCATTTTGCACATGAGGTAACTAAACCCAAGGAGTGACGTGCCATTATCCCATTCAAGGTTTCTCCTGATATTCATTAACAAGACATAATATACTGTACTTTTAAGAACAACATTTAAAGAAGAATATGACCTACTTTCCAAGAGTTTAAGCCAAGTATTTTTTAAATCAGTTTGAAATTCCACTAAAATATCTTATTGTTTTAAATCAATTATTTCAAAACCAAACTCTTTTGATGAAACTGTCCTATTCCAATGTAAATAAACTGAGATCAGATCAAGACTAATTTGGCCCTTATTAGATCTATGTTAGCTAGCTGTATTTTCATATATCTCTTATCCTCCTTATCAGATTTTAAGACTTTTGTTCTTTCCTTCTCCCAATATGAATTGTCCTGTCCTTTCTAAGTAATCAAGTAGACTGAGTGATAGAAGATACTGGCAACCCCAAATGCAAAGCTTTTTATTCCAATTCATATAGTGATAATGCCAACATCAATCTTCAAGATAATAAATTAGTATTTATTTTGCTTTAAAAATATACAGAGCAATGAGTTTCTTATTCTTAGCAGGAAGAACACAACACATATCTGATGAAAATGTAACAGAGACTAAAAGTAAACAGAGCTTTGAACACTGGCATGGGAAAAACTCTAGTGATTCCTAACCAACTTCTTTGGTCAGAATTGTCCAGTTGAGTGTCCAGCCTGAGATTTATGATCAATCAGTACAATAAAACAGGTAAAAACTTCCACTCCAAGTTAACCTGTAAATTCACAAGGATGACCTATTTGCTCTCTTTGGGCTAGAAAGGCTACAAAAGGCTGGTTCTAATGGAATATATTTTTTGTTCATTATAAGTGTATCCTATATTCTATAGAGTTCATTTGGACTTACTTTTATGTTTTAAATAAATAGTTTAAATAAATAAATAGTTTGTTTAAATAAATAGTGGTCTCCATCCTAAGAATCTTAATTTATCTAAAATATTAATTAGTTAAACTTAAAAATGTTTCCTTTTATATTATTTGTCTGACATCCTTTGGAATGAATTTTTAACCAATAGGAAAAAATTAAAGTTTATACTGGGGAACATTTTCATAAGTCTTGGCCAGGTCAGCAGGTTTGGAATTTGGCAGTGCCTGTAAATTTTATTTAATTTTACTTCACTTTGAAAGTTTGCTGAGTGAGTAGAAATAATGAAGGGAATCAGAGAATGATTGATTATAAGTATTTTTTTTAATATTACCTTTAAGACATCAGAGAGTGAGAGGGAGTTGAAAACAAGGGAACCATTCAGTGGATTAAATAGAATTTTATAAAGATTCTAATTTATAGGATGAAAAGAGAGACTCAAGAAGAATTATTTAATTCCCCATGGATATAACTGATTTTTTTTGTATAGAAAACAGTCAATATTTAGATGAGTTTTACTGAAGGAATATCTTAGTAATAAAAGTTCCCAAAAATTGGAATTAAAAGAGTGAAATGAGAAGTTTGAAGGATTTGCAGGGGGTATTTTATGTTGTGACCACAAATGGATACAGCTTTTTGTGTTGTCTGAGGAGAGAGACCATTTCCTCTACCATTGGGCATCTTCATTGCCAAAGTTGGCTTCCCAGAGAAGTCATGAACCCCATAAGTTTTCATAAGAACAATGTGGTACATTGGAGATAGGAGATCAAACATATGGGAGTGTCAAGGGTCACATAAGCACAGACTATGTTCCCACATAGGTCATAGTTCCCATATATAGAATATTATAGTAAGAAGAAACTGACTTTAGGACAATGAACAATCTTAATCTAATTTTCCTTCCAGATGTCTTTGGAGCAAATGCCTGCTACAAATTAAGGTTGGTTGGAGGAATGAATTTATTTCCTCCAAATATGCGTGGGAGACCTACAATGTCAGACAACACAGGAGCAGACAAACTTGGAGTTTCTCTTCATTTCCTCTCAATCACAGGCAAATGAAGTATAAGTCAGACACAAAAGTGAAGGATAAATATCCTTTCCATGGAAATTTTCTATAGGCATATTTATACAAGATAGGAGTTCTGTAGGTGGAGAGTGCAAAGTAAGAATGTGCCCTCATGAGACAATCGGCAATAGCATAGTTTAAGATTCATCCCAATTTAGCTCAACAGAACTTTTAAAGTCTGTACTATGGGGGCGCCTGGGTGGCTCAGTGGGTTAAAGCCTCTGCCTTCGGCTCGGGTCATGATCCCAGGGTCCTGGGATCGAGCCCCACATCGGGCTGTCTGCTCTGCAGGGAGCCTGCTTCCTCTTCTCTCTCTCTCTGCCTGCCTCTCTGCCTACTTGTGATCAGTGTCTGTCAAATAAATAAATAAATAAATAAATAAATAAAGTCCGTACTATGTGGCAAGCTGTGCAACACAATTTGAAAAGGTGAAAACTAAAGAAAAAAATTAAAAACTATTTTTTCTATTTTTTTAATTTCTTTTCAGTTTTCCAGTATTCATTGTTTATGCACCACACCCAGTGCTCCATGCAATACGTGCCCTCCATAATACCCACCACCAGGCACACCAAACCCCCCACGCACCCCCAAAACCCTCAGTTTGTTTCTCAGAGTCCACAGTCTCTCATGGTTCATCTCCCTCTCCAATTTTCCCCAACTCCCTTCTCCTCTCCATCTCCACATGTCCTCCGTGTTATTCCTTATGCTCCACCAATAAGTGAAACCATATGATAATTAACTCTCCGCTAAACTTATTTCACTTAGCATAATCTCTTCCAGTCCCATCCATGTTGATACCAAAGTTGGCTATTCATTCTTTCTGATGGAGGCATAATACTCCATAGTATATATGGACCATATCTTCTTTTTTTTTTTTTTAAGATTTTATTTATTTATTTGACAGAAAAAGATCACAAGCAGACAAAGAGGCGGGCAGAGAGAGAGGGAGAGGAGGAAGCAGGCTCCCTGCCAAGCAGAGAGCCTAATGAGGGACTCAATCCCAGGACCCTGAGATCATGACCTGAGCTGAAGGCAGAGGCTTAACCCACTGAGCCACGCAGGTGCACTGGACCATATCTTCTTTATCTATTCATCCATTGAAGGGCATCTTGGTTCTTTCCACAGTTTAGTGACTGTGGCCATTACTGCTCTAATCATTGGGGTACAGATGGCTCTTCTTTTCACTACATCTGTATCTTTGGGGTAAATACCCAGTAGTGCAATTGCAGGGTCATACGGTAGCTCTATATTTAATTTCTTAAGGAATCTCCACATTGTTTTCTAAAATGAAAAATTAAATAAAAGCAGAAGGAAAGATAGTTTGTTCCCTGAAATGGAAATGAAACCAGACAAATCATGGCCTGCACTGTTTCATTCTTTCAAGGAAAGAAAACTGCTAAAAGTACAATGCTTTTGGCTTGAATAACCAGTTCAGAACTGTTTATTCTGCCCTTTGGCCAGGACCCCTGAGTCCTGACTTCAGCAATGGTCTCCTAATGATCACAAAACATGGTAGTCCTCTTTAATGGGGTTAATGAGACCAAGAACAGCTTTCTCAAAACTCTGCCTAGAAACGTCATGGAGAAAAAACAGGATAATATAAATGGGTAATAGGCAAAAGCAGGCATGAAATCAGCTATATTCTCTCAGAAGTTTTTGTTAACTGTAGACTTGGGGAATACTTGACAATTTAACTCGTGAAATTTATTTGTCAAATTAATTTAATCTGTAGCCCAGATATGAGTGTAGCCACAAAATAACCAATATGCAGGAAAAGGGGGAGAAAAGAGACGTCTCCTACAAAGATGAAATAACAGCTCTTAGGGAGTCACATAATCCTAGATTTGATGGGTTTGCTTTATGTCATAGGATTTAGGTGTCCTGACATTGCATAACTACCAACTGAGTATTTCTCTATGGATCTACCTCAGGCATCTAAAATGCCACATGTCCAAAACCAAATCCATTATTTTAAAATTCCAATATAGAATGAGATCATTAAAGTTAGTTCAAGGGTCTCTAGTCAGTTCAAGAGACAACTAACTATATTGTGGATGTCAAGGAAAGCTTCACAGGAAAGACAAACCTTGAGCCACATGTTAATGAAAGAGCAGTAGCTCACAAGGTGAACAAATGCTTGAAGAATATTCCAGGCAAAAACCAGAGTACACATAAAGGCAAGCAGGCAGGAAGAGCATGGGACATTTTAAGAACTTCATAGAATGTAGTTGGTTACAATCCTTTTCTACTCACAGGACTACTGATATCAAATGTGTGGGGGGATTTTCCTCACATCAGCCAATTCTCTGACTCTGGACACCACCATTCAATTCTGACACTATCTGGAATTAGCACAGACCCCACAGATTAAGAGCTATGTCCCACAAAACTACCTCCACTTCAGATGTCAATAGAAAGTCCTAGGCCTCCAGTACTTCAAATGGACTGCCTAAAAATCAGAGTTCCCACAAATCCATCCTCAGGTTTGATCATTTGCTAGAATGACTCACAGAAATCATGAAAATAGTTTCTTTACTATTACCAGTTTCTTATAAAGGACATTAGAAGGATATGAATGAATAACCATTTAAAAAGATACAAAGAATGAGATCTGGAAGGATACTGAGTGCAATATCTTCTGTCCCCATAAAATTGGGGTATGCTACCCTTCCCTCCTGGCACATGGAGTGTTCACCAATCTAGAAGCTCTCTGTCATTCAGGGGGTTTATGGAGTTTCATGATTGATTAAGCCACTGGGCATTGGTGATTAAATTCCCAGAGTTGAGAGGTTGGAGTGAAATTTCCAAACCTCTAACCACATGGATGTTTCCCCTGGCAACCAACCCCCTTACTGAAGCTAGCTAGGGACTCAGTAAGAGTCACCTCATTAGTATAAACTAGGTATGGTTGAAGGGGTTTATAGTAAATAACAAAAGTTGATTCCTTCACCTCTATTACTATAGAAATTCCAGGGTTTTAGAAGCTCCTGTGTTAGGAACCAGGGACAAAGATCAAATTTATTTCTTTTTATGTCACAATATCACACAGTTAAAAGGGGATTGATGTAGATGAAACAGGAATTAAAGCAGTGGTTCAATTATAAAAGGACTTTATTAAACTTAAATTATATGCAGTAGTCCATGGAAAGTTTCTGAAAAATTCAAAGAAGGGAAGTGATATGGTCATAACTGTGTGCTTTCAAGAGATCCTCCCAGGAGCAGTATTCAGAGTGAATTGGAAACATGCAAGCCATCAAGCCATGACATTAAGCCAAACTCAGTGGGGACTGGAATAGAGCTATGGCAATGACACTAGAGAGACATGGTCAGATGGAGGAGACAGTACAGAAATAGATTCTATGGGACTTGGTAGGCTATCTAACAAGGGGAATAATGGAGAGGATGGAATTAAGGATAACTCCGATTTCAAGTTTGAGTGCTTTGTTGGACAATGACCCTAGTAGCTAAGGACCCAAGAGGAAGAAGGAGGGGCTATTGGGATGGGGTAGGAGGCAATGTGGACTCTTTTGGACATGCAGGGATTCCAGTGTGTCATTCTGGTGAAAATGTCAAGGAGGAAACTAGAGTAACAGAACTGCTCATTAGAAAGGTGTTATAAGAGCTAAGGATCTGGAAGTTGAGGGCCTGGCTATGATTAACCATGGGAATAATAAGTGCTTCTAAGCAAGGTTGAGGTTAAAAGAGGCTGAAAACAAGAGGCAGAATGTTATCCCCCAAAGATAATAGATTCTCGAAAGTCCTCGAGACACCTGATAGTAAGAATGAGGAATCATAATTGCAGACAGGCTCTCTTGAAAGCAGCTAGGACAAAGAAGCTCCTTACATACAGAGGGTAGCCCATAAAAATAATGTCAGACCTGTCTGTAGAAACCTGGAAAGCCAGAAAGGGCTGGCAAGATATATTCAGGACACTAAATGAGAAGAATATGCAGCCAAGAATACTTTATCCAGCAAGACTGGCATTCAAAATGGATGGAGAGATAAAGAGTTTCAAAGACCGGCAAGGCTTTAAAGAGTATGTGACCATCAAGCCAACTCTGCAGGAAATATTAAGGGGGGTTCTATAAAAGAGGAGAAATCCTAAGAATATCATTGAACAGAAATATGGAGACAACCTACAGAAAGAAAGACTTCAAAGGTAACACGATGTCAATAAAAACACATCTAATAATCACTCTCAATGTGAATGGCCTAAATGCACCCATAAAACGACACAGGGTTAAAGATTGGATAAAATGACAGGACCCATTCATATGTTGTCTACAAGAGACCCATTTTGAACCTAAGGATACACTCAGACTGAAAGTAAAGGGATGTAGAAGCATCTTTCATGCAAATGGGCCTCAAAAGAAGGCCGGGGTAGCAATTCTCATATCAGAAAATTAGATTTTAAACTAAAGACTGTAGTCAGAGATACAGAAGGACACTACATCATTCTTAAAGGGACTATCCACCAAGATGATCTAACATTGTAAATATCTGTGACCCCAATATGGGAGCAGCCAATTACATAAGAAAACTATTAATCAAGATAAAGAGTCATATTGATATGAATACATTAGGAGTAGGGGATCTTAACACACCTCTCTCACTAATAGACAGATCATTCAAGTAGAAAATCAATAAAGAAACAAGAGCATTGAATGACACATTGGACCAGATGGACCTCATAGATATATACAGAACATTCCACCCTAAAACAACAGAATACTCGTGCTTCTCAAGTGCACGTGGAACCTTCTCTAGAATAGACCACATACTGGGTCACAAATCAGGGCTCAACTGATACAAAAAGACTGAGATTATTCCCTGCATATTCTCAGATCACAATGCTTTGAAACTGGAGCTCAATCACAAGGAAAAGTTTGGAAGGAACTCAAACATCTGGAAGCTAAAGACCACCTTGCTTAAGAATGCTTGGATCAACCAGGAGATCAAAAAAAACTTAAACAATTCATGGAAACCAATGAGAATGAAGACATTTTGGACCAAAACCTATGGGATACAGCAAAGGTGGTCCTAAAGGGGAAATACATAGCCATCCAAGCCTCTCTCAAAAAAATTGAAAACCCCAGAATACACCAGCTGTCTCTACACCTTAAAGAACTGGAGAATCAACAATAAATTAGGCCAACTCCACATACAAGAAGGGAAATAATCAAGATTAGAGCAGAAACCAATTAGATAGAACCTAGAGATACAGTAGATCGTATCAATGAAACTAGAAGCTGGTTTTTTTAAGAATCAATAAGATCAGTAAACCATTGACCATACTAATCCAAAAGAAAAGAGAGAAAGCTCAAATTAATAAAATTATGAATGAAAAAGGGGAGATCACAACTAACACCAAGGAAATAGAAACAATCATCAGAAGTTATTATCAACAGTTATATGTCAATAAGTTAAGCAACCTAGATGAAATGGAGGCACTCCTGGAAAACTATAAACTCCCAAAATTGAACAAGGAAGAAACTGACAACCTGAATAGACAGATATCTAGTAGCGAGATTGAAGCAGTAATCAAAAACCTCCCAAAAAACAAGAGCCCAGGACCTGACGGATTCCCTGGGGAATTCTACCACACTTTCAAAGAAGAAATAACACCTATTCTCCTGAAGCTGTTTCAAAAAATTGAAGCAGAAGGAAAACTTCCAGACTCTTTCTATGAAGCCAGCATTACCCTGATCCCCAAGCCAGGCAAAGACCCCACCAAAAAGGAGAATTTCAGACTAATATCACTGATGAATATGGATGCTAAGATTCTTAACAGGATCCTAGCAAATGGGATTCAACAGCACATTAAAAAGATTATCCACCATGACCAGGTGGGATTCATCCCTGGGTTACAAGGGTGGTTCAACATTTGCAAATCAACCAATGTGATAGAACAAATCAATAAGAGAAGAGAGAAGAACCACATGGTCCTCTCAATTGATGCAGAAAAAGCATTTGACAAAATCCAGCATCCGTTCCTGATTAAAACGCTTCAAAACATAGGGATAGAGGAAACATTCCTGAACTTCATCAAATCTATGAAAGACCCACAGCAAATATCATCCTCAATGGGAAAAAGCTTGCAGCCTTTCCATTGAGATCAGGAACATGACAAGGATGCCCACTCTCACCACTCTTTTTCAACATAATATTAGAAATCCTAGCAACAGCAATCAGACAACAAAGAGAAACAAGAGGTATCCAAATTGGCAATGAAGATGTCAAACACTCTCGTTTCACAGATGACATGATACTTTGTATGGAGAACCCAAAAGACTCCACCCCCAAACTACTAGAACTCATACAGCAATTCAGTAACGTGGCAGGATACAAAGTCAATGTACAGAAATCAGTGGCTTTCTTATACACTAACAATGAAAATACAGAAAGGGAAATTAGAGAATCGATTCCATTTACTACAGGACCAAGAACCATAAGATACCTGGGAATAAACCTAACCAAAGAAGTAAAGGTCTGTTCTCGAGGAACTACGGAACACTCATCAAAGAAATTGAAGAAGACACAAAAAGATGGAAGACCATTCCATGCCATGGATTGGAAAAATAAATATTGTTAAAATGTCTATACTGCCTAGAGCAATCTATACTTTTAATGCCATTCCGATCAAAATTCCACTGGTACTTTTCAAAGAGCTGGAGCAAATAATCTTAAAATTTGTATGGAATCACAAGAGACCCCGAATTGCTAGGAAATGTTGAAAAAGAAAAACAAAATCGGGGGCATCACGTTACCTGATTTCAAGTTTTACTACAAAGCTGTGATCACCAATACAGCATGGTACTGGCATAAAAACAGACACATAGACTAGTGGAACAGAGTAGAGAGCCCAGATATGGACCCTCAACTCTATGGTCAAATAATCTTCGACAAATCAGGAAAAAATATACAGTGGAAAAAAAACAATCTCTTCAAAAAATAGTGCTGGGAAAATTGGACAGCTATGTGTATAAGAATGAAACTCAACCATTCTCTTACACCATACACAAAGATAAACTCAAAATGGATAAAAGACCTCAATGTGAGACAGGAATCCATCAGAATCCTAGAGGAGAACATAGGCAGTAACCTCTTCGATATTAGCCACAGCAACTTCTTTCAAGATATGTCTCCAAAGGCAAAGGAAACAAAAGTGAAAATGAATTTTGGGGACTTCATCAAGATCAAAACTTCTGCACAGCAAAGGAAACAGTCAACAAAACAAAGAGGCAACCCATGGAATAGGAGAAGATATTTGCAAATGACAGTACAGACAAAAGGTTGATATCCAGGAATTATAAAGAACTTCTCAAACTCAACGCACACAAAACAGATAATCACATCAAAACGTGGGCAGAAGACATGAACAGACACTTCTCCAATGAAGACATACAAATGGCTATCAGACACATGAAAAAATGTTCCTCATCACTAGCCATCAGGAAGATTCAAATCAAAATCACATTGAGATACCACCTTACACCAGTTAGAATGGCCAAAATTAACAAGACAGTAAATAACGTGTGTTGAAGAGGATGTGGAGAAAGGGCAACCCTCTTGCACTGTTGGTGGGAATATAAGTTGGTACAGCCACTTTGGAAAACAGTGTGGAGAATCCTCAAGAAATTAAAAATATAGCTTCCCTATGACCTGCAATTGCACTACTGGGTATTTGCCCCAAAGATACAGATGTAGTGAAAAGAAGGGCCATCTGTACCCCAATATTCATAGCAGCAATGGTCACAGTCACCAAACTGTGGAGAGAATCAAGATGCTCTTCAACAGACGAATGGATAAGGAAGATGTGGTCCATATAAACTATGGAGTATTATGCCTCCATCAGAAAGGATGAATACCCAACTTTTGTAGGAACATGGACAGGACTGGAAGAGATTATGCTGGGTGAAATAATTCAAGCAGAGAGAGTCAATTATCATATGATTTCACTTATTTGTGGAGCATAACAAATAACATGGAGGACATGGGGAGATGGAGAGGAGAAGGGAGTTGAGGGAAATTGGAAGGGGAGATGAACCATGAGAAACTATGGACTCTGAAAACCAATCTGAGGGTTTTAAAGGGGCAGAGGGTGGGAGTTTGAGGGCGCCAGGTGGTGAGTATTACAGAGGGCATGTATTGCATGGAGCACTGGGTGTGGTGCATAAACAATGAATTCTGTTATGCTGAAAAGAAATTTATAAATAAATAAATAAATAAATAAAGGGGGGAAAAAAGAGGCTGAAAACAGAATTCTGAGTGCAAAAACAGACATGAGGCAGGATCCTTGGGACAAGCCTTGAGAGAGACCCATCTCTTCAGTTGTACGAAGCTAGCCTAATTAAAGGGAGTAAAGGGTACATGCATGGGGTTTGACCCCACTCTTGATGAAGATTGTGATTAAGGGAACAGGGGCCTGGATCTACCTTCAGGAGTCTTTCAGCAGTGTAATTCTTAGGAATTTGGGACACTGAAACAAATGGATCCTATGGGAGCCTGTCAAAGGGCTATCACTGTATTTCCAATGCAGAGTCGAAAGTGGTCCAAGTAGAACCAGAATTGAAGGCTGGAAGTTCATGGTTGAGATTATAATGTGTGGTGGCATGCACAAGCTTTTGGATACAATTGATCCTCATTATTCTCAAATTCTCTACTGCAAATTCATCTACTAAAACTTTGTCTGCAAACCTAAAATCAATGCAGAACTTTTGTGGTCATTTTTGGACATGTGTGGTATGGTGAAAAATTGGGAGTCCCCAACATACACATTCCCAGTTGAGGTCAAACAAGTAGACATTCTGCCTTCCTATGTCACCTGTTTACTATAAGCAAGTTTCTTTTTTACAGTCTATTAAGTGTCACATGTTTGGCACTTTTTGTGTTTTTTATTGTTTAAAATGACCCCCAACCATAATGCTGACATGCTGTCTAATGTTCCCACACACAAGAAGGTTGATGTGATGTGTCTTACAGAGAAAATACGTTTTAGGTGAGCTTAGTTCAGGCATGAGTTATAGTTCTGTTGGCCATGAGTTTAATGTTAAAGAATCAAAAATATATATTAAATGAGTTGTCTTAAACAGAAACACACGAAACAAAGTTGTGTATTGACTGGGTGATGAAAGTGTGACCAATCTCGTAGGAACCCAAGCCTGTATTTCCCCAGAAATATGTTTTAGTGTTGGCTAATTCAATGTTCACAGTGACTTTGTAGGACATCATTACTGCACATAACAAGAATTGGCTATTTATTTAAAAGGCAGAATGAGCCTAGAGTCGCATCAGTCCTAAGTGAAACTCCTAATTTACTCAAAATGGTTCATTATGCAAGCACATAAGGTCCAGAATAAGTACTGTTTTTGAGTTTTATTTAAGTTTCTGAGGCCAGGGGGGAAAAATGTCTTTGAACCACATGATCTTTCATTGCGCTCCTATGAACTAAAGAGGTTAAGCACATCCTGAAGTCCAGACCCCCAGCCTGTCATGTACCCACTCTGGGACATGGGACAAGCATTTGTCCTCTCTGAATCTCCACACCTCACCTAAGAAATGAGGCAATGACCCCACATGACCCCTCAGAGCCCTGTCAGCTCTGACAGTCCCTGATTCTGCAGTCAGTCCCCAAGCAAGGGAAACTGCCATGACCTGTGACTTTAGGACTATATAAACCTGCAAAGAAAGATTTACTGGAGTGCACTTCCTGTGTTTCCCAGAACAACATGAGGACAAACTCATGAGGTTATTGATTTAAGGATCTGCAACTTGGGGCATCTGGGTGGCTCAGTGGGTTAAGTCTCTGCCTTCGGCTCAGGTCATGATCCCAGGGTCCTATGATCGAGCCCCATATCGGGCTCTCTGCTCAGCAGGGAGCCTGCTTCCCCTTCTCCCTCTGCCTGCCTCTGCCTACTTGTGCTCTCTCTCTCTCTGTGTCAAATAAATAAATAAAATCTTAAAAAAAAAAAAAAAAAAAAACGAATCTGCAACTCTTGTCTAGTTTCAACTTCAATGAGAGGAAAATATCCAAAGAAAAACTAGAAAAACGACAGAGTAAAATATCTTCAATTATTTCAAACTTAATGGCATTAAAAATAGAAAAACACAGCACAAAGAGAAGAGGATCTAATGGGAATTATTTAAAGTACATGGCTTGAGTGATCGAGGCTGGATCCAAATGATGTGCATGCCAGGCTACCCAAAGCACCCCACTCTCTTTAAGGTCTCTAGAGAACCCCAGCATATCTTACCAACAATTGCGTGCTCCATTAAACACTTGGCAAAGGGCTGGATGGACATGTGTAACACAGACGTTTCCATGGAAGGTTAGGCCTCCCAGATGGAGTTCTCATTTTAAGAATGTATGCAGGATTAAGAAGTAATCTGTTGTTTCAAGGAATACAATGATGCACAAAATAAATGTTTGAGTTTATTTTTCTCCAAAGAATTCTTTAACTGTATGGGATGCACTAGTAAACAGAATCCACTACTTTACAAAAGGCATCTCCCATTGTCAGAGAGTCACTCCAGGTAGTAAAGGAAAAATTTTAGTTAAAGATTAAACATACACACACACACACACACACACACACACACACATACCACCTTGCCTTACCTTTTTCTTTAGTCAATGAGAAAATTTCCATAGCTATATGCAGGCTAATACCTGACATCTGTGGGTATCCAACCACTTTCTCCCTCCATTTCCACCCTACACTTGGGGTCTTGTATGCATGGATAGAGACACCAGCAAATGGTGACAGAACAGTCAACACTCAAAAAGACAGACCTATGGAAGAAGCCCTTGCAGACTCTGGTAAGGGGTTCAAGGCCCCTAAGATAGGGAATTCTGAGATTTGGGGGACTCTGGATGTGGTCTAGAAGTGGAACATGGCCTCAAAGGTGAGCATCTCTTTTTAATTCTTCAGGCTCTTTACTCCCACAGAGGAGAGTCATGGCTGAACTGGCATGTGTGCCCTCTCTCATGATACAATTTTACTCTTTCTCCACATTTGATAATGCCCAGGACTTTGCAGGGTTGTTCTGAATACCCTTCCAACCCTAAATGTCTCAGCACATTAAAAGTTGTCCCTCTTGGAGGATTTAAAGCCCAATAGTACATTGCAATATGTGTAATACACATGTAAATGTGTGATCACACACTGGACTGAACTTCTGGGGAAAGAATAAAGAATCTCTTCCATGTGGAATCAGAGCGAGACTTAAAATAAATAAAATTAAAATTAATGTTTCATTGAGAAACAACTGTACACTCCTATTCACACTTATGAAACTTAAAATGCCTAATCATAGCTCTATCTCTATTTAATAAGCTCCCCTCGCAGTACCATGAAAGCTCTATGACTCTAAGAACCTTGTCTGTCTTTGGCACCTGGCCCAGTGTCTGGCATCTAATGAATGACCAAGCAGTGTTTGTTGAATAAATAAATTGAATTCACTCTTTGAATCTGCAGAACTTCAGCGCCTCTGCTCTAAACAATTGGTTTAATTTCAAAAGCCACATCATAAAGTAGACCTGTGTCTCCTCTCCCGTGACTCTTTCTGTGGCTGGAGATGTTTTTCAAATGCGTACAGCCTCATGGTGTGGTATTGTTTCCTTAACTAGGCTTTGTCACAAGGGCTCAATTTACTTGTACGGGGCTCTTCAAAAGGTTACGTGAGCTTTCAGCTTCTGGCTTGAGGCAACAGGCTGGGCCCTGGCAGCAGCAGCTGTGGAGACAGTCATGAGACAGAAGGGCAGCCAAGGGAGATGAGAGTCAGACATCACCATTTCAGGGCACCGTCATGACACCAGCGCGTCCCCCACAGAGGCGATGAGGAAGCAACCGCGTTTCACAGCCTTTCAAGTTTCTTTACGTTGCTCTTGCCATCTTTTCCTTCCCAAATGTCCTGGTTCTCAGAAGTCCAAACAGCAAGCCAAGCAACTGATAAAACAGAGGCAAGAATGCCATCAAAACTGCTAGGAGCTGAGGACGAGAAAAAGCAGGATCTTTGTGGCTCCTTTTCCCAAGATAAGGAGGATTAAAAGCATACAGGTATTTTTTCATCATTCTTATAGTGCAATAACTAAAGTAAATAAAAATACTTTTGAAATTACAAACTTGGGGTGTCTGGATGGTTCCATTGGTGAAGAGTCTGTTTTTGGCTCAGGTCATGATCCTGGGGTCCCAACAGAAAGTCCCACAGTGGGCTTCTTGCTCAGCAGGAAGGCTGCTTCTCCCTCTGCCTATTCTGCCTGCTGCTCCCCTGTTTGTGCTCTCTCCCTCTAGGGCAGGTGGTCAGTCAATACATACTAGTGGTGCCCACGTGGATCAGTGCTGACAGAGAGCAGCCACCCCTGAGTGCCCCCCGCTGCAACATCCCCACTTTGGGGCCCCTCAAGCCTGCAACACAAAAAGGTTACAATGGGCTAGTGTCCCTGATATATATAGGCCAGTCCATTTTTTTTAATATCATCACTAAATATGAGCCTAATTTTTTAATTTTTATATATTTGCCTGTGTGAGAGAAAATACACCAAAATGCTTTGTAGTGATTATATGGACAGTTGGAATTGTGAGTGATTTTTATTTTCTTCTTTATGTCTTTAAGATTCACATGGGCTTCTACATTAAGCATAAATGACTTTTATGGCCAGAGATAAGAATAATGAGAATATGATTTGTTGAAAGAGAGACTCCTAAAGGAAAATAAAACCACCTCACTATTCACTCATACCTAACTCATTCCTGGGAACAATAACTATGCACTAAATTCAATAACTGTGTTTTGAGTACCTACCATAAGCTTAGCATAGGAGATACCAAGTAATATAAAACATGACCTCTGTGAAGGACTTTACAGTCCGGTTGGGAGGTAGGATACACTACACATACACACACACACACACACACTCACACACACATACCCCCCACACCCTTTTGACCTTTGCTTAAATACCATCATTCCAAGGCCAATCCTGAACAACTTAATACTGCTCCACCTCCACCCCAACACAATGGGTTCTCTTTACCCAGCTCTAACCTTCCTCTTTCTGCAGTTAGCACCTTTAAGAGCCCTGGAATAGCAGTGTGTTTGCAGGGCCTGTGGAAGCTGCAGGAAGAGAAGAGAAAGGAGCAAGGGCCTAACAGCTCCAAGGAAGTGCTCTGGTGATGTGGGACAGATATATGAGGAGGAAAGGTCATGCCAGCCTGGAAACAGTTAATTTTCCTAACCCTCAAGCACCTCTCTTTGGGTAAAAGACTGCAGATAACAAACTGATGTTTTTTCTTTTAGTTGAAGGGCACTTCAGTTATCAGAGTAAGTAACTCACTTGCTATCACAATTTCAGACGCAAGGAAATTTAGCTCCTTAATTTCAGTGCTTACAAGCTAAGGTTTTCTGACTAGAAACAGACTTGAATTCAGGCTCCATGTGTGTTACCTCTGTAACCCTGGGCAAGTTATGCAATACCTCCAAGTTTCAGTTTCCTCATCTAAAGTGGGGAGAACAGCAGAGCCCACTGCAAGGAGCTGAATGAGAGCATGAAGACAAGAGCACTTCACCCCGTGTCTGGAACCAATGAAGCACCTGGCTCAGTCAGTGGTGGCTCTGCTAAGTAGAGAAGACCACAGACCACATCATTCAAGTGCAGCCAGCACGCTAAATCATCTACCTCCTTCTGATGCCTCAAAGCACACCTGCCTTTTATCAGGTCCTCTCTGTGTATACAAAGCTGTAACTGTATGCCAGGCAGAGATGTTCCCAACATCTGCTGCTCTGTAAGATGTACATCTTCACTGACACCCACCACTTCCCTCCCAGGAGAGCCGGTCTTTGTTTGGCCAGTGTCTGTAATCTCACTGTGCATCTTTGACAGATGTTAGCAGGACAAGCGATGAACCCTGAGTGGTCTCATGTGTTCAGTGAGAGAAGATGTCCTCGGTAACCCAGGGACATGGAGAAATCCAATTGCAAACAGCTCTGCTCTCATTCTACCTCATATTTTCAGCATTCCTCTGGAACAGCTTCACTTGTAGGGGGAATACCCAGAGGGACAGTGTTCCCCTATAGCCATCAGGACACCTTCAAAACAGCCATTTTTCTCAGAAAGGGGAAGTAAGGGTGTTTAGTCATGTCAAGGGCTGAGATTGAGGGAGTTTCAAGTGCTCTTAAGAAACCACTTTAAGAAGGTCATGGACCATGGAAGGTCAGTGTTTTCCTAAGCAAGGCAAAACTCTCTTTGGTAATCCTCAGAGAAATGAGAAGAACATACATTCTATAGATTTCTTGAATTCAGCTTCCCCTGTGTGAGACAACAGTGGACAACAGTCTTCTGTGTCTCAAAGGAAAACAGTTGTTTATGGTGTCAGACCACATGTATTAGCACCATCCTTGCCCTCCCTGTGCTTTGGATATGGAACCGGCAGTTTGTGAAACATCTCTACCTCACAGCAGTCCTAGAAATTCCATTTTACTTTCACTCTTGTCCAGCTCCTCAGATGATACCTTTCTTCTTCCCTACAGTTAAACCATCTATCTCATCAGTTTTCTCTCCCACCCAAGCAAAAACTCTAATCATATCATGAATTTCAAATTAGAGGAAAACATTCTAATTTTCTGGCCTCAGAGCTGAACATATTATTAACTCATTTTGAACCAAGGTTTGTTGTTATTGTTGTCTTCCAGAACTCTCCTGGATTTATCTAAAGCAAAACCAAATCTAGTTTTCTTTTTTTTTTTTTTTTTTTAAGATTTTATTTATTTATTTGACAGAGAGAAATTACAAGTACACTGAGAGGCAGGCAGAGAGAGAGAGAAGGAAGCAGGCTCCCTGCCGAGCAGAGAGCCCGATGTGGGACTCGATCCCAGGACCCCGAGATCATGACCCGAGCCGAAGGCAGCGGCTTAACCCACTGAGCCACCCAGGCGCCCCCAAATCTAGTTTTCTGATTATTAATCTAAAACTAAAACAGAATAAAAAAATATTCTCGGGGCACCTGGGTGGCTCAGTGGGTTAAAGCCTCTGCCTTTGGCTCAGGTCATGATCCCAGGGTCCTAGGATCGAGCCCCACATCAGGCTTTCTGCTCAGCAGGGAGCCTGTTTCTCCCCACCCTGCCTCTGCCTGCCTCTCTGCCTACTTGTGATCTCTGTCAAATTAATAAATAAAATCTTTAAAAAAAAAAATTCTCTGAATCAAATGTTCCAAACCCAACTCTTCAAGAATTTGAGGACAATCTTTGTGGCACATCCTCGTGGGACATACTTCTTTTGGAGGGGGATGGGGCCAGAGGCTTGAAACAATCAGATATTACCCAGGTGAAAATTGCAACAATGACAGAAGATGGAACTTGAAGTCAAGACCAAAGTTGAATCAGTTGTCAAGAAAAATAAGACCAGAGGTCCACAGTATTAACATGTCCCAGTGAGGTAACATCAGAAATAGGTCATAAGGCAGCACCAGGTAAGCACATCAGAGGCCAGACACAGCAAGAGTAAGGATCAACAAAAGTAATGGTCTGGGTAGGCAAGAAACAACCAGGCAGATCATGCAGACGGCCAACAGATGCAAGGTTTAGGAGTCTGGGTCAGATACGGGAGATTAGTAGGAAATGGGAGAAGAAAACATAAAATGTAAGGAAGCAGATAAAAAGGACTAATGCCCAAAAAGATGTTGATAACGGTGGCAAGTTTTCTGAAAATATAAGAGACAACCTTAAGCTATGATGTCGAGGAAATGGCTACTACAGTTTCCTGAAGGCTAGCCTGACCAACAGGCTGGGCTTCAAGAGCCCACATCCTACTGATGACCATGTACTTGAAGCACACTTTTTGAGTGAATGAATGAATGAAGTTCTCTTCAATGCTTGCTACTTTTTCTTGCATGTACAGTGTGTAGCCTACTCATATAAGAATAAGTTTTATGAAGTTAATAGTTTTTCCCCTTGTGGACACTGGACTCTAGAATCAAACAATCAGGTAAATACTACTTAGTACATCTCTTTAACACAAAAAGGCAACCCACAGAATGGAAGAAGATATTTGTAAATGACACTACAGACAAAGGGCTGATATCAAGATCCATAAAGAACTCTCAAAGTCAACACCCAAAAAACAGATAATCAATGGGCAGAATACATGAGCATATACTTCTCCAGAGAAGACATATAAATGGCTAACAGAGACATGAAGAAGTTTTCATCATCATTAGGCATCAGGGAAATTTAAATCAAAACCATACTGAGATACCACCTTACACCAGTTAGAATGGAAAAAATCGACAAGGCTAGAAACAACAAATGTTGGAGAAGTTGTGGAGAAAGGAGAACCCTCTTACACTGGTGGTGGGAATGAAAATTGGTACAGCCACTTTGGAAAACAGTGTGGAGATTCCTCAAAAAATTAAAAAATAGAGCTACCCTTTGACCCTGCAATTGCATTACCTCAAAGATACAGATGTAGTGAAAAGATGGGCCATCTGTACCCCAATGTTCAGCAATAGCCACAGTCACCGAACTGTGGAAAGAACCAAGATGCCCTTCAACGGACAAATGGATAAAGAAGATATGGTCCATATATACTATGGAGTATTATGCCTCCATCAGAAAGGATGAATACCCAACTTTTGTATCAACATGGATGGGACTGGAAGATATTATGCTAAATGAAATAAGTCAAGCAGATAGAGTCAATTTTCATATGGTTTCGCTTATTTGTGGAGCATAATAACATGGAGGAGGACATGCAGAGATGGAGAGAAGTGAGTTGGGGGAAAATGGAGGGGGAGACAAAACATGAGAGACTGTGGACTCTGAGAAACAGATGGTTTTGGAGGGGACAGGAGTGGGGGGTTCGTGAGCCTGGTTGTGGGTATTATGGAGGATGCATATTGCATGGAGCACTGGGTGTGGTGCATAAACAATGAATCCTGGAACACTGAAAAGAAATTTAAAATTAAGTAATTAATTAATTAAAATAAAAAGAATTAAACTAATTGTATAACAATTTCAAATAAAATACACAAAAATTCCCAAAATGCCTTTGCCTCAACCAACAGCTGATAGGAAACTTTTCTAATTACTTAACTAAGAAGGAATCTAAAACTTAACATTTTAAGCTAAACTAGTAGGGATTTATGTATGTGATCTTTAATGTTTGTGTTTGAAACAAATGAGACTGAGGTCACTAATTTCCTTTTGGAATTGCCTCAGTTATCTCAGCATAGTACTGGGGAAAAGGGAATGTGGAGGCTGTCAACTTCGATCTCTTCAGTTTGTAGAACTGAAAGACCTAGAAGGCTATGCACTTTGATGAGGGAGAACCAAAAGCCAAACAAACATAACTCCTGAGCTAACACTCATTGCACTATTGCAAACCGACTGTGCCAATTTACAGCTTATCTAACAAAAGAGTGAAAAGAGGGAAAATGTATCCATCCTTTTGACTTGATTATCATGAGAATGTCACTGTTTTCTCTTACAGTTTTTGTGCCTAAGACCCCAGATGGATTCATCTGTGTCCACACAGCTTGAAGTAAAGAATATGTGGCACTTTATTTGAGTTTATTTGATTTTAATATAAACAGCCTCAAAATAGACACTGGGAGTGTTTACTTTATAAATCATGTCTCGTTAAAATTTGAATAATGGCTGGGGAGCCACGATCCTTCAAACCAGCGTTCCTTCAGTGTTTCTGAGAACAATGCATGAATCAGAGAGGAAGACAGGCAAAGACACTCTTTTATTACCCAGAGGCCTTTGCCCCAAAGCCCATGATAGTTTTTCTATTTATGTCAAGGCCAGAGGAATGTTACGTGGCCTCTGATTCCTAGGTCACATCAAAGTCTGATGTTCATCCTATTACTCTGATGACAACCAAAGTTTAGTTGAAGAAAATGTGCCAAAGGAAATGAAGGGACAGGCCCTTGAGCCAGTCTGACTTCCTACCACAAGGCCTCTCTAGGGCAGAACAAACTTCCTAGAAGAACAAGTCCAAAATGAGACCACTGCAAGTCTAGACCCTGAACTCATTCTCTAATTACACCAAAGCTCCACAGCCTTATACTGTGGGCCAATAAATATCCTTGACCTTGATCCACTCTTATCAAAATTCCTCCCCTTAGTTGACTGCAAGAAAAGGAAAAGCAAACACAAAACCTTGCACTCACACTGAAATCAAACTCCCCTATTTAACTGAGTACAGTGAAGATGTCTGGCTTATATGCCAGACATCCAGCCAGCATCATCTCTCCTCTGGTTTTGTTAATAGGAATGATCCCTGTATCACCTTCAACTAGACATAGCCATTTGCCTACGCTCAGGCACAGATGATGAAGAGCACCCCCCAACTCTCCAAACATATAATAAAATCCTATACCTGATCTGGAAATCTTAAACTTTGCTATAGCTCCCTGAGCCCCAGCATATTCATTTGGAAATGGGGAAAGAAGTATAGTACAAACCATTGGGGAAAGTAAATGTAGTCTAAACCGCTAGGGGAAAAATAAACAAACAAAAACAAAAACTCTTACTCCTTCTCTTAGATTGCAGTCCCTTACTTACTTTCAAGTGCCCTCTTTTAGCTTTAGTGCATCTTGGCCTGCCTCTCTCCCAGCAGAGTTCGAATGTCTTGATACCATGATAAACCAAACACTGAGCAATTAACCTACAGGGTCAAAGAGTGCCACCCAGTCCAGAAGGGCATTTGGCCAAGTTCTGTCTTCCCCTCTTACATAAGCCTACTCTTACTCTCCGAATGCTTTTTCCATTCATGCTAAGATACATTCGTTGGAAATTTCCTTAGTAAAAACTGGATAGCATCTTGTTAGGTCAGGTGGCTCTTTGCTTGACAAGAAGGAAAGCCAACATGCAAATAGTCATGCTGCCAATTTTCTGTATAGAAAGTGATATCTCCCTTGAAAAGTTCCAACATTTTAGAATAAAAGCCCACATGGTCTAGGTTCTGAGTATATGGAGGTAATGTTAGGTCTCCAGCCCACCAACAGATGCTGTCATCTGAAAGGACTTCACTGAAATCTGTTGTTACAAGATGAACAGATTTTACATCTTGCAGACTCACAAAAGCAAGACAATTTTAACAATTTAGGACTCACACCAATAGTAGCTAGCCATTGAGCTGAGTACCAGATCATAACATATCATATAACCCAGATATTCTTTGGAAGATTTGAATCCAGTCTTTCAATATAAGGTATTGTCTATTTTCCCCTTTAATGCATTGGCTGTTGTTAACCCAACTATTAGGTCTCAGAAGATTTTTGGTTTAACTAATTTTTCCAGTTCTTGAGACATAAGTACATTAAAATCACCAAGATATCACCCTTCTTAGGAGCTAAGATAGCTCTCTTCACCTCATTGGTAGACTATTTCAACCCTCTTCGATTTTGAGAAAAATTTCTCCCTGGCTGCTCTTTTCTAAGTGGTAGAGCTAAGAACAGGACCCCAATTTCCTGGCTGTTGTGGTTTTATCCACAGTTCCTCTTGGTTTTAGAATTACATATACACTTTTAGTGTGCCTCTTTGGCTCCAACTATATTATTAAACTATTATTACCTAACAATACTCCCATTAATCACCATGACAGATGGAAACCAGCCCTGGTCATGTTCTCTGAACTCAACGTCAAACAGTCCCAATGCTAATGGAGATGACGCCAGCCATGAATTAGCTCTAAAAGCTTCTGTTTATCCCCCCACCATGCACCCCCTTCCTATTACTCTTCATTGCGATGCCTTTTTCTTGTCACAAGTCTCCATACTTCTATATGGAGCAACTCCTTATGGAATTCTGGGAAATGGTTTTCGTTGACAGACACCATATAATGATGATAAACGATGGACAAGTCAGCAGTCTTAAAACTGTTATTCCCCTAGCAGCACACTTTCAAATGCATGGAGTATTTCTACAGACTTAAGGCGGGAGAGAGTGGCAAACCTGGAAAAAATTCTCCATTCAACCTCCTTTCACAGACTGAGGAAAAGAAGTGATACTAAACAGAAAATGTAAATCACCTGTGAAGTAATACACCCTGAATGATGCCTTGAAAGTGTTGAGGGTACATAAACAGTTCCTTTACAAAAGAGCTTTGTTCTGACTTAACTATGAATGGGGGTGTTGGTTCTCTTTGCTTTCCCTGAATAAATTACAGCTTGGAGTAAGAGTTCTATATAATAGTGAATGTCTTCCTCTGAAAAGATGCATACATTTTTAAAATTTGGTCATGCAGTCGGGCTCTTTTAACTGAAAGCCATCTGATATCCTCTCTATTAAGAAGCTATTAGATGTATAATTCCACACAGCTAAAAGGCTATTAACAGAAGGAAAACAGATAATAAAGAGGCCAGTCCTCAAAAGTAGAGGACAGCTAATAAACCTTTCTCTCTCACTGCTCCCACTGATGGATATTAAAAATTGCTTACCTATGACCCTGCCATTGCACTCCTGGGTATTTACCCCAAAGATACAGATGTAGTGAAAAGAAGAACCATCTGTACCCCCAATGTTTTTAGCTGCAATGACCACGGTTGCCAAACTGTGGAAAGAACCAAGACGCCCTTCAACAGACGAATGGATAAGGAAGATGTGGTCCATATACACTATGGAGTATTATGCCTCCATCAGAAAGGACGAATACCCAACTTTTGTAGCAACATGGACGGGACTGGAAGAGATTATGCTGAGTGAAATAAGTCAAGCAGAGAGAGTCAATTATCATATGGTTTCACTTATTTGTGGAGCATAACAAATAGCATGGAGGACATGGGGAGTTAGAGAGGAGAAGGGAGTTGGGGGAAATTGGAAGGGGAGGTGAACCATGAGAGAGACTGTGGACTCTGAAAACCAATCTGAGGGTTTTGAAGGGGCGGGGGGTGGGAGGTTGGGGTGCCAGGTGGTGGGTATTATAGAGGGCATGTATTGCATGGAGCACTGGGTGTGGTGCAAAAATAATGAATACTGTTATGCTGAAAATAAAAAATAAATTTAAAAAAAAATTGCATCCGAAAGATGGTTTTGCGTTGGTTTGTTAGATGATGATGGTCTCTCCACTGATCCCATTGAGAGGTAAAAAGAAAGAGGTAAAAAGAACATCCAAAATTTGCTACTGCTCTTTCTATTGACAACAGTATTGGTTTCTTGCTATTGATTCAGTCACTAAGTAGCGAAGACAGAAAAGAGTGGTACTGTACGATATGGTAGACACCAGCTATATGCATACATTAAAACTCAAAGTTTTAATGAATTAAAATTAAGCAAAACTTAAAATTCAGTTTCTCTGTAGCAGCAGTCACATTTCAAGTATAAAATAGGAACATGTGACTTAGTGGCTACTATATTGGGTACTGCAAATTAGAAAAGAACATCTTTGTCATTGTAGAAAGTTGTTGGATAGCACTGACATACAGTATTTATTTACTTATTCATTGACTAAATATTTGTTGAATACAATTGTGACCAAAACAAAGTTTGTGTTCACAGGGAAATAATATTCTACGAGGCAGGGACAGACACAAAAGGAATTAAATAAGTGAACAAGATCATTTTAGCTAGAATTAATTGTTGTGAAGAAAATGAAACCAGGTGATAAGGTAGACCATGACTGCACTGGGGATGAAGTGGGGATGGGAACTTGTTTTAATCAGGTGGCCACTGAAGCCCTCTCTGAGAAGGTGACATCTAAGCAGAGCTTCACTAACAAGGAGGAGGCAGCCACAGAAATCTGGGGACAGAGTATTCCAGTTGGAGCAAGAGAAAATGTTCAGGCCCTAACACAGAAACCACTGGGAGCATACGAAGGACAAGAAGAAGACAAAGCGACTGGCAGGAAGAGACATGAGTGGTGGGAGATGATGTCAGATCTATCAGCACAGGCCCGGACCAGTAGCGCCTTATCTTTCATGAGGGAGAGTTCAGAATTTATTCTTTAAGGAACCAGACAAAACATTCCCTTAAAGTTCTCAATTTGGGGGCAGGGGGGAATTCACTCTGAGAAATAACTCACTCTGTTATTCTCTATCCAAAAGCAATTGCCATGAAGAGCATCACCTGATTTGCAAATAGCTGCTGATAAGAATTACCAAACTTTATATTTATTCAGCATTTGGTCTGAAAGTCACAAAGAATTTTAAGAACATCTCATGACTTCCTCCAACATTTCTTAGGAACTAGTAAGCATTGTTCATAGAGGGATGAGTCACTATAAAAATACATACATATGTACATACACAAAAATAAAAATTCACCCAATCAAAGACAGTGGGTGGCTTAGAAGTAAACTCCACACCAACAGCTCAGTGCTTGAGAGGGAACAACTTCCAAGGCCACTTAGATAAGTAGCAGAATTACACTGCCCAATTACAAGAGAAAATACGATCATTTGTTTGGATTAGTAACAGACTAAAAGTAGACTCATATTCTAGTGATGGAAAGAAATTTGTCAAATCATTCTTTTACAAGAAACTGAGGCACAGACAGCAAGTTACTTTTGGTGGTACATGACAGATGATTTTCTGTTATCTAGGGGAATTAATTGTTTTTAAAATAAAGAAAATAGGTTTTATTCATGAACTGAGCAAGGATACTTATGCATTAGAGTTAAAATTCATTGTTCAAAAGCCCCATGAATGGGTGCCTGGGTGATTTAGTTGGTTGAGCATCTGATTCTTGGTTTTGGCTCAAGTCATAGTCTTAGGGTCCTGGGATCAAGTCCCACATCTGGCTCCATGCTCAGCACTGAGTCTATTTCAGATTCTCTCTCCCTCCTGCTCGTGCTCACTCTCTCCATCTCTCAAATAAATAAATTAATTTAAAAAAAAAACATGAAAAAGCATGCTGTTTAACTCACATTTCTTCTCAGTCTGTTAGCACTGCCATGGTCTAGTGGGCAGAGGATGCCAGGCAAGGGGCTTTTAGTAAGCAGAGAAATGTGAGATGATGGAGTATAAGCCAAGGAAAACCTTTGACTTCACATGAAATCTCAAGGGACAGAAGACTTACTGGTGACAAATGGAAGGTATGCACAAGCAAAGGTGACCCATGGGAAAATATTTGTCCTAAGATCTATAGGCCCTGTGTACAAGGAATCTTTCTTCTGCCAAGATTGAGGGAAAATGCAAAATATGAGAACATGAGTTTCTACCTTAGTTCTATTTTCTCCTTCTCCTTCAACTCAGTGTCTTTCTCAATCAGTCCTCAGTACTTTCTTCATTTTCCTTTTCAACAGAGGGACTATTGAGTCATGTTACTGTCATGTTACTGTCCAATGTTTCACACTGGCTATTTCTTTTTCAAGCATTTTACATAAAACTCTCAAGTTTGAATTTTCAGGCACCTAAACTAAATAAGAAATACTTTTCTTAATTTTAAGAAATCTTGTTTTAATTAGAAAGTTCATTCTTATGTCCATATTTTCCCCCTGTAAGAATGAGATGTGCCAAAAAGCACAAGTTCTGATTTTTTGGAAAATTTTCAATGTCAAACTTTCTGTTTGTTACCTGGCTAATGCTAATGGAAAATGAATTGAAAGGGATCCTGGAGGACACATAATTAGTGACTAAAGAAACAAGACCTAAAGGTCTGGAGTTCCAATCCCTCACCAGGCTAACTGGCCGGGCCTGGCCATGAGGTAAGATGCTTATGTCTGCAGGTATCTGGTCTCCCTTGCTAAGGTTAAGATGACGCTGACCACTGGCCGGTTGCTAAAGTGAAGCTGATGCTCAAAACATGAATCAAGATCTTTAGAAAAGTTGCCAAATAGACAAACACTTCAACATGAATGAGTGCCCCCTTCCCATTTCTTTTTAAAACAGAGTCAGCGTCTTGTAGACCTATTTTGGGAACTCAAAACATGATCTAAGTGAAAACTTGTACTAGATTATGGGTGAAAATATATAAAGTATTATTGCCAAGTCTCTCAAAAAGGATGTAGGGCTGTGAGGAACCTTAAAACCTTACTGAAGGATTCCAGTCAGGGCTGGGTCTTGCAACTGAAGAGGATGACCTGCTAGTTAAGAACAGACCTAAAGTTGAGTTGGTATCTTAGTGCAAGCCATTAGTGTATGTATGATATCTGAGCTGTCAGGGACAGCTGACCCCCAAAATGAAATCTAAGTGGATTATACCACAGACCCCAGACAAAAATGGAATATCCAAACTGGATAACCAAACCCTTAACACTGAGTGCAGCACTGTTGAGATTCCTGAAATGGTGCTAGGAATACAAACTGTCCTGTTGTAAGTAAACTTTATTCATGATTACTTGTTATAAGAAAAAAAGGATGACCACAGAATGTACCTTACAATAATTATAATAAAAATTATCTCTTTTTTGCAAAGGTCATCTAGTGCTAATAATCCTAAATTAAAATGTATTAGCCCTTCCACATGATGAGCGGCCAGAAGAATAATAATACATCTTCTAGCACTAAACATTTCACCACAATCATTCTGGTTGCAAGCTCTAAAATCCCAATGCCTGGACAAAGAAATGAAATCTCTTCCACTCCCAAGTTTAATATTTTCTGTGGAGGATGTGGTTTATTCATTGTTAATCCCAACTCCTGCTGGAACACACTTTTCCAATTTGTCCAGAGAGTTGTCAACAGGTTACCCATGTTGCCCTTTCCTTCCTGGGCTGCTGTTCTTTGTGGTATTTTGCAATAACCATAAATAACTTGCCTTGCCACTATCTCTGCTCTACAAAGCAAACTGCATTTTTCTTCTGTTTTGGAAAAAATTAAAGTTTTTCAAAATGACAGAGTCACCAGATCAAAGAGGCCTGATCATGTATACAAGCCCAAGAAAGCCACTCCTCACTGAGTCAGTGAGTCATGAATGAACCCTTTTGTGAGCACCCTTTTGAGTGGACACAGCGGGAATACAATCCGGGCCAACGTCCATTGGCTTAAGTCTTTCATGTGTGTGACTGTGTGTGTGTGTGTGTGTGTGTGTGTAGAGAGAGAGAAGGATAATATTCAACCAAATGCATAATCCTTACAAGGAGATGCTGGACTTCTACTTGGAAGATATACTTATTGATGGAGAAAATGCAAGAGATTATAGAGACAGAGAAAGTCAGGCATCGCATGATAATCCCTCCATAAAACAGCTAGCTCCCTTTTTCATTTATGCTCTAAAAGCTCCAGCATCAAAGACAAATGAAGAAAGATGGAAAGTAGATCTGACTAATGCTTAAAGTAGTCAAGTCTAGAATCTTTCAAAAAGTGAGAGGCATTTTCAAGAGTTTCAGAATGAGAATGACCACTGGGGTCAGAAGTGTTTCAAACTTTCTACAGCTGAATTCCCTTCCCTTCCTCACACAAACTCCCCAACATCCCAGCACTCACCTGGCCAGCCCTTGTAAAAATTTGTCTCTGACATTCCCAGGCTCTAAGTACTATGTTGGTCCTACTTGATAGAAGTTCTTCCTACCTTACTTCCGTATGCCTCCTCCTCCCTAAGTTAAGTGCTTTTCTTATATAAAAAAATATTTATTTAAATAAACATGTAAACAGCACCTACCATCATCAGTTCCTGCATTAAGTGCCATTGTCAGAGACACAAAGATAAATAAATATTTTAAGGAGCTGACGCTCTGTTGTATTACAAGACAGGAAAAGCACAAGTGAAGGATATCAGAAAAATTAATGATCTATTCCTTCTGAGTAAACTTGGGCAATTCTTAGGTGATGATTAGCCAAAACTTAACTGACCAAGAGGCTTCAATTGGAGAAAGTGAAAGACATTCCAGACTAAGGAAGTAGCATCAGCTCTAAGCAAATAAAGTTCCAAGAAATGGCCACAAGTCCAGAAAGAGTGAAAAACAGTGAAATGATAAATGTAGATCAAGAGAGTTAAGGACAGAAGATACAGAGCCTCAGATGTTACGCTCAAAACACATGGAGCCATTAAAAGCTCTTCTAGCAGATTATCCCTGCAGCAGTGGGAAGGAGGGCATGAAAAGCCTTCCAAGGGAACAGAGTTGGATTCCTGACAGTACTCATGGGTGAGAACTGACAAGGGCAAAACTAGGTCAGCAGCAATGAATGGGATAGATATGAGAAAGAAGTAACAAGAGTGAACAGTTGGCAGACTGTGAAAGATAAAGGAGGAACAGAAGAATAATGGTGCCTGTAAGTAAGAATATTTTGGTAAATGACAGAAAATTCTATTACAGAAATATTAAATTTGAGTTGAGGACATCTATTAAAAAGAAATCCAAATAGTTTAAGTATTTGAAGTTTTCTTCAAATGGTATTTGGTATTTGAAATCAACTGGATGACATCAGAGAAGAAGCAGACTTGACTGGCTCACTGTTGAGCCAAAAGTAGCATAATTTCTGATGTATACCCATTAAATATTTGTTTAATAAATAAATGTAATCTAGAGGGAGAAGGTAAGCAGGGAATAGAGGATATTAAGGAAGGCCTATATTTACAGAGGAGAGACCAATGAAAAAGGGGAAGGGAGCAGTAGTAGAAGAAATCCACAGATGGTAATATCTCAGAGACTAATGAAAAAGCAAATCCTTAAAAGGAGCAAATATGTTTAAACATTTATTCAACAAATATTTATTAACAACTCCTCATGCCGCATACTTTTTTGTGTGTTGGGGATACAACAGAAAACAAGACAAACAATAGCCCTGCTCCCATAGCTGTCACTTTCCACGAAATAATTAGTAAAGCCCAATCCCCACTGCTTCTGCAGATAGGTGAGATAAGCTTAAGCAAATAGCAACTAGACTGGACAATTAGAGTATCCTCAGTGATCAGTCTTCAAAGGTCTTTAAAGAGCAGCTTAGTGGAACTGTGGTAATAAAAATCAAATTTTTACAATTACATGTCTTTTTCTTCATAAGCTCTTGAGGTCAGTAACCAACCTTATCTGTTGCTACATTCACACAATGTCTGGAAAACTCTAGTTGGATGCATATATGAGTGATAAGGAATTAGAAAACAAGTGCTTTGTGGTAAAGAAAGAACACAGAATGAACTTTTAAGTTAAGTGAATTCATTCATTTAACATAAAGTAGAAAGGTGGGCCATTACCTTGCACATTATACTGGTCAGTGTTTAGTTAAAAACAAAAACAAAAGCAAAAACAAAAAAACAGAAGTTATTTGTATTATCAGGGTTTAAGAGAGAAGCAATACCACTATCAGCAATATGGAATAAGGGATTTATTAAAAGGACTGACCTTATGCAACTGTAGAACTGGTAGAGAATCCAGTGGAAAGGGGTGTCTGGGTGACTCAATGGGCTAAGCCTCTGCCTTCAGCTCAGGTCATGATCCCAGGGTCCTGGGATCCAGCCCAGCATCAGGCTCTCTGCTCAGCGGGGAGCCTGCTGCCCCCGCCCCCCAACCCCCTGCCCACCTCTCTGCCTACTCATGATCTCTGTCAAATAAATAAATAAAATCTTAAAAAAATAAAATTAAAATAAAAAAGAATCCAGTAGAAGGCTCTTGCCTCTGCGTGTCTGGGGCAGGCCTAAAGTCACTGTAGATCTGAGAACTATCAGGCAAACAAAAGATGCGTAGAAAGTAGGGAAACCCATGAAGACAGACTAGAACCTGTATCTGCCTCTCACTACCTCCAACCTCAATGAACTCGTGATGTACAGAAGGAATTAGTGCCCTTTGCCATGAAATTATGCACACATCTGAACTGTGATTCTGAAAAACTAAAGAGGAGATCGGATGGGAGCTGCAAGAATGTGGGCCCAGTGTCTGCCTGTATCAAGAAGGTGAGCCAGCATTCAGTCTCTGCTGCTCTAGTCATTCTGAGCAGGAGCAGCAGGTGCCTTGCACCCCCACCCCCCAACTAATCTCAGAGTACAAGGTCTACTGCTTCACTTCCACCCTCCAAAGTTTGTACATATTTCTTTTGCAGTCAACCCTAACCTCATCCTAACCCAAAACCACAGAGGAAATGAATCCTAAGAAACTGTTTTAGCCTAACTGACACATGGCAAAGCCACCACAGTCATCCCCTTATCCATACACCTCATTTAATTATATTTAACTTCCAAATAAAAATAACTTCAAAGTCATCCCTCTACCTAACATCATGTAACTCTTGTCCAATATAAAAGACTAAACTTCTCTCCCCTAAAAGACACAAAGTCCCTTTACTGCAACTAGCCATATGGTCTTGGCTGATACTTATAACTCCCTTCTTCCATTACCCACTCTATATTCCCTTTGCTCTCAGCAGGTGCTCTCGCTGGTTGTACTTCCTTGCCTGGTAGGGTGACCCAAAGCTTCATTCCTGAAGTGTCTGGGCTACTAGAGTACTGCCTGAAATGAATAATCATACCTGTTCACTGACTTTAATCACTGAACCTAGGAGTACAAAGACACTCCCCAGGGACCGCCTGAACTCCAGACATTTTCCTCCTGACATCCATTGGTCAGTAGCAACCTTCAGTGGTGAGAACAAATTCTCCCAGCCAGCACAGTAATCCCCCTACCACTGTTTATTGATTCACTGGTATGAGGAGCCCCACTGACCAAGCAGCTCCTTCATCTTCCAGGTTAATGGAGCCATTGTTATATACCCTGGATAACATGGAAAATATCCCTCTTTGGGAACCAAGCCTCCTACAAGTCTCCTACATAAGGAATGGCCGGGGCGGGGGGGAGCGGTGAGAGTAACTTTGCTAAGAGAATTCTAGGGTTAAGCGTGAAAGAAGCTACTATCATTTCCACTCCTTGATTTCCTGGGCCCATGAATCCTGCCAATGATGGTAAGTCAGTCAGTTTGTGTTACTACTGCATAGAAGTAGCTCCAAAGTGAAGTTTTCTTATGTTAGGCGGAGATTTGACATAGAAAAGAGAGAGGATAACTGACAAAGCAAAATCATAAAAAGGAGATAAAGTCAACACATAGGTGGGAAGTTAAGCCTTATACAGGAGGAGAGGCACTTGTGCCTCCAAGGTAAGGGAAGGATGCACAGAAATGCTGAGATCCAAAGGGGTTGTGCCAGATGACCTTAACATTGCAATAACGTGGGAGGAAAAATTAGTCTACCGTCACTGAGCAGTGAGGGCTGAAAGGATTTGAGTGGAATGGGAAATGAATGTAGAGTTGGTAAAAGATAAGTGAAAGGAAAGATCCCCAGGAACTTAGGTAATAGAAGATATGTGCACTTCTGTGTGTGAATTCATGTGTTTGACAAAAGCCAAAATATTGGGATTTTTGCCAGTCTCCCATCCTAACTAGTAAGTGTAATGGGTGCCTATACCATAGACAGCTGTATCCCAGTCTTGCTGGATTCCTGGACTCCTCTCAACATCTTTCTCCTCTCCCAGTATAGCTGCATTTTAACACAAAGCAAGAACCTTCCATTTAATCTCTAAAACACTAATTATTAAGCTTAATTATCAAGGGCAATGATTTTAAAAGTACTTTGAAGCTTACAATAATTTCTGGGGATTAATCACACTTAAAATGAGAGAACATAAGGTAAATAATTCCCAAAAAACCTCACCTGAGGTAGCAATATAATGTATTTTTAATTCAATGAACCAACAGACATTTATTGGATGCACACACTATGAAAGGGATATAAAGAGGTCCAAGATAGAGTCCTGTTTTTGGAAAAACTGGCTCACTCTATAGATAAAAATGGATAAAATAAATATAGATAATTTGCGATTATGTGGATGGAACTAGAGGGTATCATGCTTAGCGAAATAAGTCAATCAAAGAAAGACAACTATCATATGATCTCCCTGATATGAGGAAGTGGAGTGGGTTAAGGGGGTAGGAGAAGAATAAATGAAACAATATGGTATTGAGAGGGAGACAAACCATAAGTGACTCTTAATCTCACAAAACAAACTGAGGGTTGCTTGGGGGGAGGGGGGCTGGGAGAAGGGGGTGGGGTTATGGACATTGGGGAGGGTATGTGCTATGGTGAGTGCTGTGAAGTGTGTAGACCTGGCGATTCACAGACCTGTACCCCTGGGAATAAAAATATATGTTTATAAAAAATAAAAATAAATTTTAAAAAATAAATAAAGATAGATAAAAGAAATATAGATATATATTATATATAGATTCTACATAATTCTATATTTTAGCTATATAGATTATATATAGAGATTATATAAATATAGATAAAATATAGATACAGATAAAGATAAAATATAGATAGAAAATAAATATGGATTAAATATAGATAAAAATAAAATAGAAATGTCTACAAAATTGATAGAAGAAAATATAGGAGAATATCCTTGTGGCCTAAAAGTGGGGGAGAAGTATTAAGTAAAACCTTAAAAGTACAAAGCAAAAAAAGTACAAAGCAAAATAATAATAAATAATTTGATAATGACAAAATTTTAAAAGTATACCACTGACAAAGTGAGCAAACAGATGATAAATTGAAGGAAATACATGTGCGTGTAAAACCAATTAGGACTAATAGAGTATATTAAGAACCCCTAAAAATCAACAGTAATAAACCAAGGAAGAATGCCAATAGAAAAAAATGGACAAGAAACATGAACAGTTTACAAAAAAGGAAACCCAAAAGGTCACAAGCTTTTGAAGAGATATACAAATTCATCAGTTATTAGATAAATGAAAATTAAACCATGAGCAACCATTTCACACCTATTAGACTGTCAAAACTTAGAAAGGTGAATAATAGAACACTTTGTAGATCATGTGGGGACAAATGGAGGAAACTTTCATGAACTCCCAGGGGGAACAGCCCTCCTGGGGAGCAACCTGCAGTACTCAGGGTGTTAAGCCACTGAGGTGTGTTAATAAATTACAACTCTGTCCATCTTGACTAAACACAAATATTGATACTCAGTGTGAGAGGGTGATGTCCAAAAAAAAAAACCCTACATTAAATGTGCCACTGGCAGTCAGACAGCAAGCACTGAGAAAACTGTTGCAAGAGGCTGAAAACATAGTGATGCTTATTACCCTTGGGGAAGGAAGGAAGAGAGGGAGGAAGGGGAGTTATATACTTACAATATATATACCTATAGGTATATTGCATGATACACACACACACACACACACACACACGTGTGTGTGTGTACATCTGTAATATATATATATATATATCTGTAATATATATATATATATATATATATATATCTGTGTGTGTGTGTGTGTGTGTATATATATATATATATATATATATATCTGTAATATAGGTACATTATGAGTAAAATAGCACTAATTGGCTACCGAGGACCTCAACCACTATTACAGCTTGTCATGAAAATGCGTAATGAAAATCAAATACCGATTGCAATATTTTCCAAATGAAGTCTTTGGAATCCATGCCTGTTCTAGTTATGAGAAGGTGGCATAGAGAAGCGGTGAAGGGCAGGTACCACCTGATGGAAAGTAGGGGAAAGGAGGCCCTTCCAGTGAGAGGACCAATTTGAACCAAGACACGAGATAAGATGAAAATGCAGAAATTCCTGGTGAAACGGATGCATTTCTGAAGCAACCTGGTTCTAAAGATATGGCAAAGTTATAGCAAGGAAAGCAAGTCTCCATCTCCCCCAAATCTAGGAATGCTTTGGCCTTTTGCCCAAGAGCTTAGAGCAGGATTCTGACCACTGGGAGAACCATAAAAGCTGATGATGCCAGCAAGAGGATGTTAGAATCTTTACTATTCAAGTCACTAAACCCTTCTGAGCCCTGCTGACACTTTAAATCAATGCTACCCACAGAAATATAATGCAAGTGTCCTATGTAACTTTAAAGTTCCTAGTTGCCATACTTATAAAAGAACCAGATAAAATTATTTTTATTTTTAATAATGTATTTTATTTAGCCCAGTATATCCAAAATATGATCATTTTAACATGGAAGTAATATAAAAATTATTAATGGATATTTTACATTCCATTTTTCACACCTCTTAGCTCTTACTGGCTGTGATAGAGTTTAGAGAAAAGCCCAGAAAGAATTCAGAGCTTTTAAGAGAGAGAAACTGGAATGTGTATGCTAAAGCCTTCTCCAAAAACACGTTTTCCAACATTCAAAAAGGCCTCCTTGTCATTTTATTCAAATGTTGGCCAATATGAGTCAATGTGTATCTCCAAATCAAAACAGTTAAATAAAACAGAAGCAAAATAGTGTATAATGTATCCTTTTATTTATATAAAATATAAAAATGGGCAAAAATAAGCTATGCTGTTAGAAGCAGGAGAGTGACTACCCTTGTGGGAAAGGTAAGGCTTGAAGGGGGTAAAAAATGGTTTCTGGGGTATTGGTGATATTCTGTGTCTCCCTCCAGATGCTGGTTACATGGGTGAGTTGCACTGGTAAAAATTCGCCGAGTTGTTCATTTGTGATATGTGAACACTGTGTGTGATGGGCCTCTGTATATATATATGTGTGTATATGTACAACTCTAATAAAGAGTTAAAATATAAAGTGATAAGAACTTGGGCTTCTTTCTTTAATAACACAAAATGATTTAAGGGTCAAACATTTAGATACAAACAAAATGCCTTTGCTGGCATCATCTTCACAAAGGATATATATAAATATATATATATATACATATTACTTATATATATATATATATATATATCTCAAATATACATAAAAACTTATGATGCATAAATTCTGCTGTTTTCACTGGTGAATAAATAAAGCATTAACTTTCCTTTCACCTGAATTAATTTGAATGTGGTCATTTGATTTTGAAAAGCTATCTTCAGAAGTATATTTTGAAGAAGGATCCAGTAACTTAAAGTTGAGCTTCAATGTGATACACATATTTCAGCATACACATATTCTTTAGATATTAATCTACCTTAGTTCTTCCTTATCTACACATGAAATATGCAGCACATTCCTCTGAGATCTCTTGGTAAATCTGTTCCTTATGAGAAAGTTGCAACCTAGCACTTACTAAATACAATATTCAAAGAGAAATGCCTCATTATCAATAAGAATATTTATTATTACCTTAATTTTATTACATATGATGATTAAGACTTATTTTCAAATGTACAGAGCATTGCAAAGAAAACACCAAAAGGAAGCCAACAAAATAATGAAAGATTTTTTAAAAATGTGGGATCAAGACTCAATGTCATCTCCTTGTAACAACTTCATTTCCAATACCTCCTGCCTCAACTCCACACATGCACACAATGATGAGTCTGGCACCAACTAAAGAGAAGTCAACAGAAACTAAGTTCGGGATCTATGGTGCAGAGTAGAATGATGGGGTACCCTAGCAGCTTGATTCTGCAAACCTTACACAAAACAACACAACTTCATCCATTCAAGGAAAGACTTAATTCAGGTCATACTCATAAAGAAGCCAGCTTCGGGACAGAGCCCTCCCTGTCCTGACAGGATACCACATTCATGCATTAGAACAACTCTGCTATATTTCAATGGCTAGGTTGCTTTCCTCACTAAACTATGAGCCATTAAAGGGGAAAGTATTTAATGTAATGCCTGGTACAAAGTAAGTACTTCTTGAATTGAGTTTAAAATATTTTTACCAAAATAAAAGAAATACTTTCATGTAAAAGTAGGGGAAGAAGATAACTGAAGACCTGAAGACCTTTAAAATACATACTATGCTTTATTTTTTTTAATTGCTCAGGAAGATGCATCTCAGGAGTCCTTTGGAGTAAGAACCTCGTACTTTGGAAAAAGTCTCTTAGATTTGTCTTGCATGCTGCCATATGCCCTGTGCTTGAAATAGTTCCTAGGCCCACGATTTTCCCCTGAGAAATAGCTAACAAATGAATGTAAAAAAGAACTTTTCCGAAGCAATTGGGGACCATTTCCACAGTGTCCTCCGCTCTCTAAAACCTTCACTGGAAGCTTCACAGTCAAACTCATCACAATTTACCTGGTGGGCTACTCGAATGCAGATTCCTGAGCCCCATATGTAATTTATTAGTCAGGGTTCTCCAGAAAAACAGACCAATAAGATGGATGGATGGATGGATGGATGGATGGATGGACGGATGGGTGGATGGATGGATAAAAAAACTGGCTCACACAATTATGGTGGCTAGTCCAGTAGGTTGAGAAATCAGGTAAGTGTTGAATCCACAGAGTAGGCCAACAGGCTAGAAACTCAGGCAGAGTTTCTATGTCACAGTCTTAAAGCCCAAGTCCTCTTCTTTCTGAAACCTCAGTCTTTGGTCTTAAAACCTACAACTGATTGATGAAGCCTACTCACATTATAGAGAATCTGTTTTACTCCAAGTCTATTGATTTAAATATTAATCACATCTAAAAAATACCTTCATAACAAATCTAGACTGATGTTTGATAAACAACTGGGCACCACAGGCTACTTAAGGCAACACATAAAATCAAACATTACACCCACTGTGAAAACTCACCTAAAAAGTTTGTTTAAAATGTAGAAGGTGGGTGCTTGGGTGGCTCAGTGGATTAAAGCATCTGCCTTCAGCTCAGGTCATGATCTCAGGGTCTTTGGATTGAGCCCCGCATCAGGTTGTCTGCTCAGCCTGATGCTGAGCCTGCTTCATCCTCTCTCTCCCTGCCTGCCTCTCTGTCTACTTGTGATCTCTGTCAAATAAATAAATAAATAAATAAATTTCTTTTTAAAAATTTCTTTAAAAAAAATAAAATGTAGAAGGTTTCGGGGTAGGACCCAAGGATATGCATTTTTTAAGTTTATATTTATTTTAGTAATCTCTACACCCAGAGTGGGGCTTGAACTCATGACCCAGACATCCAACAGTTCCATGCTCTCCCAAATGAGCTAGCCAGGCATCCTAGGGACTGCATTTTTAATAAGCATCCCAAATGATTCTGATTCTGATTCAAATGTTCCCTGGAACCACAGCTGGAGAAACACAGCAGTTTATAGGCTTGCTGGGTAGCTTTTAAAGCACATGATACTACCCACATTCTGGAATTCGAAAGCAGGAGCAAGGTATGCAGTCCAGCATCACAGTGAGATGGACGTGGCTGGTTATCAGGGTTCAGCCAGAAAAGCAAAAACCCACCAGTAGTTTTTTGAACAGAGAGAATTTAATACAGGGATTATTTAAACAAATATTGAAGGACTGAAAAATGAAAGGGAACTCTGAGGTAACACAGAAATAGTTACTGCTGGAGGCAGCTGCCACTTCTCAGGCTGGGGGAACTAAGGGAAGAAAATGCAATCGTTAGAAACCCTAGAACAGCAACCCTGAAGAGTAAGGTCCCAGACTTCCAAGGAAATGTGCTGCTTGTAGTCAAGTTGGTATCTCTAGACTGGGAGGAAGAACACTGTGGATCTAAAACCCAGATCTCCAAAGGAAAAGGCATTAGCTATCTGGAGCAATATATATGAGGGAGTGCAATGAGCCTTATTCTGAGAATGAGGGGAGCACTGGAAACTGGAACCAACTGTCACTGCCCAAATGAATTATTTCTGGGGCAACACTGACAAAAACAAGAAGTAGACCAGAAGGATCCAGTCCTTCCTCCCCTAACCTTGCAGCACCCCCTATTGGCAGAACCTAACAGGGAGACCACTTGCCCAGGAGAAAGGCGATCTGCAGAGTTCTAATCCCTGCATCACAAAGCACAGTTGGGAGGGGGAAGCGGGGGTTGGACTGATAATCAATAGCTCAATAATCAAGATATTGGTGTCACCAAAACCACCCCAGACGAAACAACAGTATCCAAAAGAGATTAGACAACCTGGGCCCTATATGACAAAGAATGTGTCCTGCCTGGACCAGCACATCTGTTCTCACACAACTAATAGCAGATCTTCAGTCCACTGGTTCAAAAGCATACATCCACTTTAGCAATTTATTGCTATTTAGCAAACCAAGAGACTTGATGAATTTACGTAAATGTAAACATAATATGGCTCAGTTATAATATCTGTAAATAATAAAGCCTAGAGATGTTTTGGAATAGAGGTTGTCAGAGGACAGTCCCTGGATCAGTAGCACCAGCTTCTGGTGTTGTGAACTTATTAGAAATGCAAATCTTGGACAGCCCTGCAAAAAAACAAAAAAGCAAAACAAAACAAAAACCCACTAAATCAGAAACCCTGGGACAGGGCCCAGCAGCCTATGTTTTAACAAGCTCTCTAAGTAATTCTGATGGACATTGACGTTTGCGAAGCACTGTGTTAGGGCCTGTCCGTCGCTTACTTCATCAAATTTCTGAATCGAGGGATCCTTCCTTAGCACCTCCTTGATAGAAGGTTTCCGTGTGTCTTCTCTGGTTTTCATGTATCATCAATCACCATCCTGCCACAAACACATGATTAATAGTCAAAACCATGCAGAACATAAATTACAAAAGCTCCCAATTTCCTTTGGCACATGTAGATATCTTGCCTGTTTGTATCTATAATTTTTTTCAGACTTGCCCTGTAGTCCAAGAGCCCAATTAAAAAGAAAAAAAAGTACTGTTTTTCATTTTATTTTTAGTAATAAGCTAAGTAATTAAGTCTTTTCTGGTTCCTGAAGCAATCCAACTTTTCAGAGAACTTTAAAGTGAACAAAGAAAATTCAGTTAATAGGCATGGACATAAGGGAATCAACTTACTAAAATTAAAGTCCTGGAGGGGTCAGAGCATATAACAAGATTTAGGAGGATTAAACACATTATTGTGCTTCTTTTCTCCAACTATCCATGTTATTTTCCATATTAATGTTTTTCCCCATAGTTATTCAGGGAGGATGGATTAGTCACATGAAAATGCCAGAATAAGCTTAACCCCTAAAAGAGGTCTTCCAAATCAGAGATTGCAAACTGGTGCCCAGGAGCAGATTGGGCCAGCAGACAGATCTCATTTGACCCACATGTTGTTTTGTTTGTTTGTTTAATATTTGCCAATATTTTTAAATTGGGAGCTTTCACAGAAAAATCCAGACTTTTGGCCTCTCTTGTCCCCCTATCCTCCCATGACAAATGTAGCTGGAGCCCTGAAGTATCTGCTCTCCCAGGAGGACACAGACTCTCCAAGTAACCCTAGACCCCACCTATCTCAGTCCACTCACACTAGAGTCTATGATTTCTGCTTCATATCCTACCCAAGGAGCTGCTAGGTTGAATTTAAAGGGACACCAAAAAAGTAAGTTTCACTCTACAGACCAGGCCTATCCCAACTGCTTATCTGGAATAACTTCCAGAGTGCCTTCTGGAGTCAGCCCTGCTTGTTCTCTCAGACCGCTCTCCCAGATAGGTTCATATCACCTATCCTGCTCAAAGGATGGCCTCCCTACCATCCCTTCTGGCTCTTCATCCTTCGTTTTGCTATTGGATCATTGCACAGATTTTTCAAGCCCTGAAATAAAACACCTCTTTGACCCCAAGATTCTTTCATAGCCACTGTCCAGCCTGTTCCCACCCTTTCTCTTTCATCTCCACTTCCTCTTTTCCTGGTCAGTATCCACCCCCAAATCTGCTTCAATCAAGCTTCTTCTCTCACCATCCTAAATGAAATGGGTCCAGTTCATATTACAAATGGTCCCCAACTCACCAAGTCAGATGGGTCACTTCAGTCTACATTCTTCTCCCCCTGCCCCTTTGTGTCCTTTCTCAACCTTCCTCATCCTGTAAGTGTCTGTTTAGGCACACACTCTGTCCTCTGAGCCCTCCCACAGCCTTCAGCTGGGTCCAATGCCCCTCTGAACCAGTCTCTATGACATCCTGGTCTTGTTGCTATCATCCAACTCTGAACATATCATAAATCTCACTTAAGTCTTCACCACTGAAAGTTAGAGACTGTGCCTCATTCACCTTTGTACATGCAGTGCCCAGTCCAGTAACCGGCATGCAGTAAGCACTTGATAAATACCTATCGGTAAAGAAATAAATGGATGAATGATTAAATGAACCAAGAATTAAACCACCTTTTAAGTTAATTAGGAGTAGGAAGATCCAAAACCCTCCCAGAAGAAGCAATTTTTCCCCAAGCAGCTTCATCCAGAAGGCCACCTTACATAAAGCAAATTAAATCAGGTGGAGAAAAAAAGTATATGTTTTTCTTCTTTTCTTGGAAGACATTTAAAAGGGTTTGGATTAGTAATGTCCTTCTGTATCTACTGGGATTTTAGGAATTCACCAGCCCAGAATATTGTACAGCTCTATGTACACAATGATGGAGGTACCCAGAAAGACTACGCCCCTGAAAGAGAAAGAAAACCAGAGATTCAGAGCAATAAAAATAACACAAAGTTAATAAGGTAAGGATGAAATAAACATGCCCCAAAAGTCCTTTAGAAAGTCATTCGTTGACATCATCGCAGAGGAATAGCTTTATAAAGTGCTAGAAACAAGGTTGGGAAGCTACTCTTCCTATTTCTCTCCCTTTCCAGAGTTCTGCTATCACTAGCTCCACTCTGGACCAGCAGAGAGGTGAAATGGAAAACAAAGAGAGAAAGGTTGGAAGTCTAGGCATTGGAGTGTCCATGTTGGCAAGAAGGAGGGAGGAGGGGCAAACTAGTCTGTGGTAGCAGGAAAAGAAGGTGAGCTTCCGCAGCCATCTCACCCTGGATAAGGGCTGCCCTGCCGTGTCATCACTCACACATCACGGTTATTTTTCTAGCCCACATTCATTACATACAGATAGATAGATGATTCCAGACACAGATATAGATGTAAATATATACATACATAGATCATCTCTGGGCTCAAAGAATAGGCTCTGGAAAGTTCCTGTGCTGCTCTCCCCTACTTGCTCATGTAGCTCCTGGCTTCCAGGCCACCATGGTAGAATTTCAACGCTTTGCAATGGCTGAAGGGCCTTGGTGCTGGGACTAACTGCCCATCCCAAAATATCAAAGCATTTTTCTTTCCCATTATGCAACTGGAATTCTCAGGCAGGTTTACCCTCACATACCTCTTTGTATATCTAGAAACATATGCATTCACTGAAAGTATCCAACTTAGGCCCATGAGAATCACTAAGCGTCTTTCCCATATACAAAGAGCAGATGTATGGTAAGCATGGAGACGTATTCCATTTCCTTTGGCAAAGAAGAAGCTCACCTATTCCCTCTTCCACTCTCTCTTTTCCCTTTTCTTCACCTTCTTTCTTTTTCTACCAGTTGACTGAAGGGAGAGGAACAGAGATCTTTCAGATCTCTGTAGAATAAGATGAAAAGGAAAAATACTAATTCCATGAATGCCTTTCGTCCAACTCAAGTGCCTTGCTTCATCCATTCCATAGCAACCCCCCAAAAAAACCGTA
This sequence comes from Mustela lutreola, assembly GCF_030435805.1. Classification (NCBI taxonomy): domain Eukaryota; kingdom Metazoa; phylum Chordata; class Mammalia; order Carnivora; family Mustelidae; genus Mustela; species Mustela lutreola. The sequence goes on along the minus strand of NC_081290.1, from coordinate 124,495,245 downwards.
GTGGAAAATAAAACTATTTCATTGATCAACTGATGTACACTTTATGTAACTTCCAGGCAATTGTTATCAGATATATTAAAAAATATAATTTTGAATGATCTCAAATTACTGCCTCATTGGCTCTGGGAATAATCATTCATTCCTTAAATTAACAACAGCTTTTAAAAGGCATGCATTACTCATATGAAAGAAAATGAAAATGGACTGCCATTTTATGTGAAAAATATTTGAAAGCTGTTAATGATTTTTCTACTAAAGATGTGAGTATTTTAAGTTTCTGGATAATTTCATCATTAACAATAACATTTTCTGAGCATCCTTATGGAAAGCACTATGCCCTCTGTTTTTTTGTTTGATAGTTTCCCTAGTAATATTAAAAAAAAAAAAAAAAAAAAACACTAAGCCCAGTCTTGACATAGGAAAATTATAAAGAATTTGAATTATAAATTAAAAGACAACAAAGTTTGATCTCCAACATCCCATAGCCCCTAAATGCCTGTGCTTAAAACAATTATATTAATCGTTAAGAGCTCTGTGTTCATATTGCTTAGATGGGGAAAGGCATGGCATTCGATTCCCCTGCTGAATTCAGTGGGCTGTCTTGAAATGACAAGGGCAGATTATCCTGATCACTTTGCCAGTGGTGCCTCCATCAGGGCTGGCCCAAACTCAGCTCTACCAAAAGCCAGCTGCCTCAGCATCCAGTCCCAAGAATGCAACTGTTTGCCTGGTGTTTTCCAAAGCTATCCACCACACCCCCACCCAAGACACTTAGGGGCAGAGAGTTGAGAGATTAAGATTTGAAAGTGTAGAGAGGATTCAGACATCCTGACTTCTGGCAGATCCCCTTTCCCTGTTTTCCTACAGCCCACATGGCGCTTAATCAGTGATGAGTGCTAGAAAATCACTTAGTGTTATTGAAACCTCTCTACCACATTGTTTTCTCAGAGCAACATATACATTATCTCTGTAGCATACATTTGTATTGGGAATTTTCTGGATGTAATTATCCTTGGCAACTAATAAAAAAAAGATGTAATTATAGATGTACTGTTAGCAGTGCCACTTTAAATTTAGGTTGATATGTTTGTGGCTGTCTGGAATTCCAGACCCAAGTGCTGTTTATTACTTTCACCCACCGTTATTGGTGAGGACAGTGCTAGTCATGGCGAGACCTCTCTGGGGTAGCACAACCACACTGTTTTGGAGGCCTCTCTGCTTCCTTGGGCTCTCTGTCTCTTTTTTTTTTTTTTTAATATAATTTTTTATTTTTTATAAACATATATTTTTATCCCCAGGGGTACAGGTCTGTGAATCACCAGGTTTACACACTTCACAGCACTCACCAAAACACATACCCTCCCCAATGTCCATAATACCACCCCCTTCTCCCAAACCCCCTCCCCCCAGCAACCCTCAGTTTGTTTTGTGAGATTAAGAGTCACTTATGGTTTGTCTCCCCCCCAATCCCATCTTCTTTCATTTATTCTTCTCGTACCCACTTAAGCCCCCATGTTGCATCACCACTTCCTCATATCAGGGAGATCATATGATAGTTGTCTTTCTCTGCTTGACTTATTTCGCTAAGCATGATACGCTCTAGTTCCATCCATGTTGTCGCAAATGGCAAGATTTCATTTCTTTTGATGGCTGCATAGTATTCCATTGTGTATATATACCACATCTTCTTGATCCATTCATCTGTTGATGGACATCTAGGTTCTTTCCATAGTTTGGCTATTGTGGACATTGCTGCTATAAACATTCGAGTACACGTGCCCCTTTGGATCACTACGTTTGTATCTTTAGGGTAAATACCCAATAGTGCAATTGCTGGGTCATAGGGCAGTTCTATTTTCAACATTTTGAGGAACCTCCATGCTGTTTTCCAGAGAGGTTGCACCAGCTTGCATTCCCACCAACAGTGTAGGAGGGTTCGTTCCCCTTTCTCCGCATCCTCGCCAGCATCTGTCATTTCCTGACTTGTTGATTTTAGCCATTCTGACTGGTGTGAGGTGGTATCTCATTGTGGTTTTGATTTGTATTTCCCTGATGCTGAGTGATATGGAGCACTTTTTCATGTGTCTGTTGGCCATCTGGATGTCTTCTTTGCAGAAATGTCTGTTCATGTCTTCTGCCCATTTCTTGATTGGATTATTTGTTCTTTGGGTGTTGAGTTTGCTAAGTTCTTTATAGATTCTGGACACTAGTCCTTTATCTGATATATCATTTGCAAATATCTTCTCCCATTCTGTCAGTTGTCTTTTGATTTTGTTAACTGTTTCCTTTGCTGTGCAAAAGCTTTTGATCTTGATGAAATCCCAATATCTGTCTCTTAGCTTGCAGCTGCACTTTTGACCCTTTCCTAAACTGCTTACAGGGCACAATTCAACCCAAGCAGAGCCTCCAGTTGCCACCTAGAAGCCACAGTATAGTGGCCTGTCTTAAGTGTCAGTCTGATGTCTATTGATTTAAGTGAGGAGCAGAGATTGACATACAGAGGCCTGAATCAAAAATTTCAGAAAGAGCCCAGTTACACTTAAACACAATGACTTCACGTTTTCTACAATGAGCATGCATTGTTAAAAACAAAATGAACCATATAATAAATGTTATATGAAGTCAGCAAGAAGATAGACCCTTCCTCTGAGACCTTGCCCACAGGAACTCTGGAGGTACTCAAAGACTTCCTATGGGGTAAACCAACTCATAGAAATTGTAAGGGAAGTCACTTCTAGAAACAACTTCTTATGCCGGGTCTTACTGAAAGCAGTACCTGAATATGTATACACTTACGGTATACAAGTTATAGTTCCAGACCAAAAAAAAGATTTTTTTAAGAATATGTTAATGAAGAGTGTTTAGAACCTAATAAATGGAAGACCTGTTGCATCAGGTTTCTCTTGACTCTAAATCTTCGAGGCAGCACAAAGTCTCCTCAACATCTAGTATACATATGTCTGTTGAGAAGTTGAGCAAGTCTTATGGACATTCAGAGTATGCTCCATGAAGTCCTCTAGCCTATTAGGACAATATCACTTTAGAGACAAGCCAAGTAATTTGATTTTTGTGGCTGTCTATCAAATCAACGAGGTGGATCCAAGAGCTCAGTGCAAACAGGTGAGAAGGAAGTCAGAAAGTATGCCTCAGAATAATGTCCTCCTGGATGGCTAATGCCGAGAAAGCATTGAGACATCCCTCCCAGCCAGGGCAGGGAGAGGTCTCAGGTGGGGCTGCTCAGCTTAAAGGATCCTGAGGATGGAGCAACTGACAGGGCAGCTAGCACAGTGTCTAGATAGAACTGTATGAAAGAATCACTCTAGCAAAGGAATCTGAGGATATGGCACTGTGAGCCATGATCCCTGAGGTAACTGAGGGCCAGGTTGCTGGAGACTTGAAGTCCAGAGGCGGAGTCTTGCATCAGGGAATCTCTGGAAAAGGTAACAAATAGACAATGAGTTTGGACAATGGCTTAAAGGCTAGTAGCATCAGCCCTGACCTCAGATAGCCTAGACAGGGATTCTAGCTCTCCTACAACACTCACACTTGCAGTAAAACCCAAAGCAAGTCAAACTCATGGTACCCCAGTTTCCTTGCTGTAAAACAGGGTTAACACTAGTAGTTACTGACTATTATGAGAATTAAATGGAGTCATTCTGGTCAAGTGCTTGCTATAACACATAGCACAGGAAAAGAAGCCAGATGTCAAAATTATATTTATCTGTTCCCAACTTTCTCAGGCAGAGAAAATGTCAAGTCAGAGCTGGAGTTTTGTCTTAAACACAATTCAGAAGCAGAAGTATAAAAATGAAGATAGCTGAGGGTAAGAGAAGATGGGCTGAGCAGGGGTAGTGACCAAATAAAATGTCAACGGTTTTCTACCCTTTTCTTTCCCAGAATGCCAAGTGGGTCAGTTGGCACCTTAATGTACCCCTTATAGATGGGACCATGTCTAAGGCGAGGGATTGGAGAAAAAGGGGTAATGAAGGACTCAGAGGACAATGAATACCTCAGAAGTAGACAAGATGGATCATGCTGTATTCAGTGTGAATACCTAAGTTGGCCAAATATAAATTCATTCAGATCTTTTTTCCATAAATTTATCCCTTCAACAAGCATACACTAAGCATCTATCATATGCCAAGCACTGTGTGAGGTGCCCAGGAGGCAAATATTTTTAAAGTGTATATGTGTGTGCGCACACGCACATGCACACACACACACACACACACACACACAGTTCCTGCCCTGAAGGAGAGTACAGTCTGATAGTGTGTAAGTCAAATTAGGCATTAATAAATTGTCCCTGAGACTTCAAAAGTTTAGATTACTAAAAGTTTATTTCTCCCTTGTGTTTGTATGGTTGGAAGGGGCATATGGAGAAGAGGAAGGACCTGCTCCCCACAATGACTCGGAGACCTGGACTGACAGATGCTCCCCACAACCCGACACTTTCCACATTACTAGAGCAGGGCTGAAGAAAGATGGAGGGCTTCACACAAACCCTTAAATGCTTGAGTCTGGAATGGCACACCTCACTTCTATAATAACCTATTTGCCAGAAGTCATCACATAGCTCCTCCTTGCTACAAAAGACTAGGAAATGTGAGGAAATGTGAGTATTCCATGAATCATAATTTCCTCTGCCATAAGTAGGGAAGCAGACATGTAACAGTCCTTAAATAGGACTTAGGCATTGTCTGCTATCTCAGAGCAGAGGAGGGAAAGGGTGATGTTTCTGAAAGAACTGGGAAGGAGGACCAGAGATCATAGGGGGAAATAGAAGCATCCGCTCAGGAAACAATGATCAAAACAAATCTCCTTTCTCTGAGTAAAACAACATAAAAGATGCCCAGTCAACTTTAGACTTTCATTTTGAGTGCTGACTAATCAAGTGTTCTCTTCACTACCGAGTTGAAATCCTTACTGCAGATCAACATGAAACTTCCCCTTCATTCATGGGTCTTCATATTACCTATTCTGATAATGTTCGTTTTGTCAAAGTATGGGCATTCTTGAAAACCTATAGAAAAATACACTGTTTACATGCCAAATTGCGCTTTTAACTGGCAATTTAAACAAGCCCTATATCTGAGAACAGTTAAGAGCTGCGCTGCTCTGTCTACCTCTCAGAGGGAAGTGAGACTAAAATGAGGCCACTCATACAGAAAACAGAAAATACTGTGAAAAAATATGCTGCAACTATTGATAAGGTATTTTGGGTTGCTTACATTAGCTGCAACTCAATAATCTCCCTGCCTCATCTCAGAAAATAATGAAGTCTTACTGAGCCAGGCAATGTTATTCCAAAGAGACACCTCTGTCTTCCTACCCTTTATTCAACCAATATTTATTGAGCACTCACTGTGCTCTGAAGATACATCTGTGAGCTCAACAGACATGACCTTCATCCCTACAGAGCTTACCATCTGAACTATACATACATTGCCTTTGCAGGCTAGGAACATACACAAAAGCTTCAGTATGGTTACTGTTAGAGCATTTTGTAGAAATAAATACATGCCAAAGCTACATTTTTTTAATATTTTATACCATTTTTATTCAAATAATTAATGAAGTTATAAAGTGTCAAAGAAGAAAAACTTTATTAAAAGCCAAAAACACTTGCAGCATTTTTTAAAGTCATAAATTGAAGAGCTGACATCTTGATTTATCACACTGTGCACTTTTAATAGCCAACAAGTTTGCTATTAAATTTTAAAGTCACATCTTTTTCTGCAGGAGAAGAGAAATCATAAAGATCAGAGCAGAAATCAATGAAATAGAAACCAAAAAAACAATAGAACAAATCAACGAAACTAGGAGCTGGTTCTTTGAAAGAATTAATACAATTGATAAACCCCTGGCCCGACTTATCAAAAAGAAAAGAGAAAGGACCCAAATAAATAAAATCATGAATGAAAGAGGAGAGATCACAACTAACACCAAAGAAATACAAACTATTATAAGAACATACTATGAGCAACTCTACGGCAATAAATTTGACAATCTGGAAGAAATGGATGCATTCCTAGAAACATATAAACTACCACAACTGAACCAGGAAGAAATAGAAAGCCTGAACAGACCCATAACCAGTAAAGAGATTGAAACAGTCATTAAAAATCTCCAAACAAACAAAAGCCCAGGGCCAGACAGCTTCCCGGGGGAATTCTACCAAACATTTAAAGAAGAACTAATTCCTATTCTCGTGAAACTGTTCCAAAAAATAGAAATGGAAGGAAAACTTCCAAACTCATTTTATGAGGCCAGCATCACCTTGATAAGCAAGGATCCCACCAAAAAAGAGAGCTATAAACCAATATCCTTGATGAACACAGATGAGAAAATACTCAACAAAATACTAGCCAATAGGATTCAACAGTACATTAAAAGGATTATTCACCACGACCAAGTGGGATTTATTCCAGGGCTGCAAGGTTGGTTCAACATCCGCAAATCAGTCAATGTGATACAACATCAATAAAAGTAAGAACAAGAACCATATGATACTCTCAATAGATGCTGAAAAAGCATTTGACAAAGTACAGCATCCCTTCCTGATCAAAACTCTTCAAAGTATAGGGATAGAGGGCACATACCTCAATATCATCAAAGCCATCTATGAAAAACCCACCGCAAATATCATTCTCAATGGAGAAAAACTGAAAGCTTTTCCGCTAAGGTCAGGAACACGGCAGGGATGTCCATTATCACCACTGCTATTCAACATAGTACTAGAGGTCCTAGCCTCAGCAATCAGACAACAAAAGGAAATTAAAGGCATCCAAATCGGCAAAGAAGAAGTCACATTATCACTCTTCGCAGATGATATGATACTATATGTGGAAAACCCAAAAGACTCCACTCCAAAACTGCTAGAACTTATACAGGAATTCAGTAAAGTGTCAGGATATAAAATCAATGCACAGAAATCAGTTGCATTTCTCTACACCAACAGCAAGACAGAAGAAAGGGAAATTAAGGAGTCAATCCCATTTACAATTGCACCCAAAACCATAAGATACCTAGGAATAAACCTAACCAAAGAGACACAGAATCTATACTCAGAAAACTATAAAGTACTCATGAAAGAAATTGAGGAAGACACAAAGAAATGGAAAAATGTTCCATGCTCCTGGATTGGAAGAATAAATATTGTGAAAATGTCTATGCTACCTAAAGCAATCTACACATTTAATGCAATTCCTATCAAAGTACCATCCATCGAGGGAGGAGTCAAGATGGCGGAGAAGTAGCAAGCTGAGACTGCTTCAGCTAGCCGGAGATCAGCTAGATAGCTTATCTAAAGATTGCAAACACCTGAAAATCCATCGGCAGATCGAAGAGAAGAAGAACAGCAATTCTGGAAACAGAAAAACAACCACTTTCTGAAAGGTAGGACCGGCGGAGAAGTGAATCCAAAGCGACGGGAAGATAGACCCCGGGGGGAGGGGCCGGCTCCCGGCAAGCGGCGGAGCAACCGCTCACAAAATCAGGACTTTTAAAAGTCTGTTCCGCTGAGGGACATCGCTCCAGAGGCTAAACCGGGGCGAAGCCCACGCGGGGTCAGCGTGGCCTCAGGTCCCGCAGGGTCACAGAAGGATCGGGGGTGTCTGAGTGTCGCAGAGCTTGCAGGTATTGGAACGGGAAAGCCGGCTACAGAGACAGAACCGACAGTAAGCTCGCAGCTCCGTGTTACCTTGAACCAGTCGCAGGCTCGGTGAGCTCGGAGCGCGGCCGGAGGTCAGGCAGACGGGAGTAACTGGGCGCTGTTCTCTGAGGGCGCCCTGAGGAGTGGGGCCCTGGGCTCTCGGCTCCTCCGGGCCGGAGACCAGGAGGCCGCCATTTGTATTCCCGTCCTCCGGAACTCTACGGAAAGCGCTCAGGGAACAAAAGCTCCTGAAAGCAAACCCGAGCGGATTACTCACCCCGGCCCCGGGTAAGGGCGGTGTAATTCCGCCTGGGGCAAAGACACTTGAGAATCACTACAACAGGCCCCTCCCCCAGAAGATCAACAAGAAATCCAGCCGAGACCAAGTTCACCTACCAAGGAGTGCGGTTTCAATACCAAGGAGAACAGCAGAATTCCAGAGGAGGAGAAAGCCAAGCACGGAACTCATGGCTTTTTTCCTGTGATTTTTTTTAGTCTTGCAGTTAATTTAATTTTTTCTTTTTCATTTTTTTTTTTTTTTTCTCGCCTTCGGGTAAAATTTTTTTTTTTTTTTAACTGTTACCTTTTTCTTTTTTAACGATTTTTTACTAGTTTATCTAATATATATATATATATTTTTACATTTTTCTTAGGTGTTTTCTTTTTTTAAAAAAATTCTTTTCTTTTCTTTTTTTTTTTTTTCTTTTTTCTTTCTTCCTTTTTGAACCTCTTTTTATCCCCTTTCTCCCCACTCACGATTTTGGATCTCTTCTAATTTGGCTAAAGCATATTTTCCTGGGGTTGTTGCCACCCTTTTAGTATTTTACTTGCCCCTTCATTTACTCTTATCTGGACAAAATGACAAGACGTAAAAATTCACCACAAAAAAAAGAACAAGAGGCAGTACCGAAGGCTAGGGACCTAATCAATACAGACATCGGTAATATGTCAGATCTAGAGTTCAGAATGACAATTCTCAAGGTTCTAGCCGGGCTCGAAAAAGGCATGGAAGATATTAGAGAAACCCTCTCGAGAGATATAAAAGCCCTTTCTGGAGAAATAAAAGAACTAAAATCTAACCAAGTTGAAATCAAAAAAGCTATTAATGAGGTGCAATCAAAAATGGAGGCTCTCACTGCTAGGATAAATGAGGCAGAAGAAAGAATTAGTGATATAGAAGACCAAATGACAGAGAATAAAGAAGCTGATCAAAAGAGGGACAAACAGCTACTGGACCACGAGGGAAGAATTCGAGAAATAAGTGACACCATAAGACGAAACAACATTAGAATAATTGGGATTCTAGAAGAAGAAGAAAGTGAGAGGGGAGCAGAAGGTATACTGGAGAGAATTATTGGGGAGAATTTCCCCAATATGGCAAAGGGAACGAGCATCAAAATTCAGGAGGTTCAGAGAATGCCCCTCAAAATCAATAAGAATAGGCCCACACCCCGTCACCTAATAGTAAAATTTACAAGTCTCAATGACAAAGAGAAAATCCTGAAAGCAGCCCGGGAAAAGAAGTCTGTAACATACAATGGTAAAAATATTAGATTGGCAGCTGACTTATCCACAGAGACCTGGCAGGCCAGAAAGAGCTGGCATGATATTTTCAGAGCACTAAACGAGAAAAACATGCAGCCAAGAATACTATATCCAGCTAGGCTATCATTGAAAATAGAAGGAGAGATTAAAAGCTTCCAGGACAAACAACAACTGAAAGAATTTGCAAATACCAAACCAGCTCTACAGGAAATATTGAAAGGGGTCCTCTAAGCAAAGAGAGAGCCTACAAGTGGTAGATCAGAAAGGAACAGAGACCATATACAGTAACAGTCACCTTACAGGCAATACAATGGCACTAAATTCATATCTCTCAATACTTACCCTGAATGTGAATGGGCTAAATGCCCCTGTCAAAAGACACAGGGTATCAGAATGGATAAAAAAACAAAACCCATCTATATGTTGCCTCCAAGAAACACATTTTAAGCCCGAAGACACCTCCAGATTTAAAGTGAGGGGGTGGAAAAGAATTTACCATGCTAATGGACATCAGAAGAAAGCAGGAGTGGCAATCCTTATATCAGATCAATTAGATTTTAAGCCAAAGACTGTAATAAGAGATGAGGAAGGACACTATATCATACTCAAAGGGTCTGTCCAACAAGAAGATTTAACAATTTTAAATATCTATGCCCCCAACGTGGGAGCAGCCAACTATATAAACCAATTAATAACAAAATCAAAGAAACACATCAACAACAATACAATAATAGTAGGGGACTTTAACACTCCCCTCACTGAAATGGACAGGTCATCCAAGCAAAAGATCAGCAAGGAAATAAAGGCCTTAAATGACACACTGGACCAGATGGACATCACAGATATATTCAGAATATTTCATCCCAAAGCAACAGAATACACATTCTTCTCTAGTGCACATGGAACATTCTCCAGAATAGATCACATCCTCGGTCCTAAATCAGGACTCAACCGGTATCAAAAGATTGGGATCATTCCCTGCATATTTTCAGACCACAATGCTCTAAAGCTAGAACTCAACCACAAAAGGAAGTTTGGAAAGAACCCAAATACATGGAGACTAAACAGTATCCTTCTAAAGAATGAATGGGTCAACCGGGAAATTAAAGAAGAATTGAAAAAAATCATGGAAACAAATGATAATGAAAATACAACGGTTCAAAATCTGTGGGACACAACAAAGGCAGTCCTGAGAGGAAAATATATAGCGGTACAAGCCTTTCTCAAGAAACAAGAAAGGTCTCAGGTACACAACCTAACCCTACACCTAAAGGAGCTGGAGAAAGAACAAGAAAGAAACCCTAAGCCCAGCAGGAGAAGAGAAATCATAAAGATCAGAGCAGAAATCAATGAAATAGAAACCAAAAAAACAATAGAACAAATCAACGAAACTAGGAGCTGGTTCTTTGAAAGAATTAATAAAATTGATAAACCCCTGGCCCGACTTATCAAAAAGAAAAGAGAAAGGACCCAAATAAATAAAATCATGAATGAAAGAGGAGAGATCACAACTAACACCAAGGAAATACAAACTATTATAAGAACATACTATGAGCAACTCTACGGCAATAAATTTGACAATCTGGAAGAAATGGATGCATTCCTAGAAACATATAAACTACCACAACTGAACCATGAAGAAATAGAAAGCCTGAACAGACCCATAACCAGTAAGGACATTGAAACAGTCATTAAAAATCTCCAAACAAACAAAAGCCCAGGGCCAGACGGCTTCCCGGGGGAATTCTACCAAACATTTAAAGAAGAACTAATTCCTATTCTCGTGAAACTGTTCCAAAAAATAGAAATGGAAGGAAAACTTCCAAACTCATTTTATGAGGCCAGCATCACCTTGATCCCAAAACCAGACAAGGATCCCACCAAAAAAGAGAGCTATAGACCGATATCCTTGATGAACACAGATACGAAAATACTCAACAAAATACTAGCCAATCGGATTCAACAGTACATTAAAAAGATTATTCACCACGACCAAGTGGGATTTATTCCAGGGCTGCAAGGTTGGTTCAACATCCGCAAATCAGTCAATGTGATACAACACATCAATAAAAGTAAGAACAAGAACCATATGATACTCTCAATAGATGCTGAAAAAGCATTTGACAAAGTACAACATCCCTTCCTGATCAAAACTCTTCAAAGTGTAGGGATAGAGGGCACATACCTCAATATCATCAAAGCCATCTATGAAAAACCCACCGCAAATAACATTCTCAATGGAGAAAAACTGAAAGCTTTTCCGCTAAGGTCAGGAACACGGCAGGGATGTCCATTATCACCACTGCTATTCAACATCGTACTAGAGGTCTTAGCCTCAGCAATCAGACAACAAAAGGAAATTAAAGGCATCCAAATCGGCAAAGAAGAAGTCAAATTATCACTCTTCGCAGATGATATGATACTATATGTGGAAAACCCAAAAGACTCCACTCCAAAACTGCTAGAACTTATACAGGAATTCAGTAAAGTGTCAGGATATAAAATCAATGCACAGAAATCAGTTGCATTTCTCTACACCAAGAGCAAGACAGAAGAAAGAGATATTAAGGAGTCAATCCCATTTACAATTGCATCCAAAACCATAAGATACCTAGGAATAAACCTAACCAAAGAGACACAGAATCTATACTCAGAAAACTATAAAGTACTCATGAAAGAAATTGAGGAAGACACAAAGAAATGGAAAAATGTTCCATGCTCCTGGATTGGAAGAATAAATATTGTGAAAATGTCTATGCTACCTAAAGCAATCTACACATTTAATGCAATTCCTATCAAAGTACCATCCATCTTTTTCAAAGAAATGGAACAAATAATTCTAAAATTTATATGGAACCAGAAAAGACCTCGAATAGCCAAAGGGATATTGAAAAAGAAAGCCAACGTTGGTGGCATCACAATTCCGGACTTCAAGCTCTATTACAAAGCTGTCATCATCAAGACAGCATAGTACTGGCACAAAAACAGACACATAGATCAATGGAACAGAATAGAGAGCCCAGAAATAGACCCTCAAATCTATGGTCAACTAATCTTCGACAAAGCAGGAAAGAATGTCCAATGGAAAAAAGACAGCCTTTTCAATAAATGGTGCTGGGAAAATTGGACAGCCACATGCAGAAAAATGAAATTGGACCATTTCCTTACACCACACACAAAAATAGACTCAAAATGGATGAAGGACCTCAATGTACGAAAGGAATCCATCAAAATCCTTGAGGAGAACACGGGCAGCAACCTCTTCGACCTCTGCCGCAGCAACATCTTCCTAGGAACAACGCAAAAGGCAAGGGAAGCAAGGGAAAAAATGAACTACTGGGATTTCATCAAGATCAAAAGCTTTTGCACAGCAAAGGAAACAGTTAACAAAATCAAAAGACAACTGACAGAATGGGAGAAGATATTTGCAAACGACATATCAGATAAAGGACTAATGTCCAGAATCTATAAAGAACTTAGCAAACTCAACACCCAAAGAACAAATAATCCAATCAAGAAATGGGCAGAAGACATGAACAGACATTTCTGCAAAGAAGACATCCAGATGGCCAACAGACACATGAAAAAGTGCTCCATATCACTCGGCATCAGGGAAATACAAATCAAAACCACAATGAGATATCACCTCACACCAGTCAGAATGGCTAAAATCAACAAGTCAGGAAATGACAGATGCTGGCGAGGATGCGGAGAAAGGGGAACCCTCCTACACTGTTGGTGGGAATGCAAGCTGGTGCAACCTCTCTGGAAAACAGCATGGAGGTTCCTCAAAATGTTGAAAATAGAACTGCCCTATGACCCAGCAATTGCACTATTGGGTATTTACCCTAAAGATACAAATGTAGTGATCCAAAGGGACACATGCACCCGAATGTTTATAGCAGCAATGTCCACAATAGCCAAACTATGGAAAGAACCTAGATGTCCATCAACAGATGAATGGATCAAGAAGATGTGGTATATATACACAATGGAATACTATGCAGCCATCAAAAGAAATGAAATCTTGCCATTTGCAACAACGTGGATGGAACTAGAGCGTATCATGCTTAGCGAAATAAGTCAAGCAGAGAAAGACAACTATCATATGATCTCCCTGATATGAGGAAGTGGTGATGCAACATGGAGGCTTAAGTGGGTAGAAGAATAAATGAAACAAGATGGGATTGGGAGGGAGACAAACCATAAATGACTCTTAATCTCACAAAACAAACTGAGGGTTGCCGGGGGGAGGGGGTTGGGGAGAAGGGGGTGGGATTATGGACATTGGGGAGGGTATGTGATTTGGTGAGTGCTGTGAAGTGTGTAAACCTGGTGATTCACAGACCTGGGGATAAAAATATATGTATATAAAAAATATATGTTTATAAAAAATAAAAAATTAAAAAAAAAAAAGTACCATCCATCTTTTTCAAAGAAATGGAACAAATAATTCTAAAATTTATATGGAACCAGAAAAGACCTCGAATAGCTAAAGGGATATTGAAAAAGAAAGCCAACGTTGGTGGCATCACAATCCTGGACTTCAAGCTCTATTACAAAGCTGTCATCATCAAGACAGCATGGTACTGGCACAAAAACAGACACATAGATCAATGGAACAGAATAGAGAGCCCAGAAATAGACTCTCAACTCTATGGTCAACTAATCTTCGACAAAGCAGGAAAGAATGTCCAATGGAAAAAAGCCTCTTCAATAAATGGTGCTGGGAAAATTGGACAGCCACATGCAGAAAAATGAAATTGGACCATTTCCTTACACCACACACGAAAATAGACTCAAAATGGATGAAGGACCTCAATGTGAGAAAGGAATCCATCAAAATCCTTGAGGAGAACACAGGCAGCAACCTCTTCGACCTCAGCCGCAGCAACATCTTCCTAGGAACAACGCCAAAGGCAAGGGAAGCAAGGGCAAAAATGAACTATTGGGATTTCATCAAGATCAAAAGCTTTTGCACAGCAAAGGAAACAGTTAACAAAATCAAAAGACAACTGACAGAATGGGAGAAGATATTTGCAAACGACATATCAGATAAAGGACTAGTGTCCAGAATCTATAAAGAACTTAGCAAACTCAACACCTAAAAAACAAATAATCCAATCAAGAAATGGGCAGAGGACATGAACAGACATTTCTGCAAAGAAGACATCCAGATGGCCAACAGACACATGAAAAAGTGCTCCATATCACTCGGCATCAGGGAAATACAAATCAAAACCACAATGCGATATCACCTCACACCAGTCAGAATGGCTAAAATCAACAAGTCAGGAAATGACAGATGCTGGCGAGGATGCGGAGAAAGGGGAACGAACCCTCCTACACTGTTGGTGGGAATTCAAGCTGGTGCAACCTCTCTGGAAAACAGCATGGAGGTTCCTCAAAATGTTGAAAATAGAACTGCCCTATGACCCAGCAATTGCACTATTGGGTATTTACCCTAAAGATACAAACGTAGTGATCCAAAGGGGCACGTGTACTCGAATGTTTATAGCAGCAATGTCCACAATAGCCAAACTATGGAAAGAACCTAGATGTCCATCAACAGATGAATGGATCAAGAAGATGTAGTATATATACACAATGGAATACTATGCAGCCATCAAAAGAAATGAAATCTTGCCATTTGCGACAACATGGATGGAACTAGAGCGTATCATGCTTAGCGAAATAAGTCAAGCGGAGAAAGACAACTATCATATGATCTCCCTGATATGAGGAAGTGGTGTTGCAACATGGGGGCTTAAGTGGGTACAAGAAGAATAAATGAAAGAAGATGGGATTGGGAGGGAGACAAACCATAAGTGACTCTTAATCTCACAAAACAAACTGAGGGTTGCTGGGGGGAGGGGGTTTGGGAGAAGGGGGTGGTATTATGGACATTGGGGAGGGTATGTGTTTTGGTGAGTGCTGTGAAGTGTGTAAACCTGGTGATTCACAGACCTGTACCCCTGGGGATTAAAATATATGTTTATAAAAAATAAAAAATTATATAAAAAAATAAATAAATAAAAATTTTAAAAAAAGTCACATCTTTTTAATGAATGAAGGGAAAGAGCATACTGGTTAGTGCCCCTCTTCCCGCCTCTAAGATGATGTAATTGGTAGAATCAGGATTAGGATGACACCTGTTTGACCTGAAAACCTGAGCTTCTTCCCCTATTCAGTTCTGGGTCTCTATGCAAGCGTGTGATTCTCAGGCAGGTGGTTTTTAACCCCCATAAGGTGATAGTGGTACATGTGCTGACTCATGGGATAAATAATTTTAGGTGAACTAGTCCTGCCTATGTCCCCCTAATCAGTCCATCTACTACTTCTCCCACCAGCAGCCTAGCTTTGTTATAACTGACCATGGGTGTATTCCTACACTCTGACCTTTTCCCATCAGTTCCTTCCCACTCCCTACTTAGATAAGCATAGATAGCAGATAAAGTGTTTCAAGGGATCACAGTTCAAAGTAAGACAGCACATCCCCACCCCAGCAAATCCCACTGGGAAATATATTTCTCAGAGCTTTCTCTATAGAATCCTGAGAGGTTCTGTTGAATTGGACAGGATTTCTCATGCCCTACCTCAACAACAGTGATGGGCACTGGGCTTCTTGGTTTTTGTCAAACATCAACTCATTCTTCAACAAAATGAAATCAGTATGTACAATCTTGATAATATTTAATGCCCTGAGGCAACAATTTTTACTGAATAATGTTCTTCTGAGTCTGAAATGTCCCAGATTGGTTCCTTAAATATAATCCCTAGGGTAGGATTCTCTGGATCCTGTGCTGCTGGCATTTATCAGGCTTTAAAATACACACACAGACACAAACATACAGACACACACACACACACACACACACACCCCTGACCACAAGTAAATGTTTCTAACAAGCACAGAGCATATTTTAAAAAAATTTAAAAAAAAAAAAAAGAAGAAGACTTTCACGAATGTAAGGTTACCCAACACTAAACAGATGCCCTCCATGGCAGAACTAGCAACAAATAGCCAGAGACTTCTTGGGGAAGTTGCTGCCATTGGGAAGCTAGAACACTTTCACTGTACTGACAGGATAAAAAAACCAAGTGTTGAGGACAAAAATGAAACACTACTACTCAGAAATCATAAATCACATAACATTTCTCCACACTTCCTCTTTTTTTTTTTTTTAAAGATTTTATTTATTTATTTGTCAGAGAGAGAGTGAATGAGAGCGAGCACAGGCAGACAGAGTGGAAGGAAGAGTCAGAGGGAGAAGCAGGCTCCCTGCGGAGCAAGGAGCCCGATGTGGGACTCGATCCCAGGACGCTGGGATCATGACCTGAGCCGAAGGCAGCCGCTTAACCAACTGAGCCACCCAGGCGTCCCTCCACACTTCCTCTTGAGTGCCACACCAATATTTTTTATAAGCCATTCCTTAAAAAGTGAACAGTGCCCACCCCACACCAAGTGGTGGGATTTAGAGGAATACTTGCTTTTTTCTTTTACCTTTTTCCTATCAGATTTTTAAATTTTTTTCTACCAAGAGCGTGTATCATGTTTGTGAAGCAGGAATCGTTTAGGGATCCATTAGAATCCTAGAGGAGAATATAGGCAGTAACCTCTTCAACATCGGCCATAGCAACTTCTTTCAAGACATGTCTCCAAAGGCAAAGGAAACAAAAGTGAAAATGAACTTTTGGGACTTCATCAAGATCAAAATCTTCTGTACAGCAAAGGAACAGTCAACAAAATGAAGAGGCAACCCACAGAATGGGAGAAGATATTTGCAAGTGACAGTACAGACAAAGGGCTGATATCCAAGATCTATAAAGAACTCCTGGGGCACCTGGGTGGCTCTGCCTTCGGCTCAGGTCATGATCCCAGGGTCCTGGGATCGAGCCCTGCATTGGGCTCTCTGCTCAGCAGGGAGTCTGCTTCCCCCTCACTCTCTGCTTGCCTCTCTGCCTACTTGTGATCTCTCTCTGCCTGTCAAATAAATAAATAAAATCTTTAAAAAAAAAAAAAAGAATTCCTCAAACTCAACACACACAAAACAGATAACCACATCAAAAAATGGGCAGAAGACATGAACAGACACTTCTCCAAAGAAGACATACAAATGGCTAACAGACACATGAAAAAGTGCTCATCATCACTTAGCCATCAGGGAGATTTAAATCAAAACCACACTGAGATATCACCTTACACCAGTTAGAATGGCCAAAATCAACAAGACAGTAAACAACATGCATTGAAGAGGATGTGGAGAAAGGGGAACCCTCTTACACTACTGGTGGGAATGCAAATTGGTACAGCCACTTTGGAAAACAGTGTGGAGATTCCTTAAGAAATTAAAAAATAGAGCTTCTGTATGACCCTGCAATTGCACTATTGGGTATACCCCAAAGATACAGATGTAGTTGAAAGAAGGGCCATTTGTACCCCATTGTGTATCATGTTTATAAACAAAAGAAATAAAATAATTATTTCTCTCATAAAACTAGGCATATAAAAAAGTAATTGTATTGAAAACTTCAAAGTGATCAAGTGAGTTAACCTGCTTTCTTCAGTTTTTTCTTGATATAAAAGCATTGTGATAACTACTGTAACTTATGAAACTTTTTTATGAATTATGGCAATCTAACTGTGATCCTAACTGGAACAACACAAAATTGTCATAAGTATTTCTAGATCAAGTCACAGGAATAGCTGACAGACTTTAGCTTAAACTGCATTGATTATTTGTAAGTTGAAAAGGTATAGCAGTAATTTTTCTAAAAATAAAGAAAATTCAAATCCAAATGTGACTTTAATAATCCAGTACTCAAGTCCAAGTATTCCTTATCTTTTAAAAAAATTTTGTTACTGTCAATCAAAAGGTGGCAAACAATGCCACCACATAGCTCTTTAACCTCATGTAATTGTCACTAATTTCACACAGAAAATGCCAAAGAAGAAAGTGAAATCCCTTTGGAAGTGCTCCCAGCCTTTTCCCCTCCCCGATGTTCTATGCTATTACTGCTGTTACCTCATTAACCAGATTCCCATTATACCTTCAAAACTCTTGTCTTGGGACCACACCTGCCCTCCATCCTCAACCACCAGAACATCCTCTCAACTTTCTTGCCTTGAGAGAAGCTGGTTATTCTTGAGGACATGGCTTCCTCTGCTTCCCTCTCTCAAGTAGAGGCTGACATCATACCAGAGCCTTCATGACCAAAGTTGGAAGACGGGGTGAGTCATCTTTCTTATTCCCCAGTACTCCTTTCAGATCATTCCTCCTCCTGTTCTCTTGGGAAAACCCCACTCCTCTTCGACATTGTCATCTTTATCTGCCATATTTGCCCATCATTCCCTCAATCATTTACCACTTTAGTCCCTGGTTCACTGACTTCATTCTAACCAATAAACACTCCCAACCAAGTATATCCATTTCTTGATCTGCCTACATCTTATGGTTTAAGAGGTAATGAGAGACTTTACTGAACAAATGATCAAATCTAATCATCCTGAGTTTGAAGGCATATTATTATTGAATAACTATGTTTATTTTTTATCATACTATCTCTAAAATATTAAACTCAAACTTCCTACTCTCTCATCATAATCTCCTGTCCTATTCTCTCCACTGAGATACTTCCCACACACCTACCTATCAGCTCCTTTCGTATGTTGTTTCATACAACAACATTGATTCTTTGATTCTATTAGCTGACCATTCTCTTGCCAGTATCATCAATTCATTTGCCCAACAGTCCTTCCATCATGTCTCCCTGGAAAAGCCTGGATCTCTGTACATTCAACTTTCTACCTTCTGCATGCCAGATCTATGCTACTTAGCATGGCTAAGGACCCAACTGATAGAACGCTAGTATGATTGTCACAATAACAACAACATCAATAATAGGAAATATTTATTAAATGCTTACCTCCTATCAGACACTGTGATAAGTGCTTTACCTGTGTTATCTCATTTGATCCTCCCAACAACCCCATGAACAACCCTGTATACTAATATTATCTCTACTACATGAAGAAACTGAGCATCAGAGATATTACATACCTGCCCAAAGTCATACACATCATGTCAGATTAGGAATTCATGGCAACTTGAGGGCAGGTATGCCTCATTTCACAGCCTATCCGCTTCAGCACCACAACAAAGGTTCACAGTTTAATACCTCCACTGGTGCGACACTGCCCTACAATGCTCTTTCTTTCATAACACAGCAGACTTTCCAAATCACCATTCTCCAGACTTCCTACTTCTAATCCTCACCCACACCTGAAGCTGAGCTCCTCAATGACTGCTTTACAGGAAAAGAAAAAAAGCCATCAAAAAAGAGAGCAGTTGCTTCTGTGAGAACCCTATGATATGGATATCCCATCATTTCACCGTTTCCTCCTCCTTTCTAAGACTAATTTCTCCACTTCAGCCGAATGCCATTCCACCCACTCCTTCCACTCTGTCTTTTCACTCCCTTTAGCAAGTAAGTGGCCTCTTCCTCACCTCTGATCTCTGCTACATGACTTCTACCTGGAACAATGCTATTCCTCTCCCTCACTGACTGGGATTCACATGTTCCCACTTCCTCCAAGAAGGCTTTCATTACTTTCCAAGTGAGAGTGCAAACCCATCCCTTAAGCTACTTCTCACCATGATCCAAGCTTCCCTCTATCATTGTCTATTCCATAGCTTACTTTCCAGGTTTCTGCTAGACAGCATACTCCATAAGGCTAGGAACCTTGTTTACTGCCTTCTTCTCAGCCCTAGCATAATGCTTGGCACCCAGAAATATATACTGAATGAACTAATGAATGGGTTAATGAAGGCAAAGACAGACAACATGGTAGAGAACTTTACATTTGGCATAGCATATAAACTTAATGAAATAAGAAAAAAAGAGTCATCAAGGTTTTGAGAAACTGGATGAAATGATAAAACCAGAGGGTGTTATTCTTTTGTTTTAATAAATTTCATCTTGTCATGTCTTTGGAATAAAAGGAAGTGAAAAGACTAGAGTTCTGAGGCCAATTAAAACAATAATACAAGCATAAAGTAACAAATACCTAATCTAGGATTACAGTGCTTGAAATGAAATAATATTTTGAAAAAAAATCAGTAAGACTTCCTAATGAATACATTATGTGGGTTGAGTACAAATAGGATGAGTCAAAATGACTCCATCTCTTCAGGATACCATCATCCTTATGTAGGTGATGAAAAGAGAAAAGAAGGGGACATATATAAGGCATTTTTGGTTACCTGCCTAATGGCTATATAATCTGTTTTACTCATTTAATATATCCTTTGAACTGAACATGATGCCTTGAATATAACAGGAGCATACTGAAGAGATGAATGAGTTTATATACCTCTTTTATTGCCTCAATCACTTTTTGTCAGCTAGGAAATACAGAACGTATAAATACACATATATAGTGTGTATGTTAGATATGTGTATACAAATATGCATATATGATTATACACACATTCCTATTTCCTCAAAAGTCTTTCTTTTCAATACATGTAAGTCATAACAACCAGTTAGGATGAAATCTTTTCCTTGGATTTCTCCAGTCAAATGTTCATCTCCTATTAAGAATCTGTTCCAAATCTTTTTCTATATGTCTTACCAATGTATGCATTCCTTTTCCCTAAGGATAATATTATTACTATCTGAATAGATTTCATCAAAAAAATGAAAATGGACAATAAGCAGTGTTCAACATTATTAGTTTAATTATAGAAATGCAAATCAAAACCTCAATGAGATACCACTTCACATCCACCAGTATGGCTTTAATCCCCCCAAAAAATCAAAATCAAAATCCTCATACACTGCTTCTGGGGATATAAAATGATGCAGCCACTTTAGGAAACAAAATGGCAGTTCCTCAAAAAGTTAAACACAGAATTACTATTTGACCCAGCAATTCCACTTCTAGGTGTATACCCAAGAAAATCAAAAACATACAACCACCAAAAGAAAAAAATTCTGTACATGAATGTTAGTAGCAGCATATTTATAACAGCCAAAAAAATTGGAATAACTAAAACGTCCATCAGCTGATGAATAAACAAAATGTGGCATAGCTATGCAATGAAAACGTATGTAGCCATAAAAAAGAATGAGGTACTGATCCATGCTACAACGTGAATAAAATTGAAAACCTTATGCTAAGTGAAAAAAGCCAATCACAAAAGACATCCTATCATATTATTCTTTCTATATGACATGTCCAGAATAGGAACATCGATAAAGACAGAAAGTAGATTAGGGACTGGGAGAGGAAAGATCAAGGAGCAGTGAAAGCTAAAGGGTATAATGTTTCTTTTAGGGGTAATGAAATGTTTTGGAATTGATTCTGGTAATTATTATACAATTTTGTGAATATGCTAAAAAATTCTGAATTGTACAATGTAAATGAGTATGATATATGACTTGTATCTCAATGAAAGTGTTATAAAAATATTATTATGACATAGCATTCTTTGACAGGCTTGTTTATAGGAAGAAAAGGAACAAAGAAATTGGAGGGGTATTATTTTTAGCAGTGGGGGATTGGGCATATTCATACCAATTAATTTCTTTTCAAGAAACAACTCAGTAAAGCAACATATTCAGCATTAATCAAGGACAGTTTGAATGCTACCAGTTAAATTTCCTCTTTGTCTTTACTTAGGATACATCCTTGTGCCAAATTTTGAATTAAATGAAAATATCTTGTCCATCATTTTACTAAATTTTGGTTTACTGTTCTGTTCAAAGAGGAAAGTGTCAAGGACACAGAGAGGAAATGGATGATCCAATTTTAAAAACACAAGATAAAGATTCTTTCCTTGGGGGAGAAGTTAAAGTAAAAGATACCTCAAATTCATCCTGCTCTGAGACCCAACCCAACTCCATTTTCTCATCTGTAGAATGTAGAGGAGAATAATAAATCAGATACCATTAAGATTCCTCCTAATTCCAAAGTTCTATGACTAAGGCACAGACTCTAATATGTAAGAGAACCATGGTCAAACCTACCCAGATTAAAGAGTAAACTTTGAGATCGCCCAGATACTCAGATGAAAGTCATATCTGGGTTAGTGGTTGGAAAGCCTTATCTAAGAACTTATCCTCTACCCTTGCTCTTTTGTCTGAAGTAAGTAAATATCGGGAAATTCAATGCAGCAGGATTGCTAGTCCTACTTTCTGTAGTACAAAGTACTAATCAAGATGTGTGATTAAGCCTGAATTGTTTCAGTCACTATGTGAACAGAAAGAATCACAAAAAGATTCTCTCTGAAATAAACTGGTCTGCTCGGGCCTGAGAATTGGGATTGACCAATTTCTTCCAAATATTATGTGGGTTTTTTTTCTCTTTTTTAGTGGAATAGGGACTCAGCAAAAAAATGTTCAGGCCAAAGTGATACATTCCTTTTCACCCTTGATAAATATAGACAAATTGGGGTAGTCAAAATAGAAGACTTTGGGACAAGAAAGGAATGCAATTTGGCTCCTTTGCTCTGGAACTGAGAAGCAAAATTCCAAGGACTAGAAACCCAAAGATGCGGTGGTCCATTGGGGAAGAGAGCTGTGTAATGGAGAAAGCTAGAAAAGAAACGATACTAATAAAACCTAATGAATTTTCCAGGAATTGGAAATGCTGAGCAGTGAGCAGAAATTCAGAGGATTAAAGCTGGAATGAATAGAAAATGTATTTTATCTCTTTCTTCAGAAAAAATAATGTTTTGGGGGCATCTTGGTGGCCCAGTCAGCTAAGTGTCTGCCTTCAACTCAGGTCATGATCCTGGGGTCCTGGGATCAAACCCTGAGTCAGGCCCCCTACTCAGCACAGAGTCTGCTTTTCCCTCTCCCTCTTCCTCTGTGTGTGTGTGTTCTCTCTATCTCTCTCTCTCTCAAATAAATAAAATCTTTTTTAAAAATTAAAAAATAATAGTAATGTTTTAAAAGATCCAGGCTAACTAAGCAAGGTACTAAGAAAATGCTAACATAATTATACCCTAGTGTTAGAGTCATTCTTACTCTCAAATGAACTAGCCTCTGCCTTCACTCCATAAGTAATGAACTGAATTAGTCTTAGAAAATGAAATGGGTTGGGTCTACTCACACTGGCTCAGATAGTTTTCCCTATTCCTAGATTTTAGTTGGCTTTTAGGGAGGCAGCACATAAAAATTAGGCTTCCCTTTCCCATCCATAAATTTAATTTTACTTCAATGTAAGTAGGCCCTGACATCAACTTTGTGTGCACTTCAGCTCTGTTCCAGCTGGATTGTAAAGTCTTTCTGTGTGGGGCAGCAAAGTGCCCAGTTTCATACCTAAAAATTTAACTTCAGGTTGCATAAAAGGTACATATGTAAGGAAATACAAGGAAGATTCAAAATAACACTACTCAAATTATGCTCTTATGGATGAGGAAAAGAATGTAGGAGAGAGACAGGAAAAAAATCTACTTTCCAATTGTCTTAACAAAATGGCAGACTTTTTTCAAGATTTCTAAAATGGTTTTTGATAAGATTTGACTGGTGATGTAGGGCTTGTAACTGGCGTGATGGTGAACTCTCAGAGTTTCCAGAAATTTCTGCAAATGGGATTAGTTTAGAAATATTTGCAAGTGGACAGCATCTGGGTGGTGCAGTCAGTTGAGCATCGGACTCAGTTTTAGCTCAGGTCATGACCTCAGGTTCACGTGACCTCAGTTTCAGCCCTGCCTCCAGCTCTGCGCTCAGTGGGGAGTCGGCTTGCAAGTTTCCCTCCCTCTTCCTCTGCCCTTCCCACTCATGCTCATTCAGTCTCTCACTCACTCTCTATGTAAAATGAATAAATAAATCTTTTTTAAAAAGGAAATGTTTTCAAGTGGAAATGTGAACTCCTTGGAAGTGAAGTTAGAATACTGTCCTACATTCTCCATATATGGGTAACTATATAATACCATTACATTTCTCCTACTTAAATTATAGGTATTGAGCAGTATTTATAGCACAGACTCTACAAAAGAATTCAAACATTCAGTGAATTTACAGAATAAATAAGGAAAATCATTTATCAGCTTCTAAGAATGAAAAACACTTAGATCCAAAATGAAACTGTACATTTCGTCTACAAAGCTACCATTAAAAAGCAGGCTGTGCAAACACTAAGAGAAAGTTCTACAGAGGTCATGGGGGAAAAGAAAGAAATCCGTGATATCTCTAGGACTTCAAGGCAATGGGAACCTGTGGTGTCCTACTGCCAGTGACCACACATTTATTATGGCTCAACCCTCCCCCCAGGACACGGAGACCTGTTACTCCCTGTCGCACAGCTGAAGACACCAAAACTCAGAGAGGCCAAACACTTTGTCCAAAGTCAATCCTGCTAGTAAATGAAGCCAGCATTTGAACACAAATCTGTCTAGCTCCAGAGTCCAGGCCATTAAATCAAACTCCATGAAACAGCCTGTGCCTTCATAATCTTAAAAAAGAAAAGAAAAGGAAAGGAAAGGAAAGGAAGGAAGGAAGGAAGGAAGGAAGGAAGAAGGAAAGAAAGAAAGAAGGAAAGAAAGAAAGAAGAAAAGAAAAGAATTAGGGGTACCTGGGTGGCTCAGTCAGTTAAGTATCTGCTCAGGTCATGAGTTCAGGGTCCTGGGACTGAGCCCCGAGTCAGGCTCCCTGCTCAACAAGGAGTCTGCTTCACCCTCTACCTTCCCCCTGCTCATGCTCTCATGCACTCTCTCCCTCTCTCAAAAAAAATTAAATAAATAAAATCTTTAAAAAAAAAAAAAAAGAATTATCTCAAAGCCTTCCTCCTTCCTATTTTTTTTTTCCTGTTAGGGACTACCTTAGCCTTCATATAGCAACAATCCATTCACAAATATATTTAAATTCGTTTTCATCCCCACAGACTAAAATAAGTTTTACAATATCCAACACATTGGTACCAGGAATATATATAATGTATGGAAAGAAGCAGATATGCTCAAGATAATCCTAGCTTTCTACTGGACTTAAAATACTTCATGGCATTCAAGAAGAGGAAAATGCATCAAATGTGAGGTGTTTATGCTTCAGTTCTTTCAAAAATGCAGCTTTATTAAAAATAAGATTTTAGCCATGATTTTTAAGCCTTCCCCCAAGGAGCTTTACTTATTTAATCTTGTTAACAATCCATGAGGTAGAATGTGTAATCATTCAAAGTATTTTAAGCATATAGAGCATTTTATTAATTGCCAAGATGGGTAAGGCATAGTCTCACTAGAATCAATATTAATTAATACTTAATTGACATATTAACTGCTTGGATACAAATGGATTATGCAAACAAGGTTATTTTACATGTGAGAGATGTTCAATTCACCATTTTTAGTGTAGGATAATATTCCTAAAAATTGCTCTTATTTGTTTTCTGTTCTTAAATTCACTTAAAACTCCTTTTCTTTGAAGACCCACTGAGTTTAAGAAACAGTGGTAGACACCAAGGAGGCTACAAAAACAAAGACTCACTCAAGGACCAACAGTCTGACACAGAACAAAATGCAGTACCACTAAAATGAATCAAAACTGTCACATATTAAGAGACATAAATTCTTGACTGCATATAGGAATCATTTGATGAGGTTTAAAAAAATGCTAATACTGGGTCATAGCCACAGAGATTATGATTTAATTGGTCTGAGATGCAGCTGGGTATTGGTGCTTTTTTAAAAGCTCCCAGATGATGCCATGTGCAGCTGAGGTGGAGAAGTACAGCTAAGGGACTGCAGTGAAGGGAGCAAAGAGGTATGTGAACGATTCTATTCAATAGCTCTTTGGCACATTACAGGCATCCTGTCCCTCCCTTCTTTCCATCTGTCCTTCCTTCCTTCCTGAACTGACCCCTTGACGTAGAGGTAGCATACATACTGGGCCATGAAGAATGGGGCATCTTGAAACACTGAGGATGGACGGTAGAAAAAAGGTGTCAGGAGAAGGGAATGCTATAAACCAAGGCAAGTATGCGAAAAGGAACAAGTGATGTTTCAGAGATTTTTATATTTTAATGGAGCATAGTCTTGTGGGAAATTATGGAAGAGAGTAGGCTAGAAATGTGGGTCAGAGTCCAGAGGTGGGGGGACCCAAGGCAGTTAAGTTTGGAGCTGATTTCAGAAGCAGTTAAGAAACCACTGATAATTTCTGAGCCAGGAAGAGATGTGTTTAAAGCTACTGTAACTGCAAATGGAAATTTAGGAAAATTCATCCAGAGAAAAGTGTGCATGGTTGTAGAAGAGATCCCTGAGAGAAGGAGTCCAGTTAGGCCACTTAGGAAGTGATGCGGATGATGGAAGCAAAGGTCAGAGTCACTGAACCGGGACTATAGCAATAGGAGGGCAAAGGACAGATTCCAGGCACACGTGATGGAGAAAGTGACAAGACTTAATTGGATGGTAAGAGACAAGGAGAGAACAGGATCAAAGGTAGCCGTAAGATATAGCAGTGCCATAATTAACAAAAATGGAAAGTCAGAAGGAAGAAGCAGGTTTTAAAGGCAGATGATGAATTCCACTTTATATACATTTGCTTCATCTGCCTTCAAATCAGCAATTTGGAAATATCTAGTGATAAATCTGAAATTAGGAATTAGAACACAACAGATGGTTTCAGGTGTCATAGAGATTTGAGTGTCACATTGCCCTAATTATGCATTACTAGAGAAGGCAATAAGTGAAATCTCTGAGGAACATAAAGAAAACAAGAGAGCACTTTTGGGTATGCTTGAAGAAGCTTGTGAAGGAAACAGAGAGTAGCAAACATAGAAAAGAACCAGGGCAGGCTGAGTCATGAGACTCCATGAGAAAAAGAGATTCCAGGAGCCTGGGATCATCTATAGGGGCAAAGTCAACAGAAAAATAAAAACCACAAATGAAGCCAGGAAAAAATGCTCCGTATGGCTAATAACAGATCACTGGTGACAAAAACAAAACAAAACAAATAAACTAGAGTGAACACAGCATCCGTAGTATGTGAGCTAAGACCGAGTCAACAAAGAGTTGAAGGTGGGAAGCAAGAAAGTGGATAGAATCCACTGCTCAAAGAGTTTGTAAGCAGAGGAAAGAGGGAAATGGCCGGCAAGAGTATTTGGAGAGACTGAAATCAGTTAAGGACCACTGAATGTATACATGTGTAGGGGCTCAAGCCAAGGGAGGAGTCTCTAAATGCCAGAGAGCAGTACGGGGGAGAGGGAGGCAAGTCACTAAGGTAAGTCAAATGCAGTCAAGGAGAGGATATTGAGAAAAGAAGGTCAGATCAACTTTTTCTTAGAAATAAAAAGAAAGAAGGAGGGAATTCATGTAAGGACAGCTCAGCAGAGGTAGAAAGAAGCCTGATGACCTGTGTTTCTTTAATGAAGCAGAAAAAGGGCACCTTCAAAAGGTAGAAGAAAGGGGTGCCTGGGTGCCTCAGTGGTTTAAAGCCTCTGCCTTCGGCTCAGATCATGATCCCAGGGTCCTGGGATCGAGCCCCATATCGGGCTCTCTTCTCAGCAGGGATCCTGCTTCCCCCTCTCTCTCTCTACCTGCCTGTCTGTCTGTCAAATAAATAAATAAAACCTTTAAAAACAAAAAAGGTGGAAGAAAGAAGGCAGCAGAGAGGAGAGGAGAAAACTCTAGCAGGGGATGGGGCAGGGCTGGAGTTCAAGCTATGTGCTTCTGAACAGAGGTTCTCTTATGGACTAGACAGACTTCCTGAACCAATCAAGGAGCCAGCTGGCACCAGCGACAAAACCTTCTCTACACACATTGCCACCCAGAAATCATCTGAGTTTACCAGCTCCTCTTTGTAACACAAGGTCTCCCCTGCTTTGGGGTCTAATCCAGTACATCTTTCATGCCTTGCATGAGTTTCAGGTAAGAGTTTCAGGGTTCCTCCAAAAGGGTGCAAGCGTCAGTCTGCCCAGTGTAGCCCACTCTATCCAATTCAGCCTCACCCCCTTATCTTCATGGGCAAGTCTCCTGTAGCCCAAGCAGGCAGATTCTCAGCTCAACCTACGTCCTCGAACAAGTCACATATCGTCCGCCTTCTCGACTGGAAAATGAAGGGCGATGATAATGGGGCACTGCCTCCAGCACAAAGGGCTTATGAGGATTAAAGGACAAATGGCTGAGCAATTTGCAGTTATGAAGCTATAGAAAAGCTTAGTGATCATCTCTGCCTGGCTGGGCACAGTGCAGTTCAACAAACACAAAGGCCACATTCAGAACTTCCCAGGTGCCAAAACCCGCAGAGAGCTGGCCAAATGAAGCAGAATCAGAAGACAAAAGAAAATCCCTCAACAAAACAAGGAAAGAGGAAAGAGGATACATAGAGAAAAGGGACTGGGAGGTTAGAGGGTCATGGAGTATTCTCCCACTGAAATTCCCCTGGACAAAGAAATCATTTCATGTTTCTCTTGGGGTTACGATATATGTGTGCATATATCGAAGTCGGCACATTGACCCCAGAACCATCTAAGAAATCTATCTCATGGAAAGGGAGAGGTCTCTGTTACACATGTGGGCCACTTCTTTCCAATAAAACTGGCTGCTGTACCATTTCAAGTCTTCCACAAAGGGTTTTGCTTGTGGAGCCCTTTCCTCCGGAAAAGCAGCAACACCTCAAAGCTTTTGGGGTAGACTTTGTTTCCTTTTGCTCCTCAACCAGGGACTCACTCCATATTAACTTCTTCATGAATTGTACAGATTTTAGCTTTAGGTAATGGCCTGGGCCAAACTTTTTTAAAGCCTACTAAATGCTGAAAGTCACCAATGTTGTCCATTCTTACCAATATTCTAGAGTGCTAGCTAAGGAGTATCACAGCGGCATTCTAAAGAAATACACTTCTTGCAGGGAGGGGGGTGCATGGGAAGGGGGGTCAAACTTGAATGTGTTGCATAATGCAGGGGTTCCCAAGACCCCATCCAATTCGCAGGCCCTAGGACCTGGTAAACACTTTAAGACCCTCACACACTAGACGGTAATTACCTCCGAGCTCTCTGTTCCTCTGTATTGGAGACACTCCAGAGGGGCAGAGAGGATGGTGGTTTATGTCTATTCAGAGCTGAGCCATTATCTTCAGCCAGCCTGGCCCTGTGCTCCAGCCGCTTTCTCCGTCACCCAGATCTGGGCTTCTGGGTTCCAAGGCCACTGCCACTTGCTTACTGAGGCCCTTACATCTTATGTTGACCTGCTCTCAACCACAACTTCTCCTTGACTTCAGCCCCTCTGAACTGCCTACTTTGGGCCTTCCTTACAGTGTCCAGCTTACAACCACCATGACCTCTCTCTAGCTGATACAGCCAACATCTCTTTAATGTTCCTCTTGTTCAGAAGCGTGAAGAACAGTCACAACTGTGACATCGGAGTCTCCTACGGCATGATTATTTCACTTCTGCCTCACGTGCATCCCTCTGGGAAGGCACAGTGAAGCTTGATCCCTGAGCCCTTCTAACACCCAGTCTTGGGCTTGCAAACTCCTTGTTCACTCCTGTGATCTTCTTTCATGGATCCTGTTCTCAACCTTCCCTGAACCTGGTTTCCATGGAGTAGGGATGGGGGATGCTGCTCCAAAGACAGGTAGTCAGCAGAGTTAGCCAGTTCTATCAGGATAGGTCTGAACATCAGTTGTGAATGAGTTTCAAACTCTTTTTTAAGGGGCCTTTGGGCCTCAAGTCTTAGGCTCATCCTCTTAGAAGGTCCAGTGAGTATGCTAAGGTGGGCCCATGAATCTCTGTCACCATGCAAACAACCATAGGAAGTAAAATGATGGACTCTCCTTTTTAAAATATGCCCCTCTCTGTGAGCAGTTCTCTTAAAGTGCTACTGCCCACCTCCTCCCCCAAAACATGTACACATATGCAGGTGTACACACACCCTCAAAGCCACTACATCCTTACCTGACATAACTCTTTGCTTTGCCTCCTTACTCTTTACCTTGATGGCTTTCTTCAACCCATCTTTCAAGGGTCTACCCTTATCTTGGGCAGGCTGAAGTGGGGTGAAGGGGCTCATAGTTCCATGACTAGCCCTCCTATCTTCATACTAAGTCTGGCAGAATGTCTCCAGCTCTGTGTTTGAAAAGGAGGAAGTCCTTATCACTTTGTTCCCAGCTGAGGCAGCAGTGGAAAGGAGAACAATAGGATTTCATCCATTGATGTGTGTATTTAGGCAACACCACAAATTATTGATCTGAGTAGAATAGTAGAAGAGCAATGATTCCTACCAATATTAATAAAAATTAGCCCAGCATCATATTTGCTTCACGAGGAGTTACTTTCCAGAGTAGACCCACAATTTAGTGCATAATAAAGAAATTATAGAGATTTACCAGAGTTTCAAAAGAGTAACGAAGACATCCCACAGGGCAGCATTTAATATTGATTATTTCGCTTACTTGAAATCCAGTGACTCACTTTCATTTGCCAAGCCTGTTCTAGGCAGTAATTGTCCTGATTGCTCAAAGAGATCTACAGAAATTGAAAATCAGAAAATTAATTTTAAAAAAGACTCTTTCATGTTTCCATATTAAAGTAAAAACAAATACCCAGCATAGGATATAGCTATTGAAGTGAACGATCAATTTTTAATGGAATCAATACCAGAGTTTGCCCCTCCAGCAAAAATTTCCAAATAAATTCATATACTTCCAAACCAAAGCTATTGTGCTATTTTGCATCATCCAGAAGTGGTCACACATGATACATCTGGCTTGACATTTAATTCCTGCTGTCATATTTTTGGCTCTCTCTGTATCATTGACCAATATATTGTGTAAACTTCTACTCTGAACCTAGACACAGTAAATCACAGTATATTTTGTTTGGGATATTTTTGCAGAGTTGGCAAGTCTCAACACAGAAAAAATTAGGAGCCAAGGTATCGTTGACAATCCCACTGTTGATATATCCCTGAAGCTTTTGCCTCTAACATGCAGTACAAGCACAGATGTTGCTAAAATACTGTCAGCCAAAGAAGCAACTCAGGCAGCCTGTTCAGCCTGCCATGGTTTTCCTAAACACCAGCATCCCACCTGCACCAGAAAACAAGGGTTCCCTCAGAACCTTGGCATGTTCACCGACACTTCCTCGGGTAACAGCCTCCACATATAACCCGTCCCTTACATTCTCCCCTTTCCTGGAACCTCCAATCCCTTGTCCAGAGTACATCACATCGTAACCAAACAGGGAAAATGCTTAGGTCAATCTTCCACCTCTCCTCTTCTCTGCCTTTTTCTCGGTGTCACCTCAGGTCACTAGACCACAGGGGCTTTCAGTTTTTCTCCTCTCAAAGTGACTTCTTGGAACAGATCAGGACAAGTCATAAGCACGTGCAGACTGAAATATAAGACTGGCAAGGTTTGCACTTTTCCTTAATCATTTTAAAAATGATGAAGTCCCTTGTGTGGCTATAGCTGAAGCTCTGTGCAGTCATCTACCAGCCTCTCTCTGCAATAAACCCTCATTGTTGTTTCTTCTTAACTATCTTCCCAGTCTCAGGCTCTGGTCCCAGCGTAGCCTCACCTGTCCCTCACCATTTCACTTCTGAACATCGAGCAAGATTCACCCTTCACTCCCAGCTACTTTACTCCTTACCCCCATCAGTGCCTCTCAACCCCAAAACTTGGCCTAACCTCTCCCAATAAACTATACTTTGCATTCACTCCTCTAGCTTTAAGCAGAATCATTAAAAAAACTTTCTGAGAAATCTTCCTGAAAGAGAAAAGAAAAACCAAATTCCCGAAAGTGAGTTCATAGTTCATTCTAACATTATTGTAAAAACCAGGAGTAAAGAAGATAAAGAACCCATCAAATATATATAAATATCAGCAAAAGATAGAGGGAAATATACCAAAATACTAGCACTGTTTTTGTTAAGAGATGAAGCTGATAGTAATTATTTCTTTTTACTTGATATTTTCACATTTCACACACACACCTCTGCCTTCCCTGCTGATGAAATGTGGCAGAAACTATTCTGGACCATTCTTTTCCTGTTCTCCTCTCCTTCCAAGTTATACAACTAAAACTTAATTTCTCAGTTTCTCTTGATGGGTCTAGTCAGTTTTGTTTGTGGACATGATATACTACACTTCAAAGCCTCTTTGTAAAATCTCTTTTTTCCTTCCTTCCTTTCTTTGTCTCTCTCTCTCTGTAGCTCTTTAGCGCTCTTTTGGCTGGAAGTGAAGGATTCACAGCTTGAGGGAGAAGGAATCAGAAGACATGCCCAAACAGTTGGAACATCAGATTGGACTCTCTGAGGCAGAAATATACCACTAGTATATTCAGTCACTGAAATTTGGGGTTTGTTTGTTACCACAGCACAGTCTAGCCTACTCTAACACCCAAGCTCTAGGGAAAGTATAGGAATCTATGTAGAAATAAACTACTTTGAAGGAGAGAAGGTTAAGTATAGCATTTTGATGGAAGCAACGGAGCAGGGACAGCGGCAGCCCCAAATATGTGTGGTGGAGATGGGAAAGGATTGCTCCACAAGAAAGCCGAAGAGGATGAAGAATGAAAATGTCTGAGAAGTGGAGCAGAGAACCAGTGGATGGATCCCCGTCAATGGAAAAGTTGTGCCATTTACCGTGTACACTGAGCAGGAGGTCAGCCAGTGTTTACCTTCAAGGAAGAAAGAAAATCCTGTCTAGACAACAGAAAAAGAAAAAAAAAAAAACAAGAGTGCTAGGAGGAATGTTTCAATAGGATTTTCTAAAATAGAGAAAATGGAGAGTTGGAAATTATTAGAGAATAATCAAATATTGCCCAACCTGAAGAAAGTGAGTATTCTGATTGTAAGGGCACATGGAATAAGCTGCACAGAAAATGTATAGGGACCTCCCTAGACACAGAAGCATAATCTCAAAAGAGCAAACAGCAAAAGAAAACCAAGGCAAAGATGATGGAAAAGTCAAGATGGTCACCTACAGAATTGAAAGCTGAAGCAATTCAAAATGACGGCCTCTAAAAGGCATTGCTGAAAGGGATGGGGTGGGGGACTAGCTTTTCACTAGAACTTCTTCTATCTACTTTTTGTTTCTCGTTTTTGTGCATTATCTTGATGTATTTTTAGTTGAATTTGAAGATTAAAGAAGTAAAAGTGCTGCCTATCATATTCCTAATCAAACCCATACCAGTGAATTATGAGCAAGAGAAAAAAAAAAAAAACACTCTACCTTTACAATCAACAAATCATGCTAATTAACTTCAGAATAGACACCTTCCAAATACTTATCATCAACATAGGCCTCTTTGGTTCTCTCCCTCATTGGTTCTAATCCACATTAGTCATTGTCAAGAACAAGGATAAAATGTATATTTGTGTGGTATGGCCACAACTGGATTCAAAGTACAAATAAAAGGGATTTAAATTAGTCACAATTGAAATCATCGTCTTAGTTTCCCTCCATTAACAACTATTAATTAAGAGTTCATTTTAATGTGTTCATACTCTGCCATTTTTCAGGGGGGAAAATGAGATTGGAAATCACTTATAAAACAAATATCATAAAACTCATCAAAAGAGGGATTTTTTTAAAGGTAACACAATGGTAGAAAGAGGAACTCCAACATGCCAATCATAATAATAGATGAAGCAACACTGAGCATAAAACAGGCACCATGTTTCCAGGCAACTGAGGCAAAGAGAGAGTTCTACAAGTAGAAAAATTCTCATCTTATAGAAGAAAATAGACCAGTTTCTGAGGAACAATAAAGGTCTTTCTTGAACAAACCTTGAGAGAAATATATGGGGTGGAGACTTACAGAGGAAGCCTTGTGAAACATAAGGGCAATGTCCTTCCAGCAACTTCTCAGCCAATGTAGACATGGGATTGTCCCTTTGACTGTGTTACTTATCATCCACACCTTCCTATCCCCAACACTCCCACTCACAAAACCTATCCCTTTTTAAATGCCCATCCTGACTATATGAGATGAGTGATTCCCAGACTTGCCTAGTCATAACAATCAGCTGGTCTGCTAGTTAGAACTTCATTTCCCCCTTGTCCTTCCATCAGAGACTCCAATTTGATCAGTCTTCAAAAATCTGCGATGTTAACACGCTGCCCAGGTGAGCAGGCAAGTCTGGGAAACAGGGTGATAGGTGATAGTCTACAGCTGCAAATGAGCTTGTTCTTCTTGTTGATTATTCCCCAGCTGTTTAACCTCCCTCGGCCTGACTCCTCAAAGCATCCTAAGGCTGGACTCTCTCCAGATGACAGCCTGCTCTGACGTGCATTTGCAGAGAAGCATTTGAGAAAGATAAGGAATGTAATATTTGTTCCTTGATGGTAATAACTCAAAACTCCCTGCTCCCTTCCTCCACAACACCAATTTCATCAGTATTACCACAAGAATTCACTAGAGGCTCCACATGATATATGTCATGCACACGAACTGATACAAACACATCTGTGCTGATGTGCACATCTTTTTATCATTACAGATGATGGGTCGGCTGCTGCATAACGTTTTTAAAGTCCTAAGATTGCATCTATTATTTCTGAAATTAGGGGGAGAAGAAAATCTCCCTGGGAAAAGAGTTACATACAACGGGGCATGCATTAGTTTTGCTAGACTCCCACGCTGAATTAATTGCACCTCCAAAATATTCTTGCCTGAACCACATTTCAAGAAGGATCTAAGCTACAGAGAGAGAAAACTACCTTTCACACACATGGAAACCAGGAAATCAGAAGAGGCACCAGATTTCCCCCCACAGTGTCTTATTTCTCTCCTGCCATTCATGAGAAACCTGGTCCAAGAAGTTGCATTGCAGGGAAATTGGATATGAAATGGTCACAAAAGTAGAAATATGTTTAGCCTAAGGACAGTTATATGTGTTCCAGAACAAAGTAAAAAAGGTCAAACCTAAGTCAAAGGAATGGCTCAGCTTTCTCTAAAACAGAGACAGAGAATGTTTCTCAGCTGAAAACATAATAAGAGCAGGAGAGGAGAGAAACCTGAGATACAGCTTGATAGTATTCTCTTGTCTTGGCCAAGTGTTCATTTGGATTGTCAAAAGTCATGGAGAATCAAACTGCATATGAAGCTTAAAGGTGAAGTACGACTTATAAATAAATGAAAAGATCCCTAATCATGGGTTACATTGCCCATGTACTCTGAAGTTTTAGGATGCATTGGAAGTCATGATTCCACCCCACCCCACCCCCAAAAAAGACCCAGCTGTAGAGGTCAGACCTGCTATGTGTATTCCAAGTCAGCCTAACCAGTCAAACCCTGGCCATCTAAAAAGGATTAAAAATTAGTTATCATTTCAATCCTATGAAAAAAAGATCTATATTTCTCCTTTAGACACAAAATTCTCTAGAGAGTGGTGCTTGCCAAACACTCTGAAAAAATAATCTCTCAAAATTCTTGCAACCCACTGTGTTATGATTTCATCTCATGAAATACAACACCTTTACATTAAACTTCATAAAACCAAATCCCACTGGATCTCTTCCAAACTCAGAGAATAAGCAGCTCTGTTGGGGATGCTTAGAAAAGTGCTACACAGCCTCTTCTCATCCAGCCGGTTCTCACTACTGGGTCCATTTTGCAGGGAATAATTTTGCTTTACTTCTACCAAATATTTACATGTGATTAATCTCACACATAATAGATCTTGCAAATGCTTTGTGAATGAAATAACACCTTCCAACACTACAGCATTAATTTCCCTAAAAAGGATCTTTTAAATTGAAATGTACACAAATTCATTTTGATTTTACAACCTATGAAAGTTTTCTTTCATAGAAAGAAAGAAAATTTCTGGCTCTCCTGGATTTGCCTGTGGGCAATCCCAAGTATGAATACAAGGGTCAGGAAAGACAACATAAAAGGCCTCTGTGCAAAGATATAAATTCTCTTGAGTTTCCATTATATTCTTGATTCAAGAATAAGAAAACAGTTGCCTTGCTAAATAATGTGACAATATTATATCTCCATGTATCATACACACATACAATATCTCCATGTAACATATACACACATTCACACAAAGCAAATCTTCACATGGTCTCATCAGCAGCTGTGTATTTTCCCACTACTGTCATTTTCAGCAAGAAGGTCATCCTTCCATAAAAATCTCACCAAGAAATCAGTTGATGACCAGTAACTCAAAGATTGATACTTTATGCATTCCTGGTAGTATTATTATTACTACTTCTCTTCGCTCACATTTATCTTCAGTCTTGCCATTTGTCTCAAAGTTGGATCAAACGTCACTAAGGAGTTGTCTCCACCAATCCAATCAAGACTCTTCTGCTGGAGTTCCACATGTTTTCTCACATTCCCTCTAATACCATCCTCATTCTGTCACATGCAAAATGATAGGGTACCGACTATCCTTTGGTATCATCATAGATAATTTTCCATACATCCCAGGAAGTATTACTTGAAATACAGCCTAGTTTCTTGTCTTGGGAAGCTTTTCTCTAGTCAGACATTCATAGGATAAAATGGAGCTCCCATTTTATTCAACAATTAACTGTTGGATGCCTTCATTGAACTGGCATAGTGATATGAAGAGTATTACTAGGTAGTAGTAATTGCATGCCACATGAAGAATCTATTCTCATTTCTAATGCAGCTCCTAAAAGATATTCACATCTCTTTCACCTTTCCTATGTGTATATATTTTTAGTATTCAATCCATCATCATTCTTGAGTAAAAATTTTGAGATGTTTAGCTAGTGACATTAAGCTGTGGCATAGGAATTCAAAGGTTCTGTGAAAGTGTTTCAGGTGCTTTCCAATAGCATTCAAGTTTATAATGTATTCATGTCTCTATTTAATTTCAGGAATATATTAATAATTTACCCAAAATAGGTTCCCAGGCATGTAAATTCATTGTTTCCACTACTTCCAGGTTAGTGGGGGTAAATATCACTATTCTCATATATCTAGTGATAAGAAAAGATGGGATCAATAGGTCTATATTAGTCTTTGTCCCATCAAACCACAGAGCTTAAGAACCACTGTCCTAGGCCTCCTTTATCTTGCTCAGGTTGTCAAACATTTATATTATAAATTAATATGGAGACAATATTTTATTCTTCAAAATTCCAAAATCCTTCTCTAATTTTATATTTGCATCTACTGGATCTATGAAAGTCCCTGTGTTAACCCTCTCTGCCTAGCCCCTGGAATACAAGTTTAACATAATGTTTGTGTTATTACCTGGCTGATAAGGAGCCATAATCAGTTATTATAAATTCCAGTGACTTTTTCTAATATAGATGTAAAAATTCCTGTTTTCTAATATAGATGTAAAAATTCCTGTTTACATCTAATATAGATGTAAAAATTCCTGTTCTCTGAACTAATACACAAAAAAATACAGAATAACCAGATGTTATTAATTTTTTTAATATGTCATTTAAACATTTACTGATCTCATGGGAGGAAGCAAGGTGGTAGAGGAATAGCAGACTGAAATATCATTAGGTCTCAGAAGTTCAGCTAAATAGTCATCAAACCATTCTGAACACTTACAAACTCAACAGGAGATAGAAGAGAAGAAGAACAGCAATTCTAGGAATAGAAAATTGATGACTTTCTGGAAGGTAGGACGTGCAGAGAAGTGAATCCGAAATGATGGGAAGACAGACCATGGAGGAGGGGTCAGCTACCGGCAAGCAGTGGAGCAGCAGAGCACAAAATCAAAACTTTCAGAAGTCTGCTCCACTAAGGGACATTGCTCCAGAGGCTAAGTGGGTGTGAAGACCTCATGGGGACATTGTGGTCTCAGGTTCCTCAGGATGACAGAAAGACCAAGGGTGTCTGAGTGTGCCAGAGCTGTCAGGTATCGGAGCGGAGAAGCCAGCTGCAGAGATGGAGCTGAGAAGTGAGCTCTTAGCTCCAGGTTACCTTAAACCATGATTCAAGGGACAGTCGGACCACTGTTCTCCAAGCAGGGACTCCACAAGGGGCAGAACCAGAGAGACCCTCTCCAGAACCAGAGAGATCCTCCTCCAGTAGGAGCAGCATGCAAGTGTGTGGTGGGAATCTGCTGCGTTTGGAGACTCCAAACAGGGCCATGCACCAAAGATAGAAACACTTGGTCACAGGCCAGGTGAGCATAGAGCACAGCTAAAGACCAGGGAGATGGGAAGGATCTACTGCTTTTCTCTGAGGGCCCACTGAGCAGTGAAGA
This sequence comes from Mustela lutreola, assembly GCF_030435805.1. Taxonomy (NCBI): domain Eukaryota; kingdom Metazoa; phylum Chordata; class Mammalia; order Carnivora; family Mustelidae; genus Mustela; species Mustela lutreola. Next base: position 124,456,889 of record NC_081290.1, on the reverse strand, counting down.
CTCAAGCTCTCAGCGCCTCCAGGCCAGAGATTAGGAGGCCACCATCTTCATTCTTGTCCTCCAAAGCTCTATAAAATGCATTCAGGGAACAAAAGCTACTGAGAGCAAACCCAAGCAGATTACTTAGCCTGGCCCCTGGAAAAGGCAGTGCAATTCCGCCTCAGGCAAAGGCATTTGAGGATAACTGCAACAGGCCCCTCACCCAAAAGATCAGTAAAAACATCCAGCCAAGACCAAGCTAATGGATCAAGGAGAACAGTGGAATCCAGAGCTAGGGGAAACGGATAGACTTCATTGCTTTTTCCAACAATCCTTTAGTCTTGCAAAGTTAAATTTTTTTAATTTTATTTTTTCTTATTCTATTTTAACATTTTTTAGCTATTTTATCTTAATAAAAGCTTTTGAAAAAAAACTTTTAAAATTTTCATTGTTATAGTCATATTTTTTCCCTTCATTGTATTTAACCTTATTTTTGTGTGTAAATATATAGGTTTTCTTTCTTTAAAATTTTGGGATACAATTTCTTCTGATAGATCAAAATATACCATAAAACTAGCACCTGGCTTTGTTCTAGTCTCCAGCCTGATCATATTCTCTCCTCTTTTTTTTCTTTTAATTTTTTCAATGGATTTATAAATTCTTTTTTTAGAATCTTTTTAAAGATTTTATTTATTTATTTGACAGAGAGAGAGATCACAAGTAGGCAGAGAGTCAGGCAGAGAGAGAAGGGGAAGCAGGCTCCCTGCTGAGCAGAGAGCCCGATGCAGGGCTCGATCCCAGGACACCGAGATCATGACCTGAGCTGAAGGCAGCAGCTTAATCCACTGAGCCACCCAGGCGCCCCTAGAATCTTTTTAAATTTTCATCTTTACAGTCATATTCCATCCTTTCATTGTGTTTACCCTTTTATATATATATATGTTTTTCTTTCTTTATAATTTTGGAAGGTAGTTTCTTCTAAGAGACCAGAATACACCCAAAATCAAGTGGGAGGCTCTATTCTATTCACTAGAACAAAATATATATATAGTCATATATTTTGTTTTTCCTCCTTTCTTCTCCCCCTGGTTTTTGGTCTCTTCTGATTTGGTTAGTGTATATTTTTCTGGGGTCTTTGCCACTCTTTTAGTATTTTACTCTCTCATTCATATATTCTTATCTGGATAAAATGACAAGGCAGAAAAACACTAAAAAAAAGAACAGGAGGAAGCAGTACCAATGGCTAGGGACATAATCAATAAGGACATTGGTAGTATGTCAGAACTAGAGTTCAGAATGATGATTCTCAAGGTGCTAGCTGGGCTCAAAAAAGGCATGGAAGAGATTAGAGAAACCCTTTCTGGAGAAATAAAATCTCTTTCTGGACAAATAAAAGAACTAAAATCTAACAAGTTGAAATTTTAGAAAGCTATTAATGGCGTACGATAAAAAAATGGAGGCTCTTACTGCCAGAATAAATGAAGCACAAGGGAAAATTGGTGATATAGAAGACCAAATGATGGAGAATAAAGAATCTGAGCAAAACAGAGACAACTACTGGACCACAAGGGGAGAATTCGAGAGATAAGTGATACCACAGATGAAACAATATTAGAATAATTGGGATCCCAGAAGAAGAAAAAGAGATAGGCAGAAGGTATACAAGAGCAAATTATAATAGAGAATTTCCCTAATATGGCAAAGGGAACAAGCATCAAAATCCAGGAAGCAGAGAGAATCCTTCTCAAAATCAATAAAAATAAGTCCATACCCCATCATCTAATAGTGAAACCTACAAGTCTTAGTGATAAAGACAAAATCCTGAAAGCAGCTCAGGAAAAGAAGTCTGTAACATACAATGGTAGAAATATTAGATTGGCAGCGGACTTATCCACAGAGACCTTGCAGGCCAGAAAGAACTGGCATGATATATACAGAGCACTAAATGAGAGATATGCAGCCAAGAATACTATATCCAGCTAGGCTGTCTTTGAAAATAGGAGAGATAAAAAGCTTCCAGGACAAACAAAAATTAAAAGAATTTGCAAACACCAAATCAGCCCCACAGTAAATATTGAAGGGGGTCCTCTAAGCAAAGGCAGAGCCTAAAATAACAGACAGAAAGAGAGAGTTACAGTAACAATACCTTACAGGCAATACAATGGCACTAAATTCGTATCTCTCAATAGTACCCTGAATGTAAATGGGCTAAATGCCCCAATAAAGGACACAGGGTATCAGAATGGATAGAAAAACAAGACCCATTAACATGCTGACTAGAAGAAACTCATTTTAGACCCAAAGACACCTCCAGTTTGAAAGTGAGGGGGTGGAAAACAAGTCACTATGCTAGTGGTAATTGATCTTTATATCAGATCAATTAGATTTTAAGCCAAAGACTTAAAATAAGAGATGAGGAAGGACACTATATCATACTTAAAGGGTCTGTCCAACAAGAATATTTAACAATTTTAAATATCTATGCCCCTAACATGGGAGCAGCCAATTATATAAACAAATTAATAACAAAATCAAAGAAACACATTGACAATGATACAATAATAGAAGAGGACTTTAACACCCCCCCCTCATTGAAATGGACAGATTATCCAAGCAAAAGATCAACAAGGAAATAAAGGCTTTAAATGACACACTGGACCAGATGGACATCACAGGTATATTTAGAACATACCATCCCAAAGCAACAGAATACATATTCTTCTCTATGCACACAGAACATTTGCCAGAATAGACCACACCCTGAGTCACAAATCGTGTCTCAACTGGTGCCAAAAGATTGGGATCATTCCCTGCATATTTTCAGAGCACAATGCTCTGAAGCTAGAACTCAATCACAAGAGGAAAGTTGGAAGGAACTCAAATACATGAAGGTTAAAGAGCATCCTACTAAAGAACGACTGGGTCAACCAGGAAATTAAAGAAGAATTGAAAAAATTAATGGAAACAAATGATAATGAAAATACAACTGTTCAAAATCTTTGGGACATGGCAAAGGTGATCCTGAGAGGAAAGTATATAGCAATACAAGCCTTTCTCAAGAAATAAGAAAGGTCTCAAGTACACAACCTAACCCTACACCTAAGAGCTGGAGCTGGAGAAAGAACAGCAAAGAAAGTCTAAAACCTGCAGGAGAAGGGAAATAATAAAGATCAGATCAGAAATCAATGAAATAGAAACCAAAAGAACAGTAGAACAAATCAACGAAACTAAGAGCTGGTTCTTTGAAAGAATTAATAAGATTGATGAACCCCTGGCCAGACTTACCAAAAAAAGAGAGAGAGAGATAGGATCCAAATAAATAAAATCATGAATGAAAGAGGAAAGATCACAACCAACACCAAAGAAATACAAACAATTATAAGAACATACTATGAGCAACTCTCCGCCAACAAATTTGACAATCTGGAAGAAATGGATGTATTCCTAGAAACATATAAACTACCACATCTGAACCAGGAAGAAATAGAAAGCCTGAACAGACCCATAACCAGTAAGGAGATTGAAAACAGTCATTAAAAATCTCCAAACAAACAAAAGCCCAGGGCCAGACGGCTTCCCAGGGGAATTCTACCAAACATTTAAAGAAGAACTAAGACCTACTCTCCTGAAACTGTTCCAAAAAATAGAAATGGAAGGAAAACTTCCAAACTCATTTTATGAGGCCAGCATTGCCTTGATCCCAAAACCAGACAAAGACCCCATCAAAAAGGAGAATTAAAGACCAATAACCTTGATGAACACAGATGCGGAAATTCTCACCAAAATACTAGCCAGTAGGATCCAACAGTACATTAAAAGGATTATTCACCATGACCAAGTGGGATTTATTCCTGGGCTGCAAGTTTGGTTCAACACCCACAAATCAATCAATGTTATATAATACATTAATAAAGGAAAGAATAAGAACCATATGATACTCTAACTAGATGCTGAAAAAGCTTTTGACAAAGTACAGCATCCTTTCTTGATCAAAACTCTTCAAAGTGTAAGAATAGAGGGGACATACCTCAATATCATCAAAGACATCTATAAAAAACCCACAGGGAATATCATTCTCAATTGGGAAAAACTGGCAGCTTTTCATCTAAGGTCAGGAACAAGGCAGCAATGCCCATGATCACCACTGCTATTCAACATAGTACTAAAAGTCCTAGCCTCGGCAATCAGACAACAAAAAGAAATAAAAGTCATCCAAATTGGCAAAGAAGAAGTCAAACTCTCACTCTTTGCAGATGATAAGATATTTTATGTGGAAAACCAAAAAAACTCCACTCCAAAACTGCTAGAACTCATACAGGAATTCAGTCAAATGTCAGGATATAAAATCAATGTCCAATGGAAAAAAGACAGTCTCTTCAACAAACGGTGTTGCATTTCAATACACCATGCAACAAACGGTTGCATTTCAATACACCAACAGCAAGAGAGAAGAAAGCGAAATTAAGGAATTGATCCCATTTACAATTGCACCCAAAACCAGACGATACCAAGGAATAAACCTAATCAAAGAGGCAAAAAATCTGTACCCAGAAAACTATAAAGTATTCATGAAAGAAATTGAGGAAGACACAAAGAAATGGGAAAATGTTCCATGTTCATGGATTAGGAGAACAAATATTGTGAAAATGTCTATGCTACCTAAAGCAATCTACACATTTAATGCAATCCCTATCAAAATACCATCCTTTTTTTTTTTTCAAAGAAATAGATCAAATAATCCTAAAATTTATGTGGAACAAGAAAAGACCTTGATTAGCCAGAGGACTGTTGAAAAAGAAAGCCAAAGTTGGTGGCATCACAATTCCAGACTTCAAGCTCTCTTACAAAACTGTCATCATCAAGACAGTGTGGTACTGGCAGAAAAACAGGCACATAGATCAATGGAACAGAATAGAGAGCCCAGAAATAGACCCTCAACTCTATGGTCAACTAATCTTCGACAAAGCAGGAAAGAATGTCCAATGGGAAAAAGACAGTCTCTTCAACAAACGGTGTTGGGAAAACTGGACAGCCACATGCAGAAGAATGAAACTGGACCATTTCCTTACACCATACACAAAAATAGACTCAAAATGGATGAAAGACCATAATGTGAGAAAGGAGTCCATCAAAATCCTTAAGGAGAACACAGGCAGCAACCTCTTCGACCTCAGCCGCAGCAAATTCTTCCTAGGAACATAGTCAAAGGCATGGGAAGCAAGGGCAAAAATGGACTATTGGGACTTCACCAAGATCAAAACCTTTTGCACAGCAAAGGAAACAGTCAACAAAACCAAAAGACAACTGACAGAATGGGAAAAGATATTCACAAATGATATATCAGATAAAGGGCTAGTATCCAAAATCTCTAAAGAACTTGTGAAACTCAACACCCAAAGAACAAATAATCAATCAAGAAATGGGCAGAAGACATGAACAGACATTTCTACAAAGAAGACATCCAGATGGCCAACAGACATATGAAAAAGTGTTCAACATCACTCAGCATCAGGGAAATACAAATCAAAACCACAATGAGATACCACCTCACACCAGTCAGAATGGCTAAAATTAATGAGTCAGGAAACAATAGATGTTGGCGAGGATGTGGAGAAAGTGGAACCCTCTTATACTGTTGGTGGAATGCAAGCTGGTGCAGCCACTCTGGAAAACAGCATGGAGATTCCTCAAAAAGTTGAAAATAGAGCTACCCTACTACCCAGCAATTGCACTACTGGGTATTTACCCTAAGATACAAATGTAGTGATCCAAAGGGGCATGTGCACCAATAGTTTATAGTGGCAATGTCCACAGTAGCCAAACTATGGAAAAAACCTAGATGTCCATTAACAGATGGATGGATAAAGAATTAGTGTATACACACACACACACACACACACACACACACAGGAATATTATGCAGTCATCAAAAGAAATAAAATCTTGCCATTTGCAACAATGTGGATGGAACTAGAGGGTATTATGCTGAGTGAAATAAGTCAAAAAGAGAAAGACAATTATCATATTATCTCTCTGATATGAGGAATTTGAGAGGCAGGGTGGAGGTTTTGGGAGGTAGGGAAGAAAAAAATGAAACAAGATGGGATTGGGTGGGACACAAACCATAGAGACTCTAAATCTCACAAAACAGGGTTTTGTGGGGTTGCTGGGGAGTGGGGGGTTAGGAAGAGGGTGGTTGGGTTATGGACATTGGGGAGGGTATGTGCTATGGTGAGTGCTATGAAACATATAAGCCTGATGATTCACAGACCTGTACCCCTGGGACAAATAATACATGTTAATAAAAACAATTAAATTAAAATAGGGGTGCCTGGGTGCTCAGTGGGCTAATGCCTCTGCCTTCGGCTCGGGTCATGATCCCAGCGTCCTGGGATCGAGCCCTGCACTGGGCTCTCTACTCAACAGGGAGCCTGCTTCCCTTCCTCTCTCTCTGCCTGCCTCTCTGCCTACTTGCAATCTCTGTCTGTCAAATAAAGAAAATCTTTAAAATAAATAAAATAAAATCAATCAATCAATAAGATAAAAAAAAAAAACCTTACTGATCTCCTCAAATCTGTGTATATAGACAAGAAATAACCCAGCCCTCAAATTGTGTAATACAATTATGATGAGGCATGAGACCTTAGGATGTTCAATTTCTCTGAGCTTCCTCAATTTTCTCATTTATGAAACAGAACCAAGGGCTGCCTGGGTGGCACAGTTGGCTGAGCATCCAACTCTTGGTTTGGCTCAGGTTATGATCACAGCCCCCATGGAGCTCTGCACTCAGCAGGGATTTGCTTGTCCCACTGCCTCTGCTCCTCCTCTCTCTCCCTCTCTCTCTCTCTCAGATAAATAAATAAAATATTTTTTTAAAGAAAGAAACAACACCTTTTTACAAAGGCTTTTTAGTAATCTTAAATGTGAATAATTATCTTTAAAAACATTTTTTAAACTCTCGGTTATTGTTATTGCCAGTATTACAAAACCCAGTTTTAACCTCTCAAGGCCAGTCTTTCCCCATATCATGTATTCATTCTACAAATATGTACTGAGCACCTATTAAGTGCCAAGTACTACGTGATTTAGTGATGACCGAAAACAACTATAATTTCTGCCTTCATGGAGCTTATTATAGTCTGCCTAGTGAGGGAGAAAGACATTAATTTAATAATCACACAAAAAAATGGAAAATTGTAACTGTAGTAAGTGCTTTGAAGGAACTGTGCATAGTGCTCTGAGAATTTATCATAGAGGATTTGACCAACAGGGGTCATTACGGTTCACCTATTTAGCAATATGAATTGGGCACATTAATTACCACACACTGTGAAGGTGCTGAGGATTCAAAGACTAAAGCATGATGTCAACCCTCAATCAGTTCACCACACAAAGAAGAAAAGCACGTGTGTAAATAAGCAAAGTAATACCATACAAGAGGACAGGAGGCACAAAGGAAGAGGTATTACTATAGAGAAAGGAAAGGGTAAGGATATGAGAAAAGATTTTATAAGAGAAGTGAGCCAAATCTTAAAGGAAAAGTAGAAGCTTCTCAGGTTCACCCAAGAAAAGACCTTTCAAGAAAAAACAATACAAGCAAAGGGGGCCTGGGTGGCTCAGTGGGTTAAGCCTCTACCTTCAGCTTAGGTCATGGTCTCAGCCTCCTGGGATAGAGCCCCACATGGGGCTCTCTGCTCAGTGGGAGCCTGCTTCCCCCTCTCCCTCTGCTTGCCTCTCTGCCTGCTTGTGCTCTCTCTCTTTCTCTCTCTGTCAAATAAAAAGAAAAAGAAAGAAAGAAAGAAAGAAAGAAAGAAAGAAAGAAAGAAAGAAAGAAAGAAAGAAAGAAATGTGAGCAAAGACAAAGCAATGGAAAGTATATTATATTAAAGCCATAGTTTTCAAGGAGAGCAATTCCCTTTTCTCCCACCACCAAGGGATACTTGGCAATGTCAGGATATAATTTTTGGCTTTTGCAACTTGCAAGGAAGGGGGAGGTACTAATGGCATCTAAAGGGTAGAGACCAGAGATAATGCTAAACATCCTACAAAGCACAGATGGTCCCTTACAACAAAAAAGTTATCTGGTCAAAATGTCACAAATGCTGAGGTAGAGAAGCCCTGCATTAGAGGAAATACAGTAGAAAAGCCTCACCACTCATACATAGGTCATTGAAACAGAAACGCTTCTACTTCCATATGAGAAACAGTCCCAAGAACTGGATGTCCTTCCTCTCTGGCATGTTGCCCACATCTCCACGTAAGAGACATCCAGGAAGTGAACCACATACATGGGTCTGGGCTTTAAGGAAAGTCTACAATGAAAATACAGGTTTAGGGCACACCAGTTGAGATGAACTCTGAAGTCCTGGGAGCAGATGAGACCATCCAAGAAGAATATGTGAAATACAGAAGATATTTAAAAGCCTCCCACAGAACCCTGGGGGATAAAAACTCCATTTAAGAGAAGAAAGAAGCATCAGCAAAGGGAAATGGGAAGGGATAATCAAAACCTGGGAGGGAAACCAAAGGAGAGTGGTACCATGGAAGTGAAGGAAGGATAGCCCTTCAAAATTAAGTGATAATTATTCAAATGAGTTGAAAACATATGTCTACACAGAAAACTGCACACAGATGTTTATTTACAGTTTTATTCATGACAACCAAAACTTAGAAGCAACCACCGTGTTCTTCAATAGGTGAAGGAATAAAGTGTGGTACCTCCATACAATGACACATTAATCAATGATAAAAATTAATGAGCTAGCAAGTCACAAAAGGACATGGAGGAAACTTAAATGTATATTACTGAGTAGAAGAAACCAGTCTGAAAAGCCAACATACTGTAAGATACCAAATACATGCAAAAGGATGGAGACAGTAAAAAGGTGAGCGGTTGCTAGGGACTCCAGGAAAAAGAAAAGAGGGGATCAATAGGTAGAGCACAGGAGATTTTTAGGGCAGTGAAGCTATTCTGTACGATACTGTAATAGTGGATAGAGGACATCAAACTCCAAATAACTGTACAACCCAAGGAGTGAGCCCTAATGTAAATTATGGATGTGAGTTAACAATGATGTACCTATACTGGCTCACCAGTTCTAATAAACATACCACACAAGATGTTAAACTTGTGACAGGGGAAAGAGGAGGTATATGAGAACTGTCTGTACCTTCCACTTAATTGTTTTATAAGCCCAATACTGCTCTAAGAAAATAGTCTATTAATTACTTTTAAAATTAAATTAGTCAATTAATATCTGTGCTAATGAATGAAGACTGATGTATGTAGAAAAAGAAGCTAAATTTTACCTTAATGGCATATTTTAATATTTTACATAAAATTTAATACAAAGGTAATATATAATTTATCTTCAAGGACTGCCCCCCAAAAAATTGAGGGACAAAATATTAAATGCCACAGAGAAGTCAAATATTCAACTGTCTGAATCTACTGAACTTGACAATTAGAGCATCATAGTGATCTTTGACAGAACAGTGAAATGGTCAAGGCAAGGATTACAGTGGGTTCAGCATAAATTAGTCATAAAGAAGTATAAAAATTTTTTTAAGAAGTATAAAAATTAAGTGTAGAAGCTAATGTTGCAATGGCCATCATATTGCAATATACAAATGTACCAAATCAAATCTTAAACTTACACAATGTTATATGTCAAATATATATTAATTTTTATAAATGCAAAAGAAATAGTATAGATGACCCCTTTGAGAAACTAGGCTGTGAAAGAATAAAAGAAGAGTGAGGGAAGCAGAATAGAGATATTTTTCTTAATATAGGAGGGACTTGAATATATTTGTAAGCTGCAGCAAAGACCCAGCAGGGAAGGAGAGATGAGAAACACAGCAAAGAGGTGAAATGACTGAAGAACAAGGTCAATGAAGAAGCCATGGTGGAGATTGGACTCAAGTCTTAGAGGAAAAAATGGGACATTTTCCTTTGATATTTTAAAGAAGAGATTTTGAAAGACAAGGGATAGTGACTAATTGCCAAAAAGAGAAGAGACTAGCAAGACCAACTTGGACGCCCTTACCATCCAACCAGGTGTTCAGTCTCAGATTTCTGTAGATCAGCATCAGGAGTACTCAACAAGCTTACACAAGCCTGCATGTGTAAGGAATTTGATCAGGAATCCTAGGATCTTCTCTCAGCCCCTACTATACATCTATCAAATCTGCACACCACCCTTAGCATCATTTCCTAGTGATTTGACCATAGGTACCATGGGACCATAGGTACAACATCTATAAAACAGAAGAAGCACCATCTCTCTAGCCTAGAGCTGGGTGCTGGATCAAGAGATCTTGGGATTATTTCCTCTGTACAATCAGTGATATGGCAGATGGGCCACTGCTTTGGCTGAGGAGTAAGCCTTCTGGTCACGGAGATTTTCTTTCTAACATCATGGAGAAGAAAAACAAGTCAACCAAGCAGTATTCTCTATGGAAAGTTCCAATATCTATCCTCCCCAAAGTCAAAACAACCTCAAAAGATAAACTTGTGCTCTGAGGTCAATATGAACTTCAGCATGAGCCAGTTCTAATGTTAACCAACAATGGGATTCATTGAATTTTTCAAACCCTTTCTGTTTATTCAAGGAAAGCTACACTGAGATAATCACAGATGGACTAAGCAATTTCTGAAACAGTTTAAATGACTATATAAAAATAAAATCTTTATCACAAACTTTTGATCTTATAAGCATGGCATTTTTTAATTAAGAGGGGGAATGTTCAAAAAAGGTGGGAAAAGACAAATAGGCTAAAATCATATAATCCCACAGTCTTTCCATGAGCTAGAGATCAAAGGCTGAGGACCCAAGGCATCCTAATCCCATAGCTCAACCACCCTGGTCTAAGAAGTTTAGCAGAGTACAGCATGGAAGTCTTAATTGGAGAGTTTTCCAAAGGAAAATATTTCAGTACCATAGTACTGAGTTTACAAACTTCCCCTAACCTCAACCGTGTACCCTGACACTTTCGCTTTTAATTGCTTCTTCTGTAGCCTCAGCCCAAGTCTGATCAGACTGAAAGTGCCAAGGATAGGCCATGGGAAAACCTGAGTCACAAACCATACCTTCAGGGCTAAGACCAGGATCACTGGCAAAATGCTTGATAATAGCCTCATAGGAACACTAATGAAGTTCAAGGAGAAGAGACAATCCTAAATGCCTCTCAACTCATCCTCCTAGAACTTCTTTAGACCAAGGATGAGCTAGGTCTGGGCCTTTCCATGGCCATGTCTTATTCTTATTTCCCCATTCCCAATGCCAACATATCTTCAGCCCTTGACCAGAACCCAAGGACATTCTATGAAAAGAAGGTAGGTGGCATGACCTAGCCTTGCTATGGAATTCATTCATTTAGGTCAGGAAACTAGAAACTGAATAGAGTGTTCACTGCCAAATTTAGATCTAGAACTCATCAGTAATGTAAGAAGTCAGATTATATCTCTGTATACTCTGTATTAAATTATGACCAGGAAATAAAACTAACTACATTGCCCTTGAAATATGCAAACAAGAAATTAGTCATGGTGAGGAATACCAAGATGAAACAAAAAATATCCCAGGAATTTATGTCCTAACTTTGATCCTTGGCTATAAGTATATACTGTTTTATAGTACAATATACACCATTGAACACCTCATACTAAATCATCTTCATGTGACTTTAGGAACACATGACATGTGTTAGGACCAAGTGTTTGCCGCATATAGATGTCCATGTGATGCCCAAGCTGCCAAAATGGATCCCAGATGCTTGTAGATCATCTGCATACTTGGGGCCAAATATTGGTACATGGGGCACTTCTCATAAACTGCTGCCTAATCTGTGGCAATGTCTGATTTCTCCAATTTAGAAATTAAACTCCAGATACACAAGGAACATGTGCTATCTTCTCCTTTCCCTTCCTCTGTTCAGTCCTCCCTCACTTCACTAAGAGACACCCATTACTGTAAATATTTCCAGTGATAACCAATATTGAATGAATGACTGAGGTATCAAAGCTCTATCGGGCAGGTATGTGTTTGACTATAAATGAATTTTAAAAATAAAAGCCCTCACTATAAGGATTTAAACGGATACAAGTTTATTTTGTCTCTGGTGACAGGAACTCTGAGGGTAGAAATACCAGATTGGCAAGAGTAGCTCAGAATGCCACAAGTCTGCCCTTGAGGTCCCAAGATGGCTGGTGCACTTCCAGATCCTACACCCAATTTCCAGAAAGCAACAAGGTAAGAGGACTAAAGCCCTTAACCCCAGTAGCTTCGTCTTTTTGCACGGGAAGGAATGGTGTACCCTTGCATCACTGGACATCCCAGGTAGAAAGTTGGTGTTTAGCATTTCAACCCATTTCAAAGGGAAACGTTAAGAAAAGCCTGCTGGAAATGAGACTGAGTGAGCCAAGTCCTGGTGCTATCTGCAGAAAGTTATTTCCCCAAGAACAGTTTACATATAACTTGCTCCTCACTGATTGTTTTGTTCAGTTGATTGAGTCAAAGCTCTTGGGGTTGGTATTATCAAGAGTCATCTTCATTTCATTCTAATATTTCCAGAGTCCAGTGGAGAGCCTTACATTCGAGCCTTTCCAACTATTTGAAATTGATGTGGACAGCTCCTATTCCAACCCAAACTTCTGTCCAATTATATTCATTTCAATACCAACTTTTTGAAACTGATTCACTTTGTGAGCATTCTTTTTACTCTGCTTTGTTTGTGAGAGTTGGAATTCAAATTTAATCAGATCTGTACTCACCATCCTTTAGCAGCTTCTGTAATAACTTTGAGTATAGAGATACATGCACGCACTTTACCACTGAAAAGATTTCCACAGTTTTTGCTCACGGAATTCTTCATAAATTTGCCTGGCATATGAAAAATACATAAAATAGAAAAAGAATTATTTATGGGCTTGGGAAGTTGGACATCCTTATGGAAAAAAGTATTAGAACCTTATCTCAGGCCATACACAAAAATCAATTCCAGGCCAATTAAGGACTTAAATATGAAAAGCAAATCTCCAGAGAGAGTGATAGGATACTCTCTTCATGACATATATTAAGAACGGATTTCTTAAATGAGTCATAGAAAGCATAAACCATAAACAAAAAGACTGATGATTTTGTCTGAATTAAAATTACTTTGGAATGAAATAAGATCATAATAACAATTTAAAAAACAAGACCCAGAGGAAGTGAAAATATTTGCAATTCATTTCATTGATTTTTTTTTTTTAAACAGGACATTCAGAATATATAAGGAAGATCTATAAGTCAACAGAGAGTTTTTTTTTTTTTAAATAGGAAATGGGGGGAAATGAGCAATTGGCTCAAGAAGAAATCTGAACGGCCTACACAAAAATTTTTTGAACTTCATTTATGATCCGCCGCTGCCTTCAGCTCGGGTCATGATCTCAGGGTCCTGGGATCGAGTCCCGCATCGGGCTCTCTGCTCAGCAGGGAGTCTGCTTCCTCCTCTCTCTCTCTCTGCCTGCCTCTCTGCCTACTTGTGATCTCTCTGTCAAATAAATAAATAAAATCTTAAAAAAAAAAAAGAAAAGAAAAGAAACAGAAAAAAATTAATGTGATACATATTCACACCCATCAAGCTGATAAAATGTATGTCTGTGAATGCTAAGTGTAAGAATGTGGGATAGCAAGAGCTCTCCAACATTGCCAGGGCGCACTTCAGTCGTCACACAGGCTTCAAGAGCAATTTGAACTGTCTAATACATACCCCATGACTCAGCAATCCTGTTCCCCAGGATATATCATGGAAAAAGTCTCTCAAGTATGCATAAGAACACATATGCAAAGATGCTCATGGTGGCTTTGTCTGTGACAACAAAAATTGGAGACAGTCTAATTGTGTATCAGAAGGAGCATGAATTCCATTCATCCAGTGGAATACCGTAAAAACATTAAAATGACTGAGCTAAAGCTCATGTGCCAAGATGGATAAATCTCCAAAACACAGCACCACACTTAATCCAAAGCAAAACCTGGTACCACCACCAAAAAGTTACCACCTTTAATCATGCAGAGTGCCTTGCCTTCCACCCCTCCCCAAAACCCACTCAAGTGCTAGCCTTTCCAGAAACTTCCCCTGCAGTTTCTAACCTTGATCTTTCCCTTTTGGTTTGCATCTCTCTCATGAACCCCACACAGCAACACAAGAGCCCTCCCATCATAGCCTCACCAACACCCTTTTCTTTACTTTTCTTTTCTTTTCTTTTCCTTTTTTAATCTTGGATAATTTCATGCGGGGAGGAAAACAGAATCTCGTTTGAATGTGTATTTATTGTTATTCGCGAGTCTGAAAATTTTTCATATGCTAATTATGTTTGTATTACTTCTGCCTTACTCGCTTACAGCATCCTTTGCAGCCTTTTGAACACAGTTCCTAGTACATACTGAAAACAGAAAATTAATTTCGAACTAAAATGAATTAAAAGCTAGAAATTCAATGTGAATCAACAAAAAAACTCAGAGAAAAAAAATAACTCCAACATAAGAAGTGTAGTAAAATATAAAAGCATATCACTAACACTACAAACTTGCACGCTGAGTCCGTTTAGTCCCTTTCTTAATTAGGTGAATGGAACACATACATACCTTTACTGCTTATGTGCTGCTGAGTGTAGGGGGCACCATTCCTTAAGGCTTAAATAGCTGCTGCTGGTTTGAAGAACAAGCTGTGTTTGACACAGACAGAAAGAACTTATAAGCCAAGAAATTCTGTGCCAGAAGCCAGTATTCCCTACAAAGACTCTAACTTGAGACAGATCCCCCTTCCCAATAAACTTTGAATTCTGTGAATGTATGACCTTATTCCTTAAATTTAACGTATGTATCTTTGGAAAGGTTCCTATTAACCTTATGACTTCTGGGTTTTACAGCTAATAAGCAGATTCATAACTGAAATGATTACATAAATACAGAGTCGCTTTTCCTCCAGAAAATGCAAGGGAATTTTTTGTTTTCCTAGCAGTTTACATGGCATTTAGTGGTCCCTGGGTTTTCTATTATTTCTTTGTAAGATCCTAGAGATCCCAAGAATCACATCCAAACAGCACAGTTTTTGCTAACACCTTCCAGCAACTTATTCTGCCCTTCAAATTGAGAGGTTTAAATGGGGAATCACATGCTCAATATAAAAGAGTGCTATAGCAAAGAAGAGCTCTAGAACTGGAATGACCAAGATTGGAGCCAGTGACCATCATGGCAATACTTTCCTCTTTTTTCATTTATGAGTAATTTATCACTCTGTCTGGACTTGGACATGTAGGACCAGCCAATCCAGATTTTAAAGGATTGCTTGGCTCTTAGAGTGCTGACCAGACGGAATCTCCTCCTTTTGGGATAGCCAGGACACCAGGGTAGAACTCCTAAGGATATTAACTCCAAAATACTACTTCCTTGGGATTTAACCTGTAAAAAGCCCAGCTGAACTGGGATCAGGTTTCATGGTTGCCACAGGACTCAAGAACAACAAGAAAGGACAAGTCTGTCCTATTTTCATTACTTCATCCCCTTAGGAGTATACACTATTCTGTTAAAAAACAAAACCAAACAAAATAATGATGGCAGTGCTTCCCAGAACCGTGCTTCCTCTATATTCTACCAGCTTTTAAACTACATTTTCAAAGATGCAAATTTGTGTGAAATTGATCTGTGTGTTATAAGGTATTCAAGAGATGCTTCTGCTTTTTGTTCATTTGGCTTTTGTTTTTGTTTTTTGTGTAATGCAAAATAAATAATAAATAAGACTTTGTACTAAATCTGCAATTGTCATGAGTAAGTACATTTCACAAAGGTTAAAAAAAAAAAAAATCAGCCTAAACCAGACTTTAGTTCATATTAGAAAGTTCCCTAGGGAACTGGGTTTTACATTTGAGCCCTGATTTAGCTAAAAGATTTATAAGGGCACATTTAGAAATACAGGTCCCTAATGGGTGATGAACCCAGGCTGAGACATAATTATGATTCTCTCTGTTCTCCATTCCACGGGAAACTGCTCCCAGGAGCCCAGAGGGGAGATGGTCGCCAAAAAAGAACATAAATGTTCTAGCAATATGACCACCTGGGTCACCTTTCCAATTTCCACTGCCAACCTAAAGGACATTAGAAGATGATAGCCAAGTCTTTTTCAATATTAAATTAACGAAACTATTTGCTTCCCTTGGAAAACTAATGTCAGTGTTCTGTTCTGAAGGCCTTGAAGCCAATTTGGTTGGATCTGTTTGTGCTTGATCATTCCAGGTTGTCACTCAGCTCAGCCGGTCCTAAACGCAGTGGCGGCACTCGTTAGCCTGAGCTAAACGTGACGTCGCCAAGTGAGATGTGTGAAACAAGCCAGGAACGGAAAGCTGGAATTTTCCTTGTAAAAAAAGGAAAATTGCTTAGTAACTTGTCCAGATTTCTCAGGAGTGAAGTAACTCACTGGGAGGCCAGATCTTGGTGGCCTATCCCCTTTGAAAATGTCCCCATCTCATCACCTCGCGGGACATGGGGGGAAACCTGTTCATCAGTCCACTGGTCGGGGCCGCAAGCTTCTGAGAAGCTTCATATGGTTGCAGCATTGTTGCAGAAGTTCCCATTTTTGCTGTCGTCTCAACTATCACAGCAAAGAACACCCAGAAAACTCCTCACAGGAGCCTGGTAATCAAGAATACAAGGATCGAACATCAGCATTCAGTTTTATAACGAAAACGAGATTTAATGAGGAGATTATAGGAAGAAAGTATCTATTCTTTCCCTTGATGGCACCCTCCACACCACACATCACATACCCTTACCTGCATTCACCTAACAGCTAAATGCAACAGGATCCTAATCTTGCAATATTTTGGTAAGATTAAAGTTTATAAAAAATTACCATGTTATCAGTTCTCAGTAGGAAAAATATACACATTTTGGGGAGCATGGTGGCTTGGTTGGTTAAGCATCTGCCTTTGGCTCAGGTCATGATCCCAGGGTCCTGGGACCAAGCCCCATGTCGGGCTCCCTGCTCCGTGGGGAGTCTGTTTCTCCCTCTCCCTCTGCCTGCCACTCCCAGTGCTTGTGCTTTCTCTTTCTTTCAATGAATAAGTAAAATATTTTTTTAAAAATGAAAAGGAAAGAAATATATACATACTTTATACACTCAGAGTAGGTAAAGGTATAAAAAGTTAAAAATGTACAAATCTGTACAAGAACATTAGCAAAGCATTATTTTGAGTATTTTCTAGAAGACTGACAGTCAAGTAAGTTCCATATGGAGAAACTATTTTAAAGTATTATTTTAATTCTATGTAGCTCTGTTGAATAAAACATTGGTCATCATTACTTGCTTATTCCCTAAAGTAAGATTACTTGCATATTTTTCTAATATTTCTGTTAAGGATTTCCTATTCCTTTGGCAAAAGAAATTTCACTGTTGTAGGTTTACTAGCTTGTCACTATTCTTATTTTTCATAATTATTACTTTCACATCCAGTGTAAGGCTTTCCTCATTTTTTAATCTTATAAAGTGTTTATGGAACTGGATGTCATTTTTTGATACCCCCAACATCAATCTTTCTCTATATCTGAACGAGTTTCATCTGCTAATTTGTGTAAGGATCTGTGCATAATAAATGGTCTCTCGGCCTATGTGCCTTTAGTTTGTGAATTGGACAGTGGATTCACAGATGTCCCTTGTGGGGAATTAGGCAATCTGACCCATGAACTATAAGCCATGCAAGATATAATACTAAACCTACCACATGAGTACTGCATAAATAACAAGTGAAATGTTCCCATGATTTCCAGCTGTTCTCTTGATCACTAACCTGATTTCCTACGGCTGAAAGCAAGAATGCAGGATGTGAATGTACTTAGACCTTATACTCAGTCATAGAAGACTGTTTCCTTGTCCCTAGACGTGTGATATTCAAAAGCCAAGGAGAGGAATCACTACTATATTTTGCCAAATAAGGGCAAACTTTACCTCCATATTCACCTAATTAGGTCCAAACGGGGGATAAAAAAGTGGTAGTGAACATGAAAATAACATAGGCTTTGAAATATTTATTTCATGGACGTAGACATATTCTTAACATTTGACCTTTCAAAATTATTAGTGACATAAAAAATAAGAAAGAACATCAGAACAAAGCTGAGGCAAATAGAGAAAATGAAAGTGTCCCCACATGAGGGGGCATCTGTGACATTAGAAAAAAGTGCACATAATGAGAAATAGGGAAGCCAAATGCAGGCTCAACCCACTGAGCATTCAATGATGGGTGAAACTGAGTGATGCATTGTTAGTTAAAGCAGGACAAATATTCTGCTGCTAAATAAGAACCTAATACACCTAAGAGCTTGTAAATATCATTAAATGAGAAGGGCAACGAAATAATAACGATGACGAAAGAGTATGCCTCATTGAATATAAGTAAACTAAAATATAATAACCTACTCAAGGGTCATAAAGAAACAGTGGTAACACTTATCTACACAAAAGAGAAAGAGTAGTTCATTGAACCATGTAGAGTGAACGTGTTGGCTTTATCAAATATCTGCAGTTATCTGCCCCTAGCTGTTTGGAAATAAGAAACCATCAGAGTACAGTTGGCAACTCTGTCCAATATGAACGCTTTCAGCTGCAGTGAAAATTCATCACATTAGTGATAGGTATAAAATCTCAAAAGACAGTCATACATTTAAGACCTACCTGATGGGATCAGGTGCACAACCACATGGAAAATCAGCTCAGTTTCAAAGTAGCAAAAGTACAGACATGTCCAAGTACCATCATGAGGATGTTCTCTCACGTTTCCCCAAACTTTTTGATCCAGTCCTTCTTTGGCTTTCAATAGGAGATCCCAGTGAATAAAGAGATACATTTTAGTTCATTTGGTTGAGATTCACCTGAGTACTGAGAGCTAGGTACTGTGCTCAACTCTGGCAGTCCGAGACAGAGAAGGCAGGATTTCTGTCCTTCAAGAGCTCCTAGTCAAATATGGTCTTTAAAAAGGTGATTAAATAAAATGAAGGTGTCAGTGTGGAGCCCCAACCCAATATGATTAGTGTTCTAAGATGAGGAAGAGAAATCACAGGTGCCTGCATAAGGACAACCACATGAAGAGACAGTAAATGGGCAGCCATCTACATGCCAAAGAGAGAAGCCTTAAGAAATCAAACCTGCTGCGCGCATGATCTTGGACTTCCAGACTCCAGAAGATAAATTCCTATTGTTTAAGCCCCCAAGACTGTAGTATTTTGCTATGGTAGCCCTAGCAAACTAATGCGGCATCCTTCTCTATATCAGAGTTGCTTGCTGAATGCAAGAGAAAGTGAGGGGAATCGATGATCTTGAAAAAGAGCTTTGGGGGGAGTTCCCCATCACTCTTTGCTCAGGGAGAAATTGAGCTGAAACCCTATCAGGGACATCACGCTGGGTGAGAGAAGAGACAGCTGAACTCAAATGTTTTTTCTAACACTTCACTATCATTTATCTCTACAAATGTCAGTTTCTCCATGGAAGAGAACTATCACCTTCATGATCAGATATACTTTGGGGTCTCTTGTCTAGAAATTAAAACTAAAACTAACGTTTTTAAAAGCTTTTACTTGACTCTCTCTGGCCCCTGCTTCGTTTGGCTCCTCTACTTCTCTTTAATGGTCTCTTACTGTTGCCATCATCTTTTCCCTACTTTTTGAAATGAAATTTGAAGGACTGATAGGATCTTACCAAATTGGAGGAAATGGACTGGGAGGTGTCTTTCCAGGTGAGAAAAAGGAGGATGATGTCCCCCTGTCTTCAGTGTCAGGGTCACAGAGACGTGAGATGGTCTTTGAACAGCTGCAGTAACCACAAGAAAGCAGCATTCTAGAACATCCTGACAAGCTTAAGAGTCAGCGGATATGTGTCTACTTTTGCCGATTGTGAAGATTCAATTCAGCTTGGGAACTGTGATCTGTATTACGGTCTTAGCCAGTCTAATCATATCTGTTGAGAGAAAAGAATAGCAAGAACAATGGCTGTTTTAATACAACATTTTCATTCTGGTCAATAAATTTTATTTCCTATGCTACCAAACCATTTCACAAAGCTGCTGCTAAGAGAGACCATTAGTGATCAGGTGTCTCTATTCTTCTGTATCCCTCTTTGGTAAAAGTGCCAATGAGCAGTACACTCCCCAAAACATGAATAGCACTCTGATTAAAAGATTAACAAATGTACTTAATGCCACTGAATGGTACACTTAAACATGGTTAAAATGGTAAACTTTGTTATAAACATTTAATCACAATTTTTTAAAAGTAGCGCAACAGTTTAATCACGTAATAAAAGAGCACCTCTAAGCATGTTCGCCTTCAAAGAGACTAGGGAAATGATTAATGGAACCATGTTGACTAGCCACTGCAGTAGAGAAAGGAAAGGAAAAGCTGATAATTATATCATCTGTATCCAAAGACATATAAATGTTTTTTTGCTGAGAATAACACTCAGTGTGAACGCATCTGCAAAACACTAGTCACACTGCCCTAGTTGAATTTACAAGGTTACACTCTTGTGCTGTTTGAATCATCTTTCTATGAGCGCTATCTGTCTACTGTTCCTGAAGGAGAAGGTCAAGGCCCAGGGTGGAGGGCCAGACTCCAGATGTTGTGGCTCACCCTGTAGGAACCAAATTCATCTTTCCACTTGGATTGTCTCTCAACAACTACATGTGATTGGAAAGGAGAATGGCTCCTTTCCAGGAAATCCTTCTGTTCTGTATTTGCTTTAAATATATAATTTTATGTTTAGCTTCACTCAGAGTAGTAACAAACTACACTGATGATACACTTGTTGCGTGCAAAACATACCACTTTGTCTTGGGGCTGTGACGATACAAAAAAATATACTCCTGCCATCATCAGGCTTAGAATCTGGATGGCTTGACAAAGCATGTTTCTAATTAGTAATGGTTACTCTGAGGAGATTACCAGTGAAGATTAATTACAAGAGTTTTTCTTGGAGTGCCAAAACTGTTTCCCTCAGTTAATATTTCAACTACTTGTCATCTATGTTGTAATATCATTTTGACTTAGGATTCAAATTCCAATGACAGTAAAACATTTTTTAAATAATTGGATCTTTTTCCAATTTAGTGCAACCAGTTTCCTTTTTAATGTGCATGAAGTGTAAGTCAGATTTGGTTTCCCCTTTCGGAGATGATGGTGGCAAGTTTATTTCTGACCCAGTCCTATACAGCTGAGTGGCACTACAACTTTCCTGGTGTTTTGGGCTTTATTTGTGACCTGGGCAGTTCTCTTAACACTTCATTACATCTACGTGATAACTGATAAGTTTCCAGAGGAAGCCTCTGTGGGGGGAGTTGGCTGAATTAGTGAACTAATGACTACCTAGTAGAATGAACAAAAATAAGACATAACACTTACATAAAGTACTTACTGTGTATTGCTAAGTACTTTACTCCTTTCACCCTTGCTCAGTGCCTTAGTATTCCAATTGGTGACAAAACTGAGGCACAGAAGGTTTAGGTAACTTGTCCAGAATCTCACAGCTAGAAAGTCATGAAATCAGATTCAAACTCCATGTGGTGTATGTTTTTACCATCAGCCTGGAAGAAGCAGATATCACCCAGAAGATAGAAATATCTACCTCAAATTAAGCCTCAGGATTTGTGTTCTTGGGTTGTGGTGATGCTAAAGAAGAGAATCTAAGAAAACATGTACAGTCTTCATTTGCCCCTCTGTGACAAAAAAGACTCTGGCTCCCCTTCCCGGGGGGTCTTGAAGCATGTTCTTCCTCTTTTTGGCATTCATTCTTCCATGGAAAACAAGAGCATCAAAATAGCTTAAAGGGTTCCTTTATCTTTCTTCCTTCAATCTACCGTCTTTATCTAATTTCCTGGCAATTTACATTTCATTGAACATATTTTCATAGCTGGATCACCTTAAAATTTAAAAAAAAAAAAAAAACCACTAACCCATGAAGAACAGTAATGCATGTTATACAAAATATACCATCAGTATGGATTTCTGGCTATAGCCCCAACACATTTCAGTTTGCTCAAAAATTTTATTTTATTAGAAGAAATTAATTCAGAAAGTCACTTTCTTTAAAAAAAAAGTTTTACTCTCCCAGGTTACATGATTGTAAGTACTTTCTTCCTCAGCTACATAATGCAAACACATTCTTAAGCATATTTCCTTCAGTATGGCCTTCAGGTAATGCTCTTATTTCCTATAGGTGGTTCTAAAGGAAATACCTATAGAGGTTCATTAATACTGCCAATTAGAAATGTAGGAGAACTGGTATGGGACCTATCACCTCAGGCTTCTCATTTCCAGGGAACAGCTTTATATTTCTCTAGCTCTCCTAACAGTGGACTATTTTTATTTCTTAATGTTAGTTGATAAATAAAGCAAGTTACAAATGCAGTGGAATCAGACTGTTACCTAATTAAATGTCATATACAGTCTGCTCTGATACCAATCAGAATATAACCTTACCAAAGGTTCATGTGATACTTCGCCAGTTATCAACTTTTCATTAACCCCAACGTATAGCCTATCCAACTATAAACCTTAACAGTATTTACTTATTACTTGACAATTATGGATCAGCAATAGTAGCTTAAGCACTATACAAAGCATGGAATTAGACATAAAACGTGTATATATATGTGGTAGGCATTACTATTATTCCCTAAAGTCCAATGCTTCTCCATTTCCAGCCACAAGGCATGATGGCACATTCTACCCCTCTGAAGTTCAGGGTGGCCTTCTTACTGATTATGGCCAACAAAATGGGAGTGAAAGTGACATACATCACTTCCCAATAGAAGTATTTAACTTCGAGTAATGGAATCACCAGTCTTCTCTCCGCCTGCTAAGTGATTATGGGAGCACATCTGTGTGTGTGTGTGTGTGTGTGTGTGTGTGTGTGTGTGTGTATTTTGTTGTTGTTGTTGTTTTAATTTTTATTTATTTTTTAAATTTCTTTTCAGTGTTCCAGAATTCAGTGTTTATACACCACACCAAGTGCTCCATGCAATATGTGCTCTCCACAATACCCACCACCAGGCTCACCCAACCCCCTAACCCCCTCTCCTTCAAAACCCTCAGTTAGTTCCTCAGAGTCCACAGTCTCTCATGGTTCCTTTCCCCCTCCAATTTCCTCCAGGCGCCCCTCCTCTCCACATCTTGATATGAAAGTACCATAAAATAAAGCTGCTGGGAATGCCAAGCTGGGAAATCAGCTTCCCTGGACAGCCCCCCAACCCACAGCAAACTTTGCATGAATATGAGACAAATTTCTGTTGTTTGGTGATGATTGTTACCTAGCCCATCCTGACTCATACAGTATTATATGTTATCCATGATTTGCATCAGACTGAAGCCCAGGGCTGTACGTGTAATTTCTGAGTAAACTAGTCAACTTACTCTGCCAGTGACCAAACACCATTTTAACTTCACCATCTTAAAAAAAATGAATACTAATGTGTGGTTACAAGGAGAACTGGGAAAAACAATTTGCATAAATCAGTGTACATGCTCTCTACCTCTATAAAAGCAAGGGATGGCACATCTCAATGATCAATATTCAATGAGATCATACTTGCACATAAAAAATAGCCCATTGGGGTGCCTGGGTGGCTCAGTGGGTTAAAGCCTCTGCCTTCAGCTCAGGTCATGATCCCAGGGTCCTAGGATGGAGCCCCACATCGGGCTCTCTGCTCCGCAGGGAGCCTGCTTCCCCCGCTCTCTCTGCCTGCCTCTCTGCCTACTTGTGATCTCCGTCTGTCAAATAAATAAATAAAATCTTTTTAAAAAAAAAAATCCCATTATATCTTGCAAATCAAAAACCTACTTTAGCTAAATTAATTCTGGAAGTAAAACATAGACACAATATATAAAAGAGTTTCCAGCTATTTCATGCCAGATCCTTAGTACAGGTCTGAAAGGTACAAAGTATGTGAACAAAAGGACTACTACT